>NC_138047.1:104557522-105157522 GCF_964194185.1 Rhinolophus hipposideros | reverse complement strand
ATATGAGTCCCTATTGGAAAAACTGAGAAAAAAAACACAAAGATTTCCATGCTGTTTAGATGCATTTTTAATGACCATTCAGTGAGTCACTGTGTGTAAATATGTGAAATATTAAGTAACGTTCTGGCTCTTTCTGAGTGACCTTGAACAAGTTACTTGATGTCACTGAGCATCACTTCACCATCCAAAGTGATAATGGGAGATCATCACAAAAATGAGATGGTCTCATTTTAAAGTGAGATGAGTAGTAGTAACTATTTTGTGAAGTTGGTGGGAGGATTAAACAAACGAAGCACCCTTAGCCGAGTGCTGAGCTCACCTCAACTCCAACTGTTGTCATGGCTTCTATAGTACACAGGTGAGTTTACAGGCTGACACCATGTGCATTTAAATCCTTTTGCCTTTGGTGTACCATTAGCTAGCCCACTGATGTGACAAATGGGAGAGGAAACCTTTGCGGATTAAAAAGAAGGTACTCTTTTAACAAGGTTTATTTCTCCCATTTGGGAATCTTTATTTTTCGTGTCATGCTTTCCTCTATTTATTTAGGTCTGTCTTCCTTCTGAAGAATTTATTGATAAGAATTTTAAAACTGTTAAAAATAGAGCATTAGAAATTAAAATCTGCATTGTCTTTCTAATTTTAATGCTTGTAAACTGGTTCCCATGAAAACAAAATGATTAAGGGATTGGTACTGATATCTACTTAGAAAAAACATGAAACAAACCTAGTCAACGTATTAGACATTAGAAATGGGCAGAGAGTGACTTAACAATGGTATTTGAGCAACTGGCGTGAGTGGGGGGAGGGGGGAGGGGAAGTGTGAGAAAAAAATATTTGTTGAGTACCTACTTCAGTTTCTACACTGCTGGCTGCTCTTTATATGTTTTCCCAGTGCACATTTACGTCCACCCTATTGTGACAGATGAGAAAACCGATGGTTAGAGTGGCCATGCTACATGCCCTAAGTCACGTGAATAATAAGTTAAATAATTACAAATCAGGGGCATCTACCACCGAGTCCTATTCTCCTTCTACGTCATACATACTGATCAGCATTTATCATGTGGCAATTGATTTTTATTTAGCATCCAACACACTGTGGCTTTGCGTTGGGTACTCAGAGACACAAAAGGAGATGAGCTTTCACATGGCAGTTGAGGGATTAAGGCCCAGTATTGCTGACATTCCTGAAAGGTTCAACCTCAGCACTAATGATATTTGGGGTCAGATCATTCTTTATCCGGGAAGGCTGTCCTGTGGATTGTAGGATGTTTAGCAGCATTCTTGACTTCTATCCATCAGTGAGAGCAAACCCTAGTTTGTGACAACTGACATGTTTGCAGATATAACCAAATGTCCCCTGGGGACAGACTCTCCTGGTCAGGAAGTGCTTTGCTAGTCTGTGGCCCTGGGGGATCAGGGACCACCTCTGGATAGTTTGCTATTAAAACATTTGCCCAGTGACCTATCATAGAAGATGTTTAAATGCATATCTGTTCACAGGCTGATTCCTTTGGTGATGAGTCTTATTTATATCTTCCTTCCTTGCTACACAATTGGTGCCTGTAAAAGTTTGAAACTCATCAGAAGAGCAGAAGAGAATTCAGTCCAGCTAAAGGCCACTTTCCTTAAGGCACTTTTGCCTGCCCTTTAAAAAAAGCGACCTTGTTTCTTTTTCCCATGGTTCTTCAGGGTTCTCCCCTTCCACATTCTGCTCTCCCAGAAACAAATTTAGCTGTGTCCCAAGCTCAGGTCTCAGTAGAATTCTGAGTCTCGTGGTAAATTAAGTCACTCTCCCTCTGCGTGAGCAATTACTGAATAGGGTTCTGAAGCTTTTGTCCTTTTTACTTACAAGTTCTAGTGACCCTGTGTTGGGATTTCAGTCTCATTGCCTTGCTCCCTTTCCTTCATAGCACTGGTCACTCCCTGAAGTTTGACTTTGGAGAATGGCAGCTGCTGGGTTAGAATCCAGCTCGGGTGATGGATCACTGTGTGACCGCGAGCACAGCAGGACACCCTGAGTCTGTTTCTTCACCTGCATGATGGTGAAAACGCGATCCAGCTCTTTAGTCGGCTTGTTTTCTTTTCCATCAAGCTATTACAGGTGCATTTGTGCAGGCACCATTCTGTGTGCCCTACAAAATCAATTCAATCCCCCAGACAGCCCTCTGAGGTGGGTACTTGCTACTCTTATCTCCTAGTGCTGTTACAGATGGGGATGTTGTGGCAGAGACTTGCTCAGGGTCACCCAGCGAGTTAGTGGTAGAACCCGGATTCCAACCCTGGCTGTCCAGCTCCAGAATCCAAGTCCTTATTGTTCTATCGTGTTGTCCCTATAATTTGGGGCTTTGAGACCCCACATTATAAACGACTGCAACAACAATGACAAAACAAAGTCAAGTGCTCAGAAGGCAAGTGTTTCCAGACAGAACCAGCAGATGACTCTGTAGGAGGCAGGGCTGAGTTCTGTACCAGATTTTATAGAAAACAAACGCCATTATGCCCAATCATTAACATGAAGCAGTTGTGTGACAGGCTTGGAATTAATTTCTACTCATATAGTTTTTAGAAATTATATTCTTTAATATTTGATAGCACTGAGAGGTTTAACAAGCAGTTTTATATGCATTAACACGTTCAGTCACTCGGAGCGAGATGTGATTTTTTTTTTTTTTTCTGGAAAGTGAGGGAAGTTTCAGAGTGCCAGAGAGTTGTCTGCAATCCTAGAGGAAGTGTGTTGGGAGTCAGGGCTCTGTATTTGAGCCCACCAATCTTCCTTGACATCTTCAGTCCGGTGCATGAGGCACATATACACTTGAATGAATGTTGTTGTGTGGATTGTTGGCTCAAGGAGCTACATATCTGTAAACAGGGACTTTGCACTTGACATTCCCTTACTTCAACAATAAATATCACCCATTATTATGGGGGAAATTATGTCCTACCAAGAGTCCTAACCCCCAGTACCTGTAAATGTGACCTCATTTGGAAATAGGGTCCTTGCAGATGATCAAGTTAAGATGAGGTCACTAGGGTGGGCCCTCATCCAACGAGACTGGAGTCCTTATGAAGAGACAGAACACACAGAGGGAAAACAATGTGGAGACACAGGGGGAAGATGGCCACCAATAAACCAAGGAACACATGAGGCCCCCAGAAGCTAGAAGAAAAGGCATGACTCAGATTCTCCCTCACGGCTCTTGGAGAATACCAGCCCTGTTGCCTTAGAGAGTTCAGGCTGCTATATAATAAAGTACCATAGACTAGGTGGCTTACAAAAAGTAGAAATCAATTTTTCAGAGTTCTGGAAGTCTGAGATAGGCTGCCGGCACGGTTGGGTTCTGTATCGTTACACAACAGAAAAGAGTGAGAGAGCTCCCTACGGTCCCTTTTATAACAGCACTGATTCTACTCAGGGAAGCTCCACCCTCATGATGTAATTGCCTCCCAAAGATGTCACCTCCTAATACCATCCCATTGGGAGTCAGGACTTCAATCTATGAATTGGGGAGGACGCAGACCACAATACCTGGCAACACTTCGATTCAGACATCTAGTTTTGAGAACTGTGACACACTAAATGGCCGTTATTTAAGCACCTAGTCTGTGGTACTTTGTTACAGAGCCACAGGGAACTAGTACACCCATGACTTCCCACAACTGGCTCTCTGAGCTTAAAGGTGACCCCATCAGACACTTTTTCTGAACGTCACCAACCTGGCCTGTGACACATTACTGCCTAGCATTTTACTTGATTATTTCTTTACTTACTCTGAAACAAAGATCTTGTTTGATGGTCTCTATAAAGTCCACCTTCCTAAATTAGAGCTGTAGCTTTGTGAAAGTAAGTACCGCATCTGTCTTGTTCATCAACACTGCTTGGGATAAAGTGCAAATAATTATTGAGTGATTAGTAAGAAAGGGAGTATGAGGGAGGCAGGAAGAAAGGAAGGAAGGAGATAAAGGTTGGAGATGGTTTAGCTTCTTCTGTGAAAAAGCTCTGTGTATTACAAAGAAGAATACAGATACTATAATTGATATTATCATCAGCATTACTATATTTTTCTTTGTGCTTGAGCCCATTTGTATACCATTCCATCCAGATTTCAGAAACCAGTTGAAGAAATCTGTGACCTCCCTAGATATGTTTTTCTAGTTTTATTTCATCATTAATTGCATCCTTTTGACTTTGAAGTGTACCCATTCCAGATCTCCTAAAAATAAATATTTGCCTTATTAACATGCTTGCTCATCTACTAATTGCTTTTTTTTTAAACACCAGAGCCTTTTCTACAGCTGCAGTTTGTGTAACCTTTATTGATATTACTTTCCTTCTAATTACATGTGTTCTTCATTTGTAGCTAAAAGTAACTCTTGTCACCATTCCTGTCAGATTGATCCATGGCACCTTAATTATTATAATTTCTTTTCTCTATAATAGTAGCAAAAGTGTCCACATATATTTTTTTAGGCCAATCCCTCAGTTCAAAGAGATGACAATTTGGATTTTAAGGAAACAGATTTTTAGTCATGGTCCCTATGTGTGCACTTTGAATAGCTGAAAACTCGTCATTCCTTTCTCAGTGGGGGCCGATTGATGTTCGGGTGCTATTACTGTGCAGAGGAAAAAATGCTGAATTAGACTCCAGTTGAATGTGGAGATTGGCAGTGTGTTCCTGTTATAGGGCCTTGAAGAAGTCACTGAAGTTTTCTGGCCTGTAGGTTGCTGACCTTTTAGACGGACACAGTGACATCACATGTTTGCGGGTAGCCCAACGGGACGACTTTAGATGCACGTGAACACCCCATGTAGCATTCTCAGAAAATGACGACTGCTTACTTTGTGTTGTTTCCTTCTTTACGGAAATTTCCTTTTATCTTCTCCTTGGTTCCATCTGGTGAGATTAGGAGGGTGGGAGGGAGAGAGAAAGAGAGAGAGAGAGATAAAGAGAGCTTTGAGCTTTCCTCAAAACCTGCCCATTCTTTTGTAAATTGTTCCTTCCTTAACCACTTTGTGCACAATCTACTTTGAATGTGCCCTCTGTTATGTTCTTGGATAGCCCTGGCTGATGCAGATAACTGTCCGCCACCAAATGTCTGGTCTCCTTTCCCACAATGCAGAATTGTTGCTGGAAAGAGGACTCTGAGCCTGGGACTTCCTTTCCATCTTCCTTGCCCTAACGTGGGTCACATGACCGGTTTGAGCCAATGGAAGGTGAACTGCCGCAAGGACCATTCACTGGTGCATTCCCACACTCTGATATATGAAGTCTGACAATTAAGTTTGCAAACTTATCCTAGAAAAAGTGCTACAGACCTCATTGCTGGATATCACCGTGGTCACCTTCGACGTACTCCCCTTGGGAAGCTATGCACTGATGCCAGCACCTAGTCCACGCTTTAAAGCAACTTTGGAACTCTTTTTCTGGAATGGCCATCAGAGCTGCCATTGTATTACCCTTGATGTTCTGAATGTCATCAAAATGTCTTCCTTTCAATAATTCCTTTATCTTCGGGTAAAGAAAGAAGTCATTGGGGGCCAGATCAGGTGAGTAGGGAGGGTGTTCCAATACAGTTATTTGTTTCCTGGCTAAAAACTCCCTCACAGACAGTGCCGTGTGAGCTGGGGCATTGTCGTGATGCAAGAGCCATGAAGTGTTGGGGAAAAGTTTAGGTCATTTATGTCTAACTTTTTCACTCAGTCTTTTCAGCACTTCCAACTAGTAAACTTGGCTAACTGTTTGTCCAGTTGGTACAAATTGATAACGAATAATCCCTCTGATATCAAAAAGGTCAGCAATATTGTCGCAACATATTTGTGAACGTCCTTGTCAGAGCTCGTACTTCTGGGGTAATTGTGGAGGCTACTGCTTAGAGGTGGAGTTGTCACAAAATATGGAAAGAAGCTGAATTCTAGAGTCACTGTTTGAGGAGAGCCCCTCGATCTGGAAAATGAGTGTGAAATAAACTTAATGTGTTCAGCATAAATGTGTTAAGCCTGAACATTATTCCATCAGTTAGCCTACTCTGAGTAATAGAAATAGGTCACTATGTAGGTACTTCAAATACGTTATTTCTCATCTTCATGACACATTTTTAATCTCAGCCTCATTATTACCACTTTGCAAGTAAGGAAATGAAAGTTCAACAAGTTAATCCCCTGCGGTCACACAGCCAAGTGTTATGGGCTGGTCGTGCCTCCCCTCTCCAATTCCTACGTGGAAATCCTAACCCCAGCACTTCAGATGTGACTGCATTTGGAGGTAGGGTCTTTAAAGTGGTTATTAAGATAAAATGAGTCATTCGGGTGGCCACTAATCCAACATGACTGGTGTCCTTATGAGAAGAGGAAATTTGGACACAGGCACACAGAGGGAAGACCATGTCCCAATACAGGATAAAGGTGATCGCCTACAAGCCAAGAAGAGGGGCCTCAGAAGAAAGCAACCCTGCAGACTCCTTCATGTCAGATTTCCAGCTTCAGAACTGTGAGGAAATGAATTGCTGTTGTTTAAACCACCCACTATGTGGTACTTTGTTACGGCAACGAGGAAACTAATAACAGCATCATTACTGAGATGGAGACGTGAGTGTTCCTGCTGCCCAGAGCTCCACACAGTTTCTGGAACACACAGTCTCAGCCTTTCATCCTCTATCACCCAAGACAGCTATGTATAAAGGAGACCTGTTGGGTCAAGTTGTTGAGTGATCTGGCATGAATTTTTCAGTGTCCCCATTTCCTTTATAGACTCCCTCCACGTTCTCTCTATCAGCTCTCTTTCCACTTTACCTTGGAGTGAGATTTTAGGATGACCTGGTTTGGTCACTGTCCCCACCCACATTTTGCAGAGAGTGACTCATAGTGCTGAGAGGCAAAGACGTTTTTCCTAGGTACCAGCTTAATGTCCTGTAACTTCACTGTGCCAAGGAGGAAACTGGAGCTCATGGGGGTTAAGTGGCTTGGCCATGGACACCGGACAGGAGGTCTTTTGACCTTCATATTCTCTCTCTGCTCTTATAGAGTAGGCAGGGGCAACTTATTCTGCAAAGGATGACAGACACCTCCTTTCAGTTGCTATGAATTATACAATATTTCCATATTACAAATGATTCTGTGCTGTTTAGAGAAAGGACAGAATTGATAATGAGTGATGAATGAACCTCTGCCAGATTCCAGTGATGTAAATGAGCATAGTTTTAATATGGCAGATAATACAGCGAGAGAACTGACAATCACATCTCCACAGTGGGAGGGACTAGTGTTGGGGTAGGGGTCTGCTTTGCTTCTGAAGCAGCTCAGCTTCTGAGTAACATTGGGATGAGGTCAGTGGCTTTCTTTGTTTCAGTTGTGATTCATCATTTTGATGGCATAAAAAGTCACCTACAATTGGAGGCAGACAGTCTGAGATATTCTAGTTGTGAGAACTTGGAAAAATCCTTTAATTTCACTGAGTCTCAATTTTCTCTTCAGGAAAATGGGACTAGTAAAGATGACTATATTGTAGGTTCGTTGGGAGAATTAAACATCTCTAGTACAGCATTTGAGATATCATACTCAATTTATCAATTTTAATTCCCCCTGCCCTACACATCAATTTTTCTCTCTCTACACAGTACATAACACTTATATTGTTTCACTCTCAAGGCAGCTGTCAGGGTTACATTAGGTGATCTGTTTGCAGGCAACTGGATTGTAAACTGTAATTTGCACACATAAGGTTAGAATAGTGATTCTTCCAGTTATTATGTCTCAGATATTTGCATGTGAAAGTGGTTCAGAAAATGCTTATTGAATTGAATTATATTAAATCAAACTCCCTTGTTTAAATTTTATGTGTGTATTTAAACAAAAAATCCGTATTTTTCTGAATCAAAACAGTAAAGTTATTAACATTTGTACATTCAAGTAAGGAATGAAAGAACCTGAATATTGACTTCAAGTTGCAATGCCTACTGCAGATGACAGATGGACAATTTTGTCCACGGAAACATACACTACAGATTGGAGACCCGCCATTTCTTAACGTACACATCAGTGCACTGCCAAGGCTCCCAAATACATAATTTTCATTTCCCAAGTCACGCTGCTTTCAATAAAATTGCAATCATTTTAAGGAAAACCCACACAGGAGACCATTTTAAAATATGTTTCTGAAGATGATCACTGAATGGCTCGCATGAGTTCCAGCTACAGATTTCCACTCACTTCAGCATCTGGGGTAGCATAGTAATTAGATGGGGAAGCTTGGTGGGTCTTACTGTCAAAGTTACAAAAGAAGTGGTGGAAACACAGTGGCTGCTTCTGCCCCAAATTAGGCAACATGATGCTAGAAAAATGTGAGTTGGACTTTCCAGGCTTTTCTGGAAGAACAAAAGTACTTGGCTGGCTAAATGGGATCACTGTTGCCTAATGCTTCCATACACAGATCAGTTTATGGTTTACGTAGGACTTTTAAATATGTTACCTTATACCATTGTAATAAAACCTTGATGGAATATTTAAATTCTCATTTGATAGATAAGAAAACATAAACTCAGAGAAGTTTGCTACGTCATAGACTAGAAATTCATTGTAAGTTTTTCATTTCCAAGCCCGTGGTCTCTAGATGCATTGCAATGCTTTTATGTTACTAAGAGGCAACTAATATATGAAATCTTATCCTCTCCAACCTTGGGTTTCTTCTCAGGGAACCTGTCGCTTTGAGGAGAGAAGTAAGCCTTAAGTCATGTTACCATCCTCGGAAGTCTGTCAGATCCACGAACCAAAATTTTAGAGGGTGGAGTGTCTGGCTTTTCTAAGTAATAAACTGTTCTCCAATAGAAGTAAGATTTCAGATTCTTTCATAAAAACATCACTGAAGTTAATTCAAGCCAAGAAACATTTTTGTGTGTGCTGGCTCTGATCCCAGAGTGTGTTAGGATTAATACCACAGCAAAGAGTAAGAGACATTGACTTTGACCTTCAGAAACCCAGTCATTGTCTGGATGAGGAGCCTTGGCTCTGCATGAGAATCATCTCTGGAGTTTATGGGGAAGTAAAACAAAACAAAAAAGTAGAAAAACTAAAGGAAGAAAGTGCATATTTTTAGAACTCTGGGGGTAAGTTCCAAGAATCTGTATTATTTAAATCTCTTCAAGGATCCAAAAACAAGGCAAGTTTGGGACTCACTAGAATATTGGAAAGAACATGGATTCAGAGCTTGAATTAGACTTCTGATGCAGCCTGGGTTCTCTAGGAAGCTGAGCCTGAGATGAAAGTTTAAGTGTGAGGGCGTCGTTGGGCATGTGGTCCCAGGGAACAGGCAAGAGGGATGGGAGAGTGAATCAGGGAAGGAGGGAGGACGAGCAAAGCAAGGATACTCATGTGGTCGACCAGCTGTCCAGTCTTGTACTACACACCCAAGAAGCCACAGGAAATGAACCTTGGGACTGTCCACTTGGGGAAAGAGAAGGGAAACCCACTGACGCGCTGGTTCCATGCCCCTTGATCAAAGGTTAGCCACAACCCCATGTTCAGGCTGCACAGGCAGGAACCCCAAAACCACAGAGAAGTCTGGGCTGGAGGCAAATGCCTGAAGATCAAGGCCTGATGGAAGTGCCATTAATCTATGCCGCCTTGAAGCTCGTCTGTGTCCATGCAGAACTGGTCACTGAGGCCACAAGAGAGGATCAGAAGTGCTGCCTAAGTGGTGCCTGATACAAACCCCACCCCACTTGCCCTCTGTGTGACCTCAGTTCTTTCCTAAACCAGCTCAGCCTCAGTTATTGCAGGGGCCCAACTGGAGCAGAAATGTCTCCCTTGGAGGGTGGATTTATCAGATAATGTTCAGTGGATTTATCAGATAATGTTTAACCCAGCACACAAACAAGGACTGGAAAACTGTTAGCTTGCCTTCCTTCCTTCCCACTTTGAACACACAGTGCTCCGAATCCCTCTGTGAAGGCTGGCCTCCTTCAGATCTCTATGGGGGCCCTTGATAAGAATCTCTCACTTCACCCATTGAAGAGAGGAAATAAAACTGGAGATTTATCACGAGATAAAAGAATGGCCCACAGTCCGAAGCCAACAACAACACAAAAAGTCACCGTGTTTGTTCTTCAAAACAGACGGTGAGGCTTGATCTTCAAATGCAGTTGTTTTCCTTTATTTTTTTTTCAATCAGAAAAATAACATAGGCTATAAGCTGGTATATTTTTTTAACATAAAGGGCCAGATCAAGCCTCAAACATGTGTACTCCAAGAGGAAGAATAAAAGAATAAAACGTGCTGTGAGGGCCTCTGGCACACAGATACATGCATTAATTTTCGTTTCTATCTGCTTTAGATTGGAGGGATCACAGCACTACTCAGGATGGACACTGCTGCTTTCTGAGCACGCAAATAAAATCACACTCTGAGTGGGAAAACTCATGTGAATCTTCACTCTAATGGGGGAGGAGGTTACCCAACTATGGATGTCCTCCAAAGATTTACTGATAAAAGGAGAGAAATGGGCAAATGCACAGGGGGAGTAGGGGGCGATCTTAGGAAGGCAGAACCTAGATTTGACTCTTTCACTCATTGAGCCCATCACTGCCAGCCCCCTTGAGAGGAGCTGGGGACAGAGAGGAGAACAGGAACCTCCTACCTGCTGTCTTTGATGTTTGAGGATGTAGTGGGAGACTTTTATCCTGTAGAGGTGAGACAAGGCTTCCTGAGGAAGTGAGGTTGGAGCTGACCCTCGGTGTTCATCTGATGCTCATCTGACATTCCCAGAGGGAGAAGGGTTCATTCCATGGAGAAGTAAAGCAATCTGGAAGGACTGGACTTGGATTATGTGTACACTCCAGCCTGCAATACTGGTTCTCATACGCTGAACAGCACAGACTTTGGAATCAGAGACATCCAGCTTCCATTCCTTGCTTGTTCACTTACTAATTATTTGCCATCTGAATCCTTGCATCACACAAGAAACTTGCAACTTGGAGAGCTTGAGGAATTTGCCCCAAAGCAACCTCCCTGGATAGACTTGAAAGACAGAGAGCTAGCAGACATGCAGCCTTAGCCACGGCCTGCCGTAGAGTAGGCTCTCAGTATGTGTGGCTGCTACCATTCAGTGTGGGGGAAGCGTGAGGGGGATCTTCATGGAACCCCACCCAAGGTGTTTTCTGCCAATCAGCCCTTTTTCCTGTTTATCCAGCACAACCAAACGAAAGGGGAATGAGAATTCTGGCAATGCATAAAGGGCTTCCCGGAGTGAGGGTGAAGATGGCTTCTCCAGGTTCAGCTGGCCGGAGCACACCACCCCTTACCGTCGTCTCCCACTCCGCTCACTCACCCAGCTGCCCAGGGATGCTGGTTTCAGGAAGAGCAGAGCTCTCTGCTCCCTGTCAGCTCCTCAAAGGCGGCTCAGTCTAGTCTGCCCCCAGCCCCTGGTGCCATCACTCTCCTTGCTTGAGATGCTATTTTCCTTCACAGCATTTAAAACTTGCTAACCCCACAATTTGTTTTTATTTTGTCCTTTTATATGCCTTCACCATTAGTAGGCAAGCTCTATGAAGGCCAGGACTGTTTTCCCAAAGGTAATAGTTTCTCAAAAATAATTATGGATTATGTATGTGTTATTATTATCCATCATAATTATGGATGTGTGAAAGAATGATAGATTGATAGACGTGGAAATACCAGAACTTGGAAGGGAAATGCCCATAACATCAGCTTTTATTTTGCATTCTTTATTTTACTGAATTAATGAACAAATTCCTCTCATGTATTCCAGCCCCAAACATGGATACTCCCTGATATGTCCCTCACTCTCAAACTCTATGAGTCCTACTTGTAATTACCTGTGCATATCTTTATTAGTGCTACCTGTGCATATCTCCCCATCCCTGCTGCTGGAATCATTGCTCACTTGGGCCACTTTTATAACACCTGGATGGCTTTCTCTTCCCCTTGTATCCATCTTTGCCAGTTTCCAGAAGGATCTTTCCAAAATGCAGAGCTGACTGTGTTGACCTGTTCATAAACCTTACCACATTTTAGAAGCGTTTCCAGAATTTTAAACTTTTCCGACATCAATTTTGTTCTTTAAATTTGTACCCCAGTTTCTAACAATAATAAACTTGTTACAATTCTTTCTGGCTTGTTTCTGAGCATTAAAACATACATCACTTTGCATGGATCATTTCTATTCACTTGTCTGTACACCCTGTGAGCCTATACACTTCTTGAGTTCAAAAACTACAACTTGCTAACCGTTGTATCAACCACCTACTAGAATCTACATCAATAACTATGCAGACAAAAAAAGCTATTTTTACCAAAATCCTTTGTATTTGGTTAGAAAACACTAGTCTTCTTGAGTTTGATCATCTGGGTAAAGCTAGTTTCTAAACATAAAATGTTGAGGACCAGATACTAAAGCCTTATGATCCCTATAAGGTGCAAGTCCTCCTTGGAGATGCTTCTAGTTGGCTATCAGCCTCTTGGTCATTTCTCTTTCTTCTTCTCGCTGACATCAATACTTGTTACAACCAGAAAACCAACTGGGAGAAAATCTATTGCTCGACAGGATGGCCTAAGTGATGCTTTTCTCCTTTAACTGAAAAAGTGAAAACAAAGCATTCGGGTCTGTCCTCTCCATCAGCCCATCTGTTTCTCACAAGCCATCACGGTGACAGCTACAAAAGAGGCTGGCCGTGAACAACATCTCCCACTGCTTGAGAAAGAAACATCTGTATCCGTTTGTGCTCAGAAACAGACAGGAGTGGAAGATGAGTACATTTCTCAAAAGCCTGGTGCAGCACAACAGCGCAAGTACCTGCAAACAGGTTTAGCACATACTTGTGTTTATTTTAAAGGGTGGAAAAAGACCAGTCATTGGTGGACTTGAGTATGCAGGGGAGAGATATATGAAGAAAGGTCAAAAGTAAACTCCGTGGTAAGAAGCAAGTTAAGAACAACAACAATAAAATATATACGTTCCTATGGGGTAGAACTGGTAACATTTTGTAGCAGCAAGATGGTTTGGTGATTGCTGGGTCCCATGCACCTGTTTTTGTACATTGGGCATGGCTACCCAGAGAGGTGAGGTGACTTATGTATGGCGGCATGGCTGAGAACACAGGCAGCCACCCAAATCAGTCTTGATGTGGTATCACTCATCATCTAATGGCCTCATTGCTCATGAAGAGTAGTGAACTTTCTTAAGGTACCTGTTTGGGATAGTCCACATCTGGGAATTGAACCCCATTCTTGATAATCTCTGAACAATTTTTATTCCATAGTATCCTTTCTCCTGGGGAATTTAAGTACTGAAAATGTTCTCAATCATGGAAGACATCCAATCAAGCTTGCACACTCAATTCTAGAAAAGAAATGGAAAGAACATGGACTTGGGGGGTCAATTTGGAATTGACTCCCCATTCTGCCAAATACTATCTATAAAACCTGGGTCAAGCTTAACCTCTATTCTTAATTGCCTTTTCTGTACAATGGTGATCATAATCCTGACCACAAAAGGCATTCTGTGAAGCCTAAGTGAAATTGTGTATCTGAAGAACCTAGCACAATACTCAATCTCTCAAATAATGTGTATATTCTATCAATTCTTAGCAAATGAGGGAAATCAAATTTAGGCTAATATAGTATTTTGAAATATAGCTTTGGGAACTACTTTTACATTATCAAGTGATAGAAAGTTATAAACTTTAAAATACTTAAATCAAGGCCACCAATGAGCAGCACATTCTAAAAAATCCATAGGAAGCACTTAAAAGTGAATCTGGCAAAATTGTTACTCTGCGCAAAGCACTAGTATGAAACATCAGCAGGATAGGGTCAACAGGAGCATTAATTCCTCAAGGAGTTATGGGACCTTATCTGTTGGAAAAGCTCAAAATTATATGTACAAAATTTTATATACAAAATCCATACTTTTATGTAAATATATATGTAAATATGCACACACATATAAGTGGTTTCATTTTTAAACAAGTTAAATACATTTAAAACCAATTATTGCAAAGGAAGTTAGACTCTGAGTAATTCTGTATTTTCACATCAGGTAAAGTGATCGTGGGACAATTGAACGTAACGTCTCTCTCTCTCTGATTTTTTCTCTAAAGGTGGGTGCCAGCCACAACTGTAAATCCCAGAAGATCACATTATGGTTCTTGTCCCACCTCTCAGTGAACTGTGAACTCACACTTGCTTTTTATACACTCTGGTTCACAGTTTGCCCACTTGTGAAATGGGGATAATAACCGTTTTCTGTGCTACCCTGAATTCCAGCCGAATTTTAAGGGTTAAGAGAAACGTCTAACATGCAGATGTGAAATACTAGACACGTGTAATTAATTCTCTTGTTCAGGTACTGAGGTGCGGTGATGGATAGGGCAGACACAGCTCCATCCTCACAGGTTTACAAGCTGGTGAAGGAATAAGGGGCCAGGGGAGGACCTGGGCAGGATGTGAGGGAGCCTAGAGGAGGGTACCAGGCCATTCATATGCAGCAAAGCTTCCCAGAAGGAGTGACATCTAATCTGATCTGTAAACCACGGATGGAAAAATCCTACTGCACAGAAGTATGAAGGGCAGGGGAGGGGTGGCAAGGGTTCCAGGTGGAGCTACATTTTGGTACATGTAGAATAAAGATAGCACATTACTGATCCAAGGAAGGGAAAGAAATTGGGTTCAGTTGGGTCACAGATTTAAAAAGGAGAAGCCATGAAAGGGCCGTAGGTCAGATTGTACATATTCTTGCAAGCCACCTTTAGTTTAGACTGAAATCAGAGAGAGGTGTTTGAAGGCTTTTAGACAAATTATTGTTATGATTGGTCTCATGAATCATACATCAATTCACTTGGCAACTCGAATGCTAAGAATTTCCTGGGTCAGGAACAATGTGCTTCTCAGCCACAATAGCTTCTGTTCCTGCTCCTGCTCCCTCTCCTTACCCTCAGGAAATTTGTCCAAATTTCCAGTCTTGTCAACAGCTGCAATATCTCCTTACCCTTGACCTTGGTTCTCTCATCAAAGGGAATCAATTGAAAGTTATGTACCTAAGGCTGAAACTCCTATCCACAAGCTCAAAACCTGTCTCTTTAGCAAGCACTTTTAGGATCATCTCCACTGTTTCCTTGGCTTAGAGCTGCTGTCCCAGACTCTGATGGCCTCTATACAAAACTTAGAATTGCAGAAGGTGAAAGAGATTTTAGAAATCATAGTGTTTACATGGCCATCTTCTTTCTGGTGCCTCAAGGTGAAAGGGCTGGACTCTATCCATATTTTACCTCAGCTCTGTTTAATATGGTGCCTGTCCTAGGAGAAATACTCTATAAGTGTGGGAATAAACAACAGGTGAGGAGTCTGAGACCCAGAATGTGTTAGAACTGTGGCTTCCTGATTTGCAGTTCTATGTACTTTCATTTAAAAAAATACTTGGGCCATCCTTGATGTCAGGGCGTGAGAGTACTTCCTCCCCACTCCAGACATCCTAGTCCACAGGCAGGAAGTGCCATCAATCTAATGCTCTGGCCACTCTCTGCCCCTTGGACTCTCTCCTTTCCTGGTGGGGAGGGATGACTTAATTCTATGGCTAGGTTTAGAAGTTTAGAGTTTAGAAGAAGCAGCAAGTTGTGTCCAGCCCAGCATAGCCTTTGTCTTCCCTTTGTCAGTGGGCACCTGCTCAGGGCCTGGTTTTCTTCCATGGAGATCACTTACCTGTTAGGGCCTGGTCCTCCCTGGGTGCAGCCTGTGGATCTCTGCTCCTCCCTCCCCTCTCCCTCTTGGGTCGAGTCCCTGTAGGAAGAATGCATTCCTCATTGCTCTTCTCAGCAATAGCTTCTGTCCTGCCCAGCGAGGAGGTTGTTTGGGCTCAGAATGATCTGTGACTTTGGGGGGAGTCTAGCTAATTGTGGGGTTCATGTATATTCCACATTCCCTGAGATGTTTGCTGCTACTAAAGGAAGTGCTGTGTTTTCCCATCTGCCTTAAGGCTTGCTTATCTCTCGATCAGTTCAGAGCTCAAGCTAGATAAGTGAATGCTATTTGTTGGGTCCCCAACTCTGAGGAGCAGGTGTTACCTGGCTCCTGCGGGGCTGTCTCTCATGGGAAGTGTTGGCCATGCTTCACTAACACTGGTTTGTATGGGGAACCATGCATGTGACTTCTTTCTGCTGCTCAGAGCCAAAAACACATCAAGGCTTTCAAGAACCACAAATTAGCCAAGAACTACTTTTCTCATTGAGAATCTCTCAGATTCCCTTTACATGAATCTGGGTGGGCAACGTGACCGATTTGACCTCTGGTAGATGGTAGCTATGACATTGTGCTCCTTTCTAGGCCCAGGCCTTAAGACGCTAGAAGCTTCGACTTCCTCTCTGTTGAAAGGCTTGCTTAAGGGAAGAAAGCCACCATAAAAGGAGTCAATACTGTAAGACCACCGTGCTGTGAGGAAGCACATTCTACCCCATGAACTGACTGTATAGAAAGAGAGAAATGTCCCACGGGTGCCCGGCTGTTCCAGCCATTTCTGCCCAGAGACAGACACGTGAGTGGAGACAACTTCAACTAACTAAGCACAGCCATCATCTCAGGCAGCTGCATGAGAGACCTCACAGAGTAGCCAGAGCAGCTAATTGATCCACAGAAACATAGAACATAATAATGGTGTTTTTTGAAGCCATTAAGTTTTAGAGTGGTTTGTTGCATAGCAATACATACCTTTAGCAAAGGGTATGGTCGACTGCACGGTTATTCAACAAACACTTCTTCTCTGCCCTGCACCCCATCTATGTATTATGTTCCCTTCCCCATTGCTATTGGTCATGTGACATGCTTTAACCAGAGGAAGAAATGCAGGGGTAACGTTGGTCATGTACCTTTTAGCTGATGGAGGTTCTGAGCAGAGGCTTGAAGAGGCCTTGTGAGCTTCCACCAACGCCCTGTGCTCAGGACTTCCACATGTGAATAACACATGCTTCGGAGAGGTTGTTCATTTAGCCTAGACCCTTGAGGGAGAAGACACATGGAACAGACTTACACCCACCAGAAATGCAGAGATGCAGTAACAGACACACAACCACAAGAAATCAACATTTGTTATGGAAAAATCACTAAAGTTTGATAATGTTTATGAAGAATCATCACAATAATAGTTGCTTAATGTAGAAATTGGTTGCAGCCATCTGAAGGTTTGACTGGGGCTGGATGGTGTTCTTCCAAGATGGCTCACTCACATGGCTATTGGCAGGAAGATTCAGTTCTTTGTCACATGGGCTCTTCCATAAGGATGTTGGCTATGTCGTCACGATGTGGGAGTTGGTGTTCCCCAGAGTGAGTGACACAAGAGAACAAGACAAAAGCTACACTACCTTTTAGGACCTAGTCTTGAAAGTGATGGATAAGTGATGCCATCACTTATCCAGTATGCTATTTGTCACACAGACTAACCGTGGTACAATGTGGGAGGGCATATGTACCCTCCCACATATATACCACATGGGATTATCAGGGGACACCTTGGAGAAGAGCTACCACAGGACCTCAACTGCTTATGGTCAGAAAGCCTGCTGAGAAAGCTGTGTATGTCCCAGGAAGGGCAGTCTCCAATGTTCTTTTCAGATGTGGTCAAAGAAGATAATGGAAAGAGAAAGACTTCTCAGTTTGGATGTAAGAGCCATAAGAGCAATGCACTGTGTAGCTATGCTCAGGGAGAAGAACCAGGGGATATTCAAGGCACATTCCCTACCTTAAGACGGTGGCCCTCAAAGTATGTGCCCAGGAGAATTTAAAAATTGCTCTTGCCCAGTCCTGAGCAAAAAAATTGCACTGTTGTGTCCCTCCTTATCTTCCCCTTCACAACTGAGAGTGTTGATTGTGGTTATCCTGTCTCTGTTCCATCCAATGTATTATGGGAATGTAAAGGGATCACCTGTCTTTTTAGTTTATAGGTCTCTGGATCAAAGCAACCATCTTGAGATCTGATGTGGAAATGAGCGTGAGATCCTAGATCTGGAGCCTGATGTCATTTTTTAGATGAGATTTTTATTTGTGGAAGGGGAGTGAGGACTTGTGTCCAGAAGTATGCACTGCAGTACATTCTATTGTTGTACAGCAAATAGTAACTTGCCCTTCCCTACCTGCGTGGGGGAAGTGAGTTTCCCTGCTTGGTGGTTGCTGGGTTTGGACATGTGCACAATGCTTTGGCCAATGGAATTGGAGGAGTGTTGATGTAGTCTTTCCACGCAGAAGCCCATAGAGTCACTGGGAGTTTCCCCCAGTTCCACCAGCTTTCTTGTCCTGTCTTCCACCTTGAGAATGTCACTTTCAGGATACAGCAGTCTCTTCTGAGTCCTGGAAGGAGAAGACAGCATAGGCCATCCAGAACTAACCCACAGCTTACACCAGATCCCTAGCACCTGATTGTGATACACTGTGTTTCCCCGAAAATGAGACCTAGCCGGACAATCAGCTCTAATGTGTCTTTTGGAGCAACAATTAATATTATAATAAAATAAGACCTGGTCTTTAATATAATAATATAATATGATATGATATGATATGATATGATATGATACCAGGTATTATATTAATTTTTGCTCCAAAAGACGCATTAGAGCTGATTGTCCGGCGAGGTCTTATTTTCAGGAAAACATGGCAAGTGAGAAGTAAATATTAGTTGTTGTAAGGAACTGAAATGTTGAGGTTGTTTCTTACACAACATAAACACAGCAAAAGCTGGAGGACACAAGAGGCATAATGAAAAGATGTTTGGAAAGGTGAGTTGAGGCAGATTTTGAAGAGCTTTGACTGGTCACCTGAAGAACTATATTTTATTGTGTATGATTAAGGAATAACTGAGTTTTTTCTTTATTGCAGTAAAATATACAAAACAAGAAGATTTCAATGTTAATTGTTTTTAAGTACTAGGTTCAGTGTCATTAAATATATTCACATTGCTGTGTAATCATCACCACTATTTCTCTCCACAACATTTCATCATCTCCAACTAAAATGCTGTATCCGTCAAAATAGATCACTGAATTGTTTTTTGAAAGAAGGAAGGCTACTCATATATTTGTGAGTGGACAGCACTTTGTTTGTGTGCCAAGTTAAATGATTAAAACATTTTCATTGATGTTTGTTCCCCTGTATTCTGACTGGCTCTTAATTCAAAGTGTGGATAGGCCATCAACAGTTCTTTGCCCCAAGGAATTTTTTCCCCATAAAAACAGAAATCAAGGTAACTTTTTGTCCTTTGTAAAGGTCTGGGCTCATTGAAAAGCATTGCAGTGGAAGAGAAGGGGAAAACGTGGTGGAGCTTTGCGGGCAAGGAGGGAAAGTGGGGAAGAGAAAGAGAAGAAAAAGGAAGCAAGAGAAGTGATTGTGTGAGCTTGGAAAGGAGATAGCCACCCTGCAGATGGAAACCACTATGTCCCTTCATTATGGTCAGCTCAGTTCTGCAGCAGCCACCATGGGACAAGCGGGAGCATATCCATTAGCTAAATGTTGGCAGGAACCTGGAGATCCAGTGAAGCCATCAGACTCCCAGGAGCCACTGAGAGTGGAGACAATGAGGGTGTCATGGCAACCGGGATTGCCTGAAGGTCACAGGTCATGACTCCTCTTTCTAAGTGCCAATTAAACCTCCAGGCTTCTGGAACACACCCAGCAGATGGTGAGATCCCGCACTCACTGAGATTAAATTTCCCACCAAGCTGGCTGAGGAGTCATATTCAATTTAATTTAAGGAAAGTAGAGTTCCTATGCCTGAGTTTATGGACAAAGTTTTTACCCCTTCTATATACATTGTGTCATTCTTCCAAGATTGGTGTTGTGAACTTTGTTTTTTATCAAAGGAGAAAAAAAAAAACTGAAAGAGGTTAGGCAATGAGGCACAGGTATTCCTCTCTTATGTAGCAGAGTCAAAATTAGAACCCAACCCATGTAGCTGATGTCAAAATACATGCTTTTCAGAACCCAATAGAAGAGTTCTTCAAGACGTCAATGCCTGTTGTAAGAATATTATCTAAAGGTTTTGGGAGGAGAAGCAGATGACTATTAACAGGTGGAAGTCCCCTGCTTCTGGCTTTATGTCTTCTCTGGTATTATTTGTTTTAGAGTGTCTTTAAATGTCACCAGCCAGTGATTTATAGAAATAAAACACATTAACTGCAAATAATTGAAGGAAAGCATACTAAAAAGCAAGACAACAACTAAAACCTTAAATAGAGTGGTAGAGAAAAAAAACGAGAAAAAGGTAAACATTAACCAGTTTGGAATACTATTCTGCCATAAGAAAAGATGAAATAGTGCCATTTATGACAACATGGATGGATCTTGAGATTATTATGCTAAGCAAAATAAGTCAGACAGAAAAAGTCGAGAATCATATGGTTTCACTGATATGTGGTATATAAAACTGAAAACAACAGAAGAAGAAACAAACAAATGAAGAAACAAAAACTCATAGACACAGACAATAGTTTAGTGGTTATCAGAAGGTAAGAGGGTAGGGAGGTGGTAGATGAGGGTAAAGGGGATCAAATATATGGTGATGGAAGGAGAACTGACTCTGGGTGGTGAACACACAATGTGATATATAGATGATACATTACAGAATTGTACACCTGAAATCTATGTAACTTTACTAACAATTGCCAATCTAATAAACTTTAATTTAAATATATATATTTAAAAAGTAAAAAAAAAAATTCTTTTCAAATGCAGTCAAATGTGTCTATATTTAATTTTCTAATATATCCAGAGCACTCCGAATTTTCTTTCCCTTCTGATGGACTCAACTGAATTTTCAAAGATAGCTGAACAATTTACTGCTCCCATATAATTTCAAATTCCTCTGCATAGATAACACAGTAATTAACCAGAATGATTGCACTTGTGCCTGGAGTGTCCTTGCATTGAACTTTTTTTGGCTGTTAGTAAACAGAGTTTTATTTGGTAGATTACATAACAGCAACACAAAATTTACTGCTTCAAAACTTTTCCTAGTGTTCAACATCTATGATTAATTCCCGAGATTGAGATGCTAGGTTTCTCTACACTCTATCTTCACTTAGATGGGAGGGCTGGTGTTCATCCACAGACCATCAGTCTTACTGGAATTGCCCTCTCAGAGACATCCTTGAACTTCTGAGTTAATAACAACTGAGTACACTGTGTCCTAGTGGAAGGGGAAGAACCTGTGATTTGAAAGCAGCACAATGCAGGTGTCACTCACAAGACTTCAGTGACCAATTTCCCAACACTAAGTCAAAATATGAAGAACGGTTGAATCTGAAGAGAGTGGGGAGGTAGACAATAGATGGGTGTGCACTCCCAGGGCCCCAAACCTTTGCAGAAACTCATTAAGACCCACACCTAATAACTCTTTGGAGCTCCAGGAGCTCTCCAACCCGCCTGGTTTATAATTGTGCTGTAATATTTCACTGGGCTGCTAATGTGTATTTTATTCTTTGTTCTGGCTGGGTTTTCCATCACCTAGATTTAAGCCCTCCGGCCAGGCTTTTTTTAAAGAGGCAGTTGGGGTTGCAAGACAAAAGCAGAACTATCTGAAGTGAGCCTGCTTTGCTAGCTTCAGCCTTTCAAGAAAAGCAGAAGCATGTGTCCCCTCTGAGCTGGGATTCTCAGTAATGACAGATTGACATGTGCTCTCTTCCAAGCCCAAGAGAGGCTCCCGCTCAGGTTGAAATTGATTTGGAGAAACTATTGCAACCTCTCTCAGGTATTTGTGATGTAAGATGCCTTGCCTTTGTATGTTCTTTCTCCGCTCCCTGTCTTCACCTCCCCCACTACTCCAACACCAGCAGTGTCTTCATGGTGTACTCTGAACCCCCACAGGTGCCAGGCAGGCCTGTCCCTTGAGAATTGAAGGGGTCTAGAGGGCATTCGATCCACACCCTCAGCTAACAGAGTGAATGGAGACCCTTGCCCACTCACCCAGGATCACAGGGTATCTGAGTCCAGTTGGGCTGCTATAGCAAAATACCGTAGACTGGTCAAAAGCAACAGAAATCCATTTTCACAGTTCTGGCAACTGGATGTTCAAGATCAGGGTGCATTCTGGCTATAGACTACAGACTTCCTCGCGTGGTGGTAAGAGGACACGAAAGCTCTCTGGGGACCATTTATAAGGGCACTAATCCCATTCATGAGGGTTTCACCCTCATGACCTAATTAGCTTCCAAAGGACTCACTTCTTAATGGCATTAATTGGGTACCAGGATATCAACATATGAATTGGGGGGGTGCAGGGGTCACAAAGCCCAATCCATTGCACAGGCCTACCTACTTAATTGCAGATTCTAGACTACACCCTGTCTCCCAATTCTCTCCTGGACATATACAACGACAGGTGTTCCTAATAGGAAGTGTAAGCCCTCGGAGGAGATAGAATGTTGTGTTTGTATCTGCTGCTCAGTGAGGCCAGGCACTGTGGAGGCACTGCAGGGCAGAAGAAAACTACTGGGACTTGAGCTGTTTATCCAAGGCTCTGCTCAGTGGTCCGAATCCACCTCTCGCTTATCTGTACATCCAGCTCTGCTTTCCGCCATCCACTCCATATTCTAGATGATAAGTGGGCTCACCAGTTTTCATGGAAGATCGAGGCTGTGTTTTTTTCATTTTTTGTGCTAATCACGGTACCCAGCGCATTGCCTGGCCAGTGGTAGCTTCTTCCCAAAGGCTTGGTGAGTTGGAGCAAGTGAATAGAATTTATTTACATCTCAAATTGCATTCCCCAGTGATCATCTATGTAATTCATGTATTAAAATGTTTGAAAGGCTGCCACGTGAAGCCTAACACTTACAGAAAACCCTAACATTTAATGAGCACTTACCTTGCACAAATCGTATGCTAAGTCCTTTGCCTGGATTATCTCATTCAATCTTTACAACTACTCTTTGGGGTAGATTCCTTTATTATACTCTCTGCACAGAAGGAAAAGCTGAGATGCAGGCAGGTGAAGTCAATTTGCTCACTCACACCCAACAGTATGAAATTGTGGACTTTTCCCACATGGAACTCAATGTGGAGAACGTGAAGCGAGGATTGGAAACCTCAGGGATGAAGATTTAGGCTTCATGCAAAGAAAGCGTCCTGGTTAGAGCTGGTTTACGGATTTGGAACCAAAGCTGGGATATTATTGGCCAGGCACACGACAGAAGAACTCAAGGATGTCTGAAGCACAAGAATGTCTAAAAGAACGCCTTGAAGTCCTAAGGTGTTCTGGTTTCTCGACAGCATCATAGGTTTACACATCTGTCTCTTCCATGTTTTCTGTGCCGTTTTCTCAGGAGGCCTCGCCATCTCTGTGTTTATAGGCTCTGTTTTGCTCACTAGCTCACAAAGGGACGGGTCTGGCCTGCTGTCTGCTACACTATCACAGAAGCACAGAACATTTCGTAATTTTGCTTTGAAAAACAAAGCTGGGTTTAGTTTACGAACAGAAAATAATTTTCAGAGAAGCAAAACCAAGGTCTCTGGGTGCCATGTAACTCAGCTCCAGGAGTGTGAAGAGGTGGTTTGCTAGTTTCTGTTCTGTTTTGCTGGTCTTGGTCCTGTCTTTTTGGTCTGCCTCGATGATGCTCTGCCCCCATGGGAAGATGGTCCTGGTAGCAACCTTTGAGTATTTATGGGAATGCTTCTCATCCCTGGACTTCTCCAGAATGGCCAGAGGCCACCAGCATCCACTCAAGGAGGGGACCTTGGGCTCTGTCCCCTTCTGCAGCTTGCTCATTGTTTTCCCGCTCACAGGAAAGGGTCAATTAATCAGGACCCTGGGTGCAATTGATGGTACTTCCCAATGATCTCATGAGTTGTCCCTGCCTCCCAAGAGAGACTGTTAAGCACCCCTGGATTACCTTAGACAGGCAGGTATATCAGTGTAGTCTTTTAAAGAAGGAAGACAGGCTTTGGGGAGATCCCATTTTGTACAGATGCCTGATTTCATTTCCATAAGCAGATTCATGTGACATTGGTGGGAAGGTGTCCCTGTCACCACAGCCTTCTGCCTCTATTCTGAAGGAAACCTGTCTCTTGACTGGTATGTCATTTTGCTTCAGGAAACCAGGTCCTAAAGTAGATATGGCTTCTAAACCTGTCCGTTTACACACCTGTACCCCTGCAGACCCCACTAATAGACGAGATCTCACAGCTTCTGCTCAACGCTTTCTCAACTGGTTCCTAAGTTCCTCTTCTACCTTAATTGGGGAAATCATAACAGCAATGTTGATAAAGCCCAGATAACGCATTGCCACGGTGCCATGACCAGCACCTGACATGTTTCAAATAATTGACGCCTATTATAAAATTCTGTGGGTAGGGAGTATTAGCCCACTTTTTCAATGAGAACACTAAATCATACGGAAATTCCCTGACTTTCCTGATCTTAGAAGAAGGATTCAAACTCAGGCTCTTTATCTCAAAATGCCGTGCCCCAAATTCTTACCTATTGCACCTCTTCCTGCAATCTGACCCATCCTAGTCTTGGGCAGAAGGATACATTTATACATCTTCTTACTAGATTTCACTTCTTAAGTGTAGTCTTGACTGTATAGTGGATAATAACCTTGCAAGTAGTTCCCAGTGGATATATTCCAGTCCCAAAGTCCGGTCCAAGAAGGGCCATAAATGTATGGACGGTGCAATTTATCTGGCATGACTGGAGAAACGTGTGATCAAAACCTATAGTGAATGTTTAAATTAAAAAAAAAATACAGTAAAAGATACATTGCCATTAATCCCCCTTAAAATTTCCCGTCTCTTTGAATCCACTTATCCCATCATTCTTGCCACTTTCTGAAGCAGTTCTGGAAGTCCTCTTTTGTGAGTGTCTTTAGTTGCACTGTCGTGGCTGCCTCGATTTCCTGATTCTATTCAAAATGTTTACCTTTCATGGTCATTTTGACTTTGGGGAAGAACCAGAAGTCTCACGGTGCCAGATCCGGTGAATAAGGTCAATGAGGACACACTGTAATGTTTTTATTGGACAGAAATTGCCATGCCAGAAGTGATGTGTGACACGGAGCATTGTCATTGTGATCACAAAACACGGTGAATGCTCCTGCCAAATGCCATCCCACAGAAAGGCAGAGACCTTCAATACAGGAAGTGGTGGTCAAACCTTAGTAACAGTGTGTGACAAGTTTCAACTTGTTCGGTACAGTCAGTCGGGTGTGAACTACAGTTGAGAGAAGGTGTGTTTTAAAGTGTGCCATAAATCATCCTCTGTCATGACAACGCTCTGTGTCACCTATTGCTTCTGGTATATGGCAATTTCTGTCAAATAAATACATTATAGTGTGTCCTCATCCACTTCACTCACCAGATTTGGCACTGTGTGACTTCTGGCTCTTTCCCAAAGTCAAACCAAAACAAAACAAAACACCCAGAAGTTCATGAAAGCCATAGGTATTAAGTGACTGGGGTTTTCAGCCCAAACCAGTCTGGCTCTCAATAGCACAAGCTCTGCCCCCTTATTATTCTGCCTCTCTCACTCTAGGGCTCATGAGGTGGGACCAGGTTAACAGGAAATGATTCCAGGTACCAGTGGTGGGTTGTGAGGGATTCATGAAGACCCTTGTTCGCAGCTGTGCAAATGCAAGCTCCTCAGATGATACTGGTAACTTGATTCAAGAAAAGTTGGCAGAGCATGTGGAACCATAAGACTTCCTCAAACATGTGCCCAGCCTTGGCTCTCATGAAGAATTGCAGAAAAATCACTTGGGTTGTCAGCTCACAGAAGTATCTTCTCCAAGTGCCATGATACCTTAACTTCAACTTGTGTGGAAGGCAGAGTATAATGTGTTCTCTCAAGGCGTCTTTAAGTAAATTAATGCCTATCATCCTGCCATGACATGCCTTTGCTCATAAGAAATGAATAGGAAAATGTGACCAGTCTCCTGCCTCCAGCATTTTTCAAGCTGCCCAGCGACACTGTGCCCAAGCCCATCTTGGTCATTGCACTTTAATCATGTTAGTCCCCTGCTCAAACACTCCCATTAATCTGTCATTGACCTCTAGGCAACCTTCTCTACTTCCCATCTGTTTTTCACTTCTCCCTATGTTCTTTCCAACCTGAGTCTTTGCTACCCAATGCTTTTATCCAACTGGTCTTTCCATCTGTCTTTCAAATATGTCACTCTTTCCACCATGCCTTTTCCATATATAGTTGTCACCTCTCCACTTATTTAAATCCAATATACTCATTTTGAAGGGTCATGGGAAGTTCCTGTGATACCTCTCTCCTCTCTGCTTTTATGGTTAGAACCAGTGAGTTTAAGATTTATCTTAATTTACATTGGGGTTTAAGTAGATATATATATATATATATATATATATATATATATATATATATATATACACACATACATACATACATACATACATACATACATACATACATACATATCTGAAGCCAGCTGCCATGTCATGAGAACACTGTAGCTCTATGGAGATGTCCCTGTGTGTGTCAAGGAACCCAGATGTCTTGCCAGCTGCTAACATGTAGGTACCAGCCGTAAGGGCAGCCATCTTGGAGTCAGGTCCTCCGACCCCAGGCAAGCCTTCAGATGCCTGCAGCCCCAGCCAACATCTGACTGAATCCTCATGAAAGACTTTGGACCAGAACCATCCAGACCAGGAGTCCCCAAGTTTCTGACCCTCAGCAGCTGTGTGACAGAACAAATATTTATTGCTTTTTTAGCCCACTAAGCTCTGTGGTCATGTGTATACAGCGATAGGTAACTGACACAGTTGCTTAGAATTAATTAGGAGCTCAATGTGGACCCAGCATCTTGTTAATTGCTCTGCCTACTTCATTGTATTTATCCTCACTCCACTTTGGGAAAGGATTTCAGTAGTTTTGTACCCATTTTCCAGATGTGAACACCAGAACCAGGATGTGTTACACAACCTATCCACGATCACACTGCAGGTAAATGGCAGAGCCAGAACCAAAATGGCCCCAAGGCCAGGGCATGGTAGGTAGACTCTTACCCGCCCCCCATACTACGGGCTTAACGGTCTTCTAACCTTTTCTTCCAAACTCTAATAATTCACATTTTTTAAAATTCTTGTCCTTCTGGTTCCAAGTGAGCCTTTTAAGGTAACATTCCTTCTCAGATGCCCTTAATCGTACTTAATGCTTGCCCAGGTGAGTCTGTGACATTCCTGGGGTCGCACAGGTAGGCAGGGGCCTTCCTGAGACCCTTTGTGTGTGTGTGTGTCCTTCACACTGTTGGAATCACAGATGTGGGGCGCTTTGCAAGCTGCAAAGTGCTATGGATATATTAAATGTCTGTGCATGCCGGGGTCTCTGGGTATCTCCCCACAAGAGCACAAATCTCCTGCCAGTTCTGAGCAGTTCCAGAAAGAAGTCCAGGTGAATAGAGGGGTCAAACAGAAGCTTGATTGCGACGGAGGCCAGAGGACTTTGCTTGGTGCCAGAGCAGACAGCTCAGCTCACAGATTGCAGCACAGGCAGTGTTTTCTATTGGGTTCCCTCCACACCAGGGACTAGGACGAGGATTGGGATATAGGTAGATTGTTTGGAAGGTGATTGCAGGAAGCAGAAATGAGGGAATATGAGGAGTGAGAGTGGGAAGGAGGAAACGCTGGCATGCAGATGTCTTATCAAGGTCACTGTTATTGGCAAGGGAAGTTTGATTGTTCTAAGTCCCCTAAAAAATAAAGATCCTCTCTCAGAATTGTCACCTGAAGGATGGGATGTATCCCCGGGGTCCTCGCCCCATGACTGAGTGTGGCTTCCTGGGGTGTAATTCCCTGCTATTTCTGCTCGCCAAGCAGTGTCCCTTAGCTTCAGAGAAGTCCCTGAGGCAGCAAGTGGGAAGACCAGCCACGTGCCTTGGAGGAGGGGCTTTCTGCCACTTAAATCTGAGATTCAATCACTGTCACTACAGCTGCAACGAAACATGGACCAAAGAGATGTGATGGAGACCAGGCATCCACACACGGCCCGCACGCAGTCCAGGGACGACTGCAGGGGCCAGGGGAGCTCTCTGAAGGCAGCCATGACTGAGAGGAAAAAGAGCATCAACTCTTCCCAAATTTACCAGCTTGTAAGTCCATCCACCTCGTCAGGGATGAGTGAGTAAAATGGGCAGAGAGTGACCTTAAATACGCTTAGAAAACTATCTCTCCTCATGGAAATGCGGGGAACCCGGGAGCCCTCCTGCCATCCTAAGGTTCTGGTGTCTTTTGGAAAGAATGAAGGTATGAATAAAACGCGTGATAAATCTACACTAAGGACTCCTCTCCAAGCCCCCCAGACAGGACACCTTCCATAACCCTCCCAACACTGGAGTCAATAAAAATCAAATATGGTAAAAGAATCTCGCCTCTCTTTTCCCTTCTTTATTAATTATTAGTATTATTTTTTTGCAGGGCTCTGGAAAAGGTCTTCGTAGAAGATTGTATTATATTTCAAAATCTTTAGAGTTTTCCACAGGCAACATTATTACCGATGTATTTGTTTCCATTTGATGTCTTTTTAGCAGTTGATGCCAAAAAAAAAAAATCTGTTGTTTTTAAATCAGTTTCCAAGTGAGTATATCTTGGGTGCTTAAAAGAAATATTAACAGCAACATATAAATCATCAGGAAATGTTTAGGAGTGAGAAAGGGTGGGTTTAGGAGTGAGAAAGGGACCTCTCTGAGTCCCAGCCAGCTGCAGTGGTGAAAAGCAGACTGGTAGGCACACGGCCTGGTTTAACAGCCCTCACGACTCTGCACACAAGCTCTGTGACCTCTTTGTGCCTCAGTTTCTTCCCCAGAGGCAGAGCTAATAATAGCAACTAATTTGAAGAAACAGTGTGAGCATTAAATGAATTACACGGAAAGAGCTCAGCACAGAGCCTGATTTGTGCAAAGTCTGTTTAAGTGCGAGGGATTGTGGGGTGCAGGTGGCCCACCCCAATACCATCTTGGTAGCACCACATTCTATGTGAGGTAGCTGAAGTAATGAATTCTCCAAGGGCTTTGTTTTTCCCCATGTGTGTTCTCATCTTGTGGTCTTGTTGGGCCACGGATGAGGGATTTCATTTTCAGTGTGGAGCTTGGTGGGCATTGGTGACACCCCCGGAGTCCTGGTTCAGAGAATGACAGGAATCTTGGTCTTGCTTTGCAGGGTGGGTGTATTAGTGTCCTAGGGCTGCACAAGCAAGTACCACAGACTGGGTGATTAAACAACATGATTCTTTTCTCACAGCTCTGGAGACTGGAAGTCCAAGATCAAATTATCCAGCAAGGTGGGTTTCTTCTGAGGCTTCTCACCCTGGCTTGTAGTTGGATGTCTTCTCCCCGTGTCCTCACATGGTCGTCCATCTGTGTGTGTCTGTGTCCTAACCTCTTCTTATGAGGACCCCAGTCAGATTGGATCAGGTCCCACCCCAGTGATCTCATTTTACATTAATGACGTTGATAGAGACCCTCTTTTTATTATTTTTTATTTTTTTATTTTTTTATTTTTATTTATTTATTTATTAGTTTCAGGTGTACAAGACAAGGTAATACTTAGACGTTCATCATTTATATCCCTCACACTGTGAATCCCCCTCCTCCCATCCACTATCCCTCCGACCTCACACTGAATCATCACATTATATATATAAAATTATAGTTGGCATTCATTAATGTTCAGCTTCTGCTGTACAATGCCATGATCAGGTATCCACAGTATCCCTGAGGTGAGACCCTCTTTTTAAAACAGTCACATTCTAAGGTTAGGGGTTGGGGGTTAGGGCTTCAACATATGGATTTTGGGGGGACATCATTCAGCCTATAATAGATGAGGTCAAGGAGAAGAGACTACAAAGGGAAGATTTTGGGTGCAAACAGTGAAACTGAAATAATGGATATTTGGTACAGGAGAGGGTTGGATTTTCAGAGCCACATTCACTCCAGGAAACCAAGGCAGCCAGGCCAGGGGGCAGAGCAGGAACAAACATTTACTGAATATAAACTGTGTGCCCAGGCCTGTGCAGGTTATAGGTATGTGTGCGTGTGTGCGTGCGTGTGTTCTCATGGACCACAAACCCATGGCTTAAAACAATAGGAATTTATTCTCTCGTGGTTGTGAAGGTCAGGAGTCCTACACGAAGATGTCACATGGCCACACTCCCTCCAGAGACCCTACGGGAGGGTCCTTCCTGCCTCCTCCAGCTTCTTGTGGCTTCTGGGATCCCTGGGCTTCTGGCCGCATCTCTGCCTCCGTCTTCACATGGCCTGTCCTTCTGTCCCCTATCTCCCTCTGCCTTTCTCTTATAAGGACACTTGCCATTGGATTTAGGACACAACTGGATAATCCAGGGTGAACTCATCTTGAGATTCTTAATGTAATTATATCTGCAAAGACCTTTTTTCAAATAAGGTCACATTGATAGGTTCTGGGTCTGAAGATGCAGACATATCTTTTGGGTGGGGTACATCATTCAAACCACTGCATGTGTATACATTCTCTCTCTTGTTCCCTCCCTCTGTCAATATATATATATATATATAGATAGATAGATAGATAGATAGATAGATAGATAGATAGATAGAAGTAGAGATAGAGAGATAGACATAGAGCTATAGTTATGGACATAGAGTTTCCTCACTGAAACACGTATACCTACTGGACTGGCAGCGATACATAAGGCAGAAATGCTTCTGAGTGGGCATTCCCGGTGGGCCCTCTGGGTCATGGTCGCCCCTCCCTGTGGGCCCAGGTGCAGAGGTGCCCTGCACGGGGAAGGGGAGAGTGGCCAAGGCCTGCCTGCACGGGCCTGCCTCCTCTGGGGGTGACAGATCTCCAGAGAGGCTTGAGATCGTGCACGCTGGCAATGAACGTGCTCACTCAGAAACCTGAACTTCTGAGTGTCATTATTTCTGCTGAAGTAAAATTCCAGCATACATATTTTGATTAAATTTCTTTCACCAGGCAATGACAATGTCAAAAGATCAGAGAATTAGAGAGCGCATTGCTGAGCAGTGTGACAGGAATGGAGAAGGTGGGGAGACCAGGGAGGGTCCTACCTGAGCTCGGCAGCCTCTGTGGTCGGTAAAACTGACCGTGTTTCCACCTGTCCAGAAACCCTCACAACTCTGTCAATGAACTGACCATGAATTCTGCTCATTATTTTAGGCCATTTGAAATTTAAAGTATATTTCCTCTGACAAACAACAGATTCAATGGGCTGCAGAGAGCTAGAAATAATAATAACCTCTTTGCCGACCTGTTTGCAATATTCGAGTTCAAACATCATGATCTGAGCACACCGTTAGTTAAAAACGTACAACCACATACAAAGGACACAGCAACGTGAATCTATGTTTTGCAGACACCTTGATTTGGAAGTCCCTTTCCTCTATGAACAATGTGTCGTTTGTTCCTAAGCATCAGGTAGGTTCCTTTCAGATAACACATGTGAGGGATCAGAACCCGATTTTGAAGACTGTCCTTCTACAGAGCACACGAGTGTTAGACTGGACTGGTGAAGATGTGTGTGGGATCTGTTCGGGCAAAGCCGTGTTTCACTGTACAGCTTTGTAGTCCGATGTCTGCCTTTGCCTGGGACATGCCCGGTGTGTGCCTGCTGCCCTGGGGTATCGTCCCGTACCCACTCTTCCCAGTCTCATTGGGATCCTGGGGTGCAGAAAAGACGACATAGCAGATCAGAGACTGCCATCCTGAGAAAGATTGGCCCTTAGCTGGTCTCTGAGAACTTGGCTGGTGTATAGCTCCCTACGCTGTTCCAAACTTCCCTCGGCTGCAAAGCATGGCTCACTGTGGCTATCTGAGGGGACAGTGCGGTTCACACTGCTTTCTTCTGCAAGTCGGGACTTGGTATGTGCTAGGCAGAGGGTGCCTCTGTGAGCGGCCCGAGTACAAAGCTTGGGCGCTGAGCCCTAGTGGATTTCCCCGGGAAGAAATGCAGCACACGGTCGCTGCGTTTTCCTCGCTAGGGAGGCGTGCACTCTGTGGGACCCCTCCGGGGAGGGACAGAGCATAAGGAGACCTCTCCTGGCTTCCCACAGACTCTGCTGTGTCCAGGGCCCTAAAGCTCCGTGGTAATACATCCTGGCTGTGAGTATGACCGCATGCGAGTCCCAGTGACCCTCCCAAGGTGGGTGTGGTCTTGGGGGTCCCCAGCACACACAGGTTTGGTGAGAGATAAATACGATCCCTCAATTTATTTTGACTGAATTGCTGAGCTACTCCAGAAGCGATCAGGATGAGGGTAAATATCCCAATTTTAAAGTTGGGAAGCTGAATCTCAGAGAAAGACTGTATCGCTTGCCTAGACTCTTTCGAACCTGTGCCCTTGTGTGCGCAGGTCAGGGGAACTTCCTGTGGAGGAAATCTACACTAGGCATCAAACCCCATTTCTAGAAATGCTGGGAGAAGTGGGAGAATGACTCATGTTGAAGGCCTGGTCTCCTCCCCTGTACGAGGGAAATCACCCCCTTCAGTACATGGGGGTGTGAAAGGAATGGAGGTCAAAGGCTTGTCTGGCCTGCGGCACGTGGAGGTCTCCGGGATGTTAGCGGGCTCGTCTCCTCTGTCCCAGGTCAGTCTGCTCCCTGTCCCAGCATCACCGCTCTGATAATGAAGCCTGAAAACCTGTCTCAACCGGGACCAGCGATCTGTCTGAGCTGTTCGTGTAATGGTGCTTTGGAGAGAAATGAAATGCTCCGGATGGAATGTCAGCTTCTGTTTGATAAACTGCTGAGCGCTGGTCACTAGGGCTATTCAGATTTCACACGTCCTGTCCTAACAACAACAAAAAAGTCAGAGCAAGTCAGGAAGCCAGTCATGTCTCCCCTCTAGGAAGAGATGAACACATTTCACTGGCCAGGCTGATGGCTTGTGCTTCCAGAACTCCCCTACCTCGTCCGTCAAAAGAGATGGGCTGAGATGATGGCAGAGTTGATTTCAGAACTGAGGCTTCATCCTCTCTCCTTGCTCTGCTCTCTCCTACCCAAGGGCAGCCTTTGTCATTCATGCGGCCTCCAAGGAGTAAAGAGATGGAGAGCGAGAAAGGCTGAACTCAAATTCATCATCGGCACACAGCTCTTCCTGGGGGCCGCAGTACAGCAGAGGCGGAGACGGTTAACTGGACAATAGAAGCAAGGACGTTAGGAAGTGCCTGTATCACTGGGCCAAAACCTTACGAGGCACTGACTCTCCCTCCATGCCACCTTCCTGTGGGGTAGATATTCCCATTTCACAGATGAAGAACCAAGTGAATACCGGGAGGCTGAGTGATGTGTCCGAGCTCACCCAGCTAGTAGGAGAAACAGGACCACTGTCTACAGATAGTCTTTCCGTTACTCCATGCTTTTTTTTTTTTCACCCCCCACTTCAGTAGCTTTGTCAATCCGGAAGTTCCTTGCAGGCACCAGATCTCGTTAAAAATTAGTGTGACAGGATCCTGGGTTATAGAGGGAGACAATTTCAAATGTCTACTCCTGGGTCACGTGTACTATTGGGGACTTCGAGCTGCCTCAGTCAAGTCGGGCTTACGAAGTAGAGTTAATACAGGGCAGGCATGGGCTAGGATCTTCCAGGCAGGACAAGTACGGGGGGCAGAGGGATGGAAACAGAGGTGTTGGGAGGAGCCCGCCCCTGCCTGGATGCGCTTTGGTGAAAGGTTCCCACTGAACTGGCTGTCCGAACTGCTCAGGTACTGACTTGCTCTCAGGCAAATGACCGGCAACATTAAGCCAGGCATGTTTCCCCTCTAGGACTTTTTCTCAGTCTGTGTTTTTATACATTTTAGTAATTACGTAGCATGTAATTGGTAAGTGGCTTCAAAAACCCTGCATGCAATACAGTAAGATTTTCTGCAAAGGAGGATACTGGGTAAAGGCAAATGAAAGCCAGGACGGTTGGGTCCGAATAGGGATGTGAGATTATGACTGCCCTGCTCTGAATGTTCCGTCAACCCAAGAAAGAACCACACACAGTCAGACGATTTCACATCATCTATAAGTCAAAAGTAAACCAATTTATTGCCAACAATGTCTACAATGTAGAAAAGGATGTTTCTACGGCAGCCATAATAAAGTATTAAAACCTTAGTGGCTTAAAACCACAGACACATATTTTCTTACAAACCTGGAAGCTAGAAGTGTGAGACTGAGATGCTGGCTGAGTCCGGCTCTTTCTGAGTCTGGGAAGGTGAGAAGCCTTCTTTGTCCCTTCCTGGTTCTGGAAGTTCTTGGCAATCTTCGGCATTCCTGCCTTAAAGTTATCACCTGGTCTCTGCCTTCATATTCCCATGACATTCTTTCTGTGTGCATGTCTGTCTCTGTGTCTGAATTTCCGCTCTTTGTGGGGACACCTGTTAAATAAGATTAGGGGCCCACTCTATTCCATTGTGACCTCATCTTAAGTAATTCCATCTGCAATGGCTTTGTTTCCAAATAAGTTCACGTTCTAAGGTACTAGGGGCTAGAATTTCAAAATGTATGTTTGGGGTACAAAACTCTACCCATAACAAGGGTCGAGAGGGGAATAAGCATAGGCTGGGGGGTCAGACTGCCTTGACTGAATCCTGATTCCCATGTTTATTAGCTCTGTGACCTTGGGCAGGTTACTTTACCTCTCTGTGCCTCAATTTCCTTACCTGTAAAATGGCATTCTTTAGAGTATTTAACTCACGGAGTTTTAATGAGAACTCACAGAGGCGATGTACATAAGATGACTTTAAAGTTGGTTAACATGTAAAATGCACTCTACTTCCATCACTGGCGTCTGTACCAGTGAGGGGCCACTCCAAGTTCACTGCGAGTACATAGCAAAACTGTGTCTTCAGCCTAGGGCTTCTGAATGTACAATAAATGCATTTGTCTCTGTATTCCAGCGTAATTGACTGCTTACCCTATGTTAACATTCATATGTTTCTTTAAAAGACTGAATTAATAAAACAAATGAATCAAAGCTGGTTCACTGAGATAGGGAAGTGAACTGAAGAAAGGCAGTTGAAAAATCAGTGTCAAAAGTGGTTTATGTATTACCAGAAGATAATTAATTAGCCATCAGCATCCCACAGAATACAAACGCTATGGGGGAAGGGTTATTTTATCTGTTTTGTTCACTAATGAATCCTGTTGCCCAGAACCATACCTGGCACAAAGCAGGCACTCAGGAAATGTTTATTGAGCCCTGAATGTGGAAAAGCTTCACAAATGGGCAAATGCTTTAATCGAAATCCTGTTTTTAGTCATTTTCTTTAAGGAAACAATTAAAGCTAAGCAAAGATTTAGTTATATTCGTTTTTACTAAAGAACTGCTTATAAAGCAGAAGTGTTGGGAGCAGCCTAATGGCACATCAATAGGGAGCTGCTTGAATAAATGATAGCCCTCCAGCTCTCAGATGGTGTTCCACGTGTGGGAGGGAGAATAAAGGGCTCCAAAGATGTCCAGGTCCTAATCTCCAGAACCTGTGGCTTTACAGATGTCTTTAAGGTTAAGGACGTTGACGTGAAGCAATGGTCCTGGATTATCCAGGTGGGCTCAGTCGAGGCACACCAATCTGGAGAATGGGAGAACTTCTGGCGTGGATCAGAGAGCGGTGATGATGGGAGCAGGAGATGATGGGACCTGGACAATGGAGGAAGAGGTTTGGAGCCAAGCAATGCAGTGGCCTCTGGGAACTGGAAAAGGCAAAGGGGGCAGACTCTTCCCTAGAGCCTCTGGGAGTCTTGCTGATACCTTGACTTTGGCCCAGTGAAACCCATGTCAGGCATGTGACTCACAGGACTGTAAGATAATAAATGCATCTTGGCTCAGGCCACTGCAGTCACTTGTTATGGCAGATAGGAAACTCAGACAGCGTTCAAATGCTTCCCATGGCAGCCAGGTGGGCACATGGCAGTGTAAGCCAAGCCTGATATCAAACCACCAATGGTCGGCTTTTTAAATGGATCCCAAATCTACCACCTACTGTCTCCGACTTCGCCTGCTGAACTACTATGTGAAGGTGGGGGTTGGGGATGGAGGCGGTAAGCTGAGCCTCCTGTCTATAACCTTTGCAGCAGTGGAAAGCTTATTGTCATGAGTGAAGGCTCAAACATATTTTTTACAGAAAAATAGCTTTTCTTAAAATAGCAGATACAGTAGAATTCTTTTTTTTTGTGTGTGTTGTAATTTCATTTGCATAGGAAAAGTTCTACAAGGCTGTGATCTGATGGCAGTGGTCATTTGGGAGCATAAGATAATTTGAATTTTAAAGCAGTTTGGCTTGTCTCTATATTTTAGTTTCCTGCAATGGACACAGTGTGTTTGGACATGCACCACAGGTTAAGTGGAGAAGGGGGAGTGACTTCTCCCATGGCGCAGGAAGGGAAGGGAAACCCCCTTGAGAAGCCCAACGTGAGGTAAATTCCACACTGCCACCAGTTTTCCCGTCTCCCCTAGATTCGCACAACAATTGTCTTTGATGCCATTTCAGCCAGGCCTTCCTCATTCCTCTGTGAGGCCAATTCAGGTAAAACTGTGCTGGCCCCAGCGGAAAAGGCACTGCTCGGGGCTGCAGCCCTGAGGACACCTCCACATGGCAGCTGTGAAAAGGGACCAGGGATGTGCAAAATTCATAAATCCCACATCTTTTTAAATTAACAGTACTACAGAGCAGAGATACGATACATATTACCCGCTCACTTCATCCCTCTCCGGGAGCTGAAAACAACAGAATTGAAAGCAGGGAACTGAACGGAACTTTCCCTGTGGCAGTGAACTCCCTGGTCTGTCCCCCTCCTGCTCCCTCAACCTCTCGCTCTGATCCTTTCAGGAGCTGGAACTACTCCATCTACCAAACCAGTTTCCCCTGGATGAGAAGAATATGGGGTCTAGAGGCAGAGAGACCTGGCTCCACCCCTGCTAAGTTGGTGACCTCAGGTATATTCAGATCTTGCTAACATGCAGCTTCTCCATCGGTTAAAAGGGATGGTGGGCCTTACCTCCAACTTTATTGTGAGGATTAACTACACAGAAAGCATTTAACGTAGATGGCTCATCATAAGCACATACCATGTCACTATTTTTAAATTATGAATCGTGTTTATTATTGACATTATTGTCTTGTAGGTTATCTCTCTGGGAGACTTCCTAGGAAATATCACCCCCAATCCCAATTGTGTTTCTCAGGGTGTCTGGTTTCATGGAAAAATGTTGTTTATGCATCTATGTAACCCAGTCAGTTGCCAAAAGGATACTGAGGTAGCCTATAGAATTGTACATAGTACACGAGAATATCACGAATGAGGAAAGTGTGGCGAAGGGAAAATTAGGATAGGAAAATGCCTGAGCTCTTAATTCATGGCCAAATGGTTAGTTCCTGAACGCTGAGCAAATGGTTGTTACTTTTCAAGTTCTGGGCACTGGCAAATGGAATGCTGTAAATTTGGTTCTGAATTTCTCAGTGGCCAAAGGCTATACGTTAAAAGACCAAAGAGGTGTGGATTTCTTTTTTCTAGTGGAGACGCCTGAAAGGAATTTCTCCCATACACTAAAATGGGGGGCAGGGGGCTGACTTAATGAACATTAGCCACAACAAGTCAATAATAAATAAGACGCCGTGGTTTTTTAAATGACATCTTTTGGTGACACTCAGAGCACAGATGGATAAACACAATTCTACAGAGGGCCTGTGGTCGTGCTATTACGGGCCCCGTTCTCCATAAGCTGGCTCGTCCTGTAACCCAGGTTAGAATATCACAGGAGATGGCTCATTCTCGCTAATACTCAAGAGGACAGATGGTGCTTGGGGTTCAACACAGAGTTCAAAGTCACATCTCAGCCACCGACTGGTTTTGTGACTTGACTCAGCCCCCGAACAGTCACTGAATACTGTGTACTTCTATTTCCTCATCCTCAAACTGGACTGGCAAATACCAGAATGGCATTTCCTTTCGAGGGCTAGTGGGAGAAATACACCTCATTCTTGAAAGTATGTGCAGGACACGTAGCAGTTCTTTAATAAATGACAGATCCCTCTTCTTGGACACTTCCTCCAGTCACTAAAAAACTAAAGTCACTGTAGACGAGCAGGAAACTACTTGACGTTTTGGGACATGCCGCATGAGCTCCTGGAGGTCCAAATGCTCCTAGCCCAGCAAACACTGAAACCAACCTTCGTGGAGCAGCGTTCTCACAGTCTGGGCCCTTTCACTCGTGTGTGTCACCCACCTAGGCCTGTTCCCTTTACTGCAGAGAGTGACGTTGCCCATGTGCCAGGCTGGTTGCGAGAATGGAGTGGCTCATCCTGTGCAGGCGTGGCAGGGAGCGTGTGATTGGTGCTGTCGTCACCTACCAGGCCGGTGGCACACAGAAGTGACCCTCTGCATCCACTAGAGAAGCCCACCGGTCGCGTGCTAAGAAACATCTCTTGCCCTTTTGAGTCAAGATTTAAAAACGTAACTTCACCACTCTTCAAAGTTTAGTTGCCGTTGGAAATGACAACGGCATTTTTGGGAAATCCTCCCTTGTGACATTAGGGAATGCAAAATTAAGCAGATTTCTGAGGTGACATGGCAGCATAGTGCCCACATGGCACCCGGAAATGATGCAGGATGGAAAACAATGGGGTGTCAGAAACGCACCCTGTCACACTGTCAGCAAAGGCGTGAATAAATGATTACGCCCCGGGGCATGGCATCGCTCCACAGATTGCGGTGATATCGTGGTGACAATGCAGGTGATTTGGTTAATACAGTAACGACAACCCTTCCTATTTGAGAGCACAGCATGCTGTAGCTCTCTATTGTAGCTGGGGAAGCTAAATAGGTCACGGAGATTCTGTCAGTGAGCATGAGAGAAGCACAAAGTCCTCACAGCTCGACGCCGAGACCCTAGAACCTTTCCAGCCACCAGCACAGAGCTGTGCTCAGATTCAGCCTTTTGCATCTCTGAAAAGTGCCAAGCACATATTTGTGCTTCATTCCACTGACCGTCACTGCTGCCGGAGTCGTGCCAGGCACCATTGTGGGTCTGGGGGCTGCAGACATGAATGAGGCCCAGCTCTGCCTGTGAGGTTGTAATACCCTGTGGGGGGTGGGGGAGTGCTCCACAGTGGATCATTTCCCTCTAGGACATAAGCTCCCGGAGAGCAGGGTTCTGTATGTTTCCAGCAGCATTCTACTCGGTGGTGACTCTCAATATCTTTGAAAGGAACTCACGTGACAGCGCCAATATGCACGTCTCTTAGCAATATCATTCTAGGATTGTGCTGAGCCTCAGAGAAGACAAACGCCAAACACTACACAGGTAGTAAGTGTTGGAGCAGGAGGATGTGGGGGAGGCAGGGGCCCTCCTTGAGTTGGAAGCCAGCCGTCACAAGCTGTTCTTGTTTTTAAGAGGAAACGTCGCCAAGGCTTCTAGCAGGGACTTCAGACCCAGCACTGAGCAAAGCAGGTTTTCCCCAGTAGCCTCACCCCACCCCCGAGAATGGCACCGCCACTGCCACCAAGTCAGGGAGCTGTGAATGAGGCTTATGCCCCTTCATCTCCCCTTGACCCCAATCAGCCAGCTGATTCTGCACGGGACTATCTCTCACACCTGGTGTCTCTGCTCTGTTCCCATCTACACCATCCAAGCTGCTATCACTTGTCATCAGGACTACTGCAAATAGCTTCCAAATTATTCTCTCCCCTGCCAGCCTCTCTCCCTTCACACCATTCCCCAAACGTCGTCTTTAAAAGCACAAATCTAATCCTGTCCGGCCCTCCCAAGGCTCCTGCGGCTCCTGAGTTCTCAGGACAGTCTCACCTGGAAAGCGAAGCCCTGAGCCTGTAACCACTGCCGCCTTCTGACCCCTTCCAGGCTTTATCCTTGCCCATGTGTGCCCATTATTAGAGTCACTTGGACTTGCTTCCAGTTCCCAAATATGTCAGAAAGGCCCACACTGCCAAACCTCTGCTTAACATTCTCTCCCCGGGAAATGCTTTCCTGCTTTTCCACATCTGTGTATCCAGAGAGCACCCGATGTTTCTGGTTAGTCATGGGGACCCAGGGCGAGTTGTCCTACATTCTCCAGCTTCACCATCAGCTGGCTTTATGACCTTGGGTAGTTCCTTTTACCTTCTGCGCCTCGGTTTCTCCATCTGTAAAATGCAAATAACAAAAGTTATCTAGATCATAGGATCCTTGTGAGGACTTATGGAGTAATCGGGTGTAAAGCAGTTAGAACCATGACTGGTCCAGGGCAAGCACGATTATCAATGGTGCTTAGTGTGTGGCCCTTGGATCTGCAGTACCACATCCCTTGGGAACTGGTTAGAGATGCAAATTCTCCAGTCGCACCCCAGCCCTCAGACGCTCTGGGAATGGGGCCCAGCAAGCGGTGTTTGAACAAGCCTTCCACGTGACTATGACTGTACCTAACATTTGAGAACTCCTGCACCCTGTATGATGGTTGCTAGTATTAGTATCGGTATGATATCAGTACCGTGTTTCCCTGAAAATAAGACCTAGCCGGACAGTCAGCTCTAATGCATCTTTTGGAGCAAAAATTAATATAAGACCAAGTCTTATTTTATTATAACATAAGACCCAGTCTTATATAATATAACATAAGACCCAGTCTTATATCAATTTTTGCTCCAAAAGACGCATTAGAACTGACTGTCCGGCTAAGTCTTATTTTCAGGGAAACATGGTATCAGAGCCTGTATTAGTATTAGTGTTAGTGTTAGTATTAGTATTAGTATCATAATATTAGTATTAGTATTATTAGCATTAGTATTACTATTAATACAAATGTTGTCACCTATGTTTTAGGGTACAGATGTTCTCTGGGGTATTCTCTTAATAGTTAAGCCACTGACTTGTGGATTGTAGTATAAACCCAAGTTTAAATCAGCAGGTCAATGCCCAGTTGTGTACGAAAGTGGCTGTAAAAATGTGTATTCCCACTCACCGTGGGTAAGAATTCCTGTTGGCCTGCCCTCTCATCAGCACTTCATCATAAAAGGCTTTTTCAATTTTGCCGATCTGGTAAATGAGAAATGACGTATCTCTGTGTTTTTAATTTATATTTATTTGGTGAATTATGAGATTAAGGATCTTTTAATATACATTTTTGGCCTCTCCTATTTTCTTATCTGGGAAATTTCTGTTTCTAAGCATTGCATTTTTTTTTCTTTTGGACCCCTTTTCTTATTTATTTATATGTCTGATTCATATTTTTAAAATTTGCATGAGGTTTAAATAAGTACGTGTATATAAATTTCTTAGAATAGTACACATGATAACAGTTTGAGTTGATCATTCTAATAATAATATTCAATAATATTATTGATTTATAAACTGGTCATTTTTATTAGTTTCCATGTAATATGCTTATGACATGAATGTTTTTATCTGAATTTGTTGATATGACCATATTTTTCTCTTTTAATATGTTAGTATAATGAATTATAATGATAAATTAATGTTGAACTAATTTTGAATTGCTGGATTAAATCCAATTTGGCCATGACATATATTTTTATACAGTGCTGTATATGTGTTTCCTAACATTTGCATAGGATAATTTAAAAACAATAGGGTCTGGCATTTTCTTTGAGGAAATATTAACTATTGATTTATTTTTAAGACAATAGAATAATTTTCATTATTTTATCACTTTTCATGTTGATAAACAATGGGTTCATTGATGTTTTCCTTTACTTCTTTAGATCGTTTGGAAATTTATTTACGTGTACATGTACTAGTACACACATACTCCTATGTGTGTGTGTATATGTGCACATATATACATATATTACAGATTTGTGTGTGTTACCCGCATTTTCATATTTACTGGTATAAACGTCTCCAATACTCCCTGATACTCATAAACTTTGTCTATGACATAACCAGATTTTTTAATCTTAATTTTTCATTTTTAATATTTGAAATCATGTTGTCTCTTTTTCTTTGATTAATCTCACCAGACGGTTATCTTAATTTTCAATTTTTTCAGAGGACCAACATTTGTACTGCTGGAATTCCCAGGCATTAAAATGAATTCATATTTTTCATTTCCGTTGTTCATCTCTTTAGTAATATTATAACTTTCAAGTTTGGAAGCTTATTTCAACTTCATATTTCATTTTTATATTAACATTGATATTATAAATTATATTTCTATTACCATTAAAGCTATATATTTCCTTCTGAATACTGTTTTAGAAGCATTCCACAAGAATACTTTTTTATTCAGTTTCTAAGTGTTTTCTAATTTTCCTTATGTCATAGTATTTAATACATGGGTGATTTCAAAGATTGCATAAGTGTGTGTGTTTTAAATTACTGACTGCAGAAGTTTTCAAGTTATTGTAGCTCAGTGGCACTCATTAGAGTGGTCAGGGACCTGGAGAGAGGTGCTGTGTTTGAAACCTCGCTCTGCGGCCCCTCAGCTGCAGAACCATGGGCAGACATTGTCAGTTTCTCAGTTTTGGCCTCAGTTTCATCACAAAATAGAGTCGTGCAGTCTCAGTAAGTGTTTGCATGATGCTGAGAACTCTGTGTGACCTGTTGTGAGATTCATACCACTACTAGTATATTGTTAGTTATTTTTCACTTAATTACAATTGGCCAAAATATTTAGTTTGCATGATACTTATACTTTGAAATAAGTTTTGCAGAGTTTTGGTTTGCTTAACAGTTTAGTAGAACATAGTCGGTTTTCATACATGTTCCATGCATGCTTATAAAATATCTAACCTTCTATTCTTCCCAAACACTAGGATTTACCCACTGTACGTTTAGTCCAAAATCCAGGCACTAAATCTCCAGGTATCTGTGGCATTCTTCTCTGCTCTATCAGGTCAGCACAGATGGAGAACTCATTTGACCCACTGGACACACACTTTCTTATCACTTCTGCCCACTAGAGGTTTCCTTACTCTGATATCTGATATATTAATTAATAGCAGCAATAATTTATTGAGCACTTTCTGGGTGCCAAGAATTTTGCTAATACCTTAATTTCTGTAAGTCTCATTTTCTTCATGTATAAATTAGAAATAGATTCTAACTTGCAGTGTTATGAAATTAAAATTGGCAAAGAATATAAAGTATTTTTGCTCAATGAAATAATGATAAGAAATCAGGGCTAGTATCCATCCAATCCAGAATGTCTGGATCCAGGTTCCATGATAATAATCACTGCCCTATGTCGCCATGGAGCTCCATTTAACAGTTTAAGAAATTGAAGATTATCTGTATCTATGAATTTTGTTTAGTGGTTACCAGAGGCTAAGAGGGGAGGGGAACTCTGGAAGAGGGAAAACAAGGTCAAATATATGGTGATGGAAAGACAACTGACTGGGTTGTGAACACAAAATGTGACATATAGATGATGTAATACAGAATTGTACACTTGAAATCTATGTAACTTTGCTAATAATTGTCACCCCAATAAACTTTAATTAAAAAAAAAGAAATGGAAGATTAAGGAATGAAGTGCTTTTTCCTTAGTTCACATATAGTGTATAAGTTGGATTAGAATTAGGTTTAACTTTGGGAACGGCAGTTAACGTTTTTTTTTTTTTTGTTGTTGTTGTTTGTTTGTTTGTTTGTTTTTTCTATGCCAGAGTCTCTTAGGACCAGAAAAAGATTGTTTTAAATGCTTAGAAGAAATGAGGCATGGGACAAAAGACATTGGAATGTAAGAATTTTAGAATCAGAATCATGAAATGGAAAAAGGTAGAAAGATGATGATGAGAGCAAAGACTAAGATCTTTATAATTTGGCCTTTTCTATATCAGCTATGGAAGAATCCTACTAACATGGCTCCCAACGACCCTCATGTGCTAGTCTTCAAGCCCTTGTATACCCCCTCCAGCTAACTGTGGGATAGATTTAGTGACCTGACAAAAGTGATGACTAGCATTTCCATAATTATGTTATAAAGGATTTCTACCTTACTAGCACTCTGTCCCTTTTGCTAAACTGTCTCTTATCCTCTCACTTGCTCATTTTGATGAAGCAATTTGCCATGTTGTAACGTGACGTATAGGGAGGGCCATCTGGCAAGGAACCGAGGGAGGTCTCTGACCAACAGCCTGTGAAGAATTGTAAGCTGCCGACAGCCCCCAGAGTGAGCCTGGAAGCTCCTTCCCCAGGCAAGCCTTCAGGTGACACCTTGATTGCTTCTGATTTATTTATCAGAGACTCAGAACTAGAGGACCTAGCTAAGTCACGCCTGGATTCCTGCCCCACAAAAGACTGTGAGATAATGCATATGTGCTGTTTTAAGCCACTACATACTGGAGCAGTTTGTAATGCAGCAATAGATAATAGATCAAATATGGTCAGAAGTGAGCCATAACGGAGGTCTTTCTTTGAGCTTCCCACATCAGTAGTTCTAAATCCTTGTGAGAAAGCAGAGTACTGTCAAATGCTAGACTTCTTGTTGCTAAATGTGAAGGTATTAAGATACTCAAAATGTATCGATAGTGAAAGAGCCATCTCTAGTAGTGGGCTCCTGACTCTTGCTCAGTTCATTTATTCACCCTTTGACACTAGCCTGCTCTTTTCTGGAGAAAAACCTTGTACTGCTTCACTCAGCCCTCATCTACTTACTAGGTGAAATTCTGGCATTTTCCAGTACCAGCTATTCATCATGCTTTGCTTTGGACTTCTGACCCAAAGCTCATTGTCATTCCTGCTTCTCCATATTGTTCAGCCAGCTCAGCAATATGTTTTACCTAGCAGGCATGATCTGACTAGTATTACACTCAATTTTAACCCCATTAGTTCTGCATGTGGATGCCCATTGACTGGCACACCTGTGAAAGTTTTATATCATACCAGATGAGAGTTACTCTCCCAGATCCCCCCACTAATTCTGCGGAAGCCCTCCGTGAGTGGCCCCTGGCTGACCGCAGTATCCTAAGACTCACCTGCCTAAGGCAGAAGCAGACAGAATCTTCTCACAAGCTCTGAGGAGACACAAGTTAGGTTTTAGAATCCCATAGTTTTCTGTAGTTCTTCTCAGTGCCACATGGTCTTCCTAAGATCCATGGAGATATTTATATGCTCAAGCTACTTCACCTCCTACTGAAAGTATTAATGGCTCACTCGCTGGTTTCCTCTCGGGCCATTATCTCATATATCTATCCTAGAGTCCCAATCTCTTAACCCAATTTATAATCACATGCTAGTGCAGCTTGAAATGAGATTTCTTGACAGGTTTCATTTAAAATGAGCAGCACAGATTTCTTTTAAAATCATTACTTATCATCATCAACATCGTCATCATCATTATCATTAATAGATCCTATTTACTAAATGTCCTTTATTGGTCAGTGATTGCAGAGCTTTTTCTAAGCATTAATTATCTCATAATTATCCCTTTCTTACAAATGAGGAGGCTGGGAGTCTGGATGGTTGGCTTGCTCAAGAGCATATCACTAATTAGAGATAAAGCTAAGGCTTAAACCTGAGTCTCTTCCCAGCGCTCTTTTGGCTCTGCGGTTAGCAGAAGGGGAGAAAATATACCCTGGTGCATGATTGAAAACTTTATAAAACTCACTGCTGGTTACTTCACCTTTAATGAACACCTCACTACCCATCTTTCCTGAATTTTCTTAGAGAAAGTCTCTCCACTAATGATTTGGTTCTTCCTTCTGATTCCTTCCAAAATGAGAACTGATGACCGTCTATTGGTTCATCCCGACTGCAGACTTGCCCCCTCTTCCCAGTAGAAAGAGGCACAGAGTTATTCCCAGGCAAGTCAAATAGCCTTCCTAGAGCAAGGATTTTGCTAAACCAATGGAAATGAAGACAATGAAAACATCCTGCGATGAACACTGTGAGTTTCATCGGCACGTTGGTTTATTGGAAACTACCATGAAATAGAAATTGGAACCATTTGCATCATGAGAAGTCCTGGCTCATGAGCTCATCTTTAGAACCTCCTAAAATATCACTCAGTGTAGTGACTGGGCGTTAATTAGTGGGAAACAGCAGCTCATGGTCCTTTCCATTTTCCCCCAGAAGCCAGGTGTTCTCACGGCACTTTGTGTACATCTCCACCTTCAGGACCTACTGTGTCCTGCAGTTGATGGCCTGTCTGCTCTGAACTTGAATGCATGTGAGCTCCCTATGGCCTAAAACCATGTCACACACTTCTCTAAACTTTCAACAGTGCCTGGACACAGCAGTCCCTCCAGAACACGAATTCTTGAATATAATGCTTAAGTCAACTACTAACTTTATCAACACATAAATGAACAGGTAAATAGATGTTTAGAATTGGTTTTTTTTTTAATGAAAATAAGTTAAATATGGCAACAACTAGCATGGCTCATGCCTATTATCAGACTCAGATCTTTTAATTCTATGTCACTAAATGCTTATCATTGCCTTCTGACGTAGGTACTATTTTTAATCTCATTTTATAAATGAGCATCTGAAATTCAGCGAGGTCACACTTCTTGTCCAAGATTGCAAGGGCATTTAGTGTCTGAGAGGGTGTGGAAGGCAGAACCTAAGCTATTTGCTACCATGTCAGACGGCCCAATGGGTCCTTATTCTCAAGGGAACTGAGATATGAACAGATGAAAAAGTGGTCCAAGATTCCAGGAGAGCAAACTATCTGTCCTTTGTGCTTTCCAGTGCATCACACCATCCCATCATGCTAACAAAATCTGACTAAGGAAAGCCCGGGACTGGATGGGAGCTCAGATTTTCTGCATCCAAGCCCATTATATTTTTGAAAATAAGTCTCATCAAGTTAGGTCAAAATGAGAGAAGACAGGGAATAAATGAGATAAATCAATATTCATTTAATATCACACTGAGCATCTGGAACGCTACTGGGATTTTTTTTTCTTTTCATTAAATTCTTGTGACAACCCTGCAAAATTCATTCCATCCCCTTTAACCTAGGCCAACGTGGAGGTCTGAAGAGGTTAGGAAGTGGACTTAATGTCACACAGATAATAGGTGGCCGGGCAAGAATGAAATGCTAGTTTGTGACTCCAAAATCCATGTTTTTGAAGGACATCAGGCGTTTTTCAAAATGGAGCTTAAAATTGGCTTTTTATTAATGCGTGCACCTGAGTGAAAAGGAACTAACATAACCAAGCCAAAAACAAACAGTAAAAATAAACCCTTTGTGAGTTTATTTGACTCACATTACAGGTTGAGTCACCACAAAAGATAAAGGTAGAAGCAAAAAGGGAAACTGACCTGTCCTCTGATTCTACAGCCCCCCCCTTCCCCGACCCCAGCCTCAGGTACTGAGGGGCCCTTGTGGAATTCCCCGTTTGGAGCTGACAGTTCTGCACGTTGTACAGTCACAAAGAGAGCACCTGTCTCTGACAGCTTTTTTTTCCCCCCTTTTTTATATTTTTTTATAACCTCTTGTTACATGGTTCAGTTATTTCCAGTTTGCTGATGGCTTTGGGACCAAAATAGGCTATTCTGAAAGCTACAGTGAGAGCAGTAACTAACTAGGACATACGGCAGACAGTGAAATTCTGATATGCCTCTGGGTCTGAATGTCACCTTCCGTATTCCTATTCTTGATCAGAGTTCAGAGTACGGATGCCTTTCTTTTTCTGAGACTTGCATCTGGTCCCTTTATTAACAATAAAACATGTAGAGAATGGCACCTATTAACTTAATTTTAGGAAGATATTCTTTCTGTCATGTACAAAATTCATAGACTTATGCAGGTGATTCAATGTCTGTGAGCCTTAGTGCCCCACCTGTGAATGAGGATCAATGATGGGAAGTAAGAGAGGTAGTTCTGGGCAGTAATGAGCTAATACCCGGCACAGCATATGGTACTGAGCTGGCACTCAATCAGTGTTGTCCCTTTGCATGTTATATTATCTTATGGATGAGTCCCATTTGTAGATCCAATAAGTCCTGGGGAATGCTTCTTATTGGTGACTTTCATAGGACAACACAAAAATTGCAAACATTATCATCTATTTGTCTCTTTGGTTGAGTATGTCATATTTGGTGAAAATGAATTCCTGAGCAACTAAAGTTGATGAAAATAAAATTCTCAAATTCAGTGGGGCCATAATTTAAGGGTGGAATCGTCCTTGCTTTATGATTTTAGATTCCGTGGAGGAAACAAGGATAGTTGTAATAGTAATGATAATAGATAATAGCAACAGAGGGAAGAGTAAGAATTATTGGGAATATACCACGTGTTAGGCCCTGTTTTAGTCATTTACATATGCAAATTTCAAAATAATCTTGAAAAGTAAGTATTTTTAGATGATGACAATTGTTTTTCTTTGAAATAAGAGACAAACTAAGTCAAACAGTAGCAGGAAATGGTCATTTTTGAGTGGAGTAGAATTAATGGTAGACAAATAAGTGAAATCATAATGATAATGAGAATAAACAGCATTGCCAATAGGACACATTCAGTGTTTGTCATGCACCAGGCACTGGGCTAAAGGCTGCACATACATTGTGCTGTTTTAAAATTATAGTTGGGATATGTCACCTCCCCAGAGGTGAACCTGAGTGTGGAAGGAGACGCTACATGTGGGACCCCATGAGTTTTAGACAGCAGAGAGGTACTCTGGGTGTGGGGGCCAGGAAGGTGATGTGCTCTGCTCACCAAGCAACACTAGGGTGTCTACCCCAGCCTCCCTACTCTCTTCATTTGGGTTCCCCTCAAAACAGAAGCTGAGACAAGGATTTAAGTGCAGATTGTATATTAGGGAAGTACTTCCAAAATTTAGCAGTCAGGGAGTGCTGACCATGAGATAATGAAAGTGAAAAAGTGACTGCAGTGTGCCGTATTGAACTGGCTACCAGAATCAGACATAGGCTTCAATTGCAGTGTGGGCCACATACGAGTAGAATCCTCTCAGAATTGTCCCTCCAAGGATGAGGGTCTGCAACATTTACCTATCAACTCTCATGGCCCACTGGTTGAGGGATCCCATGGGAGCAATTATCTTGCACTTTTAGGCTTCCCTGCATGTGGGCTAAGATGGCATCTGAAAAAGCCCTGAGGCAGAAAAGCAAGAGATGCTGAAAGTCCGGCTGGAGGTGGGACATGACCAGCTATCTACTAGGACTGCATGAAAGGCACAAAGCACCAGAGGCATCTGCCACCTCTCGCAAGCTCAGCTCTTCTCACGCCCACATGAAGTCCCTTCTGTCACTGACTCTTCAAGGTGGTGGCCAGAAATAATCTCTGAAAAAGAATCTCTTTAAAAAGTCATGAGGGCTAGTGAGACAAGCTCTGGTGCCACACGATTGCAGGTGCTTCTGGGGCTGTGATTGAGATTCATCATCTCCCTCTTCCTTCATCTAGCTTATACTTTCCTCACCCTCAACCAGCAGCATGTTACATCGTCTTAAGGTACTTGAATGTTGGAGTGATTCACACCATCATCCCTGTCATACCAAGCTTGTTCTTGTGGGGTAAGTTGACTGCAACTGACCTGACCCTGTTATCGTCAGGTACAGAAGCACCAATACATGACTCCGAGTCCTCAGAAAACGTCCCTGACTCCATTATATAGCAGTAAGGGTCCCTGAACCGTTACTTCCCCATGAAGATGGGGTCAGTTGCCACAACCAATACAGTAACCCTTTGTTCTGATTGTCCCCTGGCACGAAGAGTCCCAAGTGAGCGGATGGCAGTCATGGCTGCAGGGTTAAGAACACCTTTAACTATGATTCCTGGTTGTAACAGGAAGTATGATGTTTGAAAGTGGGTCACTGGGAGTCACGAGAGGGGCCAGTCCTACTTTCAAGCATAGATTCCCGAACCTGTGGATTCTGTTTTTTTGAGAACAAGTTACCATAATCAGTCATTGCTTCCAAGCAGGAAAGGAGGGCACTATAATGTGCGAAGTGTTGTCTTCTGATGGCGCTTTTGCTTAGCCTTTTACAGATCTTCCCAGCATTCTATCAGGCTGTGTCTTCTAGGTGAGGAAGGATGTGATAGGACCCCTTTTATACGTGTCTATGGTTGCTCTTTCTTTTCAATAAAATGAATCCCTTGGTCTGAGCCAGTGTAAACAAGATCTTACGTTTATTAGTCAGGGGCTCTCTGTACCCTCTGCTTCTGGCAGAGAAACTGGAGTGGGGGAAGGCAACTTCACAGCTATTTAATATTTCAGTAAAGACAAATTGCTGCCTTGCCAATCATTGGTGCCAACATAACCAAGCTACCTAGAGGCTGGCTGGACTCAAGGGAAAGAGCCATACTGAGGATTTCAGAGTTCACCTATACTGCCCAACATCTGAGAATACAGCAGCAGAAGAGACTGCAGTAAATTTGATAAGAATCCATGCCACTGGGCTCAGTGTATGGCCTGCACCCCTGCCACCATGGCTATGCCAACTGGGGGCCCATGATCCAAGCTTGGGGTGGCTGAGGACACAGGGGCTTGTTGTCACACCATGGATGAATCATCACATTTACCCATTTATTCAGTGATTCTTCTGATGTGGCTATTTTCTGGTGGGCATTAACACGAGACACACACATACATATCCTTTGTTTCCATTTTTATGTGTCCATCTACATGCATGTGTCTTTCCCAGAACTCTGTCTCTGATTTTTCAACTGTTTTCCTTTCAGGTTCCTACCAGCTAGTTAAGCCACTTATCACTATTCATAAAAGGGTATTTAATCTTATAGCTGAGCCATTTCTCTCTCCACATAAATTAGAAATGTCACTTGCTAGGTCTGCCTCTTTAGGGCTATAGCTACATTCCCAATCCACAGTAACTTTACCAGGGCCATGCCATCTTGCGACGCTTCTGACTACCACGGCTGCCATTTGCCTTGCCCTATGACTGTGATATGCTCGCTATCCGCACATTACCGCATGTACAGTGCACTGTGTCTTCTTTTCTTTCCAGGTTTTAACAATTATGATGGCAGGCAATATTTGTTTTTCTTTTTCTTTATGATGCTGAACAACCAACTCCCTTTACTATTTTGGGGTGAGTTTGCCACGCAATTCTATTTGTGGGAGGCAATTTCTTACCTCTTGCTATGGAAGTTGAGGCAAAGCAAGATTCCTATAGCACACCAGCAGCAGTACCACTCAGGCTCAACCAACCAGGTGTCTTACCAGAGTTTAAATATTGAGTTATTAGTGCAAAGAGGCATAGACTATGCAAACATTAGTTTCTGTGGTTCATAAAATGGACAGAATGTTCCCCAACAGTTGAGGTAGCAGCAGTTGAGGTGGCAATGGTATAACCAGGCTATCCGATAGGTATGGCGTTGACTTAAGTTTCTGCTGCCAGGTCTCATTGGTTCCTGTCCATTTTCCAAGGCTTGTTCTCCATTGCCCCTTGATTCTTTCAGTGAGTACATATCCTTCTAATACTTTTCTGTCGACACTAGAGTCGTTCTCTATTAACCACCAAAACCCTTACTAAAACAGTGTCCAACCTAATTTTATTCTGAGACAAATAGATCCATCAAATTGAAGAGAAAGGTAAATATGAATGAATTATAGAAACCGTCACAATTTAGAGGGAAAAGAAAGACTAGACTCTAAGTCAGGAGATGTTAAGAATGACAATAAAAATAAGTATTAATAGTATAGACTTCTACTAGTATATGGCCCTAAAAATCTTTAATTCTTTGAATTTCACCATCCTAGATCTTGCTCTGTATCTTTCTAATTATGTGGTGTGTGGGTAAATATTTAAAAACCAGTTCCAGAAAAGAAAAAGCCCCAATTTGTATCATTTTTCCAATTACCATGGTGCAAGTACTTCCATGATGGCTCATCTCAAGCTATCAATTTGACATCACTGACGGTGGAGTTAGGACCAGATGCCCACATTGGCTCTCATAACCTTATGCGAGTGGACTCCAGCACACCACTACGTACGACTTTGATGAAATCAGTTAATTTCCTCAGATTTCACTTCTACACTTTCAACACCAGGACTGAATAGGTGATCTCTAGGTTCCATCCCTACAGTAAAATAATATAACTTTAATTGTGAGCACACCATTGTTCAAAAGACGAGTTAAGCATAGCACCATTCTTTGATCAAAATATTTGAAATGATTTGTGGATTTACTGTAAACAGAATCAACTGTAAATACTTTTTCAATGAATGAATCATGACAAGAGATGTACTATCATTAAATGTCCATTTTAAAGCAGAAAAAATGAAATACATTTCTGCTTCAGAAATCCCAATGCCAGCTTGTTGGAAGTTTGTGGAAACAGTAACTTCAGTGGACAGTGTGAGTGGTGGGTAAGATACCAGGAAGGAAGGACACAAATTGGAAATTTGTGAAAGTGAAAGGCTAGGAATGCAGGCTGAAAACCCTATGCTTAACTCAGCTGATATCAGAAGCCTTGCCTCACACTCTGGAAAATATTTAGATCAGTTGAGAGATTATCTAGAGGAACTAAAATAAGTTTATTTAGATGTTTGAATTGCACGTTCTCATCCTAATAAAATAATCTGTGGCAGTCTCCCTAACTACATACTCCTCATCTTCCTTTCTAATAGAACTCCATTCTTGACAACTTGAAAACAGGTTTCTAAGTGCTTGGGAAAGGTATTGAAAGAACCCTCCACAAAACCCAGGATTGAGACAGAGAGGTCTGGGATGAATGTGTATCTTCACTAGTTTAAGCCAATAGTGGTCATTTCCATTCTCATTGCCATCAATTAATTAGGGGATGGTAAGAACACCTGGTCACTGTGTTGTGAGGAGAGTTTGTTGAAAGATTCTTGGAAAGTTTTGTCTACCTTTAGAAAGGGACGAAGGAAAATACCACTCTTACAATCTCTAAAAGTTGTTTTCACCTGCTGCTTGGAATTGTGCAGCCAACTTGGAAAAATAGGGGAGCTGGGCTGAGATGACAATCCAATATACTATGGGTGACAAACAGAGAGGTAGGAAAAACCTGGATCCTTGATGATGTCACAGAGCCACTGCATTAACTGGTCTTAGAACTGTCCTACTTTGGGCCCTTTTGTCATACGACATAAAGAAGTTTCTTTCCAAGTCACTTCTAAATTGTGTAATTTTCTACGTGTACAGATTATAGACTTTCAATTATTCTTTGAATATTTGACATGGTCCTTCTTTAACATATATTTAGTGTAAATAATTCACTTGAATAAAGGTAGATGAAGATTAGTGCTCCCAAAAGAATAAAGCATGACATTGGATAGAGATAACTTAGTGATGGGGATATTCTACTTTGTTATATGGACAAAGGTTTCCTAAAGGAGTTGGAATTAGAGATAACTTCTGAAAAGTGAAAAACCATCACCTTGTAAAGATCTTGGCCAAAGTATGCCAACTAGGGGGATAAAAATGTCAGCAGGTTTAAATGGCTTGTGGTGTGAATAAAATTGGTAGGTGCAAAGGGGAGAAAGAAAGGGCAACTTAGTGAATGTGGTTATAAATGGAACGAAGTTAGGTTGCATCTGAAGCAGGCCCAAAATGAACAGAATATAAGAAACAACTCTTTGCAAGACTTTGCAAAAGAAGCAACAAAGGAGGATAGCCCTGAAAGACATGAAATAAACAAGGTGATTCCTAATATTGTTCCAGCTTACTTCCTTGAGAGAATTTCCAAGACATGGTGTAGGGAGTGGGAACCAGCACAGAGCTCAGTGAACTTCATGAATTGAAGACACAGAGCTGAGGATTCAGGGACACAAAAGAATTAACCATTTATACAAAAAAATACTGGCGAGGCAAGAACTGCACGGGAAGATCACTGGGGAGGTTTACAGAGATTGTCCCTTAAGTAGTCAGTTAAATATTGATCAGCTGATACATGTGAAGACACTAGTAGAGGCCATGGAAATACCACCCAGAAGAACTAAAGCCCAGTACTCACAATTTTTGGAATTGCTCCTGTTCCTACCAGCCATGCTGGAACACCTCAAGCTTCACAGGACATAAAATTGAGTACAAAGAGAGATTTGCATCTATAACAAGGAATAATTATGCTATTCAACACACTCTGGTCCTCCATAACACAAGACCTAAAGGATTAAATTGTTTTCAAGTAACTCTTAACTGCCAGCCAGAAAAAGGCTGAAGAATATTTATGGGAATACAAACATATCCTGTGTCTACCAAGGTAAAAACTCCAGAGTCTGGCATCCTAACAAAAAAGAACCAGGCGTGCAAAGGAGCACAGCTTCTAAGGTGAAGATGAATCAGTCAATTGAAAGTGACCCTAATGAGCACTGATACTAGAATTAGCAAACAAGAATATTAAAACAGACTAGAGATCCAAGATGGAGGAGTAGATAAACACTGTGCTTGCCTCATCCTGTGAACACATTAAAATTACAACTAAATTATAGAACAATCAACCTCGAAAACCATTTGAAGTGTAGCTGAACAGAAGTCCTATGACTAAAAATATAAAGTAGTCACATTTAGATGGGTAGGATGAGTGGAGACGTGGGACAAGGCCCCAAACCTCCATGTGATGGTTGAGAATCAGAAGGGATTTCTTGGCCACAGGCATTCTCCTCAAGGAGTGAGGGACCCCAGGCCCCCACACAAGGCTACCTAGCCCGGAGTACTAGTGCCAGGAAGAGGAGCCCCCACAACATCTGGCTGTGAAAAACATTGGGGATTCCGACAGTTTGGGTGGGACAAAAGGAAATGGGAAACACAGACAGCCTTTTAAAGAGCCTACGCACAGACTCACTCACTCACAGGCACGTTGGGCTCCATCAGAGGGACGGTACTCAGAAGGCATCGAAGACATACAGGGGTGTGGGGAGGACAACTGAGGTGTGTGGCTTCCAGGGCAGGACTGGAGGACAATATTAACTTTTCCTGTGTGAGGTCCTTCTCTCGTGAAGCTGGCAGGTGGATGCCATCTTTCCTCTGTTGCACCCACCCCCACCAGAGCCAAATCTGAATCTGATTGGTCTGGTGAGTGCCACTGCTCCAACCTGCTGACTCACAGAGACCCTGCCCCACCCAACTACCCCAATGCTGGAGACACTGTCTTGGAAAGCAGCCAGACCTGCATATATTACACTCTTTCTTAGAAAACTATGAGTCTGGCAGGACCTGGCAGGTGGCAATTGGCCTTGGTGGGCTCTGAGACTTTTGCTGAGTAGCTCCAGGCTCAGCACTGACACCAGACCAAAATTTACATTTACCTGGTGACCACAACTCTTTCCACCTTAGTGGCTCCCTGAGACCCTGCTTCACCCAACTTGCAGACCAAATAAAGCTCTATCAGCAGCTGAACCTTAAAGGAGCTGGCAGGTGGCAGCAAGCCTTGGGATGTCCTGGCTTTTTGTGGAGCTACCCCAGGCCTGGTACTAGGGGCAGACATCCTCGGTTCATAGTGTGGCCTCTCCCACACACCTCCACGGTTAGCACAGGCAGCGAACAACTGTGGATTGCTTTGTAGCTCCTACCAGGTAGTACCTGAACAGTCACAGGCAGTGAATGACCTGGGCCTGCACTGGAGTGCCTCCAAAGAGACCCCAGAACCAACATATTTGGAGGTTGGCTTCAGACCACAGCAGAACACTGCCCAATTAGCCCCACAAGTGGTACAAACACACAAAGGGTGGCTTCAACTGGCACCAGAGCCCACTGGGGCAAATCCCACTCAGTGGGATGAGACCCCGTCTCGCACAGCAGTCCATAAGCAGTGGATGTGGCCAAACCCCACAGGCAGTCAGGCTAAGGGTCAATCCCACCCATTGACCTGCCAATAGCAACCAAGGCTCAACTATAACAGGAGAGCACATACAACCCTCACAAGGGACACTCCTGGAGCACCCAGAGCAGGTGACCAAAGAGACTGTGTCACTGGGCCCCCGAGACACCTACTATATAAGGTCACCTGGCCAAGTCTGGGAGACATAGCAGATCTACCTAATGCATAAAAACAAACACAGAGAGACAGCCAAAATGAGGAAAGAAGGAAATGTGTCCCAAATGAAAGAACAGGAGAAAAATCCAAAAAAAGAACTAAACAAAATGGAGGTAAGCAGCCTCTTAGAGAAAGAGTTCAAACAATGGTTATAAAAATGCTTGAGGAACTGAGTAAGAACTTTAGTACAATAGAACAACAGAGAGGTAGCAACCGTAAAAAGGACTCAGAAATGATTAAAAAGAACAAGTCAGAAGTGAAGACTATAGTTAACTGAAATGAAGAATGCAACAGAATGAATCACCAGCAGACTAGATGAAGTAGAGGATTGAATCAACAATTTGGAAGACAAGGTAGCAGAAAACACCCAATCAGAACAACAAAAGTTAACTAAAAATGAGGACAGTTTAAAAGACCTCTGGGATGACATCAAGTGTAACAACATTTGCATCACAGGGGTACCAGAAGGAGAAGAGAGAAAGTAAGAGATTGAAAGCCTAGTTGAAGAAATAATGACTGAAAACTTTTCTAACCTGGCAAAGGAAATAGACAAGTCCAGGAAGTATAGAGAGCACCAAAAAGGATGAACTCAAGTAGGCCCACACCTATACACATTATAATTAAAATGGAAAAGGTTAAGGACATAAGGACAAAGAGAGAATCCTAAAAGTAGCAAGAGGAAGGAAACCAGTAACTTGTAAGGGAGGTCTCATAAGACTATCAGCTGATTTCTCAACAGAAATTTTGCAGGTCAAAATTGATTGACACAAAATATTTAAAGTGATGCAAAGCAAGGAACTACAACCAAGATTGTTCCACCTAGCAAGGCTATCATTTAAAATCGAAGGAAAGATAAAGAGCTTCCCAGACAAGAAAAAGTTAAAGGAGTTCATTGCCACCAAATCAGTATTACAAGGAGTGTTAGAGGGACTCTTTAAGACAGAAAAAAATAAATCAAAATTATGCCTAATACAATGGCAACATGTCTATCAACAATTACTTTCAATGTAAATGGATTAAATGCTCCAATCAAAAGACTTAGGGTGGCTGAATAGATAAGAAAACAAAACTCTTACATATGCCGCCTACGAGAGACTCATTTCAGATTGAAAGACACACACAGACAGAAAGGAGACGGATGAAAAAAGATAGTTCATGAAAATGGAAACAAAAAAATCCAAAAAGCAATACTTATACCAGACAAAATAGACTTTAAAATAAAGGCTATAACAAGAAATAAAGAAGGACCCAGTAATTTTCCTGGGTATTTATCTGAAGGAACCCAAAACACTACTTCAAAGGGATGTGTGCACCCATATGTTCATTGCGACTTTGTTTACAACAACTAAGATGAGGAGGCAGCCTGGGTGTCCATTGATGGAAGAATGGATAAAGAGGAGGCGGTACATATGTATAGTGGGACATTGCTCGGCCATGGGAAGGAATGGGTTCCTGCCATCAGCAGAGGCATGGATGGACCTGGAGGGTGTTGTGCTGAGTGGAGTATGTGAGACAGACGCAATGTGATTTCACTCATATGTGGAATCTAAGAACAAAATTAACAGAACAGAAACATATATAGATACAGAAAATATTTTCATGGTTGCCAGATGGGAGGGATTTGGGAGTGTGGGTGAAAAAAGGGGAAGGGATTAAGAAGTACAAATTGATTGTTCTGAAGTAGTTATGGGGATGTAGGATATAGCATAAGGAATATAGTCAATAATATTGCAATAACTGTATGGTGTTAGATGGGTACTAGATTTGTTGGGGTGATAGATGGAAGGGTGTAGGGGGCAGGGTGAAAACGGTGAAGGGATTAAGAAGTACAAATTGGCAGTTACAAAATAGTCATGGGGATATAAAGTAAAACACAGGGGATATAGTCAATGATACGGCAATAACTATGTATAGTGCCAGATGAGTCTAGTGCCTGACTACTAGACTCGTCAGGGGGATCACTTCTTAAATTATATAAATGTCTAGCCACTATGCTGTACACCTGAAGTTAATATAAAATAATATTAATGCCAACTGTAATTGAAAAGTTTAAAAGGGGTGAGAAAGGGAATAAGAGATCCAAATTTCCAGGTATAAAACCAGTAAGTCACGGGGATGTCCAGCATGGGGAACACAGTCTATAATATTGTGATAGCGTGGTACGGTGTCAGATGGTTGCTGGACTTACCATGGGGATCACTTGTTTAGGCATAGAAATGTTGAATAGCTATGGTACAAACCTGGAACTATTATAATATTGTATGTAGCTGTATTTTTAATAAAAAATATTAGAAAACAACGAAGAACATTGAAATGGTTATTAATAATTGTTTCCTTATGTTTAAAAAGAAAATAGAGATGTAAAGACATATAAAAGACTCAAAATGAAATGGCTCAGATAAAAATACACTGAATGGGAATAAAAGCAAATTAAATATTAAATTTTAAAAAGGAGTACAGTTGAAAATGTGACAATAAAGTGCTGTCCAAATGAAGCATAGAAAGAAAAGTAGTGACAAATTAGCAAAGCTTCCGTGAATCATGGGAAAACTTTTCCTGGCCTAATATGCATAACATGGAAGTCTCCACAAAAGGAGGGAGGGGTGTGTGTGTGTGTGTGTGTGTGTGTGTGTGTGTGTGTGTGTGTGTGAAAGAGAGAGAGAGAGAGAGAGAGAGAGAGAGAGAGAGAGAGAGAGAGAGAGAGATTAATAGCCAAAATTTTGATGAAAACTACAAACCCACAGATTAAGTAAATGTAATGAAACCCAAACACAAGAAACATGAAGAAAACTATGAAGAAAACTAAGGCACATAATGAAATTTATCAAAGCCAGTGATAAAAGTGAAATCATTTAAAAGCAGACAGAGAAAAAAAGACACATTGCTTACAAAGGGACAAAGTTAAGGATGACAGCAGATTTCTCATTGAAAACAGTGTTTGTGGAAAGGTAGCTGAAAAATGTCTTTAAAGGAATTAAAAATAACCAACAAAACAAACAACAAGCAAATAAACAAACCTCTCAATCTATAATTCTATCCAAAGCCAAAAAAATAGCATAGCAGTCCTAGAAGCCTACTACTTTAAATTTTTTATTTTGCTCCTCCTGATGTACTGTTGTACATACAATAACTATAAACTTTCTAAAATAAATGATAGAATAAGCCCTTTATAATCTTAGGTTATGCGAAGACTTGTTAGATCCAGCGTTAACAGTCTAATTCTTTAAAGAACAATTTGATAAATTGGAATTAATCCAAAGTAAAACCTTCTGTTTTTTGAAAGATACTGTTAAAGGAATACAACAAGCCATGGGCTGGGAAATCATATTTGGAAAGCATATATCTAATAAATAACTTGCATCTTAAATATACAAAGAACTTCTAGTAATCATATAAAAACAACCAACGCAATGAAAAATGAGAGCAAAATTATTTGCATAGACACATTACCTAAAAAGAAATAGGAAGAGCCCGTAAGCATCAAAAGAGGTACTCATCATAGGAGCAACTGAGATTGTGCTTCCTGACAATTGTCATCAGTTTTGGCTCAGATAAACTCTTATTAAAATTCTCTGAGAAACTTAAGATATCATCATTGGTTCCCAGGGAAATGAAAATTAAAACCACTAGGAGATGCCACTATACACCTTCCAAAGTTTCTAGCATTAGAAAGATCCACGGTCCCAAGTGTTGATGAAGACACAGAACAACAGAAGCCCCACATACTCCTGGTGGGAATGTGACATGGCACAACCCCTTTGGAAACAGTTTGGCAGTTCCTGAAACACTTACACTTGACCTATCACATCACCCAGCCTTTCCCCTATTAGATATTTAGCCGAAAGAGATGAAATTATATATTTGCATAACACTTGTATGTGAATATCCAGAGCAACTTTATTTTCACTAATTAAAAACGGGAAACAGCCTAAATGTCCATCAAAAAGCTGTGGCATATCACACAATGGAGTCATGCTCAATAATCAAAAGTTATGGACTGTTGGTACACTCTTCCATAGAAACAGCGGAGGCCAGATGACATCCAGCTCTGTGAGTGTTCGCTTAATGTACCTGAAGCACACTTGCTCCCCATTGAAGGCCCGGCCCTGAGTGGTTTCCCTCAGATAATCTCATTTTGTCTTTCGAACACCCTGGTGGTTCTTATTTTTACTGACAAGCAATTTGATGATCGTGGAGATTAGGTAATTCCCCAAAGGGCTAGACAGCAGAGCCGGGATTTGATTGCGGTTGGTGTTGCTGCAAAACCCACTGGTACTCAGCTACACAGATCACCCCATCCTGATGGGAAGGTGCTCACATGGCAGCGGGAGAGATGAGATAAATCCCCAAATAACTGTAAGGCAAAGTAGAACATGCTTGCAGTTATTTAAAGGTGTAGACGAAGAGCTGTAAGAGCTCAGTAGGAAAGGGTGAGAAGCATTCTGATGGAGGGAGGTGAGTTGAGAAACAGGAAACATTTACAGAGCAGGGAGTCTTTTCCTGGCCCTTCGGGGATGCGGGCGACGTGAACAGATAAAGGAGAAACAGAGCTTTCCTGGTGGAAGGAACTGAATTCAAAGAGTCAACGCAGTTCTTGGAGAATAACAACACATCGGCTCTTTGGGGAGGGACATAAAGCGGCTAAAGGGAACAGGGTAAAGCATACTGTTTGGACATTTGGTGGTCTGACCCAAAGCTCAAAGCTAAGTTGTTTGCTCACTGGGTGGACGGCCAGGTTAATCTTCGTGAATGACGACTGTGCTATGTTCTGGGTTCCAGTGGCCTGGATGAAGCCACGCTTGTTCAAATCTTGTTCTTGTCATAAGACTCTTCCATAGATGTATCGAGAATTAATGCTGAAAGATGCCAATAAGTCATTACTTTATAGCTAAAATAATGGCCGAGAGGTGAAGTGACATCTCCGAGGTGAGTTGGTGGCCAAGACATACTTAAAGCAAAGTAAACATTTCTCCCAACAGTCGCCTTTCTAATGCCTCACGTTGCCAGATACCCTCAGCCCCTGGCCTTCTCTTTCTTGAGTTTCATCTACACAATTTTAATAAGAAGGAGTTAAAGATAGGAACATTTGGTGGAGGTGAGATTATCACAGCAAACAACACTTCGTAGAAAACAGATTGATGCCTGTGCCTGTGGGCAGAAGTCTAAAAGTAGCCCTGCTAGATTGCTGGATTGAGATTCTCTTAATATACATGAAAATTTTTATGTTGGAAACTAAACACAGTACGTTGTGAGCTTGAAGAGTGTCTGGGTCTTGAACAAAGAAATAAACTTGCAATCTTGAAACACGCAGGGCCAGACCCTTTCTCTGTAATCATACAAGCCATTGATATTTTTACCAGTTTGCTCAGTCAGTGAAGCATTCAGTATGGGTGATGTTATCTGCTAAAGTCAGTTCCAGCAGGCAGGGATAGAAAACCACTATTGTTTTAGTCGGTTGAAGATTTGCTCTCTGCTTTTTTTGACCCCACTCACTACCTTTCTTCCTCTGCCCCTGCCCCACTCTCTGTGGTTTAGATGTACCTGACCATCACAGTACCCTATAGCCTTTTGGGGTGAGCAGATTACTCATCCAGACCTGACTCCAAACACATCGCCCTGTCCTCCTAACCTCAGTGATGCCCCATGCGTGACCATGAGACCACATCGTGGCCAACTGGAATCCTTCCCTGGGAATTTATATATGGCCACTGAAGAGCAATGTTCTGTCTTTTCTTTTGGTTCATAAAGTCAAGGATGTAACCCCAGAACATCAAGCAGCCACTAGTGCACAAAAGTCCACTTGAATGGTGGGCAAATAAGGCTTATTTTCAGAGAGAAGTGGAACCAAAGCCAAGAGACGTCAAGTTCTGACAACGTGAGTTCCAGGACACCATCATGCCTGAGTCTAGTGGAGTCCACAGCCGCACTCATGTGAAGCAGTACTCTCCTCTTGCTGAGTCATTAGTTGGAAGTCTGTCACTCCAAAGGGAACGTGCTCAGGCTGATGCAGTGATAGCAAAGACATCCTGTGAGTCCCCACCATGTGCCGAGATAGTTGCTAGGGGAGGAACTGTCAAGATGAGTGTGTGCTCTCACCCTCGGGGAAGTCACAGCTAGTTTGGGGGACAGGCATGCAAATCTATGATGGCAATGTCATAGGATAAAAACCTATGATGACAATGCCATAGGATAATAACCATAATAGAAATCAGTACCTTGTACGCCGGATAGATAAAGAGCAGGTTAGGAAAAATCTTTCCGAATCTGGAGACACCATAGAACTCAGTGCTCAGTAATGAATAGTTTATCGCACTGAAGCAAAACTCGGGAGCAAAGCTTTCCAGACAGAAGGCAAACATCTGCAAAACATGGAATTCTAAAGTAGTTTGGCACATTTGGGGTTAATATTGTCGGGGTGAAGTCACTGGAAATAAGACTGGAGATACAGGAATGAGCCAGATGGTGGAGTGCTTCAGGAGAATCCAGCCTGCCGGCAAAGGGAAATGCGAAGGTGTTTTCAGCCATGGAAAAGTGACATGGTCACCCCATTAAGGCAGACGTATACACCAAGGAGGTGGGGCGGTAGTGCCTGCTGGAAAATTACCAGACGATGCAGAGCAATGACACAAGTCTGGCAAAGAATATCACATGTAACTCTAAACAGATGGCTGTGGAAGCAGGACTGTCAACTATAGTCACCCATTGGAGGGCAAGCTCCACTGGACCTCAGGTCCCAGAAAAGCAGCTCCCTGTCAGAGGTACCTACTGATCTTGGAGAAGATCACCTTAGGACCTTTCTGAAGCTCTCACTACCATTCTCATGATTTTGCGAAGGACCCCTTGCCCAGGTATGCTTTCCCAGTGTGGGTCCAGGTAGGCCTTACAGCTGGGGTAAAGCCAGGGCCTGCAACTCCTTCCCATTCAGAGGGAAATTCTTCCAGTAGCTCTTTGAGATCATTCAGCTTCGTGACGTGAGACTTCTGATGAGCAGGCTCATGTGCAGTAGGCTGCTGAAGAGCTGGAGCTGTGTCCTACTTACCTTTGAATTTCAGCACTTAGGTCCTTACCCAGTAAATGTTTACTGAATGAAATTCTTGGGCACTTACCAACCCCACTGCGAGAACACCCAGAGTGAAAATTGCACACTTTCAATTTTCCTGAAAGTCTTGATGTGTTATTTTGCCATTAATTATCCAGCAATCAAAGGTTTGGGTCTAATATTTTAAGAAGCAGAATTTTAATGAGCAATGAAGTGTAAATATTTATGTCCAAAAACAACATAGCTGCAATTAATCGGAGCTCTGGCATCTCAGAGTCAGAGTTTCCAGGCATTATATTCTCTAATTTTATTCTCTAGCTTCTTTCTGTAGGCACAGTCTATTTCTACTTCTCCTTTTGAATGGCACCATTTTTATAAGTATGAAGGTTCAGGACTAAATACGGGGCCCAAATTGGTCCCCAAGAACCTATCGAGGAGAAGCATCCTGAATCTATATAAGAGGTCCTACTATACTAGCTTTTTTTTTCTAAAAGATTGACTCTTTATACAAAACTGCCATCAATTTCTATGTATAATTGTCTGAACAGGTACTTGTCTTAAACATCTGCTAGCACTGGCAGGCTCCAAAATAAACCTCCACATTAGCAACTTGCACTTAAAAAAAAATACCCAGAAACATCTGCTGAGCTATTTTCTCTTTCCCCCCCTTTCCTCTTTCCCTCCCAGGTCTGTTGAAGCAGAGTGAGGTGAGCACGCATCTTGAGACTTCAATCTCAAGTAAAGGAGGCTCAGAAGAGAAAACAGCTACTTAGAAAAGGACTTTTTTTTAAGAATTTAGGGTTCAGGGAAGGAAGCGGGGTAGGGGGTGAGATGACAGCTATAGGGGGTAGACACAGTTCTGGAAGTGTAGGGTTGAACACTAGGTCCAAATCCCCATTCCGAATCTTTTTGCCTGGGTAGATTTGGGCAAGCACCTTTACTCTGAGCCACAGGTAGTCTCTTTTAAGTGTTTCCAATAATGCCAGTTTCAGAAACTTATCTTGAGGCTTATATAGTATGATATATGTCAGTAAGTTTAGCCCAAAGTGGCAATCAATATAAATTGATTGAATTGAGTCCTGACAGACAAGTTACAACTTCAGGGGAAACAATTAATGAGATGAACTGAGATTCTCTCCCCCAGATCACTCTGATGTCTGGTAGACAGACAGACTGTTTTTATATCAGTGACATTCCCATTCATAAGAGAACGCCAAAGGAGCCCTTAGAAGAACCGAACACCATCACCCATCCCCGGCTTTAAGACCAAGTGCATTCCTCCATCCTTAGGTTGGAAAGCCCTTGAGAGAGAAAAGCTGATCTTTTCCTTGGGTGTTTTCCCATTGGCTTTAGCACAGGACCTTGTGAAAAAATGGAGTCCAAGAAAACACACTGAATTAAACCCAGTTGGATCAAAATAGAAAAAAGAAGATGGAGACAACATTTCACTTCTGGATTTGGCTTTTCCTATGGGCGCACGTATTTTGAACAGCCTGGGAAATTCTAGAGGTTCAGAATCTTTGATTACTCAAAACCCTTTAACTTCAAACACAGGTACTTCCTAAAATATGGCCAACTTTGGGAGACATTTTCAAGTTTTTAGTTGTTTTTCCATTTCAGATGTCACCTGCACCGGCAAGATTTCCCTAGACATCCAATCTCTCTGTACTTTTCTAGTACATTTTACATGTCTTGATGTATTAGTTATGGTAACACTAGATGTTCTAGTAGGTGAATCTGGAAATCTCAATGCTTTACTATGAGAGAAATGTATTAAGATGGATATAGGATGGAGCAGGGGGTTTGCTCCACTCAGTCAGCCAGGAACCTATGCTGGTAGAGACTCTGGTATCACCATGTGGCTTCCAAAGTGATCCAGGACTTTGATATCCTCCAGGCACATGGGGGAGAGAAATCACGAAAGATCCTGCAGAAAGTCCTGAAGGGTGAGCTTTGGAAGTAGCCTGCATCACTTTGTCCAGTTCACTTGGTAGAACCAGAGAGGGCCTAGGATGTGTGACCACTGACAGAGCTGCCATTTCCCTAGACAAGCTTGGCTGATCACATACTAGCGGCAGGAATTAAGAATGGGGCCCCTGGAAATTAACTGCTTGGCTTGCCTCCCAATTCTAGGTCTTGTTCACTGATTGTTTCTGGATGTATAAAATGGACATAATGATTGTTGGGAGAAAATAAATGAGTTAATATACTTCCAGGGCTTAGAATAGCATTGAGACTATTACAAGAAGTCAATACAGGAGTGTTATTTTATAGCTGCCTAAAGTTAGCATGTAATAAGTGATATCTACTTTTATAGCCAGGTTACCTAATCCTTACATAAACCCTAGCACTGAGACTAGTTTCTCAGTTATTCCTGCTCTTCTGTGAGTCACTTTTATCCACCAATTCATTCTCTTTTTGCTCCACTTAATCAGAGTTGGTTACTCTTGTCTGTAATCAAAGTGTCCTTCACTTACAATTTATAGTGATATTTATTCATCTATGAAAATCGTAAATATGAAGTAGGTAAACTCTAAGTCTTAGCATTGAGATTCTGGCATCCCAGTTCTTCTACTTATTTTTTCAAAACTAATTGACATCTTAGATATAAAGAGATTGCTATGCTTATTACAAATAATTTAGACATGCAGGATATTACAGCTTGAACTCTCCAGATGGCTACTTTTTTTTTCATTAAGTTTTCTAGAAAATGCTATTTCATACCCCATGTTCACATTCACAGGTTATAGGCAAATACTCTGTTTGTTTTCTTTTGTTCTTTTTCAATTATTTAATCTCATTTTCTAAAAATTAATGTTTTAAAATAAATCAAGTTAAAATTAATGCCAGTGACTGTTAGAAATTTCACAAGAAGCCTAAAGAACTGAAGGTGGGAGTACGTACCCTTGTTCCTCTATCCTGTTCATTCGTATATTTGTTTCTTTCTTTAAATTAATACTGCCATTTGCTACAACATGGATGGATCTTGAGATTATTATGCTAAGCGAAATATGTCAGACAGAAGAAGTCAAGAACCATAAGGCTTCACTGATATGTGGGATACAAAACTGAAAGCAACAAAGGAACAAGACAAACAAAGAAACAAAAACTCATAGACACAGACAATAGTTTAGTGGTTACCAGAGGGTAAGGGAGGAGGGGGTGATAGATGAGGGTAAGGGGGATCAAATATACGGTGATGGAAGGAGAACTGACTCTGGGTGGTGAACACACAATGGGATTTATAGATGATGTATTACAGAATTGTACACTTGAAACCTATGAAATTTTACTATCCAATGTCACCCCCATAAATTTTAATTAAAAAATAAACTATCGTTGCCACATTTTTATTAAGAAAATATGCAACTTTCCTATCTTTTGCAACATGTCTAGTGCAGCTGAACTTCCTTCAAACACTCCAGATAAAACAAGATCCCTCCTTTAGCGCTGTCCGCGGGTCCCTGCTCTCCGTACGGGTAATTACCAGCTATCCTGTAGCTGCAGTGCTTCTTTATCTTTGTAGTCTGGTTTTAAAAGCCTTTTTACATAGTGTTCTTTTGCCTATAGGTTTTTTGGACGATGATTTTTGTTGCCACCTGGAGTCACTGTTTATCTTTGTTGACAATATGTCTCTGAGAACTTTAAGTGTTAATATAGATCAACCTCATTATTTTAGAGGCCACACAGTGTTCTACGCAACCCCCACAACTACTAGCCATTCCCTTATTAACAGCCACTAGGTAGTTCCCTATCTAATGCCAACCCACCCTCTGAATCAGGTCTGTCTCTGTACACTCCCACCAGAATGGGAGGGCGTCTGTTTCCCAACCCCTTGCCAAACATGGCTATTATTAATCTTTCCATTTTTGCCAAACCTGTGGATGAGGAGAAGTGCCTGGTTATTGTCTTAATTTGCATTTAGCTGGGCTGGAACAACTTTTCATATATTTATTGATCTTTTGTATCCCTCCTTCTGTAAATTTCATGCTCAATTTTATATTGTGCTATTTGTCTTATTGATTTGTGAGAGTTATTTATGTGTCCCTAATATAGCTGCTGCTTGCTACATACTTGTACATGTTTTCTTCTCCTCCAGCTTTCTACCCACCTTTGGTTCCTTTGATCTCCTCCTTTGAATTCTTCATATGTCATTAGACTCATTGACTATTTGGTCCTCGTGTTGAAATCTATGATTGTCTCCACTTACGTCTCATACCTGTGAACAATTTACAGTTACCTAGCTTTTGGTATTGGAAGTACTCTTTGTTGTTCTCTAACCAAGAGATCATAGGTCCACCCGTGGACTTACACCCACTGGGTCTTTTCTGGTCAACTGGTAGACATCCTGAATTTAGGTCTCCATTCCTTTGAGGGCTCATGATCTCCTAAATGGAATGTGGTAGATCAAATAGCCTGTGCCCCAATATTCCCCTAGACCAGACCTTAGCTCTTTACTTCATGCTGTGAGAGAGGAGGCTTACATTTATGAGCAAGTCACAATTAAGTTACACTTAGTCATTATTACAACATAATTACTATTGCTCTGTAAACAATCGTAATTCTTCCATTGCTTTCAGTTTTCTATAGCAGAGTTAATTTAATATTTTCACTTAAGTGAAGAAAGGCAAATTAGAAACACGATGTGACAGTCAATGCTTCCCTTCCCTCCTCCTCACTTCCAAATGTGTAGAAAGTTCTGTCAATTCCAGCTATTAAAAGCCCGGAACCCTGGGTGTACAAAGTACAAAGATACAAAAAGAATATTGAGCATTCCGGAGGGAGTCATGAGTAGGATGGCTGAGACGAGGTATAGAAGGAAACCTGGAGAATGGAGAAGTTTCAGAGGTAGGCACAGAGAATAATCAAAGCTTGTGAGCCAGAGCAATGACATTAAATCCAATTTCAAGTCAAATGGGAACCATTGGAGGACTTTAATTTAGGAAGAAACACAGTCTAATATGTTTCCAAGAGATGAACATGGCTGCTGAGTGAAGGCAGGATAATAGAGGAGAAAGAGTTTTGGAAGACATTAAGTGGATGAGCTTTGGAAGTGTGTTGAAGGGAGGAAGATAGGATGAAAGAGATGTTTTTATTTTCAGGTTTGTCCATTGATGGCTCAATCAGAGAAAAATCAATAAGTCTTTGAGTTATTTTATCTTTAGTGTTTAGGTTTCAACCATCGGCTAGAACCTGCGATTGTATCTTTTGAAGACATGTCCAAGAGAAGGGTTGTTTTCAAGAACAAAACCCCCAATAATTATGTTTTTTTTTTTAGTTAACATTTCTGTTAGGTTAAAACTATACTGTTTGGACTCACTATTCCTCTCTTGACAGAGACATAATCTATCTTGTCAAGTTAATGGAAGTGAAGTCATGAGGGGAGGAAATTCTAGTTAACACAGCCCAGGTTGTAGAATGATTCATCCATCTGTGTTCTGCATCATGCTTTGCAATTGAAAATATAAATTTCTTTCAGGTAAAATGGATTGATTGAAGTAAAAGATATGCTTTATGTGAATTTTTCATAATGTTCTTAGAACTTTTCACTTTGCAATTAGAGTTCTAATTATGATCATATTGGGCTATAATTCTCTCACAGGTACATTTTATCAGTTTTTTGTTTCTTTGTTTGTTTTACAGTTTGGCCTGGTGAAATGACCAATGACCTTCACGAAACAAAATATGCACAGACACCATCACATATGTAATATTTGGCATTATAACTTATCATTCTCAGTTGTAGAGTCTCAAGATGATCAAGTGAGTTTCATAGTTATAAAGATTATGAAATACAATTATTGTTGATGATGTTATGCAACAAGATGAGATATGATTTTGCCCCGTGATGTAAAAATGCACGTCACAAAGTGCCTTTCAGAAACACTACTTTGACAGGACAGTCTCCAAATATTTTTTCCAATAACCTGACATGATTGTTGAACTTAATGTATTTCAAGTTATTCTTTCACTCAACTAATATTTGTTCAGTGAGTGAATGATGCCACCGAATTATGTCAATGTGACTTTAGAGATATCTCTTTAGCCTGTCCACTCCTTGTTTTCCCATGACTGTGGCTCACCATCTCCTACTCTGACTGACTCAGCACCTTCCCTTCCACCCATTATTGCCAGAGAACACCCTACATAGAGATGCCCAAAGGTTCATTGCAAATATATCTCATCAGCCACTCCTCCGCTCATATGTCTTCCATGGCTCCCCATTGCCTGCAGGTTGAAAAAAGCCTAGCTTCCTGCCATGGCTTGTGAACCCTCTATGGCTCTAACCCATCTAAATGGCCAGTTGCTGAGATTTGCCATATTGTTTTAACCTCCCATGCCGTTACACATGCTACTTCTCCTTGCTTGGAATGTCTCTGCCACCCCCACCCCCCTCTTTACCTGGCTGATTCTTACTGGTCACTAACCCAGGTCTGGAATCATCTTCTGGATGATGTCTTTCATGACCTCTCATTTATGAGGAATCAACTCTTCCCTTAGCTAATTGTGTACTTTGTATATAAGTCTGTCATTTCCCTTATCACTCTGTGACTCTCCAGGGAGCACATGACCTCAGCGCCATGTGCTGCTCTTATCTTGGAACTCAGCCCGATGCCCGGCACCAGGTCCTCACAAATTCTGGTGAACTGATTTCCAGTGGTTTGGATTTCATTAGTACATTCTTTCAATTTCATTTTGATTAATATTTATTGTGCAGCTGCTGTATGACACAACGTGGGGGACACCTACAAGGTCAATTGTGAACAGAGCATGAACATTTTTGCCTTGGTGGAATTTTCACCCCGAAAGAGAGACCAGTATTGCAGTTGAGATCGTGAATCCCCTGAAAGCGCCATAAGAATGGGGACATCTCTGTTCTAAACGTACATGGCTTGAGCACACTCTATACATTCAGGGCATGTCATTGTGTCATCAACTGTGCTGGCCCGATCCACCTCAGCTCCTACAGATTACGTGAATGCTTTGCACGTATGTCTATTTGCTTTTTAAAATCTGAAATCCATTTCATGCAATGGATCACACCACAGTCACTGGCTCTAATTTTAGAAGACAGAATGTTACAGGACCAGCAGCCATCTGTTTCCTTTGAGCAAATCTGCAACGGTAAAGTGTGAATGCATATTTTTATAATGCTTATTGTCTTTTTATGATAATTTTTTATTTGATTAATTGAATGAAATTTAGAAAATAAAAAAAAGGATCAAGGAGAAAATTAACATTACCTAGAGGTAATCTCTGTAAACATTTGATACATTTCCTTCCGGCTTTAATGAGTGTGTGTATAATGTGTGTGTGTGTGTGTGTGTGTGTGTGTGTGTATACACACCTACAGGGTGATCAAAAAGTCTTAAACTATAGGCACATACATACTAATGGTTAATTTATGGCACATTATATATGTCATAAAATAGTATTATCTATGTTCCCAGAATATATGGCATGTATGACCTATGTTTATTGGTAAATGTTTGCTGGGTATAGACTGATGATACTCTTCCCTTAGAGTTTAGAAAAGTCTATGTGTTGCATCTCTTTTAATTTCACTATCAAGTAGTTTGTTACAGTAAAGCCAGGGATCTATAAAATTCTGCCTAGTGTAGAACAAGTATTTGCACAGAGATACAAAAACCATCTCATTTCCTTTTGGTACAGTTCATGAGCACCCGCTTCTACTGCTACTCCCCCAAAGCAGTCAGTCTGACACCTGGAAAGTGGAACAGAGTTATTTAGACACGAGATTCACTGGACTTGGGTTGGGGTTGGGTGATAGCCCGATGTAACACACAGATTTACAGCCACAGGGGCCCCTCAGATGTTTCATGGATGACATTGGACAGCTCGTTTTGCCATGTTGGTACAAGAATGATAGAGCCTGGACAATATTCCTAACCATCTTGAATGTTTCTCCCTTCACCCATAACATTAATTTCTACCAATCTTTGTGCTAATTAACACATCTTCTGATGTAAATTTTAACAATACTATAAGTGTCATGTCACCACTCTAAAAGCAATGATTTTTGATAGGCATACTTTAAATGCTCAACAACAGCCTAGACTTAAATTAACATTTACCCACAAATATTAAATTTTACCCACAAACATCACACTATTTATACAGAAGTATTTTTAAAGTAACCTTGCACTCATAAGCAGTTAATAAATACTTTTTAACTCAATACATCTGTATATAAATACCTATATTTATTATATAAGGACCCATCTATAGATTATATACATGACCACACAGCTATAAACCGAGACATACCTAAATATAACAAATTTACATTATTAAATGTTGGCTTCAAATATTTTCTTGAAATTAATGTTGCATAGTTTTCAAAACTACCTACATTTCTGACATTCTGTTTCCAATTAGCATTATATTTTGAGGATTGTTTTCTTGCCATGAATATTCTTAAAAATGAAAGTTTTTTTTAAAAGACTGTTATCTGTGGCTTTTCTTTACTTGATGTGATATAGCTCTCCTCTTAAAATAAGAGAATGACTACCATTTATTGCACGTTTGCTATGTGTCAGAAACAGTGTTGGGAATTATCTTACTTAATTCTCACAAATACAGCTCAAAGGATTTATGTAATTTCCTAAGTCCTAAGTCCATATAATAATGTCGTTCAATGTTTTCAAATATGAAATACATCCTTATTATACTAAACTACCTTAAAGAGCTTTGAAAAAATTGACATTAAGCAGCAGATATCAAATGCATACTGTATTCTAGGCAGAATGTGGGACCATTTTTTAAAAAAATTTATTTATTGGGGTGACAATTGTTAATGAAATTTTAAATGTTCACTTATTTAATATTTATTCTCACCTATAGCCGGAGCTTGTCAAAGCTTTTTCTACAACCACTCTGTCCTTTGGTCCCTTAGTCAGCCACCAGAGGGATCTCATAGAAACAAAGAATCTCAGAGCGCTGGGCTTGGCTGTCCAGGGTTTTTCTAGTGCCCAGTCATCTCCAGGAATAGGGACCCCACTGGTGGCTGCGACAGCCAACTCCCCTGGTGGTTTGGCTCTGACGATCAACGTCTCCCCTTGAGATTAGCAAAATAGGTGATAGCAACGTCAGAAGATGGTCTGAGATCAGAGCGGCCTTTCCTTGCTAAAATTCACACTTTCTAGGATTTGGCATTGACACTCATTGCACCCCAACCTGACCAAACATCCTCTCTCCTTAGAGCAATCTCTCCCCGTGATCAGATGGGACCCGCTGCAACGTTAGGATGCTGGCTTTGGACTGACACTTGTTTTGTGTCCAACCTGCCGCTGACTGGGAGTTGCCAGCCCAGTTTTCCTCCATGAGTCTTGGTCTTTTCAGAAGATGGGGTTCCTGACATTTTCCTTGCAGCATTTTCTCAGGGTGAGGGGAAGGTGTGATGCTCGACGGAGGTGCTTAGACACTATTAGGTGTTCAACAACTAGTAGGTAACCCTTAGAGTTACTAATGTGAAACTCTTTCTCATTTCTCATATTCATTCCATAAATATTTATTGAACACCTGCTCAGTTCCAGATTCTCTAATAGCTGTCCAAAGGTCAGTTGGTAGGTAAACAGCAGAGGAATAAGCTTCAGGCATAAGATGATGAAGTCCTCCCTTCCTCCATCTTCCATGGACAAGACCACCTAGTTGGTGCCCCCAGGTTTCCCAGGGCTGCCACAACAAATTCCCACAAACGTAGTGCCTTAAGACAACAGAATTTCTTGTCTCTCAGAGTTCTGGAGGCGAGAGTCCAAAATCAATATGCCAGCAGGGCCGCAATCCCTCCGATGGCTCCAGGGGACAATCCTTCCTTGCCTCTATCAGCTTTTGGTGGCTCCTGGCGTTCCTTGGTGTGTGACAGCATAATGATATTCTCTTCCTCTGTTTTCACAGGACCTTCTTCCTTGTATCTTGTTTTATGTCATCTCCTTTTGAGTCTTTTGAAAGGACACCTGTCATTGGATTTAGGGCCTGCTCTAATCCAGGATGATTTTATTTTGAGATCCTTACCTTTTTTACATCTGCAAAGAACTTTCTTCCAAATACGGTCACATTCCATGGTTCCAAGAGGACAGATTTGTTGGGAGCCACTCTTCAACCCACTGCTCCATGGATTCCCAGTATCTGCCTTCTGGCAAATGCTATAAAACTCTGCCAACTTCAAGCATTTGTGTACAGAAGAGGGAACAAAGAAATAGGACAGGCTATCATCATTATAATAAAATCTTACACTCTGGATGATTTTTATTTTTTTTTATTAAATTGCAGGTGACTTCCAGCTCGATCTCCCTGAACAATGCTTTGAATCCAGAGCATTTAACTTGTTTCTCTGTCCCTTAACTCGATGTGAGAGTTTGGGCAGGTGATTGACCATCCACTGGATTCAGGAAGCTCGTATATAAAACAGGAATGATGAAGGTGATGAACAGGGCTGTTGTGGTGATTAAATGACACCAGGAGTGTGACATATCGAGTCTCCTGACAGACAGACACATAACAAATCCTTAGGAGACGGCTGATGTTTTCGTTCCCTCCCTCTACTGACTCACATTTCCAGTCATGGTTTTTCTCTCACCAGCCACAGACCGAAAATCACATCCACTAAGTGTAGATTTAACTCCAATTCTCAGCAGGTGATTTATTTCCTCGATTTCAAAGTTCTTGAGAGGCAGCTAATTCTTGGGCCCATCTCCTGCCAAAAATGGTGAGCCTAGTTCTGTTGTCCCTAGAGTTCCCATGCATTTCTCTAAGGCCATTCTCTTAGCCTGTCTGGAATTTATATTTAATCACTCTCTCAAGTAATGGCTCTCACAGGAGGGTTCTGGCTCATTCTGTCTCAGGCCCCATTGTATACCTGAAATGTGGTGGGGCTCAGGGTATGTGCACTGCCTGCTGTTAATTTCAAATGGCTAAAAGGTATTGGGGCTTGGGCATGTGTTGGGGAGAGGAGAGGGTTCCATTGATAAGGCAATAAAAGCACCAAGAGCGTGAATTGGAAGGTCTATTGTCCTGACTCCTTTGAGGCTGGGTTGCTCTCTACCAAAAGCCGTGTGTTTTTTTTTTTTTTTTTCAATTAAAGTATAGCTAACATACAATATTATATTAGTTTCAGGTGGAAAGCAGATTGATTCAATATTTAAATAATTTATAATGTGATCACTGTGATCAGTCTAGTAACCATCTGTTACCATACAAAGTTAACTATATTCCCTATGCTGTAGATTACATCCCCGTGCGTTTTTTATTTTATAGCTGGAAGTTTGTATCTCTTCTTTCCCTTCACTCTTTTCACCCATCTCCCCACTCGCCCACCTCTCTGGCGACCATCAGTTTTTCTCTGTATCGATGAGTCTGTTTCTGTTTTGCTTTATTTGCTCATTTATTTTGTTTTTTAGTTTTCACATATAAGTGAAATCATATGGGATTTGTCTTTCTCTGTCTGACTTATTTCACTTACCACAGTACTCTCTAGGTCCATCCATGTTGTCTCAAATGGCAGGATTTCCTTCTTTCTATGGCTGAGTAATATCCCACTGTATATATGTACAACATCTTCCTTTTCCATTCATCTATAGATGGACAGCTAGGTTGTGTCCATATCTTGGGTATTGTAAATAACGCTGCAATGAACAAAGGGGTGTATATATATTTTTCTGAATTAGTGCTTTTATTTTCTTTGGATGAACACCGAAAAGTAGAATTTCTGGGTTTTACGGTAGTTCTATTTTTAATTTATTGAGGAATCTCCATACTGTTTTCCATAGTGACCACACCAATTTACTTGTCAGACTGTGCTCTCTGTGTGGGACAGCCTGCACAGGCCTGCACAGCTCCCATGATCTCTGCGGGAGCTGGTACCACACCTTTTCCTTGTTCTTCAGACCCCCAGGTGACAATGGCTCTCTACTGTAACCAGCACCCGGAACTGTACTATGTCCCCCTGCCCCCACAAACCTTGACCACATCAATGTAATGAGTCCCTTTCTTAATTTCTTCTCAAACTTCCCAACTAGAGTATGCCATCTTTTTGCTATTTGGACTCTGGCAAACATAGTAATTGCTACCATAGGTGACACCAGAAAAAAGGCCCCCCAAATAAGTTTCTGGGGTAAACAGGATCCAATATTTAGAAACTCACAAATAGACTTTTCTCAGTGGGGAAATGTAATAGGGGGAGTCTGTGTCCTGCAGAGATACTGTGATTACAAAATTATCACCAGGAAAATATGGAGTGAAGTACAAGTGTGGAACAGTTTAGACACAGTCAAGAAAACTGGAAGCACAGACATGTGGCTCTGTAACTCTCCCTTCACTCCCATGGATGCACTTCCTTCTGGACTTTTTCCTAAAATGAGCAAAATCAAGCACTTTATAGCTTTAGTTACTGTAGACTGGGATTTCTGTTATCTACCGTATGCCCCCCCCACACACACATACCTGTAAATGGCATAAAAGAACCTCTATAAATGTTGGCAAAGGATCAGAGGGATGGAAGAAGGGAAGGAAGAAAGGGGAACATACAACAAGGTGCAAGGGATAAAAAGACTTTCAGAAGCTCCCAGAGCGGTTCAGTGGCAGAACTTCAGCTCAGACTCCTAACCCCACATCTGTCATTCGGTCCCACTCTCCACATCTGCCCCTTGCAGTGAGTGCAGATTGCCCTGTACATACCGTCAATTCAATCTCCACTTAAAACTTTCTTAGGGTTCTCAAATCCTGGAACAAACAGCTACAGTGCAGAGGTCAGAATCCAACGTGGTCTTTTTCATTTGCCACTTTCAAAGCACAGCTCGGTTTCCTGTAATTTTTCCACGTGGGCAGTATCTTTCCTGGTACAGTGCATTGCACATTTAATCTCTGAATGCTTCTCTGTCTCTCTGGCTCCCTCTGTAAATGCCCTTGCTAGCGTTCAAGGAGCACAGCGGGTGCTTCAGATCCTTTGATGAAAGGCCCCGCAACTGAATCCTTTGAATAATGAGCAATTATTATCCTTTCATGAGAAATATCCTAGCCATGTCCCGTAATGGGAATTGACAAGATCTGAGAGGAGTCTAAAGTCAGGTCTTCTAAACAATCACTGCTCATAATTAGTATAGATGTGATCATTAATAAGCTCAATTTCCCCTACTTAGAGGAGGAGTGCATGTTGGCTCTCAGGAAATTGTATCCACAAGTCATGCAGAGAAACTCTGAGCCAGCCAGGGACACTGGGTTTTGAGATGCAGAATCTCAGGACTGCCTGTGACCTTGGGCAAACCCTAAAACTTCTGAGTCTCGGTTTCCTCATCTGTAAAATGGGAATACATGAATTTTGACAACCAAGTGAGGATTGTTTTCACTTTGAAAAATGCTATACGGATGTGAGTTAACATCTTTCTTAACAGCATCAGTGTCGACCTGATAATCATATGTGGTAACATGGCTCTGGTTTCTGCTTTACTCTTGCTCAATTATTTGGTTTCGATGTTGCGTGTATTATATACCCTAACTCCAATTACCTTAGGCATAACGATTCAGTAAAAAAGCAGGTGACCATAATTTTCTCTTCTTTGTCCATCTCTCCTACCTTCCCCTGCCCTTGGGTAAACTTCCTTCGTCTTCCTCTCTGCCTTCCTTTATGTTTTCTGATTCTCCGACTGGACTGACCAAAATAATTTCTCTACCTTTGCACCAATATCCACCATTGTTTCAGTTCGCTTTTGCTACAGTGACCCTGTGACACACCACCCGAACACAGCGGCATACTTGACAATGGAAAATGGATGTCTTGCTCACATGTCTCTGTGTTGCCTGGAGTTTGGCCAATCTAGGCCTGGTTAGCTGAGATGGGCTGCAAGATACGAGTCACACTTTGGTCTGCACCACTGTCCCTCACCCTCTCTGAACCAGGACACCCAAGGAATGTTCTTCTCATAGTGAAAGCAGGTGTGCGAGAAGTGTGAAAAGGTGCCACATTTTATGCACATAGGGACACATTATGCCATTGATCAAATAATAATTGTGAATGCCTCATTGACTAAATCAAGTCACATGGTCAAGCCCCAGGTCAAAAAGTGGGTCAGTGCCAATAACCCATCAGGACACCAAAGCTAATCACATGGCAAACCCAACACCCAGGGGGGTGCCAAGAGAATGAGTATTTGCCGAACAGCAGTCTAGTGAAGCACAGATGATATCGTTCCCACACCTTAGCTACTACTAGATTCATCTGCATTTTTTTCATGTCTTCTAAGAAAAAAAAACTTTTTCAATGATTTTCTTTCTGACATTTATTGCATTTATTCTTTTGTGAATTGCTCTTTCATGTTGTTTCTGTTAGAGAACTTCATAAGCTGAGGCCGTTCATTGTTTCATGTGTCAAGGAAAATTATTGTAGGTTATCCTCCGCTTTTACATTTTGTATGTAATGCTTTCATATGCAAATTTAAATTTTTGCTCTGCTCAAATCTATGACTTTTTAGTTTATAATTTGCGCCTTAGATGTCATACTTAGAAAAGACCTTCCTTATCACAAATCATACACCTATGTTTTCTTTTGGTTCTATTTGGTTTTCATGCTTTTAAACCACATCTATCTACCTACCTACCTACCTACCTACCTACCTACTTATCTATCTATCTATCTATCTATCTATCTATCTATCTATCTATCTATCTATCTATCTATCATTCTATCTATCTATCTATACCACGTTTCCCGGAAAGTAAGACTTAGTTGGACCATCAGCTCTAATGCGTCTTTTGGATCAAAAATTTATATAAGACCAGTCTTATATTAAAATATTTTATTTTAATATAATATAATGTAATGTAATGTAGTATAGTATAGTATAATATAATATAACATAACATAACATAACGTAATATAATATAAATATAATATAATATAATATTGGGTCTTATAATAAGTTTTGCTCTAAAAGACATGTTAGAACTGATGGTCTGGCTGAGTCTTATTTTTGGGGAAATAGGGTACATAATATAATGTTTATATATACAATGTTTATATATATAATGTTTATATATATGTGTTTATATATATTTCTCCTCTAATACGGGTTTAAAAAAGGGATTCTTTTATTTTCCCAAATGAATAACCACATTTTATGTTTATGATGAGCTTTGAGGAGGAATTCGCGAAAGGAGTGACGAGGCCTTGTAAGTAGCCAAGTTGGGGGTGGTTAAGGGAAATTAGGTCCCCCAGAGCCGAGGGGACCAGGGCACAGGGAGGTCTGGTGCAGAAGTGTGTGCAGGGAGCTTCCCGTGTTCACAAGCCCCAGGGCATCGTTGTGGTAAGGGCCCACGAGGCAGGAGGCCAGGGGCTGAATCACTGCTGACTCAGGGCCTCGGTGAGGAGTCCTGCGTCTGCTCCAGGACAACGGGCCATCTCTTCACACCGTGTTTCTCTTAGTCCAACGACCTGACTCCAAGGACAGTGGGTTAGAGATCCAGCACCAGGGACACACAGGCTATTCTTAGCAGCTGGCTTCTTTTTCTGCTGAGAGAGAAAAGAAGAGCCCTCTGCTGCTTGTTAGGCTGCTCACCAGGCCAGAGCTTGGCAATGGGGAAGCGAGAGCCCAGAGAACAACTGCCAGGTTTGGGGGAGGGGGAGGAACCCTTTGCTGCCTCCGGAAAGGAAGACCATCCCCAGGACAGCCAGTGAAATCTGCATATCATCCTGACTGTCTGAGATCAAAAGGTACAAATCAAAATGTGGAAGAAAACTCTTGTGGGAAAAGTGCTGTCCTGATGTTTCTGGAACCTTCGAATTTGATCAAAGTGCAATATCCAGGGTGAGCCCCCAAAGAGAAGTTCATATCAGGTTGAGCAGTTCCTGAAGAGGCTGAGGATTCTGTTCAGCAAGCTTCAATTGATGAGTGGTATGCGCTGACATCTAAGCTGAGAGCTCTGGGGTTACAGGGGATACAAAACAAGGTTCCCAACCCCAGGAGTTCACCACAGTGTGGGGAGGGGGATGAGAGGTCAGTGTATATACAAATCACACTGGGGATTGTACTGAAATAGATATCTAATCAAAGTGCTACAGGATTAAGCAAGAGACAGGTAATGAGATCGATTTAGGCCAGGTAATCAAGGTAGCCTTCCTGGAGGCAGTGGGATTTAGGCAGGACTAGATTCATTCTTAGGATGAAATAACAATAACAACACAGCCAAGGTTGGCTACATAACTTGTGGAGCCCATGCAAAATGAAAACGATGAACCCCTTGTTCAAATGCAAGAAAATAAATTCCACTAAAGATACTGAAACGAAAGCGTTTTTTCCCTCTGTGGTCTACCAACTTGTCATGGTGTTTTTATTTGCCAGTTAATGTCATTGTTAGTAAATAAAAATTACAAATTTAAATGATTAGTGTGCGTTTTCCCATTCATCTTCATATTGTGCAATGCCAGCTTTAAATGTAAGTATGAGCATTTATCTCATATTTAGAATTGCCGAAATTGCACAGTTTGCATTTTATTGCTCCTACGTATTTTATTTGTAGCACAACAGTAGAAATGAGGCATGAAACAAACTCACCTTTTTTTTTTCTTCCTTTCACTTCTTTATATATGTACATACAACCAACACTCTACCTTTTGCCTACAGATAAGTAAGGAAGGACAAAAAGGTAAAGGGACTGTGTGTTGTCTTCTCTTTCTCTTTCCTTCTCTGTCATCACTTTCAGTGTGTGGTTGGCTAATATGGGGAAGTAACAGGAATGGGAAAGGATATGTGTGATGTGGTTCCTTGGTCTTTTGTTTTTCCTGAAATGGCCTTGCTTCGTTTCTGTGTTTGAAGCAAGTTCTGGTTCAAAGAGAAAACGTGATTCTGAGCTGTCAGTACCTCGACTTAATCAAAGATGTAACCCATTTACCTATATTGGCTTTGAGTCTCACTGAACTCCTATGCGACGTGAATCCATTGGAATTCTGTGCTCATGGAGGTTTGCAATGCTACTGAAAATGCGAACACGGGGCCGGGAATGGTGGACTCATCTCCTCTCCTCATGGGCTTGTCCTATTGGTGCACTGGGCTTCCCTTACAAAACAGAAGTTCAAAGATAAAATTATTGAGAATTTCAGGAAGGTGACAGCAGAGCATTAAACCAAACAAGACACTCTTCTGAGAAGCACAGATCATACACTCCTGAGGCCGCCTGTACCAACAACGATCAACTGCTTTTGAACAAGCAATTAGGAGTTGTCACTATGACCTATACTCTATATAAATTAGCTAACTTAATTTTTACAGTGACCTTATAAGTATGTCCATTATATGGATGAGAAAACTGAGGTTTGGAAGAATAACCATCTTGATTGAGATCCCAGAGCCGGCAAATGGAGCCCGACTCAAACACCTGCTGTCTGACTCTGGAGTCCGAGCCCTGGGCCTTTGCTCTGTCTTCATGGGCGTAGAAGAGGGAGCAGAAGGTCCTTCCAGATGGAGGGAAGAGAGCGCGAGCTTGGCGTGTGTGCTCCGGCATTCATCAATCATCATAAAGGAATCCATACATTTCTCATGTAATCAGCACCTGCTAGAATATTTGGATTAAACTGGCATGTCAGCAATTTCTTGGGATAGAGTAGAACTATTCTTTTTTTTTTTCCCAGCATACCTTCCTTTGGAAATCATTCTATTCCCATTCTGAGAGAATCCCATTAGTTCTGTGAGGTTCAGATGCAGCAATGCTTGGCACGTAAGGTGACTGAGAATCAAAGGAGAGAAGCCATGCAAAGGTCTTAGGGCAATTCGGAACACAAAGCATGTGTGATATAAATAGTAGGTGATTTTTTTTTATTACTGTTTCAAGAGCAAACTAGTTATTAAAGTCAAGCCAATCAAAGCTCGCCTTGATCCTTTAGCTGAAACTCTTCATAAAAACTCTCTCTCCACCGTTGGGATCAGAAGCTCTAACAACCAAAGAAGCCTAGAGTACTGGGGGCCTCTTGCCTCTACATGGAGTGGGTTTGTTTAAGAATGAGGGGAAGCAGAGAGAAGCAGGGCTGCAAGTGAAGAGAGACAGAGACAGAGAGACAGAGACAGAGATAGAGACAGAGAAGGTGAAAGGGGGAGAGAGACAAAGAGACAGAGAGAGAGACAGAGAGAGAGAGAGAGCTGGATCACATTATTTGAACTCGCATTTGTAGCCATAGTTGAAGCTAACCCTTTTGGATTTCCAGATAAATTGCTTTTCTCTGTTAATTTAGTTTGAGTTGTGCTCTTGTCACCTATAACCTATAAAAAAAAAAGTTCTAATTAATACGGGAGCACACATTCGTGTCCACATATGCCAAGTTGGAGAGCTGTGATTATTCGTTCGTTCGTTCGTTCGTTCGTTCGTTCGTTCATTCATTCATTCATTCATTCATTCATTCATTCATTCAAGTCAATATATTTTCGCCTGTCAGCTGGGTCCCTGGTATGTGCTGAGTGCTATGTATGCACAGTTCTTAGGGAAGTCTGACATGCTAACATGCTACACTTGGGTCGTCAAACCTCCCAGGTTGCCATGGGTACTGCTGGCTTACACCTGTTGTTCTGGAATGATTATTAACAGCCTCTGTTTTACTCTCACAAAGGTTTTGGTTTGGAAGACAAATCAATAGTCTCATACCATGACGGCATTATGTACAAAGAGTAGTGGCAACTTAGGAAAAAGACCATGGGAGAATGTAAGCTCCCTACATTCTGTTTTCTGCTGTCCTACAACAATGCCTGGCGTACTGCAGGGGCTCCATAAACATTTGTTTATGAATGGGTAAAATGCAGCTGGGAGAGTGGGTGCAAAAAAGGTTCCATTCAATTTGAGACCCAAAGCCTTGGGGGAGGTTTTCATGTGAGAATAGGTAGAGGGAACAGCCTTTGCAAAAGAGAAAGGATGTGAGGAAGCATGCCTGTGTGGAAGGCTAGACACAGTTCGATACTGCAGGACCCCTGACCATGTGAGTGAGGAAATAGCTAAAGGTGAAAACACCGGAACGCAGACCCCAGAACCTAGAAAGTCTGTCTGTCAGAAAAAGTATAATCTGAGGATAGTGGCACACTGGGAGGGGTGTTAAGCAAGGAGGTATTTCACGTATTAAGAAAGATCATTTTGGTAAGTGATAAGAACACAGAGGGAGGAAAATGGAGCTGAGAGAATTTTCTAGAAGACTATGTGAAAATAGAATTTCTAGAGGGCTATGTGAGAATTGATGGCTTTGTGTGACACTTGAGGTGTTCCCGCGTCTCTGGCAAGATGAAAACAGTTAAGACAAGGCAGAATTCATTTCATTTCATGAAATTCAATACATTTGACTGGAAGGAACGCATTTAAAAATTGTCATTTAAAGCTTTTTTCCAGCATTAAAGCTAGCATTTGTTTTACAAAATGTTGATGATAGTGGATGGTGTCTTTTTAAAATATCCTTGTATGGCAAAATAAAATGATGCCATTTCTGTGTCACTGGAAATCCACACAATGCTACAAGGCCTACAATTTGGGGGAAAGTTTTACACATCCGTTAAATTACTTAGTTCCCCTGGTCTAAGGAAGAGTCAATACATTCCTGAACACGGGAATTGGTGGCAGGGTTGCACATAAGGGTACAGTTTTGAGAAGTATTTAAGAATTCCTCTATGAAATAAAATGAATGGTCAACGGTTGGTTCTATATCAGGGATAGGATACTTGAACTTCAATCATCTGGATTTTGCAAGTGCAGGTGTGAGATTTTATTCCTAGTTCAAATAATGCAGGTAACTCCCCTGGCTATTTATTTTTGTTTATATGGAGCAATTTCTTGCATTGGAATGATCTTATTCTTTTCTCTTGTTGAATATAAATATTTCCATCTCTTGGAAAAAAAAGCAAACAACAACAACAAAGTGATCTGTAAAGCCATGCTTTTACATATCATTGGGCACTATATATTTCAGGAATAAGACACATTCCTTTTTTCACATAATCGCGTGCCATTTGATATATATTGATTTATGTAAACACTTGGGAAAGCAGAGTTTGGTTTACATATTTGAATAATTCCTCCACTCTTTAAAGGAAGCATCTTTCAAAGACACATGGCCCAGAGGCTTATATTCGTCTTTCAGATTTCAGTTTTAGTCAGCAGAGAGAAAGGTTGGTGCTGCTAAATCATTGGCTCTTCTGAGCTGTACATGGGGATCATGAAATCATGAAGCTTTATTGGAACAAATAGACGAGCTTCAGCTCACAATGGCCCATGCTCCTCTCCCCCCTCCAGCTACCTAACCCAGCCATCTGCAACTTCTTTGGGAAAGCAGAAAGGGAAGCATACTCCTTAAACAGCAGTTATTACTAATAACCAGAAGGCCCACCGTGACATGACTTAATCCTCCTCAGAGTCTCCCCTCACTTGTCAGTCATTTTTGGGAGCAGGATATAAATGCCAAGTGTTTGTGTCATGTTTTTCCTGACAAATGGAGAACGAGGAGCTAGACCTTAAACTCATCATCCTGAAGACTCCAACTCAGAAGATCCTTGCAGAAAATGTAAGACATACAGAGAATGTCCAAAGAAAAACAAACAGGCAACCCCCCCCCCCCGCAAACTTAGAAGAACAATTTTTTTCTTCTGTGTCAAACGGGGCAGAACAATCACGCAGCTGCAGTGATCAAAATGGTGGGAAAGTGAGGCCCAGGTCATGCTTGAGGTGAACGCTTGGGGGCTGGGGCAAAAAGGAAGGACTATGGCTGGAGACCATGGACACATCTGGAGAGGGGAGACAAGCACGCGGGGAGAGACCAAGCAGAGAAGATGAGATAAAGTCCTAGCCAGATGGCAGAATCCTGAACGGTGGAATGCAGCAACTGTCCACAGGAGGCAGCCAACATAGCGGCCATCATGTGACCTAAGAAGAGGTGATGGGTGAGCTCAGAAAGCACTGAGCCTGGGACCAAGGAGCCTCCTGCCTCAGCAGTCAGGTCTCAGGAAGCTCTGGCATCAGTAAAAGGAATAAAAGCCATGAAATGGAGGTTAGGGATGATCCCAGGTCACAGGGCAGAGGCAGAGAAAAAAAAGCCCAGCAGGACTGTAGTGGGCGGAGGGTGGAGGTACAAACTCGGTTCTAAGATGAGTGTCTGGGCACATTGCAGCCTCCTAACAGCCCCTTCCTGTAGGTTCCCAACGGAGTCACTATGAAATGGAGCTGGTTTCTGCCCACTGGTGCCTCAGGGCACCTCTACAGGTCCCTCTTCTGTCTGCTCTTCACACCAGGTGGCTTCTCCCTTGACATTACTGATTAGGATCTTTCACTTTGGAGACGTTCTCATTTGCCTGCCTGACCTTCCCTCCCCCCCCCCATTTTTAAAATTAGTTTCAGGTGCACAAAACAATGTAATACTTGGACATTTATACCCCTCATGAAGTGATAACCCCCCTCTCCCAACCGACTACCCCTCTGACAGCGTATACATCGATTACAGTTCCATTGACTCTATTCCCTTTGCCGTACTCCACATCCTGTGACTATATATATTAAATTGTAGTTGACTCTCATTATTCTTCAGCTTCAGCTTCAGATGTACACTGCAGTGGTCCCTGCCTGACTCTTGGATGTGATTCTTCCCTACGATACTCTACCAGGTTTCTCTGTCACCACCACCCTCTGCCGCGAGACCCAAGCTCCATGAGGCCAAGGGTCACCTCTGCATTTCCACTTTTTTCTTTCCCGGTACCTGGGTTGTACCTAGCAGAGTGTTTGGTGAATAGTCATATTCAAGCAATATTTGTTGAATGGAAGAATGGGTGAATGATTATACATTTTGACATTAGTCTTTACACTAGGTTTGAAATCCCTGCTAGAATAAAAAAGGACATCACGTCTGCTGCCCCTTACTTGGCACCACAGTGGTATTTGTTCTTTATATTCGAAAACTTCACCTGTGGTGACAGTTTAGATACAGGGCCAAGATAGCAGTAAACAAGATAGAAACCCCGTGAGTAAATCAGAGATTCAAGGAACGAAACAGATACCCAGGTCCTAAAAGGAGGCCAGAACAACAGCAGGACTAGAAGCGGGCCAGCTGGATCCTACCTTTGGCTCAGAATACTCTAAACCTCTGTGGATTTCAGTAAGACCCAAGGACAATAGTGGGGCGTGTGTCTTTGATGGGTACTGACCTGCTCCAGCTCTAGGAAAAGGAGCAGGTAGGATATAACACCTTTAACTGAATTGGTGCTACTGCTCGAGTCGCCATACTTCTCTGGCCATGGGTGTGGAGTGTACATCAAAGGAAAAGACTTACATTCTGCAATATACAGCCTCCTCATCCTCCACCCCACAGCTCCACGTGTAGGGACCTTCAAATAATGGAAAAACTGGGCTTAAAACTCCAGTGCTACTACTATAAGAATAAGTCAAGTCCACAAAGATTTACTCAACACTTTCCAAGTTCAAGTGCATAATTCTGGCGTTGTGCAAACACTCATTGTTGATTGCAGGTGTTCTCTCCTTTCTTGAGCTAACTACCAATTCAGGGAACTCTTGAAAATGAAAATCCAACCACATCACCCCCTCCTTGTAATCCTCAAATGACTCACCATCAGCTTCACCATGAAGTACACACTCCTGCAAAGAGCAGAGCTTGGATGTTGTCACCCTCTGTGACCTGGTTTTCTGTCACACCTCTCTTTCATGATATGCTAGCCACACTGGGCTTCTTTTTACTTCTTGAAAACACCAAGATTGCTTTATTCTAAGAGCATTGCATCTGCTGTTTCCTCTACGACCATCTTGTGTCACATCTTAGCATGAATAGCTGAGTCTCATCTGCCAGGTTTCTACTCAAATGTCACCTCCGTAGAAAGGCCTTCTCTAACTATTAATAATAGCATCCCCCACTCTCTGTTCCTTGTTTTCTTGTCTCCATTGCAGCTGTTACTTGGTAAAATTACTTAGTAGCATTTGTTCACTTGATAATTTGCTGTCACATAAAAATGTAAGTACCAAGACAGTGGGACATTTGAGTGTGTGATTATTGCTCTGTCTGCATCAATTAGAAGAGGGCTTGGCAAAGAGTAAATGCTAAATACGAATGTATTAAATGAATGAATGAATGAATGAATGAATGAACAGATAACTTAGGCTGAGATGACAGCAGCCACACCCTGGAAATAAGTCCTTGGAGAAAACAATGAAAAGAAAACAGCAAAATGTGTAGATGTTTAAATCCAGGTCTCTAAATTCAAAACCTGTGTTCCTTTTTTGTCACTCTTCAACCCTGACCCTGCCGTTCCCCAGTTAGATGGCTTTCTGAGGTCCCAGAAGAAGCCCCGACTATTTGCAGTCTGCCTTCTTGTAGGTCCAGGCTGGTTGCGCCCTGATTGCTCCCGAGAAGCACACAGGCCCCAGCCTTCTAGTTTGGAATACTCTCTTATCTCCTCGACATCATTCAAAACCATCTTGTTAATCACGTCCTCCAGGCAGTCTTCCAGGAAGCTAATCATTCCAGATCTCTCTCTGGGTTGTATCAACATACTGTCTTTCCTTCTACCTTTGCCCTCAAAAGTTCTGTATTTCAAATGTTTGTAAAGCATGTTGGTCTCCTGCTTTTATTGAGTCCTTTGCTAACAGGGACGGTGTGTACTTCACCTTGAGGGACTGCACAGTGATTGGTGAAGGACATTGTCTCTGGAGCCCTAGGTTTGAATCCTGACTACCTGGGTGACTGTGGGCAAGATGCTCAACCTCTCCGGGATGAAATTACTTCATTTATAAATTGGAGGTAAACACAGAATATCCGGCACGTAGTAGCACCCTATCAGTATCTGCTATTATTACCTTTCCTTTCTAATTCCTTGCAGCAAACTTGGCACAGAAACACATCATAACTAGGGAAGAAGGAGGAGGAGGCCTAAAGTAGGAATAAAAGACAATATTCGTTTCCTAGGGCTGCCTAGGGAATGCCACATGCTCGGTGGCTTAACACAATAGAAATGGACTGTCTCACCGTGGTGGAGACAAGACATTCAAAATCAAGGCGTCAGTAGGGTTCTTCTCTGACACGTGGGTGGGAAATTCCCTTGTCTCTTCCTAGCTTCTGGAAATTTCCAGAAATCCTTTATCCTTTGGCTTGTAGCAACTTCACTCCAATCTCTGAGGCTGTCTTCACATGGCTTTCTCCCCTGCTTCTGAGTTGCAACGTTTATGCCCAAATTTTTCTCTTCTTATAAAGATAGCAGTTATCCGCAATGAAGTACTGGGGGTTAGGACTCCAGCATATATGTGCGTGTGTGTATGTGCATGTGTGCGTGTGGGTGTGTATTTATTTATTTTTGGTAGGGCACAGTTCAAAGCGTAAGAAATACTCTCAGTTGGTTAGTAGCTTATAGGTTACATATCCCTACTCAATAATTCATGATGTTGTCTTATCCTCCCAACTAAGCTCGAGTTAGGCAATCTTTAGTTTTCAAATAAGAAAAAAGAACACAGAGGCTGAGAGTCTTCCCGGGGATCCAAGCTACTAAACAGCAGAGAAGAATGCAAACCCGTGTTTCCTGACCCTACCTTCTGGAGATTCTGTTTCTCCACCGTACCTCTTAACTGTGTCAGTATTACAGAAACAGATACTGAGCTCCAGCTCTGTGTCAAGCACCTCACTGCTTATGTGGGGGATTCAAGGAACGAGGTACATGCCCTGAGTGCAAGGCTCTTGTCATTGATGACAGGTGCTAGGGACTCAGTCCAGACAGGCTTCTGGGGTGAAGTGTAGCCCAAATACCTGGGTGTGTCAGAGACAGCACTCAAGAGAATGGCCAGGACTTTCTCCCCCTCTCTTCCTCTTTCCTCTTTCCCCCTTCCCTTTTCTTTCTTTCTCCTTTCTTCTCTTTCTCCCCTCAGTCTTCCTTTCTGTCTGCCCTTCCTTCTCACCTTTTGCTTGCATTTTCCCCTCTACACACACATTTTGAAACTATTGACATATATCCTATGTCTAATTATTTGCAATCCATACTTTTGAGAAATTACCATCTTAAGATATTTCCAGGATGTTCCGTTCATTCTTTCCCATTTAATTGGAACTGTACAAGTAATGGAGTCCTTGTTTTACAGATAGAGACACACTCGAAGAATTACTCGAGTTGCCCAAGTCCACTCAGCTAGCTCAATGGTTTGCAGGATTCTTAGAAAGCCAAGTTCTCCCTCATTCCACTGTTGCTGGTAAGAAAAGACTGTGATTTGACACCAAAAGCACAAGTAACAAGCAAAAGTGAACAAGTGGGATTATATTCAACAAAAAACCTTCTGCACACACGCAAAAAAATCAACAAAATGAAAAGGCAATCTATGGAATGGGATAAAATATTTGCAAACCAGATACATGATAAGGAGTTAATATTTGAAATATGTGTATAAAAAATCCATATAACTCAATAGCAAAAAACAAACAATCTGATTAATAAGTGAGCAGAGGAACTGAATAGACATTATTCCAAAGAAGACATACAGATGACCAATAGACACGTGAAAAGTTGTATAACATTAGTAATCATCAGGGAAATGCAAATCAAATGCACAATGAGCTATCACCTCACACCTGTGAGAGTGGCCATGTTCAACAAGATGAGAGATCACAAGACATAACAAGGAGGTGGAGAAAAGGGAACCCTTGTATGTTGCTGCTGGGGATATAATTGATGCAGCCACTATGGAAAACAGTATGGATATTCCTCAAAAATTTAAACATAGAACTACAATATGATCCAGCAATCCCACTTCTGGGTATTTATTTAAAGGAAATAAAAGTAGTATCTCAAAGAGATATCTTCACTCCCCTGTTCATTGCAGCATTATTCACAATAGCCAAGATTTAGACAAAAAAACAAGTATCCACCAATAGATGAATGAATAAAGAAAAAAATATATATATATGGAATATTATTCAGTCATGAGAAAGCAAACCCTGCCGTTTGTGACAACATGAATGGAACTTGGGGACATGATGCCAGTGAAAAAGGTCAGATGGAGAAAGAAAAATACTACTCATAGTAACAGACAGTGGAAAAGTGGTTGCTAGGAATTAAGGCCTGGGGGAAACAGGGAGAGATGACAGGGTACAGACTCAGCTATAAATGACTGAGGTGTGAAGAGTTAATGGAAAACGTGACAACTATTCTTGATAACACTCATAAAAATAAAGCCTGACATTGTGAGCCACAAAGTTACACGATACCCCACACACGCTTTAGCATCACTCCTGAGGTTACTTCCTTTCAGGAATCACAGGGACGTGTAGAGAAATATGGGGTTGTCTCAACATCTTTTCTTCTCCCTTGCTCCTAAGACAGCAGGATGAATTCCTAGTAGTTAAATGTGTACTTGTTCAGAGAAAGTGGCAGCCCAAGAAAGTTAGTCCTGAAGGAATTGATCCACCAGACCACGCTGATTCCTCCGTGGGGACTAACAACTCAGGTGACTACTCACCATTACCATGAATCTCACAGGCCACTAGGGAAAACCGGCACTGTGCTCTTTCCTTCAGGAGTGAAGCCAGCCGTGTCTAGTCTTGAGCAATTTTCTGTCCAGCAATCAAAGCTGCTTCCGGTTTGTGGAAACTGACTGGAAACATGCAAGAAAGAATAGATGTTTCCTATAAAATAAAGACACATCTTCTGCTATTTACATGACCACACTAAAAGCAGCTCTTTCGCCTAATGTGTTGGAAATTTATTGAATAAAATCTATTGCGGTATACAGAACATAATCAGATTTACCTCATTTCTTCAGACTAATGTTGTTATGTTTCCTCTTTTGGAGTGTTTCAAAGGCTTTTTCAATATTTAAAGTGATGTATAATCATCTGTGAAATCAACTATGGGCTCTCAGGACATAAAAAGACAAGAAAATTCTGGGAATATTCATCACCACAAGTATCCATATTATATAATTCATTTCAGGGTGTACCATTACTTTTCAATTTTTATTTTTTGCTATCAGAATATAGGGTAGCCTTAAGCATCATTTTGGCCTAGATGTTATAGTTTATCATGAAGAATTACTATTTTATTTTTAGTGTGATTTAGCACCAAGGTGATCTTATTGAACCTACGACTATTTTAAGCCAATTGTATTTTATTTTTAGGATTATGGTTTGGCCCTTTATTTTGCTCAGGAATACATTTTTTTTTTTTTTTTAGGCATGTGACTCTGTAGAATAGTGGAAAGTATAACATACTTGCAAAAGATTCTTTGACTTTATACAACAAAAAGATGTGGAAGAGCGAAGAGAGGCCCATTGGAGTGGTTATGTTTCTAGAAGTCTAGATCTGGAAGTAACCTTGGACTCATTTAGTTTGAAGCTCTTGTTTTGTTGATGAGGTAACAGGTTCAGATTGGTTAAGTGAGAGTCTTTGGGTTACATGGTTTGTCAGTGGCTGTATGGCACACCCAAGACCTGGATCCTTCCGGATAACATAAACGTATCCAAAATGCCTTTCTGATAAATGATGGCCTCTCTCTGCCCCTGCTCAAAATTTCATCAGTTAGTTCATTCACGTGATGGCTAACCCTGTTTGTTGGTTGTTTTTCTTAGGATGATTTGATTCTCCTATCATGTAAGTTATACACTGATTCATGTTCTGGACTCTAGAGAAACACAGAGAAAGCTTCATCCATGTATCCACTGACACTGTTCCCATGTTTAAGAAGAGATCCCCTGTCCCACATGGTCAGGGGAACTATTTATTCACCATATTTGTGATTATTTTCAACAGAAAGAGACTCACACACTGCTGGCTTCTGACACCATCCCTAATCCCATCCATGAAAAGTCACCAAAAATCATTTTTCTAGGGGTAAGAGCAATGCCCAGTGGCTTCAAAACTGCCTTCACATCTGGACCTGCCTGACACACAACAGGTAATCTCTGGCCTGTTCTCACCCAGGCCATAAACTTAGGGGAAAAAAATCCACATCCCTGTAGGTTGAAGACGGTTTCCTCAGTGCTCTAGTGTCATGAATTCTGCATCGTGGAGCCTCGTGTTCCAAAACACTGCATGCCTCCCAACCAATTTTATTTCTATTTGAGTCATTCCAGCATCCCTGATTCTTGTGAACTTTTCATAGTATTTCCAGTCATTTAACTAACCCATCAATTAGGAATGGCAGAGGTTTAAGACCAAAGGGACATGCAATATATGAGCATGAAGCTCTAAATGGTCACCACTGCCAGCGTCTCAGTGAAGGATGGGGATAAAATCTACCATTTATGGGACACTTCAGAAGTTATCTCTTTTGTTCTTTAAAACAATCTACATTTGGAGAATAAATAGGTTTTAAGAGCTTAAATAACTCACAGAAGATAAAATATGGCAAAATCGTGATTCCAAACAGGGTTTTTTATACCAGATTTTATATCTTAATGATGATAGAAAGAAAATACCAAGTAATCAGAGAACTAGTTGGGGGACACAATGTGATCAATGGCAGGTGGACATCCAAGAGAGCTCAAGGAGAAGCAAAGGTCAGCAGCAGAGGGCACTAGAATAGCATTGAAGGCAGGTGCTACGATAATTTTCTGCAGCTCAGCTCCAGTTGCCTTTGAGTAAAGCATGACGGGAAAGGCTGTGGATTCCAGGACTACATTTCTTAGACCCTAGCTTGGTTCCACCATCTATTGGACAAAGAATTTCAGATAAGTTGTTTAACTTTTCTGTAGCCTGGAGTCTTCACATACAAAATGGAGCATAAAATCGTCATGTCTAATAAAATAATCTAAGTAAAGCATGTAGAACAGTCACTAGTACAATGGAGGTGAGAGGCAAATGTCAACTTTTATTACTTACTAGCACTTTACTAACCTGGGCATAATATAAAACATTTTTTTCTCTTTATGTCTCAGAAAATATCCCTTCTCCCCTCTCTTCATTTCTTTCTCTAATTCCTGAGTACCTGATATGTGCAAAGCGCTGTGTTAGATCCTGGAGATGTAGAAATGTACATATAATATGGTCCTAGGTTTTAAGATACACACAGTCTGGAGAGAAGGAAGTCATGCAAAAAAAAAAATGACAACAGATTGTAGTAAGTTCTGAACATAGACTTTAGCGGTAAGGAAGTGTTCCATTTAGTTTAGAAATTTCAAGGGATTTTCAAAGGAAGAAACTCTTGAGCTGTTTTTGAAAGCATGACTGGGAGTTTTCCATGTAGACAGAGGTGTTTGCAACAAAGACAGAGTTTTGTTCAAATTCGTGGAATCTGAGAGCAATTAGCCAGTTTCAGCAGATCTGAGAATGACTAGATAAAGCTGGAACACAGAGTAAGTGGAAGGGAGCTGTGGGAGATGAAGGAAGGCTGCAGGTTGGACTAAGCCTGGGGCATGTAGAGAATGATAAGCTGAGGCAGCCATTAAGACACCCCCACCCCACGCCTGCAGGTATTGCACTATAGGTATTAGACTCATGGGCCTCCATGCCCAGGTCATGGGGTTCGTTGCAGTAGGAAAGACACACACACACACACACACACACACACACACACACACAGACGCGCACAAACACACACATAAATGCACACACCCCGCAATACTCACTTTGTGATTTTACAAATAGTCTTTTGAAACTCATGGCATAAATGCATTTTAGAATTCAAGCTTTCATTTCCAAGAAATTTTTAAAATTTGGGGGTTTCATACATACTAAAAGACACAGAACATGAAATGTACACTGTGCCTAATAGACTGAAGAACATGTGATGAAAAAGAGCTACCTTTCTCCCCCTTAATTTTATGAAGCCCTCATAGGCAGCAGAGCATGAAGAGGATGACATAGGTGACATCCCCCCAAAAGACCACTACGGGCCAATGACTGGGACCACGAGGGAGATGGACAAATAAGCAGAGAGCAGAATAGAGATGCAGATGAGTGAAGACAATCAGCCCCTGAGCTCATATGATTGACATGAGCCACTGCCCTGAAATCTGAAGTTAAAATGAACCCAGAGTCATGATTTAGGGCAGGTGGAAAACACAACTTGACTCAGAAAACTCTGAAATGCTTGGGTTTACCCTAAATTGATTGAGGTTATGTTTTCCTTGCTGAAAGAAAACAAAATCTTATCAAAATAAAAATTAAGTTTACCTAATAAAAAAAAATCCTAAGTATGTTTTTGCCACTCTCCCTTCCTACAACATTGAAGATGTAGGAGCAGCAACAGAAGAGGAATGTGTACGGCGATGTGAAAAGAACAACTTGGACATGATACACAGTGTTTAGGTAGATGGTGGGTGGATGGATAGATGGATGGATGGATGGATGGATGGATGGATGGATGGATGGATGGATGGATGGATGAAGAATAAAAACAAGAAAACTTCACACCAGCTATTTTCCCTGTACTTTTCCTGAGCACTTCTACAAAAATACTTGGTGGGCATGGAAAATATTTGCCTGAGACTCTTTTCATTATGTGCACACAATCAAGTCTTGCCATCTCTCTTGACAGGGTCTGCGCTTCTGACAGCAAAAGATTTATTCTGGATAAACTTGCTTCTTCCTCCTGTGGCATGCTGCGTTTTCCTTGTTGTCTTTCTTTGTGTGTACGTCTGCTGTGGGTTAATGGATGCCAAACCCATTTCAGAACATAAAATCTGCAGCGTCTTCATAACCTATCACGTGTAACTGGGCACACCCCATCTAAAAAAAAACATTGAGGAGTCTACGTTACGCTCATCCTGCGAACAATTATTACTCAGACTTTTTGCTTTACATAGCCAAAACCCTGTTAGATTAACAACAGCAGCTCTCACACAGATACATAAAATGAGGAGCAGGAGACAGAGAAACTGTTATTTCCTGAAATGCACCAAAATGGAACTTGGACATTTGTAGCATCATTGCCATATGCTAGCTGTATAGTATGTCTCAGCAAGTGGGTTCAGACGAGGGCAGAGAGCATTCTGTGGGCCAGGTTCCACGTGACCCCAGGCAGACTTTTCTCTGTGAACACCTCTTGGACGCCAGCCTCCTTTCCTGAAAATGTTCTCCTGCCAGAAGAAGAGTTTTCTACCAGACTCATTGCCTAATTGCATATTTGCTTGGGCCGTGGTCTACTTTTCGTTATCAAGATCTGGTCTCTTATTTTTTTCCTGGAAATCATGTCTTCTCCCTACTGCATCATAGTAATCATTATTTTCTCCATAATTCTCCTCGGACCCACCGCATCCCTTCTCTAAATCATTACAGCCTTTCAGGTAGCATTTGCATTAGTGCTGATTCTGCACAAGTTCTCTCTGATTTAAAACAAAACAACACATTTTTTAATTGGGTTGTTTGTTTTTTTGGGGTTGATTTGAACAACCTAATTAAAAAATGGACATGAAGATACATTTTTCTAAAAAGAACATACAGAAGGCAAACAGACATGAAAAAATGCTCAACATCACTAGCCATCAGAGAAATGCAAATAAAAACCAAAATGAGATACCACCTCACCCCAGTCAAAATGGCTGTCATCAATAAATCAACAAACAACCAGTGCTGGTGCTGATGTGCACTGTTGCTGGTATTGTAGATTGGTGCAGCCACTGTGGAAAACAGTATGGAGGTATCTCAAAAATCTGAAAACAGAGCTACTCACCCAGCAATTCCACTCCTAGGTATCTATCCAGAGAAATCCAAAACTCTAATTCAAAAAAATGTATGCACTCCTATGTTTATTGCAGCACTATACACAATAGCCAAGACATGGAAACAGCCGAAATGTCCATCGGTAGATGACTGGATTAAGAAACTGTGGTACATTTATACAATGGAGTATTATGCAGCCATAAAGAAGAATGGAATCTTACCATTTGCAACAACATGGATGGACCTAGAGAACATTATGTCAAATGAAATAAGTCAGACAGAGAAAGACAAAAACCATATGATCTCACTTATATGTGGAATCTAAAGAAAAGAATAAGTGAATGAACTAATCAGAAACAGTCTCAGAGGCACAGAAGAAAAACTCAGGGTTGCTAGATGGGAGGGAGGGTGGGGATAAGGGGGAAGGTGAGGGGATTAGAGAGCACAGTCGGTAATCACAATATTACCACGGGGATACAAAGTCATTTTGGGGAATGTAATCAATAACGTTGTAAAGATTTTGTAGGGTATCCGATGGACACTTGTCTCATTAGGAGACCACCTCAGGGATGATGTAGATGCCTGATCACTGCACTGTACACCTGAAGCTGAAGCTGAACAATAACGAATGCCAACTATAATTTTATATATAGTTTACAAGTTTACAAATATATATATATATATACACACATATATACATATATATATATATATATATATATATTTACAAGAAGCAGAATACAGCATTAGGGATAGAGATAGTGGGAATGTAATAGCTGTGTGCGATGTCAGAAGGGTAGTAGGGCTAAACATTAATGAATGCCAACTATAATTTTATATATATAATGTGATGGTTCAGTGTGAGGTCGGAGGGATAGTGGATGGGGGGAGGGGGGTTCACAGTGTGAGGGATATAAATGATGAACGTCTAAGTATTACCTTGTCTTGTACACCTGAAACTAATAAATAAATAAATTAATTAAAAAAAAGAAGGGTAGTAGGGAGGGGGGTTGTCACTGTGTGAGGGATATAAACGATAAATGTCTAACTACTACGTTGTTTTGCATGCCTGAAACTAGTAAAAAATGTTAAAATAAATAAATAAATTCAGTTTGAAAAATAAATAAAACAAAACAAAAAAACAACAATGGGGCCGACCTATGGCAAGACTTGTTAAGTGGGTGTCACCAGGGGAGACTGAAGCAAACCAATGGTCACTGAATGCTGTGGGCAGGGGGAGGCATCCTTCACTGGGAATTCGCATGGCTGAAAGAAATTGGAGGACAGATAAAACGGAAAGAAAGAACGGGAAGACAAGTACCTACAGTGAGCCAAGAATGCAAAATACACCATCACATTTAATTCTCACGATAACCTTTGTGGATGAGGAAAACAAACAAACCATAAAAGCTCAGGGAGGAAGAGTGTGGTGCCCAAAGTAACACTGGAAGCAGCAAAAACCTGCCTAAAATATGTGTCCAATTGATTCCAAAGCCTGCAGTCTACAAGACCCCACATGTTAGCTTTCTTGGCTCTCGTCCAACAACAGAGGTAGGTCAAGTGGGCCTTTCCTACCTTTTAAGTCCAAACCAGAACTGTAGATTTCCCCCTTCCACACCTGTGCCAGACAATCCCATTGCTTATTCAGCACCATATCCCGACTTCATCTCAAATTCTGGAATCCATCTTTGCTTCTTCTTTTCCTTCATCTCCTCCCCGCCACGTTTACCCTGTGAGCTGATCCTTTGGACTCTAGATTCCCAACACTGTTCACATCTATACATTTACCCTGAGGGCAGTCACTCTATCGCGTCAGAACCGTACTCTCCCTGACTCTTCCTGCTCTCACACTTTGGCAATCCCCTTCCACCTCTGACTGATCCAGGGGATTTTTTAAAAATGTTTATATCAATCCACATCATTTCCCTGTTTGGACTCCTTCACTGGCTTCCAACTGTACTTTCCATTACCTTTGAAATCCTTACAATGACCCTCAGAGCTCTACACGGTTTAGCCTGCCCCCTTCCAACTACATTGTCCATTATCTCTTCTCACTCCCTTTCATGGACCCAGACACTATAGTGTTTCTTTTTCTTAAACACTTCAAGGTCACTTCTTTCTCACCTTTATTTCCCGCTTCCTGAGATAATCTTCATCTAGAGTCTTCACATTTCTCTTTACTTTGATCATTCAAGTTTCAGCTTAAATGTCTCCTTTTTTGGGGTTCAAATTGCTATATATTTATTTTTAATTAGCCAAAATGATAATTATTCAGTCTTATACACTAAACCGATGGGTTTTCAAACTTTCCTGGCAGTGACCACAGTAAGAAGTACGTATTTTACATTTTGATGTGGTCTATAATATTTATCTGTATAAATAAGTATGTAGTATAACTGACACAGAAGTTTCAAAATAATACTTATTTGCACGACATGATGCACTCTGATATATTCTATCTTTTTTTTTTTAAAGAAATGCTAGTCATAACCCACTGAATTGTTTTGTTTTGTTTGTCAGTTATTTTTTATTGTGGTGAAATACACATACCATAAAATTTACTGTCTTCTTAAATGTCTCTTCTTCAGAGCGGCCTCCTTGAGCCAGTCTACAAACTCATTAACCAGTGTTTTCCCATTAAAAAATAATTTATTCAATCAGCTCTGTCTTTCCTCACTGGAATGTGAAAAAGGAGTTTATCTATTTTATTTTTTGTTGTTGGTGGTGGTGGTACAAAGTCTGACAATTAAGTCTGCGAACCCATCCTAGAAAAAGTGCTACACACCCCATTGCTGAATATCACTACAGTCACCTTTGAAGTCCTCCCCTTGGGAAGCTATGCACCAACGCCAGCACCTAGTCCACCCTTCAAAGCAATTTTGGAACTCTCTTCCTGGAATGGCCATCAGAGCTGTCGTCATATTACCTTTGATGTCCTGAATGTCATCAAAATGTCTTCCCTTCAATATTTCCTTTATCTTCAGGTAAAGAAAGAAGTCATTGGGGGCCAGACCAGGTGATTAGGGAGGGTGTTCCAATACAGTTATTTGTTTACTGGCTAAAAACTCCCTCACAGACAGTGCCCTGTGAGCTGGTGCATTGTCGTGATGCAAGAGCCATGAGTTGTTGGAGAAAAGTTCAGGTCGTCTAACGTTTTCACGCAGCCTTTTCAGCACTTCCAAATAGTAAACTTGGTTCACTGTTTGTCCAGTCGGTACAGATTCATAATGAATAATCCCTCTGGTATCACAGAAGGTTAGCAGCATCGTTGCTACACGTTTGCGAACTTAATTGTCAGAAGTGACTGGCACATATAACAGTGCCCAGTGCATACACAGTTTGGCTGTATCTGTCCTAGTAACATTACATGGTTGTATGTGTACATCTCCTGTAATCCGGTGATCCCTCGCAATCCTGAGGCTGTGCCTGAAAAAACCCTCTTGCACATATACACCAGGACACATGTATAAGAATATTCAAGCATTGCTCATAATGGCAAAAATTTGGAAATAACTCAATGTCCATAGATAAATAAATGTGGGATAGCCAAGCCATGGACGATGACACAGCTGTGGGCAAGCACATGGATGAACCTCAACCCTGAGGGAAAGATAAATCATAAAGCAATGCATTTTGTATGCTTCCATTTACATAAAGTACAAAAGCATGAAACTTAAGCAATTCACTCTTTAGAGATGCATAATTATCTAATATGTTAAACTGTTGTTCAATGCAGTCGTACCAACTTGTTATCCCACAAACAGTATCTCAGAGCTCATATTCAGCCATGTTTTTGCCAACACTTGACAATGAAGACATCTTACATTTTGCCATTGAACATGTGAAATTATAGCTCATTTGGGTGTAACTCTGAATTTGTCTGATCACTAATGGGTATGGTCATATTTTGTGTGTTGATTGTTGATTCATGGCTCTTCACTATTCTGGGAAATATACTTTCATTATTTTGTATCATCTATAGTGGTTTTGCCTGTTTCTTATTGATTTCACAGGACATTTATATATTCTGTACATGAATCCATTATGAGGCATATGTGTTACAAGTAATGTTTTTCAGTTTTGATTTGTCTTTTCATTCTTTCTATTTTGATTAAAAAGTCTTTTACATTTAATATATTTATATTTGTCGATCTTTTATAAGTTGACAGTTACATTCCTTGAGCCTTTTGGGAATCCACTGCCATCTCCATTGACTGCTGACCTCCAGTGTTGATTCCAAGAAGCCAGTTATTTCACGTCCTTTCTCAAGGTGAATTTTTTATTAAAATTTATTTATTGGAGTGATAATTGTTAATGAAATTACATAATTTCAGGCGTACAATTTTGTATTACATCATCTATAAATCCCATTGTGTGTTCACCACCCAGATCAGTTCTCCCTCCATCACCATATATTTGATCCCCTCAAAGTGATATTTAATGTCTTCTCATCTTAGTTTTCTAGAGTCTCACTAGGGTGTCTTTGAGAGTGAATTTATTTTTATTTATCTTGTTTAGGTTTATTGGGTTTTTAGGTCTGAAATTTACGTTTTCAACAATTCATGAGTGTCTTTAGCTGTTGTCTTATTGAACATTGTCTTGTTTCTGGTTTCTGCTTCAGATCTCGTACCACCACCACCAACAATAAAAATATTCTGTATCTTTAGACTTTGTTCTCTCTTTCATACCTTTCTTTTCTTTTTGAATACTAAAAATTATTGTCTTCTAGTTCATTAGATTTTTCTTTTGCTCTCATTAAATTTTTTGCTTAGTATGTGTATTTTGTTTATAAATTTTAAGTGAATCTTTTAGTTTTGATTGCTAAGAGTTCTATTTAAAGTTCTGTTGAGGCATAATTTGTCATGTTTATAATCTCTTGTTCCTTACTTATGTTTTTAAGCATCTGCTTGATTTCTTATTTAATAAAACATTTTAAAATCCTGTATTTCATAATTTTGAATCTGAAATCTTTGCAGATCTGACTTTTTGTTGTTTCCATGGTTTCTCATGGAACTTTGTTATGATGGTGTTTGTATATATAATTACATTTGTGTGTGTGTGTGTGTGTGTGTGTGTGTGAGAGAGAAAGAGACTGCGTCACTGAGATTTTGAATTTAAGTCACCCCCCTGGGGAACATCAGTGATACATTCTTTGAATTAAAAGACTGGGTTTTTATATGACACAGTCAGTTAAATGTATGACCAAAACGCATGGTCAGATATTGATTGTGAATTCTTAGAGAGGACGTTTTCCTTTTGCTGTCTGAGGTCAAGACAAGCAGTCCCCTTCAGTGTGGAGTTTCTTTAACACTCATCCTTTCACTGAGGGTGTAGACCTTTGGCATTTCATTTTTATGAAGTTTTCCTGTTAGGATTCCCACCTTGGCCTTTATATCCTGTCTCCCTGGCAGATATCAAAATGCAAGTTCAAGTTCACCAGAGTACTGCAGACATGCTCACTGAAGAATTGACCTTGTCACTCCCTCACCTTCAGGGTTACCACCTTCACCTGGATTGAGTCTCTGGGGATTATTTAACTCATGAAGGTCAGCATCCTTCCCTTTAATCCAATCAGCACAGCTCATTTTTTTTTTTTAAAAACATTGCATGAAAATTTCTGCGTTAAAATAGTCTGCTGTTAAGAAAAAGTAAGACAGGAAGAAGGCCAGGAAGGAAAGGAAAAAAAAAAACAACAACACCCATTAGATCACAGTATATATATCCCCATTTGCATTCTGAATTTTAAAATTAACCTTACAATGCAAATATTTCCACCAATAAAAAATAATCTTAAGAGCATCACTGTCAATGACTAGATAATCTTCAGTCCTGGGACAGACGTATGTTATATTTAGCATTTAATTGTCTGGCATTTGAGGTGTTTCCACTCTCCCAATATTGGAAATGTTGCAATGATTGTATTTTTCCAGATAATATACATATCTATTTATTAAGAACAGATTCTTAATAATGTACTGAAATTGTTGTGATTTTATAATTGTGCCTTCTGTGTGCTTTACTGGTCTAGAACAAAGACATTAATTCAGTGGAAGAACACTAAAAATTAAGCCCCTGTGAATGGATGGATTGATCAACAAATTGATAAAGATCATTATATGTGTGTGTGTGTGTGTGTGTGTATAAATGTGTACATTAATGCACACCCACTCACAAAATATGTGATTAATAACGTAGTGGCATCAGCGTGGGGGAGGGGCGAATGGCCCTATCTGTGTGCATGAGTGTGTGAATGTGTGTGAATGGGTGTACTTGAGCATGTGTAGCAGCGAATGTAGGTGTGAATAACTGTATGCACATGTGTCCATAGGTGTGTCAAAATAAGAGAGTGTTCAAGCCAAGGGTTTTCCAAAGCTGAGGTGATGGAATCAGTTGGGGGAGTAACTGTATAACTTTCTGTGACAAATGGATGTTATTTTCTCTCCTAGGTATGAGGAAATAAGAAATTACTTGTGAAGGCCATTTAAACGACAGCTTCTCTCTAAGCTCTATTCTCAGAAATTCAGATTCTGTACAACTGGTCTGGACCTTGGAAAACACCTTTTAAAGAACTGTTCAGGTGATTTGGGGGCTCTGCTTTGTGGGCTCAGGTTTGTCATATGCTGAATTGTTATAGTTGCTATCGATCGAGATGAACTCAGAAGCCCGTGAGGGATGGACACTGAGTTAAAACCCAGCTCCTGCCTTCTGGAGCACTGCCGGAAACCACAGTCAAATCCAAACTATAGAATCTGGTCCTTCTCGGTACATATGGCCAGTCTAATCACTGCTTATTAGACAGGAAACATGGATTTTGAATGATGTCTTGCTTTGTGGATAAAGAATTGCAAAAAGAAGCCTGGTGGATTTCCCAAGCCTTGTGCAGCAATAACAAACATATATGGAAGGGGATGTAACTCTCTGGCCTCTACCCTCCACCCTCCACCCCAGAGAAGAAGTGATTTCCATTTAAAAGGTATTTTGACATTCATTAGTTGAGACTAAAGTCCCACATAACTCTCAAGTGCTTGAAAATAAAGTCATTGCTAATGGCCCTTCCTGGATTCAGCCAAAGGACTGGTGAAGAGCATCTAAAGAAACATCTGTCTTTTCATATGTATGAACAGTTTTTATCATAAATCCTATAGGATTCTTGAGCCTCATTATGAAAGAAAATCTCTATGATCATTTCAAAGACCATCTGCTTCGGGTGTAGGAACGTCACCTAGCCTGGCTTCCTGGAGCACCGTGTCCAAAAGGAAATAACAAACATGCTGTGAAAATTCATACACTGCTGTGTCCTCCCGCTGGATTAATAATGTAGATGGCTTTCTTTTTCCTCGTTTGAAAGGGGGTTCAGAAAGAGTGGAAGTTTTTCCCCATCCGTTTGGATGCTTTTCTTCTCTTTGAAGTAACACTACCTTGGAGCTAGGAACAATTTTTGGAGATCTAAAGCTCTGCCTATCAGCTCCCCCCTCCACCATTTGATATATTATTGGGCTCTTAAAAATATCAGTTGAATACCATGCAAAGGAATATGTGTCAAGCTGTCAGCACCTTGTGATTAATGTGGATGTGGCTCAGGGACAAAAAGAAAAAGCCCTGAAAACAGTTGATATTATTTGGGTTTTGAAACCACAGGGACATCAAAGTCTTTCTTGATGTTGCAAAATGTTACCAAAGCAATTCCGTGTTACACTCACTGTCTTTTCTAAGAGTGCCAACTCGGGGAAAGCTACAACTTTGTAAGACACAAAGATGCCACTGGAGAAAGTGATTATTGAAAACTCAGAAAGTAATATCATAATAGCGCCGAAGCAACCTTTTGCTCCATGTTAAAAAAAAAAAAAGCATCAGATGAAGTAAACCAAGGCAAATCTATTTCTCCCCTACATTCTTGTTAAGCTGTTTTTTTCCAATTGACTTGGCAGGGCTACACACCTACCGTTCTCCTGCCAAATGCCTGGAAGCCCTGAAACATTTTTTTCAGGTGAGAACACAGGTACAGTCTGTTTCCACCTCCCCATGCGTTCCTCCTGTGTCCTCTCTTGTTCTGTATTTCCTTTCTTGACCCAACATCCCTTATTCCTCCAAGATACCAGCTTAAAGCCAGAATGTTGAAAAAGGGGGATATCCTTACTGGAATCATGAGCCTGAGATTTGGATAGGAAGTTAAAAGTACAAAATCCTGGTCTCCGCTACCTATTAACTCTGTGATATCAGGTAAATTGATTATCTAGGCGGAGTCTCAGTTTCCACATGAGGACACAGGGCCTATAACACAGTCCTGGAGTCCAAAAGAATCCCAAAGTGCATCCCAAACATTAGTTACATGTATCATAGAACACTTTTTCTAAGAACCAAAAATTTTTTACTGCGTTCTATTTCTTGTGTGTTATTATTCTCCCTGAAACAAGATTTTAAGCCCCTCCAAGCAAGGGACCACATTTATACTTTCCTTATATTTTGTTAGAGCCCAGTTTTGAGCTAGGAATATACTAGTGGTTTATTAGCATTGGCTGTTCGTTGGGTTCACTTAATTGATTGAATAGTTGGAACAGAAACACTCTTTCTTCATTTCCTTCTCTTGAAGCATTTCAGTTTGGTTTTCAACAGTGACCATACATAACCTCTGCCACCCTCCCTCCCAAAAAAACCCCACAATCTGATTCATTAAGGCTGGACATGGATAGATCCTCTGCTGTACTCCTGCGTCAAGTATTAGTAAACATGAAAAGGCCTGCAACTTCAGTCCTGGCGTAGGCAGCACACACAATCATTGCACTCAGGAGGGACGCTGGAAGGGAAGACTGAATTTGCATTGACAAGAACTGGGGTTAATATCAAACTTCAATAGTTCTTAGCTCTGGAAGATGGAAAGTCATTTGCCTTTGTCTGAGCATGAATTATAGGTTTGTAAAATGTTATTAATAATTCATATACTGTTTATCCCATAGATGTCTATGGAAATCAGTATTTGTTAAATGCTGAACGAATGAATGGATAAATGAGTGAGAACTTAATTGTTTGTCGTGTATGCATTCTTGGAGATGAGACCCCAGCTCTTTCAAAGAATGCATTTTTCTTCAACAGCTTATTATAAATGAGAAAATTTCATATTCTAGCCTGTTCTAGATCAAGCCCAGATATGGAATCTTTATTTGTTCTGTTTCAAATAAGGAGAATGGGTGTGTAACAGCTTTTCTTCTCCTACGTATATTCCTGATATTATATTGGGAAGTATGATGTTTTAGGAGGAAGGGCCTAGGATGTAGAATTAGAAATCTGGGTGAGAATCCCAGTTCTGCCATTTGTACTTTTACCCTGGGACAGCCTTTGCCTTTTCTGAGTTTCCTTGGAAGCCAAATGGACAATAGTTCCTTCTCTGTCCCTCCCCTAGTTAAGCAGTGGGTTCAAAAGGGAAGAAATGATACCATCCCTACTCTCATGTCCCCTTGACTCTCCACCTATGCCCCCAGGATTTGGAGACATCTCAGGGAGAGGTACTCGATTAAAAATCTGGTTGTACTGAATTAGTTTAAAAGGAAAGCCAAAGAAAGTGATTATATATTTTGTGGTTTGCCTCTGACATGTGGGCTAACAGACTTCATTTGGATTCTATTCACATCACTGGTGAACAGATATTGGGAGGAGAGGGCACCATTAAATAAATTTTAAAAAAATGAAAAAAATCTAATGAGTCTGATTCTCAGTCAGATGGGATCCCTTCAACTTTTGGGTTTCTCCATGGAAGAATGCTGCCCACCCCCACCAAACCACATGTGGGAAAGATGCATTTCATGAGAACATTCACTTCATACGTTAGCACAGACTTCCAGGGAGACAGGCATGCCTCGACAGAAGACCCTTATGGAAACACATGGGCAGATTCGCAGAGCAGAGACAAAACCAAGATTCGCAGAGCAGAGACAAAACCAAGATTCGCAGAGCAGAGACAAAACAAACAGGCAGTTGGGACAATGCATTCCTCACTGCACAAAAATGAGAACCATGGTTAACTCAGGGGAAAGAGAGAAGAGTGAAACTGGAGATGAGCCTCCAAGCCCCCAAAGGAGCTAGCCCAATCTATTTCTTAACCTGAGTTTTGATGAGACAGGTATTCACTTTATGATTATGTATAATCTGTTCGTGCATGGATTATATACTTTAAATGTACACTTCACAGTAAATTTATTCATGACTTAAAAAGGATAAGAGATGAAATATTGTGAATCCAGGATCTTAAGTAGGACGAAAGGGGGAAATTACTGAACTGAAACTACACACTGACTTTAGACTACGATGCACTGGGCCGGTCACTGGCTGAGCTGTGTCTGTGGCCAATATGAACCCCATCCAGTTCAGTGTAATTTATTACCATATTTATGTTAGCAGAAACAAACAAGTTAGTCATTATTCATGGACTTGGACTACATAACGAAGCCTAATAAACTCCTTTCCGCAAATAACTGTCAATGCGGGAACACAGATTTAGTAAGGTGTTCCTTGTAACCACACAAACGTTCTTTTTTTAAAAAAATTTACTGGGGTGACATTTGTTAGTGAAATTACATAGATTTCAGGTGTACAATTCTGTATTACATCATCTATAAATCCCATTGTGTGTTCACCACCCAGAATCAGTTCTCCTTCCATCACCATATATTTGATCCCTCTTACCCTCATCTCCCACCCCCCACCCCCCTTACCCTCTGGTAACCACTAAACTATTGTCTGTGTCTGTGAGTTTTTGTTTCTCATTTGTTTGTCTTGTTCTTTTGTTGTTTTTGGTTTATATACCACATATCAGTGAAATCGTAGGGTTCTCTGCTTTGACATCTGTGGTTCACTCCCACCCCGGACTCAGAGACTACCTCTGAGCTTAGTGATGGCAGCAAGTGATTATGTCAACATTCATCCGATGAGAGCTTAATGATACGGGTGGTCAATGGCCAGACCAGAGGGGACAACAGAACTTGGACCCACCCCACCTCAGCTACGTACCAGTCCTGGAAGCCACATCACAGCCTCTGCAGCAACTTGCCCTAAAAAGTCAGGATTCGGTCAGTGACTGCCAGCTTCCTTCATTCTTGCCGTCACTTCCAACTCTGGACCAACCAGAAAAGATACACATGCTCCCCCAACTCATCATCGAGCTGCCTTGCTCCTGTGAGCCTGCCAACCAGCTTCCCCAGCCTCCAATCAGGACACACGTGAAGCCTCCCGTTTTCCACTAGAAAGCTTTCTGACTCTTCTGACAGCCTTAGCACCTGTGCGAGACCAAACGAGTGGCTGATGTCCTCACTCCAGCAAACTCCGTCAGTAGCCTCGGTTCTAATCTGGGTTGTCTCCATTTATTTCTCCACCAGTTATTGCCTCCACCCAATTCTCATTAACAAACAAACAAAAAAACCCACAAGGATTACCTTTTTAAGTCTCTGATCCCATCCCTGCTTCATTTCTTTGTTCACTCATGTTTGCACAAAAATAACATTAATCGAAAAAAATATGTTTGATTATATCATAGCCATTAACTTTAACATTGAGCAAACATTAGCCAAGGTCCTTAGACATACAGTGTAGCAACATGGAGAGTAATATGGAGTTGAGATAAATAAAGAAGTTTAACAGTTTGAAAAATGTGCAAGTGAATATATGTATAAACGCACACACACACGCTTTGTAAATAGACAAATTCAGAAAAAAAATCAAGGAAAATGAGAATTGATAGGTTTGCTTGGTGACTGGATTTTGGATGGCAGTTTACATTTTTTATTTGTTGCAATATTCTCTCTGAAATTGGTTTTAAAACTGAAGGAACAATTCTTGCCTGAAGGGATTTGACAGGTCCTCTGGGTCTGTCCTCTGATAGAGGCTTTTCTAATTGTCAATTCTCAACAGCCACCCTCCCCGCCCCGTAGCCCCCGGATGTACTGTGAGGTGCTGGACAAATGCAAATATGACACTTATTCTACAAGGACATTTTTAAACTAAGTCCTCTGGATTCACATGCCTACACCGCGCCCTGGCTGAGGTGGCCCGATTTGGAAATGGAAGACTTGTGTGCCAAGCAGCCCTCTGATGCTGCCGCTTCTGTAGGCGAAGATGGCCCAGAAGGGAGCAACGGAGTACAGCTGAGCTGGGGTTGCTGAGGCCATGGTGGAGACAGATGACACTGAGCTAGAACATGTGGATCAGTAGGAAAGCATGTGCAATGTCTATAAGACACAGTCTATTCAGTGTGTACGAAGTTCATGGGAATAAAGAGACAGAGTCAGGAAAGGAGACCTGAGGTGCTTGTGAAAGGAGCCCTGTAACTAACGAAGGGGGGCCAACTTGGAGATCCCCGTGTGTCTGAGTTATCACTAGATAAGGATCTGAGGAGCAATGATTTCAGGGGGTCCCTTCGGCTATGCAGTCTGTCCCAGTAGAACTCCAGATATTGTACCAGACTGCATATGATTTTTATCTTGCAGTGCAGAAGACACCATTAATCCTTAATTGCATGGCTCTATTGGTAGGAGAAAAGGATCATCAAGTCAGAGAAAAAAAAATCTAAAAATATTAGGAGATAGAAAAGAGAGAAAAGCTAATTCGTCTGTTACGGTTCATTTCACATGTAGAGTTAAGATGGGAAAAGCATGTCTCAGAAGGTAATTACATATTGTCTGCAATCAATAGAGCACACTGGGGAGAGAAAAGCTACTTGTATTACACTTAGAATTAGGGGTTTCACATTATCCTGGGTCACAGCAGCTGGAGCAATGCCGACTAAGCCCTAGCGTACCCCAACTTTCAACTCCAGCTCTGTCCTCTCTTCAATTCTCTACACCTGGATAGCCAAAAACATCAGGTCGTCACCAAGATTTAGGTCATACTCAGATGTTGCCATCACTCATGAAGTGTGGTGGAAATCATTTGCCACTCCTAGTGTTTAATTAACTGATGATATCCAATGATTAATTTGAACTGTATAAATCAGTGAGGTTGTTAATAACTCCACCTGCTTGCGTTATAAAATGATTCAAGAGTGAGCAAGGGTGTGATGGAATTAGATTTAAAAGACCAGTAGCTATTTAAAAGACCAGTGCTTAACACAGAGTGTTCCATGGGAGTCAGAGTGACACAGGTGAGTGCTGGCACGTGTCGCAGTGAGAAGAGCATGACAATCACAGGGCTGATTGACAGGTGCCTCAACTGCTACAAGTTCAAAACAGACATGTCCTGCACATGTGGTATCGTGTCACCATTTTGCAGATGCCCAAGTTGGGAACCTCAGAGTCATCTTTACTTTCTCCATTGCATAGGCCGGTGCTCTTGTGATTGTAGGTGATAGAAACACAGTTCAAAAAAGCTTTCAAAAAGAGTGAATATACCTCTCTGTGTCACCTCAGTTATAGCTTCTGACTCAGCTGGGTCTGGGGATTCTAACAACATTATCAGGTGTTTGCTTCTCTTTTCCTCTCTCGGCTCTGATTTTCCCTGGGCCAACCTCATTCTTTGACTGTTGGAAAATATGGCAAAGGGTAACTCTGGGGTTAAGTCATTCTTACATTTCTTATAAGAAAGAGCAGGTCTCCGTACCAGTAGTTACAGAAATCCTATGGCAGTCTCCATTAGCTGTGCCTGGGGCACATGGCTACCACTCAACCTCAACACAATGGGTTGCTCTATTGGCCAACCTGGGTTCCATCCCTTCCACCTGACTCGTCCATGTGATTGGAGGCCTGCCTGGTGCATGAGAGAAAGATACTGATAAACAGGAAAGTGACAGACACACGGTACGTCTATATTTATTTTACCTGGTAGAAAATGAACTAACATAATATAAATTTTACATCTTAAATATCTCTTCGTCATTTTCTTTTTCAAATTTCACTGCCATGAGTTGAAGCTCTTGTTATCTCTCATCTGGTTAGTTACCATAGCTTGGCAACTAGTCCCCTGTATCTTTTGAAGAGCTCCTTTGTCGTCTCTGTACTTCTCTTGACCCCTCCCTACCAACTCCTTTCCACATGCATTATCTTTGAGACACACTAATCTATTAATGGTTCCTCAGGCTCATTGGTCTTTGATGTCTCCTGTCTTCGCACAGACTGTTCAGAACATTTCCTCCTTGTTCACATGTGAAAACCACGACTTAGGTGTCAACAAAGATGGGTGTAAGGCTATCTCCCTACCCCCATGCTCTTCTGGAACTTTTGCAACTCTGTCATCAAGAGAGAAGCCTAAGTCCCCTCCCTTGGAATCTAGGAGGGCTTGCGACTCATTTATAACCAATAGAATGGGCAGAAGAGATGCTGTGAGACTTCTGAGTCTGGGGAATAAAAGGTGATGCCGCTTCTGACTTGTTAGCTGGGACACCGCCGTTGGGGCCCTGAGATGCATTGTAAGAAATTTAACAATGCTGAGGCCACTGTGCGAGGAAGCTCAGGTTACCTAGAAAGGTCGTGTGTAGGTGTTCCAGCTGTCAGCCTACATCCACTGCTGGCCATCAAGGAAGGTGATTTAGGTGATTCCAGGCCTCAGGCAGCAGGTTTAACAGACTTCAAAATTCCCATCCAAGGCCCTAGTCATTGGAGAACTGAGACAAACCTTCCCCCTATAAGATGATCAAATTCCTAACCCAGAGAATCTATAAGCATAATAAAGTGAGTTTTACTCTAGTACGTTTTGGGGTGGTTTGTTATACAGTAATAGCATCTGGAATCCCATCCTTAGCACACTTATCCTCATCCCCGTGCTTAGAAAGTTGCTAATTTATTTTCTATTCAAACTTCCATGTAATGAATCCATGTGTTTTGAGTATCTGTGGATGTTTCAGTGTCCTGTGCTCTGCTGTGAACTCCATGGGGGCAGAGACCATGTCGAATTAATGGCTACTGTCCTAACAGCTAGCACGTGGTAAACAAATGCTCACTTGTAAAAATAATAATAATAATAATAAATCAGTGCATGAATAACATAACAAGTGAGACTCCTATAAGATAGTGAGAACATAGTTTGTGAGCATCTGAGAAGAGATGAAAGACAAATTCCTGGGGAAAATATCAATAACATCACAAAGATACTGATAGCAGGATAACAAACATAAGCCTGGAGTTCATGGGTTGGAAACCAGGGACTGAAATTATTGATTAGAAAAATATCTGGCCTCAGAATCAGGGAAAATGGAGAAGCAGGTATGGAAGGAAGGTGGGTCTTCAACATAGAGGACTTAGGACAAAACTGAGGTTCAGAGTGAGAACTTGACACCCAACGGGGGAAGCTGCAAACAGGGTCAGCATGGCGTACCAGACAGGCTGGCTCGTGGGTGAGCCAGGACTTCCTTATCCTAAAACTCCATGGACTCTCCCCCCATCATTCTGGAACTTGGGCTCTGGTGAAACCTACACAGGATAGTGCATTGGTCCAGCTGGGCAGAGAGCATAAACAGGGTGGGAAATAAGGCAGGTCCGCTCTCCATGTTCAACTTTATCACTAGGATTAATGGATCCCCTTCTCCAAAGGAATTTGCTCCATTTTTCTTCACTTCCTTACTAGCTCATGGTCCTGGGAAATGGTTAAGTTTTGTTTCATAACTATGCTTTCTTCATTTGTTTTATTTCTTCCAGGAACAGAGATGTAATGTAATCAGGAATGGTTACAAGATAGGATATGAAGGGTGGGGCAGCTGTTCCCCCTGAGCTGTCTGTGACCTTACAGAGACCCAACCCAAGGTCCGAAGGTGAAAGGAAGCCCAAAATGAAAGGCAAAATCTGGTTTCATCAACAAAGGGGATCTATGTCCATTGATCATATAGAGTTATCATGTATCTTGTTCTCTAACATTAATTCTTAAAATTAACACACAGAGCTTAAAAATGGGTTTTTTTGACCATATTTGGCTCCCTGGTGATTGTTAGGTGCAGATAGTACGTGCATCAGTGACATAGGTGTCTGTGGATTAAAACGCTTTCTCCCATAGGAGAAGGAAACAAGGCAGATTACCCTCAAATGAATGTACTTCTCTTACCCCACCTCCTATTGCTCCCTTCTCACTAAACAACATACTTCCAGTTTCTCCCGTTTGCAATGATTTTCTTGTTTCTGTCTTATTCATGCTCTTCTCCCACACTTGTAGCTGGCTAAATATTTCTCATCATTCAGGATTAAGGGGATACTTCTAGAAAATCTGTGCAAATGAAGCTAGGAAACATCTAATCCCAGTCAACTAGCGCACTTGGCAATTCATTAAGGTCATGCATTTATTTTCCTATTCCAGCAGCTTCCCAGTGAACTACCCAGGGAATTGGGGACCAAATAGTCTTAACTACTGTGCACCTATGATACACTAGTTATGCTGGAACTCATGTTAATATCCATTCAGTTGAGAAGAACTACCATCTTCCTATTCCTTTCAAGTACAATATCTCATTAATGCCTCATAACCACCCTGCAAAATAGGTTATTAGAACCGTAGAAAAATCTGTGATAATAAAAAGCCTGTCTTTCCTGCTGATACCACACAATCTTTCAGAAACACAAACGAGCAAAAATCTAATGGGATAATTATTTTGCTTCATATAGGAAGGGTTATCCTGCCTGAGACTTTCAGTTAACACTCAGACTTCCTGATGCCTCTCACCAAATTTACCAGGTGCCAATGTATCATGTGACAACCCAACCCCAGTGAATATAACTTATCGAATTTATTAAATAAAAAGTCAACCAAGATGCCCGCTGATTTGCATATTAGAAACTGAACCCTCCTTCCATGACACCCAAGAGTCCAGATTTTTTAAGCTGAAAAATGCAATTTCCTGCTCATTTATTTGGTAGGGTTGACATTTTGACTGAATCATTGCCATCACCCTCATCTCATTATTGTCACTACAACTGTGTATTAAAGGCTAATTCTTTGCCAGATACTGAGCGAAGCATTATATTAAGCATTATACTAATGCTTATACTAAGTATAAGCATTTCATTGTTTGGGTCTCTTTTGGGAGAACCCAATGTCTGCGTACTTTATAGAAAAGAAAACCAATTCATAATGCAATTCAACACTCAATGATAGACTCATGAGGTGTCTAGGTTATGATTTTCATAAAGACCTGTCAGTCCAGAAGCTCTACTCAAAACGAGTAAGCTCCTCAAATTGGACTCAAGCTTAAGTACTCTGTTACAATTCCATACATTTTGCACGTTGTGCTTTTATTGTTTTATTTATTATATAATTACATTAATTATCTCAGCAGAGCATCACTTCAGTTCTGGAGCAGGACAGCACAAGTAGGAAGAAAAGACTAAGACACAGAGGCTCATTCAGCGAGTAAGAGGCAGACTCAGCATTGGGAACTGGGTTACCTGGCTCATCCGGAGGACTTTCACCCCACAGCATTGTTTTAATCAAACACTTCATCCTTGAAGTACCCTGCGGGATCGCTCTCCTCAAACAAATGCTCTTCATCCTCCAACAGATTCCTTTGCTATGTTCTCCCTTTAATTTTATGTTGAAAGAGTATCTACTTTTAATGCCCACTGTCCACTGTATTTAAGAAGCAGCTTTACTGTAAAAAAATAAAAAAAAATAAGAAAAGAAAAGAAAAGAAAAAAAGAAAAGAAAAAGAAAAAAAAAGAGTTGTCCTGGAATTCAAACAGCAGGCTGAACAAATTTCAGACTTTTGTGTGTTAGCCACCTCTCTACACACACATAGGGATTGTGCAACAAGGTAATGGAGACCTCAGGGGTTTAGAAGACCCATTTTTTCATGCTGTGAGCACAGCAGGTGCCCCTTGAATCATCTTCTAAATGGAAAGGTTGTAGGGATTTTACTGACTTCTGAAATCATAAACATCAAGATAGAAAATAATGGTGTATGTGTGCGTTTTATGTGTTTAAAATTGATATAAGGAAGACAAAAAGGTGTTTTTAATAATCATAAAATGCAGAGCAAGATTAATGTACCTTAATTATACATTAGGCTTTTTGTCCCAAAAAATGATTGGAAAGATTTATTTCTTTAATGCAGATTAGATTATTAATATGTGGTATATATGCATTATTTCAGTATTGGAAATCTTGAAATCAGACAGTGCTTTATAAAGAAAGATACGTAGAATTATTTCCCACAAATGAGAAGAAAACCCACACATTTAAAGATTCGGGTTATATTTTAAGACCCAGAGAACAAAATGTTGGTGGTATTTCTATGTCCCAAGACGGTATGAAGAGAAACAAACTAACACATATTTAGCAAAGCTATGCACCACGACATCTTTTTTAAAAAAGGATCTCATGTAAGTCTTATGACCATTCCAAGAGATAGTAATATCCCATTTTGTGGATGAGAAAGTTAAAGCTCAGTGAGGTTAATTACGGTCACATATTATGGTCACACAGCTAGTGAACAAATTCAGATCTGATTGCCTTATCACATCTTCGTGTGATAACTCATTTTTCTAAAACTGGGAATACGGACTTAAAATGCGCATGCACTCACACACATGCCTATTTGTAAACATAAGTTGTATGTAAAAGGAAAACACACTACGTTGCAGGCCAGACAGCACATGCCTTTATTACTGATTAGCAGCGACTGATCCCTTCTGAAGAGAGTCCGGCCGTGGGTGTGGGACTCTGTCAGACCTACTGCCCCCATCTCAACGGGAGGCTCTCAAGGAACATTTTTGAAATCCCTGGGAAACATGGAACACAACTTGAAAACCAACACTAGGATCCAAGACTTCCGTTTGCTTAATTTATAAGGAGCAAGGTGATTCAGAAACCCTTCTCCTCTTGTCCCGGGTCTCACAGTGTCACCCACAGCCTGCACCTACTGACTCCATCCCTTAGATGTACGTATATGGGTTCATCTAGACTAGTGGTTTCCCAGGAGGGGCTAGGACCCAGCACACAATGAGGACTCAGTAGACACAGTGCAGCTGTAGGAAAGCACCGTGTTCCTCATCATGTTTGCGTTTGTCATAGGAACCTGATTTCCCTAAGGAGAGTCCTAGACTCCGGTGGTGTAACAAGCTTATTTAGGATCACAGTGTTGTTAGCTGGCGGAACAGGGATTCAAACAGATCTAAATCTAAATCCCCTGCACGTTTGAAAAGCAACTACCTATGCTCCACAGGTACTGGGAGAACCAAATGATAAGGAAAATGCTATGGAAAATTTGCTATGAAAGCTTCCTCAGAAAAGGATAATTGACTATGTAAATACAAAACATCATGTTTCAATATTGCCTGCTGTCCCCAAAAGGCTTTCTCTCTACCTAGTCAAATTGATTATCAAGCTGTCATTTGTGGCAGAGTAAGATGATGGAGGACACCCGAAATGGTAGAGAATCATCTCCAAATGCCAAACTTGTGTATTGCATGAGTGGGACGGGTCAGGGCGGCTGCTCCAGCTGCCACCTCAGCAGCTTCAACCAGAGGCATCATTCTCTTATGGAAAGAAAGCTCTGCTCCTAAGCAGTGGCATGACTTCTGGCAAATTACAGGCGCTCTGTGGGACTCGGCTTCCTCATTCCTAAACTGAGAGCAATGATTTGCCTCCGACAAGTTTGTTCTATGATAAGCAGCATGGATGAGAGGAGGGCTGGGAGTCAGGCTGCTGGGGTTGGAGCTCCGTTCTCCCACTCACGAACTGCTGAGCATGTTGCTAAACCTTCCTGCATTTCAACTCAAGTGGAGATAATAATAGTGTTAAACAATAGCTTCAATAGTATTAGCTTCAACAATAGCTTCAACAATAGCTTCAACAGTATTAGAGGAGTTAATTCATGGAGAGCACAGAACAGCTCTGATGTAAGCACTCAAGCATTGTTGGGTACATGGATGTTTTAGAATTTTGTCACATGTCACTAACACCTAGCAGAGTGGTTGACACTGCCTACAGACATAGTGGCAGGCAGAGTCGACATTGTGCAGTTCACGAGATGCTGTCGTGAGTCCCTGTCCTTTTCATCCTTACGCCATCCTATCCTGCTGAGGTTGGGCCTTCTCTTTGGGGCTTAGCCTGTTGCCCCTGGCAGAGTTCAGGGGACCCCAGCTCACTTGCAGTGTCTGGCTGGCTGCCCACTGCCACACGTAGGCTCCCGAGGGAGCATGACAAGAAGAACTCATCTCACCTGAGCTAACCCTGAGCCTCATGTCATCTGGGAATCCTACAGCTTTCTTGTCCTGGGGCACTAGGCCAGTCAGTGCAGACACGACAGAGATCATTCTGCACCTTTAGCTAAGGGTCGGATAGTCTTTCCAGATGGTTCTGCTAAACACTTAGCTACAGACAGAGAGTCTGTTGGGTTTTTGGTTATTGTTGTTGTTTTCAATCTCATATAGTCCAGTGAGATTGGTAAATACTGCCGCGTTCTTTTCCTTCCTCAACATACCCAATTCATAATAATTTTTTAGCTTCTGAAAAATTTTACAGAAATTTTACAGTATTTCCCAAACTTAATTGACTCATAATTTCCATTTTTTATGTTGCAATAACACTTATGTGGGTGCTTACTTTAAAAGCACCCAAAGAAATGCATATTTTTCATATACACATATGAAAATAGACAGGTAATAGACATGTAAATATGAGGTCAGACAATTAAGTTTACGAACTCATCCTAGAAAAAGTGCTCCATACCTCATTGCTGAATATCACTACGTTCGCCTTCGAAATTCTTTTCTTGGGAAAGTTTGCACTAATGCCAGCACCTAGTCCACCTTTCAAAGAAATTTTGGAATCCTTTTTCTGGAATGGCCATCAGAGCTGTTGTCGTATTACCCTTGATGTCCTGAATGTCATCAAAATATCTTCCTTTCAATATTTCCTTTATCTTTGGGTAAAGCACAAAGTCTTTGGGGGCCAGATCAGGTGAGTAGGGAAAGTATTCCAATTTGTTTACTGGCTAAAAACTCTCTCACAGATAGTGCCCTATAAGCTGGTGCATTGTCGTGATGCAGGAGCCATGAATTGTTGGTGAAAAGTTCAGGCCGTCTAACTTTTTCATGCAGCCTTTTCAAATAGTAAACTTGGTTAATTGTTGTCCAGTTGGTACAAATTCATAATGAATAATCCCTCTGATATCAAAAAAGTTTAGCAATACTGTTGCACGAAGTTCACGAATTAATTGTCAGACCCCATATATATGTAATTGGATAAAGAATAAAAATTAGAGATAAATTACCCCACTTTAAGATTTTTAATACCTTTGTGGAGGAATTGAGGGGAGTAGGACTGAATAAGAAAGGCCTTCAATTGCACATGGGGATTATTTTTCTTAATGGTTGTCTTATGACATTGGATTGTCCTACCTCAAAAATGTCCTGCTTCAGAGGGGCCTCTTTGTTTTTAAATATTATTTCCAAATTTTAACAGCGTCCCATGAGCGTCCTGTTTTTGCCACACATGGTACTTCTGCAGGACCTGACTTGTATGTCTCACAGATTTTCCCAGGGCTCTCTGCGTTTTACCATCCCGTCTCCTCTGCACAGCTTCTTCAGGAGAAAGGTCCAGCAGAATCCACTCCTGTCAGGTGAAAGTCACAGCTACTTTCTCACAGTCATCGATTCACGCAATGTCTTTCAGGAGTCTAGTCACCATCACGTCTTCCTCAGTGTTCCCTTCTGGGAGACAAGCAAGATGCTGAGTACATGGACACATCAGAGCTCTCATAATAGCAGGAGCAGCTTCGGGGCAGAAGATCCAGGGTGAAAGGCTTCGGTTGACTCTCTTCCATGTTCATCTTTCTTGGAAAGTCACAGAGAATATTGAACTGTGCTTCCCTTTCTCATGGAACCCTCTTTAAGAAATGTGACCCTGGAGACCAAGATCAGCTTTCAGCAGCCAGCTATTGAGGCCCCTTTTCTCTGACACCCATCACAGACTCCAGCACCTCCCAGATGGAGGCTAATGCAGGCTGGCATTGCCTCTGATGTTAAGAGAATAAGGACCAGGTGCAAATAGCAAAACAAAAGTGATCCATTTGCTGCTCCCACCAATATTGCACTCCCTTGATGGGGACGCATATTCAGTGTCTTTGGGCTCCCGATGACTATTTGATGTATGCCAGTTAATGTGTGTCAGTGACCTTAATCAATTTCAGCAAATTCCTACAGTGAGCAAATGGCAGAATTAGGCCTTGGGACTTGATGTGGCAAGAACAATGTTGTTAGTCTTCCCACTTGTGTCCTCAGTGTTAGGGATGAGGATGACGACAGTGAAGGAAAGTGAGAAGGTGACTGACATCACCTAAGCATGCACTTGGTACCTAAAGCTGTGCTAAGCAGAGACACTATTCTTCCTTCTGAGGGGCTTTTCCACAGGGCACTGTGAGTGAGATGTCCTCCCGATGGGAGAAATCTTGATTTTCCTCATTTATTCATTCAATTATTCATCAAAAAAATCTCTTATTGTGTCAGGGACTGATGGATGATTTATGAGGATATATATATATATATATATATATATATATATATATATATATATATATATATATGGAGAGAGAGAGAGAGAGAGAGAGAGAGAGAGAGAGAGAGAGAGAGAGAGAGAGAGAGAGAGAGAGAAGAGTAGGAAAGTCTGCATAGGTAAATCAAGATCAAGTTTCCAAACCAAAGTAAAGAGACTGGTACATCTGAAAGATGAAACAACAGTAGAATGGCTATTATCAGCAAGACAAGTAATAACAAATGTTGGAGAGGCTATGGAGAAACAGTAACTGTCATACACAGCTGGTGGGAATGTAAGCTGGTACAGTACTACAGAAAACAATACGGAGGTTCCTCAAGAAAAGAAGAATAGAATTACCATACAACCCACAAATCCTCTCCTGGGTATCTAACCAAAAAACTTGAAAACATTTATCCATAAAGACATTTGTACCCCTATATTTTGCAGTATTATTTGTGGCGTCCAAGACATGGAAACAACTGAAGTGCCCTTCGATAGATGAGTGGATAAAGAATATGTGGTACATATATATACAATGGAATATTACTCAGCCATAAGAAAAGAGGTAATACTGCCGTTCATGACAACATAGATGGATCTTAAGAAGATCATGCTAAATGAAATATGTCAAACAGAAAAAGTCAAGAACCATATGACCTCACTCATATGTGGGATATAAGACTGAAAGCAATGAATGAACAACACAAACAAACAAACAAAAACTCATAGGCACAGACAACATTTTAGTGGTTACCAGAGGGTAAGGGGGTAGGGGATGTGGTAGAAGAGGGTAAAGGGGTTAAATATATAGTGATGGAAGGAGAACGGACTCTGGATTGTAAGCACACAATGCAATATATAGATGATGTATTATAGAAATATATACTTGAAACCTATATAATTTTACTAACCAATATCATCCCAATAAATTTAATAAAAATTTAAAGAAGAAGCAACAGTAGAAATTATCCATAAATTTATGGCAGGTGCTATGAACTGAATGTGTCTCCCCAAAGTTTATACGTTGAAGCCGTAATCCTCAATATAATGACATTTGGAGATGGGGCCTTTGAGAGATTAGAAGATCATAAGTGTGGAGCCCTCATGAATGAGACTAGTGCCATTATAAAAAGGGGCATGAGAAACATTGTATCTCTCTCAGCCATCATATGAGAACACAGCAAGAAGGTGGCTGTCTGCAAATCAGGAAGAGGGCCCTCACCAGACACCACATCTGCTGGCCCCTTGACTTTAGATATCCCAGCTTCCAGTTCTGTGAGAAATAAATGTCTGTTGTTTAGTATATGGTGTTCTGTTTTAGCAGCCAAGCTGACTACTACAACAGGAATCACATGTCCCTGAGAATCTTTTCTTATCTTCCCAGCCCTGTGAATTCAGGTGGAGTTAGGAAAGCTGTAATTCAAAATGAATTCATCTTTGAAGGATTTTCTAACTTTAATTTTACCAATATCCTAAATTCAGTTTGCATTATTGCACCTAAAACAATTTCACGTCCATTGCTCTACCTGTATATTTGGTTATCAGAAGTGTGTGGATGAGGCTGACACTATGAACATCACGGGATCTATGGGAATGAGGTGAACACCAGTCTAAGGTCACCATATCAGTGGCACAGTCAGAACGGAATCAACATGCTCATCTTCTTTACACCATGTTCATCCTTAATCTAAGTGGGCTATAAGGAATCACATGAAATCATCAACATGGTGCTGCACTCATATCAATTGTATGTAAAAAGAAACATTTAAACAGATTGAATTACTTGATGGAGGCAACACTTTTGCTATTTGTAATGCTACCTTTTCCTTCTCTGTGGAGACATATCAATGACAGCCTACTAACTTTCCCATCAGAGCATGCCTCTGTTGTTTGTTTTCATCCCAAAGCAGCACAAAAGTGATTTTTCTATTATCTTTCACTTTTTTCCACAGTGGGAAAATCCTCCTGTGAAATGTCCTGGAAAATAGGAATTGGAACTTTGATTTGTGGCCGGTGGATTTTATTTTGAGGTGAAGTAAATTCATCTCTCCACGTTCAGAAAGTCCTGTCCCCAAAGGATCTGAGCTTCTGAGTACTTCAAAGAACAGCTCCTAAGTCTGGAAGAGGCCGTGAAGATTCAGCTTTAAACACTGACAAGTAATAGCTTTGGTTCCACGCAATTAGAGGCAGGTTTAGAGGTCAAATTGGCTTTTTCAGTTGTTGTATTTAGAATCAAAGAGAATCAGAACACTAAGCACTTATTAGCATTTCACACTTGGTCCTAGGTATGCAACTGCAAAAAGATACACTTCTCATGCCCCTGCTCTAAACCCTCCCCATCTGTCTTATTCATACTCATTCACTAAGTCATCGCTTAAGTTTCTCTTCCTCAGAAAAAACACCTGATTCCTTGATACTGTCCACCACTCAACACTCAACCAATGTTCGATGCCCGGCCCTCTGCTCGCCTGGTGGTGTTCCTGTAGCTTCTGTACGTATGTCCTGTTAGCAGACATCACGCTGACTGGTAATTGTATACCTAACTCTCTCTCAACAGACTGCACTCTCCTTGAGAATAGAGATGAGAGTATTGTAACCGCTATTACTTCCGATGACAGTAAACTCAGAACATACTTATTGCATAGATGACGCATGAGTGAAGGGGCGAATGAATGATCTTCCTTAATCCCTAGAACCACTGTTCAGGATATGTAATAGAGCTGAATGTTTGAGATGAGACAGCTAAGGATCCAAAAGCGTAACTCATAATAATGATCATACAAATAATAAATTGCAAGGCTAACATTAAAATCGAAGGGTCCCCCCCGCAAATCTGACTCTACTTAGGAGCTGAAAATTAAACTTCGGAAAAAGTATCGCAAGGACTGTTGATTCTTGTACAATTACTGAAGTCAGTGAGTGTAGCCTGGGAGAGACTCTATTATTTTTTTATGGCACAAGGTTTGACAAGTAAGGGAATTCTGGAAGAGATGCCTCAGGAATAGTACTTCTATTTAAATCCAGAAGGGATCTGAAAAATCCAGCCTCCTAAGAGCCAAAGAAAACAAGACAGCAAGACTCAACACTATGACCCAGTGTTAAAAGTAATAAGAAAAGATTATGGATGGCAAAATCCAAGGACTTCTAGGCATAGCCCTGGTGATTTCAAAGGAGCTTTGGTTTTGAGACGTGAGCTCCGTCTGACTGGGCCTTGACATTGCCAGGGAAACTCTCTAATCCGTAGGACCAGGGGCTTCCATCCAAAGTCCCACAGCCCACACACCTGTCACATTTGCCTCCATCTGAGCCCCCCTACATTGTCTGTTTATTCTACCTCCAAGAAGCTGAGTATTTAAATGAGAACAAACTGCCTTATGTTTGACTTTTCACCAGTAATTTTGAAGAATGACATACTTTACAAAACAGAAATGAAATTAGCCCATGTCATGCAGGCAAATTGTCTGCATTGCATCACTGCCCTAACACAACCTGGGGACTCTGACTGTTTAGTATACACACAAGGCATGGTCTTAATGGTCTTGTTCGTCAGTAACTCATGTGTGGTTGCACGATGCGGGATGTGATGTTAGAATACTTGGCGTTGCATGCCAGCTCTGCTTGGTGAATTTGGCCACATCTCTTCGTTTCTCTGATTCGTGGCATAAAGGATGGGGATCCTGTCTGCCCAGGTGACAAGCAGGACTGACTGAGGCAACATAAACGATGAAAATGCCGAACTGAATCACTTGCAGGAGGACCACAGAGCAGTTGTCAGCCTTCCTATCTCAACACCATATTCACTAGTTGAGTGACTGTGGGCAAGGCACGTAGTCAATCTGACTCTCATTAGTTCTCATCTATGAAACAGAAAAAAATAGTAACTATCTCATAGGTTTGCTGTGACAAGTAAATCAATTCTATGCAATAATTCTTAGGTGCCTAACATAACAAATGATCTCAAAGTAGATTTATTATTTTCTTTTCCTTCATCTCTGACTGGCAGTTTCTACAACCATAAAATGGAAACTAAAAATGCCAATACAAAAGGTAATTTTAAGCATTAGAGTTACATACTTATCACATTCTAGAGCCTCACGAAACTTTCAGTTGTTAATACCATGCCATGACACCTGTTTTGTGGTATGAAATGTCAGATCTCTCTCCACCTTATGCTTTGCTTAAAGACTTAATAGACAGAAGCTCACATCCAGTAACCTTAGGGCTAGTGTTTTATCCAAACTTCTTGACGGGACATTGCACAAAAGGGAACCGTGCACCGTGGACTTAAGTGATCCAAGTGCCCATACCTCTTACCCATGCTCTCTGGGATGAGCTGGCTACCTGCGTTCAGAGGCAAACACGTTCTCAAGAATAGACTAGAGATCCTATGAAGAGCTGACTGCTGCTCCCGAGCTTTCCAGACTCTTGCTAAAAAAGCCGAGATCATAGAGTAAATGGAATGGAGATGAGTAATCAATGCAGGGAAGAGGCTGGTAGCTCAGTTGCTCATAGAGGCATAGGTGGTTTTCCTTTACGTCATATTTATTTTTTCTGAGGAGGGCAAGCATTGAATGTTAGAGGAAAGTACATTAGTTTGAAGCCAGAAAACCTAGACTCTATCTCTAGCTCTACCTTTACCAATTGTATTTGTGTCATGGAGGCAATCCATGTGACATTTCTGCAACCCTCCCCATCACCTCCCTTAATACATAAAATAGGGAAAAGAGCTACCCTCCAAAGTGAAGTTTGTGTATGACATTGCTTTGCAGATTCTACCAAGACACACAGATGTTATTATAATTATTATCCTTATAAATCACCTTTGTGAGGTACGGAGGGAAACATAACCTAGCCCATGTTTTCAAGGGGCTAAGATTTTAAACTAGAGAAAAGGAAGATTCATGTGATGTGAAGGATGAAGGGACAACAATCTAGCCCCATTTAAACCTACCTCCGGTAGCACAATTAGCATCTCTAGCCCCCAAAAAGGGAGTGACAATCTTCTTTTGTACCATCACACTCACCTGTATGTCTCCATGATGCTCAAAGGGTGATTGGTACAAGGGGGTGTCTCCCCACCTGGTTTTCCAGCATGGCCTCCAGGACCATCTTCAGGGTCATTACACTTTATGTCTAAGGAGAAATTCTGTGAACGTGCTTGTGTTTTCACGTGACTGTTCATAAAGGTCATCTTTCAGCTCAGATCTGCCCTGGCACAGGCGACTGGCTCTGACCGTCTTGCCATGGCTTTCTCCGTAGTCCTGGAGCTCACAGTCCTTGCTCTACTGAAGTAACCCTTTTGCATTACGAAGGGGTTTGATCTTGACATTTTAGTTCGTTCCTAGTGAAGCTCCTGCCTGTAGTAATGCTCTCGATTAAGTATTTCAGATAAAGAAAACAAATCACTTAAAAATTGTAATGAAATAATTTATGATTTTATTCTGTTCAATATCCATCTTGATTTAATCTTGTCGGTCACATTTATATATTCACCTGAATATAAGCTGCATCAGGGCAAGGAAGGTCTGAGTCTGACTTGGTCACGCATTCTGAAATAAGTAAATGAACTAATTAAGTGTACATACACTACTCTCAGTTTTTTAGCAGCTTTCTGTGGCATACCAGTAATGAGCCAAATACAAGTATATCACCCCTTTCGTGGAGGGGCTCTAGCAGGATGAGTGCTTGCCAAACTTCATAAGCAGTTAATTGCTAAATGTCCTTGAAACTAATCACTATCAATAAAATCGAAATATCATATGCCACTTTACAGTTTTCAAATTTACTTCAATTAATTGCCTAACAGTCCTCAGCCATAAGCAAAATTATTACCTCTGTGTGTTAGTTCACTCCGGCTGCCGTAACAAAATGCCATAGGCTCTGTGCCTCAAACACGAGAAATGTATTTTCTCAGGTTCTGGAGGCTGGGAGCCAGTGATAAGGGTGCCATCTTGGTTGGATTCTGATGAGAGATTTCTCCCTGCCTTACGATGGCCTCTTTGTGTCCTCCCATCATGATGGAGGGAGGGAGGAGAGGAGGAAGGGGGGGGAGAGAGAGAGAGGGGGGCGGAGAGAGAGAGAGAGAGAGAGAGAGAGAGAGAGAGAGAGATCTGATGCTCTTCTGATAAAAGAACTAATTTCCTCATGCCCACCCCTCATGACCTCATCTAATCCCAGTTATTTCCCAAAGATCCCACCTCCACATGCCATCACACTGGGACATTGGGGCTAGGGCTTCTACATGTGAATTTGGAAGGATACAAACATTTGGTCTGTAACAGCCTACCTCCCCACTTAGGGTGCTCAGGCTCAGAGATGGGAACTGGCTTATCCAGGTGGGGTTGATCAAGTGCAGCCAGAAGGGGGCAAAACCAGAGCTCAGAAAAATGCTTCCAATCCCAAATTAGACAATCTTGCCAAGGAAGCCAGCTTTCCATATTCCTCCTTCCAAAGATTCTATTTCCCCAAATCATTTTCTTATTACTTCCTCCTAGTCTTCTTCCAATTAATTTAGATCAGTTTTCTTCAACTGGGGGTAATTTTTCTCCACAAGGATGATTTGGCAACATCTGGAGACATTTTTGATTGTCCCAACTCAGGGGAAGTGCTCCTGTCACCTAGTGGGTGCAGACCAGGGCTGCCCCCTAACATCCTGCAATGTACAGGCAGCTCCTTACAACAAAGAATTGCCTAGCCCCACATGTCCATAGTGCCAAGGCTGAGAAGCCCTGGCCCAGCTGGCTGAGGGCTCACTGCACGTCTTGATTTTTGTCAATTCTTTTCTGACTCGACAGGTGGATGTTACAGAATTTCTGACCACCTCCCATGACCTGGATTCTCAGTCAATGCTCATTACTCAGAGAAATCTCGATCCCAGCTCTGATTTCAACTGTGGTGTTTTACAATTTAATCCAGTGCAGAAAATATCTATTCTTCAAAGGCCTGTCTATAAATGGCAGGTGTTAGGGCAGCTGCCTCCAAACTCGGGATGCCTAGTGTGATAAAGTGAGAGTGAGGTGGGGAGGGGGTAGAGGGAGGGGAATAGAGTAAGAGGGGTGGGGGAGAGAGAGAGACACTATGGAAAAGAGGGTATAATATTTTTAAAAATGAGGGAAGAAAGAAGAAAATAAGAGAATGTGAAAGAAAGTGGATTTGGGTGCTAGGACTTCTAATTCTTGTCCCACTGTTACTACTAGCAGTATGACCATGAGTACGTTATTGAGTGTTCCTAAACCTCACCTTTCACATTTGTAAAGTGAGATCAATGACATGTGCCTCACAGGACTGAGCCTTACATAAGATAATATGCATAAATATGGTGACAAGTTGAAGTAGCAATAACGGTAATAACAGTTAATCAGAGTACGAATAGTTATTTACATTATAAGTATAATTCATATTTTATACCTATATTTATTTAATTATATACTTATCATTATATTTAATATAATTATTATATAACACTAGTAACAGTAACTGTTCAAACTGTACTAACACCTGTCAAGCTCTTACGTGTTATTACGTGTGTTCATTTTAGGGATGAACCGACGCAGGTTGAGAAAGGCCAACTTGCTCAAGATCACACCACTAGCAAAGTTCAACAACGCTGGGATTCAAATTCCCATCTGTTTACTCAGGAGAGCACATTCTCTGCTCCTTTTTGTGCTTAATAAATCCTAGAAGATACTTGATAAACAGTGGATTTGATAAAGGGTACAGTTGGAAGGTGTTGAGACCAGGGAATAGTCAGGAAGTGGATGTTGGGAAGGGTCAAGGCAGGAAGGTCAAGGGCAGTTGCTGATGCACGCAGGGGCACCGGGCCTGCTATTATGTGGCACTGGCTGCCTGGTCAGGGACTGGGAGAAGGTAACCTGCTTGGAGAAAGGGAGCAGGTAGGGCCAGAGACTTTCAAAAGGACTTGATTGAATGTCCTAGTGGATTAAACAGGCCCTGCCGAAAAGGTCCCCAGCAGTGAGAAAGTACAATGCTGTACTGTATAAATGCTAAATCAGTCCTTCTCCACGGAGCATTTTGTGTGGCCAGCCCTTTACAAGACATCCAAGGTTATTTCCTACAGCTCGCCTACAGTGCCACCACTTCTCTATCATCTTCAGAGAATGCTCTCTGAGTTGGGCTCCCAGGTCTCTGGTTAATTAACCATCTGAGGGACGACACTCCTAATAGGGCAACATACTGCCTTTTAGCCAGTGGACGATTGTTCTTTCCCCACCAGGTACATCTGACCTAGAAAGAGGCCGTATTGTACCAATGCTGGGACTATTTATTAAGCAACCTAGTTTCTGCTCCAGGTCAGCAACAATGGATGGGCTGGCACAGAAACGGGTGATGCCTGTGTCGAGAAGGGAGTTAAGTCATCAGTGAAGCCATTATGACAAAAAGAAAAGGCAGCTGTGTGAAATTGATGGAATTCAAGGGCAGGGACGGTCACACACCGAGAAGTGGATGGGTTGTAATACAACTGTCCTGTTTTCTGGGTCCCAATGGGGTTGTGGGTCTTGACTCCCCTCTAGAGGGCCAGCCTACCCTTGGCTGCACAGCTCACACTTAGCGCTCAGCATTGGTGGCCCTTATAAAGTTGCGAAGTTTCAAGCTTGGAGGTGCCGAGGGGTTAGCTGTGAAGACTTGGAATTCTCCTGGAACCACCTCATTAATCCCTAACCCTCCTCTGGTCCTGGTATTGACTCTAGGTTCCATCTTTCCATGATGACCCCCACCTAAGTTCTTGAATCGTGCCCCCACCCCCATCAACTTTCAGTTCTATCTTATTACTTGTGGCTTGGCTTATCTCTACCCCCATCCTTCACTCACTATCAACCACCTTGGTTCCCCCCATATTGGACTATCTTGGGGACATAATTCCATTCTTGGAAGGGATTAAGACAGGTAATCAATAGGTCATTGTTAACTGTGCAGATTGTGACTTTGATAATGAGGAAGGAACTCGGAGTATTTTTCACAGTGCTGTGTAGAAGCCGGTCATATTTTCTCATGTATTAAGCCACCTTAAAAGTTGTTCTCAATCCTTCAACAGATGCAAAATCCTACTATTGGTGCGCATCCGCCAAGGGGTTGCCTGGCCCCAGTCTGAACACTTCAGGGATGGGAAAAATGTAGAGGAGGAAATGCCTTTTAGTCAAACACTTCATCCTGCGCTAGGTATATTTCTTAGACTATGTGATCTTAGGAGGTCAGGAAGGAAAAGGCAGGAGATAAAGGGTGTGTTATCGAGCCAGTTATCACTATGGGCAACTGCAGCTTCCATCTGCAAAAGGACCTTTGGACCAGGGTGGAAGGGGCACCTCAGAGTTAGTCAGAACAAGGGAGGGGTAGCTGGGGCATTTATGCACCTGGTGGGTGTCCCTTCACTGGTCCACCATGCTTTCCCCTTGGGGAAAGCATGTGGGCAAGGACATCAGGCGCTGGCCTTGGACGCTGGGCTGACATGCACTGCAAGGGTCAAGGCAAGGGAGATGGACCTGCCACAGTGACGTCGGTCATGGATCCTCAATATAAATTACTGGGAGGAAAGGATCAACTTTTATTGAGTCCCTGATATGACACAGAGCAGTGTGGGTGCTTTATATGCTGTTTCATGCAATGTCATCCACACAATAATTCTTGAAAGGTATCACGGATGGTCTCTGTTTCATTCTCAGAGTCCCAGCTCCCTTAATGCTCCTTGAGCAATCTCAGATAAACTCGGATGGGACGTAGGTTTTATTCATAGGGACCCAAAGTCCTGATTTTTCCACTTTCTCAGGCATGTTTGCAAGAATTTAAGCACTAGTCTCTCTCCCACTCTTATAGAAATTGTTTCTGAACCTGTAGATTAAAAAGTGACTGAGGAAGTATAGACAAAGAGAAGAGATGGACAGCCAAGTGTGCGGCTGGGAGGGGCTTTGAAATGTGGCACCTTCCGACTGGATCATCTCTTGTTAATGGCCTGCTAAGGGGAGGAAATAGCCCTTTAGTGACACCTGTGGACTGCACAAAATTGCAGGAAGCCAGACAATAGTTATGACAGACAGACCAGGCTTTGTAGACACCCAACTATAGAGGAAAAGAAAAGCTTATTCCTGCTCCATCCCATTGGAAGCCACTAAAGGATCAACAAAGAAAAGGAAGATTGTGTTTTGGGTAAAGGAGCTGGGAAGAAGACAAAGGGCTGTAATAGGAATCTTAGCTCAGCCCAGCAGCAAATTAACCGAAGGCTCCAGAGAAGAGGAGGCTGAAAGAGTGAAGCAGGAATTCACTTGACAGGAGCTTCAGAGTCACACACCGTCAAAAACTGCCAGCGCTATTTCCAGCAGCAGGGTAATTGTGGTGACATTTGATCAATGAGAGAGGAAGTGATAGGTCTTTCCTCCAAGGAGGCTGGGGCACCCGTGCTCTCACTTATTTCCCACCCTTTCCACTCCAAGGGGTATGAGCTCTAGCATTGAGCAAAGATCCTCGGAGAGAGAGATGGAATGATCACATGGAATGCACGGGAGTCGGTGCAGAATGTTCACATATCATTGGGATCCTTGTAAGAATGGCACAGGGAACTCCATTCTTTCTCTCTCTCCTCTCTTCCTCCCTCTGTCCCTCCTTCCCTCCCTCTCTCCCTCCAAGGCGGAGGGTGTTGAGCGAAGGTGGAGAGACTTGCGGAGTTGAAGCAATGTGCCCAGAGTCACACAACCCTGTGTAGCCTACCTCTCTCTCCTGCTCTCTCAAACGTGAATGTCTGTTGAGCCCAAATTCTCGCTTCTATAACATGAGGAGGTTGGGACAATTGATTATTTTCCTCTGCCTTCCTTTTTTTGGGTGGGAAAAATATTACCCAAAGTAATAAAACATTGCACAAAGCTTATTTTTCAGCTTCACTGTGTTCTATTTGACAAACAAAAATTATATACATATTTAAGGTATACAGCACGATTCTTTGGTATATATGTACATCGTGAAAAATTACCACATCAAGCTAATGAACACACCCAACACCTCATATCGCTACATGTATGTACGTGTGTGCATGTGTGTGCGCTGAGAACACTTAACATCTATTCTCTTAGCAAATTTCAAGTATACAATACAATGTCATTAACTACAATCACCAGGCTGTACATCAGATTTCCAGAAATTATCCCTCTTGCATAACTGAAACTTTGTACCCTTTGACCAACATCTCCCCCATTTTCTCTACCCGATTCCCCAGCCCCTGGAAACCGCCATTCTTTTCTCCACTTTTATGGGCTGGACTTGTGTAGATTGAATATATAAGTGAGATTGTGCACTATTTATCTTTCTGTGTCTGGTGTATTTCACTAGTAAATAAGGAACTCAAACAACTCATTAACAAAAATACAAATGACCCAATTAAAAATGTGCAAAAAAATGTGAATAGACATTTCTCTAAAGAATATATACAAATGGCCAACAGGTACATGAAAAGATGCTCAACATCACTAATCATCAGGGAAATGAAAATCAAAACCACAATGAGATATCACCTCTCATAGAATTTTGTTGCTTTTACCAGATTAAATCAAAGCTATTCAACGTGAAAATGAAAGCCCATCTGCTTTGTTAAATTCTCACCCTCCATGTTGGACCTTCTAGGGAAGTCTTTGTTCTTCAGGAAAAAGCTGGAAATACTATCTTTCTGTTGATCTGCAAATGTCCTGCCAATTCTAAAATATTATAGCTTCCTTAGCTTTCCCTGCCATTAAATATTTTACAAACATATTCTTTAGCTTGAATTGCAAAAAATCGTCATAGGAAAAGATTAATTTGAGGGGCTGGGATCCCCTTGCTCCCTTCTGGTTCATGGTTATCAGTCTCCTGGGGATTTCGGCTGTGTATTCATGTTCATAATCACCCAGTGGTTAAAATCTCCCCCATCACTCATCACAGTGGTGATATCTGAAAGGACTTTAAGTACTGAAAGAATAAAAGCTAATTGGCCACATGCAAGGGATGGAATTAGTGGATCAAGTCTGGTTTTCTTTCAATTGAATTGGAGAATCTAAGCAATTGCTAAAAAGAATTTGGAGTCCCCTGAAAATTCATTCAATATGAACATGGATAAAAACAAAAAGAGGAAAGGAAGAAAAAAGGAGGCAAGGCGGGAAGAAAGGAAGGAAAGAAGGAAGGAAGGAAAAAAGAGAGAGAGGGAAGAAAGGAAGGAAGGAAGGGAGGGAGGAAGGAAGGGAGGAAGGAAGGAAGGAAAGAAGGAAGGAAAGAAGGGAGGAAGGAAGGGAGGAAGGAAGGAAGGGAGGAAGGAAGGGAGGAAGGAAGGAAGGAAAGAAGGAAGGAAGGATTCTTTAAACAAATCTGGACTGTATTTTAATAGAGTGATCAACTCCTTTTGGTAACCAAACTGGAATTCCCAATTTAAACACTGCAAGTCCTGCATCTGGGAACCCCCTCAACCTTGGGTGAACAGGAGGGTGGTCACTTTAATTTTAGGACTCAAGTCCCCTTGCAAGTTCCCAGTCAGGCTGGCACCAGGTTTAGGCAGAAAATATTTTTAAGCACCAACCTAGAAAGCTCTTGGAAATGCAGTCAGGAAATCAATGCAGATTTTCTAGCACCAAGCTAGAAAGCTCCTGGAAATGCAGTCAGGACTCGACTGGGACAGTTTACAGTCTATTCCAGAGGGATGTGCAGGTGAAAGTGGACCAGGCTCTCAGCTGAAGACGTGGCCAAGGTCACACAGTGTAAAGCCCCAGATTGGTAGTGAGATCCAAGATGACCTTTTCTCTTATTTCGGGCATATTTTCACTAGAACGTGTACTGCTCGATGTTTTTATTTAGCATGAGACCTAGCTTCCCTGCAAGATTTACATTACACATAACTCCAGTTCATTCACGTATCATGGCTGGTCAGCCAATGGCAAATTCTTATTCAGCCTCCAGACTTGGTTAAAATGATACTGCTTTTCTGTGAGTTCTTCTCGAGGCCCCTTTAAATATATAATGCAAATATGAACTTCAAAGTAAAGAAAATTGGACTTTTACTGTGATCAAAACATATGGTAAATGTTTAAATTAAAAAAAAATACAGTAAAAGACACATCACCATTTATACCCCTGAAAATACTCTATTCCCCGTTGCTTCGAACACACTTATCCCATTGTTCTTGCCACTTTCTGAAGCAGTTCTGGAAGTCCTCTTTAGTGTCTTTTGTTGCATTGCCATGGCTTCTTCAATGTCCTGAATTTATTCAAAATATTTACCTTTATGGTCATTTTGACATTGGGGAAGAGCCAGAAGTCACAGGGCAACAGCTTTGGTGAAAAAGGTGGATGAGGACACACCGTAATGTTTTTATTTGACAGAAATTGCCACACCAGAATGATGTGTTACATGGAGTCTATCCTCTGTGATCACAAAATATGGCGAATGCCACTGCTGAGTGCCATCTAACAGAAAGGCAGGGATCTTCAATACGGGAAGCGGTGCATTGAACCTTAGGAACTGTGTGTGACAGTTTCAACTTGTTTGGTGCAGTCAGTTAGGTATGAGCTACAGTTGAGAGAAGGTGTATTTTAAAGTGTGCCATAAATCATCCTCCATCATGACAACGCTCCGTGTCACACATCGCTTCTGGTATACGGCAATTTCTGTCCAATAAAAGTTGGATGTGGTCTTATTTACCAGATCTGGCACCGTGTGACTTCTGGTTCTTCCCCCAAAGTCCAGATGATTCAGGATTACAGTCCATGCTTGGGAAATGCATAGAGAAGCAGTGTGTTCATGTGGTACCCCCACACCTACACTGTTAGACATGATGGAACTGAATTCATGTGGAGGCATGATACAATAAAAGGGACACTGACTGCCTGAGGTTGTCAGTCAAGAGCATTCAAGAGGACACGGTGGAAAGTGAATAAACTTTAGGCAACTCTCTTCCATAACCACATTTCTGAAATACAGCCAACCAGCAACAGCCCTGCTCTGGAAGTCAGTTTCCACAGCCAGTGCCTGACACTCCTACTTCTCGAGGAGCGCAAAGCCCTAAGGCAGTGCTTCCCCAAACCATACACAAAGTTCCAGCCCTGCTTTGATTAGAGACACTGTGCTTTTCAAGAACAGCTCTCCCTTGCTTAGCAAGCAGGAATATTAGCCTGTTGCTAAATGAGAGGTGGCCCCTTCCTTTTGTTCTTGAAAAACACAGCAGAACAAATAAAATGGAGGTAATAGATGATGTATCACAGAATTGTACACTTGAAACCTATGTAACTTTACTAACCAGTGTCAACCCAATCAATTCTAATGAAAAAAAATTAAAATTACCTTGAATTACCTTAGCCAAAGAGCAATGGATCTGTAGAACACTTACATAGTACCAGGAAATAAACACTGAAATATCCAAAGCTGGAGAAAGAAAACATCCAAAAAACATGAAAAACTAAATAAACGTTACCAGAAAAAAAAAATAAAAAGATAAATCCAACTGGTTTTATACTTCTCTAAAAGGGAGATGCCAGAAAATAGGGGAAAAATAAAGTCTGGGTTCAAGGAATGATGAATGTAACCTAAGCCTTTATTTCGTAGACAGATTTTCATTTGTATATGTAAAATTTAGTGAAAAATATCATTTAATAGAGGTTACCAGAGGATAAAGAAGTAGAGAGTGGTAGAAAAGAGTAAAGGGGGTCAAATACCTGGTGATAGAAAGAGAACTGACTCTGGGTGGTGAGCACACAATGTGAGATATAGATGACGTACACCTGAAACGTAGGTAATTTTACTAACCATTGTCACCCAATACATTTTAATAGTAATAAAAAAAGATAGGCAACAGCTTAGAAATTATGCCATCCTTCCTAAGGACGTGGCACTATCTACTCAGAGAATACCTAATGATGTTAGAGAAGAATAAAAATAAAGACGTCAAGAAGGCAAACAGAACTACACAGCACAGTGTGGAATAATCATCAGAATCAACAGAGAGAGAGTGGCTGTGTGTGCTGCATTGCACACCCCTGGGGCAACCAGTCACAAAAGATCAGGTGCATGGCCAAATGGTGCCTCAAGAAGTTATGCAATGTGACACCTCTACTTATCCTGACACCCAAATAGTTCTTAAATAGGCTGTTACTGAAAAATGCAAATATCATTTCTTCTGGAAAGATGAAATATGTAAAATAAAATAGTAATGGTCATTGGAAAGGATATCAGTCTAAAATCTAAAACAAGATTTCATCAATCAATAAAACAGAAAGATGGAGGGGAGATAAGAATACAGAAATTGCCTCAGGTTGCAGGTGAGGAGTCCATAAAATTGCAGAAACAGTCCTGTTTACAACCATTTTTTTAATCAAAAGATATGGCCATTTGAAAATATTAGAAATCAGAGGAATTATGAATGAGAAATCTGAAAAATCATTAAGTTCATCAACCAACAGTGATCAATATTATGATGTGTGTCTTAAAATCACATAAGACCTCCCATTGCACTCTGGGTAAAATCTAAATGAGTGCAGAGACCCTTCAAGATCCATTATGATGTGGCCTCAATCTACCTGGACAGCTTCCTTTCGAAGCCCTTACACATATTACTTCAGCTTCAGGAACACTGAATAGCTTGAGCTTTCTGCATTGTACCCTACTGTTCTCTTCTGCACTTCGTTAATATTTTTCCTTGTGTCACTGTTATTCCTTCCTCCCGCCTCCCTCCATCTCTGGCCATGCTGCTGCCAGCCTTTCAGACTCTTCTCTGAAGTGACCTGCTCAGAGAATTCCTAAGCACCCTCAGACCAGGCGAACTGCCCCTCTTCCTGCATTAATGCATATCATTTGATGATACTTATCTGTTGATGATTTATGAGATTGTTGAGAAAAAAAATTCTGTTTCATTTTTCTTGGTGACTCCAGTGTTTATCATATTTCTGGATAGATAATAATTTGCTGCGCAAGTGAACAAACTTTCCAGAGAAGCTCCAGGCCCCTGGGTAGCCAGTGGACCTGTTGTAACTACCATGATTCTGAGACGCTTCATCTGAAGCCTTGAAAAAAAACTGTGTGCCTTGAGCCTGTTTTAAAATATCTGAATGGCACTCATTTGGTCAGAATGCATTACTTTATGCTAAAAATTGTCAAGAGCAAATGAAATGTAAGTCAAACTGCTGATTACTATCTTTTTTTTTTTTTTCCCTGGATTAAAGTGGAAGGTAAAGTTTTGTTCCAAAAATGAGTATGATTGCAGACCTTCTAGTTTCTGTATATTCGTATGTCCTGGCTATTACAAAATCCTTGCCCACAGGGTTTTCAAGTCCTACATATTTCTATTCCTGCAGGGTTTCCTGAATCCAAAACAAATAAATCGGTGAAGTTTTCATGTGAATGGTGGTACTGAGATAGCTAATCAGGTGCCAAAGAATCTCACTGAATCTTAGATCTGCTGTCCAGGCTTGCTAAGAGAGAATCATAAACCAGCTACTGATGGCGGTGGGTAGGCCTAGCGTATGAAACTTTGGATGAATTAGGGACATAATAAATAAAACAAATTCCCCCAAACCCCTCCATTTTATAAAAACACCAGAAGAAAAAGTGTGGGACAAAAACCTGATAAGGAAGGGGATGTCGCAGGAATGCTTTCTTGGGACTGCTGTTCGTTCCAGGATGTGGACAGAGATTTGGGTGCCGATGACTTGGGAGTGCCTGGCTGGCTCTGTCAATTTGGGTAGGAGGACAGCAGCAGGAATTTCAGAGAAGAGCAGGCACGAGGAACAGTCAGTGAGACATGGTGACAGAAGGAGGATGGTGATGATTTATGGAGTGTTCACTCTGTGCACATTCCAGGACGGTTCTGTATGGGAATTTTCTCCCTTAATATGCACATAGCCCCAGGCGGGAGCGCACACTAGTCTCTCCATTTCACATGTGAGGAAACTGAGGCTCAGAATATACTGTACTGACTGGGTAACGGACAATAAGCTGCAGAGCCTTGACTGAAAATCAGCCCCAACTAACACCAAGCTGTGTGCTCTTAACCACCAAGGACATGACCTTGGGTGTTTGCGGAAGTATGGAGGAAGGGGTAGTGGGGTGTAAAAAGAAGAATTTGAAAGGGGAAAAAAGGACAGGGAATTTCCCCAATAAAAAAAAAAAGAATCCATATTGAACTGGACATATTAACAAAGTTTCTGTTTATCATTTCCTTTGAAAAATTACAAAGAGAAACTGATTTTTGCTGAAACGATCCATGCATTATCAGGAAAGAAAAGAAAATGTGTTTTTTTTTTTTTTTTAAGCTATCAACCTATGTCAAGAAAAAATATATGTATGCTCATGTTATAGAATAACATCTCCTATATGCTAATTGACTTACTCTCTTGTGGGTCCCCAGAACACGAGGATTATTCTACATAATACGGAAGCATGAGTGATTATCTCCAAAGCGTTCCCAGGTGCCCAGTGAGGGCAGTTACCCAGCACGGTGTGAAAGGAGCACAGCAGAGAGAAATGGTGCGCGTCTGTCTCCCAAAAAGGAATGCTGCAAGGAACCATTCCCTAAGGCAGACTCATTTTGCTCCCCTGTTATTTCTCCTTTGGTATTAGAATGATAATAATAATGAGAAGAGCTCTGAAATGTGGCCTTTGTGCGTTTTACCTGCACAGCGCAGACCTTCCCAGTCTTGGCAGGGAAACTCACCAAGAGAAATGCAAACCCCCATGGGAAAAGTTTGTAAAGTAAGGCACATCTTTACTAGAGTCCCATGAAGACACAGAAGAGGTTATAACAAAGAAACTATAGCAAACCTTCCTACCAACGTTCCAAAGCTTCCATAACTTTCTAATTCCTGCTTTCTGTTTCTCTCCGAGCAGTATATCTCAAGTCCCTGAATACCTTTCTCTCTCTCTCTCTCTCTCTCTCTCTCTCTCTCTCTCTTTCTCTTTCTCTCTCTCTCTCCTCCAAAACTCCTCCTGTCTCCTTGAATGTTACCTGGAGATTAAGGACAGTGTACAGAGGATGGGGGCAGATTTTGAAGTCTAATCATTTGCATTCCAATTCCAGCTACACAAGTCTTATCTGTGTTGTCTTGGGCGCAGTAATCAAAATCTCTGTGCCTGGGTGCTGCTGTCTGTGAAATGGGAATGATCAAAGTACCTATGTCGTTGGTTATGAGCATTACATGATATAATACAGGGAAAGTACATAAGACAGTGCCTGGTATGCAGCAAGCATGTAATAACTATGAGCCACCGTGGTGCTACCCAATGGGTAAAGCATGTCTCCCAATTATTTTTTACCATTAATTGATCAAATATATCAACTTCTTGTATTTCATATAATTCTTTCTACATCAATAAATTGTGTTCAACATTTTTGAAGATGCTGTGAATTAAATGAAGTAATTTCTGATTAATATTAACATTTACAACATATATCTTTCTTGCTAGTTAAGTAATGCCCTTTGTTGAATATCTAAAAAATTCAGAAAAATAAAATGTCAGTCCATCTCAAACCAAAATATCAGGGTGGTTATCTACATCAGGCAGTTGGTCTAAACAAGAAAAGAGAAACTGATGTACGCATTTACACTGAAAACTAAATGCAGTGACTTAGTTATACAAATAATAAAGGAGGTAAGGAATCCAAGAGAGGGTGATAAAGCACCTCAAAGACCAGCATCTTGGGGGCTGGAAGGGCAACGGGGGGGGTACAGTCCAGGGGCGCAGTCACTAGTGGATGCTGGGCCCATGAGGAGCTGGAAGATGTAGCTACTGGCAGATGTGCCGATTAAGCTGGGGGAGGAAGGTGAGGAACAAGACTATTTAGGCATCTCCTTGTGTGGTACCCTGCATCCTGGGACGAGTGAGTTGGAAGCTTACAGACGTGGAAGTCAAGTGAGTTCCCTCGCGCCATTGGAATAAAGGGCAAGGAGTGGGTTGGAGAGTATGGAGGCGCAGAATAGGCACGCGATCTCCGTTTGGTGGCTCCTCTTCCAGGAACTCTACCATTCTTACTAAGGAATGTTTTTGTTTAAATTGAGGTATAACGACATTTAGTAAAATGCAGACACAGTGAGTGTTCAGGTTGATGAATTTCACTTGTATCCACCTATGCAACCACCACCCAGATCAAGCAATGAAACATTTCCATTATGTCAGAAGATCCCTCATGCTAGTCTCAGTCTAAAACCACCCCCAGAGGTGAGCACTCGTCTGACTTCTATTTCCATAAGCTCATTTTGCTTCTTTTGGAATATCACATAAATGGTGTCCACAATATGTGTTCTTCTCTCTGGTGTCTTTGGCTTAATATATAGTTTTTAAATTCATCTATGTTTTTACATATATCAATAGATTTTTTTCATTGCTGTATAATATACCATGTTATGAACATAACAAAATGTGCTTATTCTCTTTTCGATAGGAATTTGGGTTGATCTTAGGTTTTAGCTCTCAGGAATAAGGCTCCTGTGAAAATTTTTGTACATTCATTTTGATGGATGTTTCTGATTGGGATGTTTAAAGTTTGTTACAAGCAAACACTGAATTGGAGAGTAGTGTACAAAAAGTTTAGAGTCTTGCTCAAGGTCTACCAATTTTAAGCTTCTCTTGAAAGAGACATTTTGAAAGAATGTCTAATTCTAATAAATAATATTTACAGTTGAAATTTATAAAAAAGTAGTATCACATAATTTGAAACTATGAGTGAATCATAAGAAAAAACTGCTAAAGTATTAAAAGGAATTGAAGTTTCTGAAGAGGCAGGAGATTGCGTTCATTCTTAATGTAAGTATTCTTTTCTTTTAATTTAGTTTCAGGTGTACAAAACAATGTAATAGTTAGACATTTATACCCTTCACAAAGTGATAACCCCCTCCCTCAATCTACTACCCATCTGACATCTTATATAGCTGTTACCTTTCCACTGAGTCTATTCCCTACGCTGTACTGCACATCTTGTGAATACATATATATATATATATATATATATATATATATATATATATATATATAAATTATAGTTGAACTTTATTATTATTCAGCTTCAGCTTCAGGTGTACAATGCAGTGATCAGGCATCTACACCGTCCATGAAGTGGTCTCTCTAATAAGACATGTGTCCATCGGATACCCTATAAAATCTGTACAACATTATTGATTGTATTCCCCAAACTGTCTTTCATATCCCCTTGGCAATATTGTGGTTACCAATTTGTGCTTCTAATCCCCTCACTTCCTTCCTCATCCCCAGCAATATAATTATTTTTAGTGCTTTATCTTTTTAAAGTATATATTTGTATCAATTTGAAAAATTCAATTAAAAAAAGGATTGTAACAGCACCATCCTTATACGATGTTGTAAAAATTAAATAAGATAAAGCATGTTCAGTGTTTGGCAATAATATAGACACTTAATAAATGACAGCCATTTTAAATGCTGGGTTTCTTCTTTTTTACGCGAACATCATTACAAAAACATTAATTAATGCAAGTCTAAATATAATGAGAAAAATTCTACCTTCCAAACACATTATATAATGTTTATTTGTCTTTGTTCTCTTCCAATTTTTATTGCCACACACACATAATTTTACATAGCCAGAGTAATAATGTACATGTATATTTGTATTTTTAAACACCATATGAACTAAATTTTTCATGTTTCAATAGATATTTAATCAGTGTTTCACATTCCATTTGGTCGATATGTTACAATTTACTTATAATTGGGTTATTGTCAGATGCTTCTGTATTTTTTTCTGGCTATTGAAAATGATGCTGCAATAACATCTTTAAATATACAGTACTTTTGGCTTGTGGGTAATTTTCTTCATTTAAATTCTCAGACATGGGACTGCTACTTTAAGGTATATGACAGCATGTCTTTTTCTGATAATGTTCTTGCATATTTCTTTCCAAAACAGCTTTGACAATTTACATCATCAGCAATATCTGAATATATTGATTTCAGCAAAACTTTGATACATTGCCTATCACCAGCATTTAAATTTTGTGCTAAATTTAAAAATTTCATAACAATCAATATGCTATTTTCAGCCTAGAAAATTTACTAATTTTTGTTATTAGTTTCAGGTGTACAAAGCAACGTTAATAGTTAGACATTTACATCCTCACAAAGTGATAACCCTGCCCAATCTTCTACCTTTTCAACATCACATATAGCTGTTACAATACTACCATTGACTATATTCTCTGTGCTGTACTTTACATCCCATGGGGTTAAAAATATATATATGTATATATATAATTATAGTTGACATTCAATATTATTCTGTTTCAGCTTTAGGTGTATAGCACAGTGGTTAGGCATCTACATAGGCTATGAAGTGACCCCTCTGATAAGCCCAGTGTCCATCTGGCACCCTACATAATCTTTACAACATTGTTGATTATATTCCCCACATTGTATTTCATATCCCCATGACTATATTGTGACTACTAATTTGTACTTTCTAATCCCTTCACCTTCTCCCCTATTCCCACCCACTCCCATCTAGCAACCATCAGTTTTTTTTCTATATCTCCGAGTCTGTTTCAGAGCAAAGCAAACCATCAATAAAACAAAGACATTCTATTGAATGGCAGAAGATATTTGTCAGTGATACATATAATAAGGGGTTAATAGCTACAATTTATAAAAAACTCATACAACTCAACACCAAGAAAACCCACAAACAACCCAATTAAAAAATGGGCAGAGGACATAAAGAGACATTTTTTTAAAGAGGACATACAGATGGCCAACAGACATATGAAAAGATGCTCAACCTCACTAGCCATCAGAGAAATGCAAATAAAAACCACAATGAGATACCACCTCACCCCAGTCAGAATGGCGTCATCAATAAATCAGCAAAGAACAAGTGCTTGCGAGGATGTGGAGAAAAGGGAACCCTTGTGCACTGTTGGTGGGATTGCAGATTGGTGCAGCCACTATGGAAAACAGTATGGAGGTATCTCAAAAAATTAAAAACAGAACTACCTTATGACCCAGAAATTTCACTCCTGGGTATTTATCCAAAGAAATCCAAAACACTAATTCAAAAAAATACATGCACCTCTATGTTTATTGTAGCACTATTCACAATAGCCAAGATATGGAAACAACTGAAATGCACATCAATAGGTGACTGGATAAAGGAACTGTGGTACCTTTATACAATGGAGTATTACGCAGCCATAAAAAGAATGAAAACTTACCATTTGCAACAACATGGATGGACCTAGAGAACATTATGTTAAGTGAAATAAGTCAGACGAGAAATACAAATACCATATGATCTCACTTATATGTGGAGTCTAAAGAACAGAATAAACAAGAAAATGTACTAATATTAGTCAATGAACTAATAATCATCATCGTTATCATTGTTATTATTATTCATATCTGTGTTTCTCTTGGAATTCATTTTCTATAAAACATTTAGCTTAGGGGGTTCCAGAAAAAGACACAAATTCCCCTCCACCCCAAGAATTCTTAGCTTCTTCAGAATGGCAATTTTAGCTCAGACTGCTACAAAAGAAATACCATAGAGCGGGTGACTTAAACAAAAAATAAGTATTTCTCACAGTTCTGGAGGCTTACTGAGGGCCCTCTTCTGGCTTTTCAGATGGCCATATTCTTGCCGTACCCCATATGTTGACGGACCCACACAACCAGCTCAAAACGGTCTTATTTTGTTCAACAAAATACTGAGTTGCTTTTCAGAGACCACAGATCAAAACTGCAAGTCATACAGCAGGGGCATGCGCAGAGGAGAGAACTTTGACCTCCAGCTGCACCAGGAACCAAAGTCTGGCTTCCCCATCTCAACCTACGCACCCACGACACCAACGGTGGATAAAACCAGAACTTGAACACGGGAACTCTTTCAGAAGGGAAGGGTCTGCTGTCCAGGAAGATCCCGTGCTGATGTCCCTACCATAAATGCCTCTACCATAAAAAACCAAGCTCCAAGGTCCTCCAATCAAAACTTGCCCCGCCATTGCTTCTACATACCCTTAAACCTTTAAAAGCTGGCCCTGAACCTTGGATGGGGCAGTTCGGGTTTTTCCCTGCCCCTTCTCCATTGTGTAGTGCTATGCAATCAGGACCCCTTTCTTTCACTGCGCCTGGTGTCAGAGTAATTAGGTTTCTCTAGCTGTATGACCTAATCTTCCCAAAGTCCTCACCTCCTAGCACTACCACGTTGGGGATTCGATTGCCAACACCTGAACTTTCGGGGGGACACAAACAGTTGGTCTTTAGCAGGAAGGGTCTAAGTAACTTGAAGGAAACACTAAACTTTCTACATTTTATTTTTCTCTTTTTAATTTTCCAGCAACCCAGTTTTGGTTTGAACATAGGTTTTTTATTCTGTTGGTCTCTGCGAAGTCTTTGTCTGTTTCATGCTTCCACCTGACTGTATTGTTATCCCAGGATTTCTCTTTTCTGGAACGTCATTTCCCATCTTTCCACTTGTTTAATGTCATCTCCTCTAGCAGGTCTTCTGTGATCAGCAGCCCCTGCAGGAGTGACTTTTCAGGCCCTAAGACACTTTTCAGGTGAATCTTTTAAATTATCTCTTTCTGGGCTGTGTTTTGATTTACGGTGTCCCTGTCTGTTTTGCTATCTAGACTCAGATCTCCTTGAAGGCACAGAATTGTGTCTTATTAATCTTGCTATGTCATCCTTGTGACTCCCAATCAATAGATAGGGATTTATCAATTAAAATTAAATAGTGTCATTTTTATGCATCTTACTGATCTATTTAAAAGAATGAATGTATATGCATATGTGTGAGGGGTTTTGTTTGTTTGTTTTTAAGTAAAGGAGCTTGAAAGAGAAGTTTCTGGGACATTTTATTTTAGTGCGATTCATTTCCATAGAGGATGACAAAAAGTCAATTTCAATACAGCATGTAACCATGCTCTGTGGATCTAATTTTAGTTGTTCCCGAGTTTTACACTTTGCGTCCAAAACTATGAATTCTACTTTCCTGACATTTCTGTTCCCTTGGTGGCCTTCTCCCTGCAAAGTGGTGTGTCAGGGTCAGATTAGTCCATGGCCCTGTTGTATGAGAAGTTGCCAGTGTTCAGACCATTCTTTTTTGTCTTGGGCTGATTTTCTATGATTGGGAAGAATGAAGCCAATTCCTGGGAACTTCGGCCTCACTTCATTGTCTCTTTCTGTTTCCAGTGACTCCACAACTCCATTCTCCCATCTTACCCAGAGTATTTTCCCATTTCAGAGAGCAGTCAATATTTCAGGCTTCCTCAAGAGAAGCAAGATGGAGCATTGAGAAAAAGTTGGACCAGGAAATAAGAAACCTGAGGGAGAGCTTTAGCCCCAACCTAGCCTAAACTCAAATGCCAATAACCGGCATTGGAAGCATGAGCCCCCTGGGATTCTAGGCTTAGCCCTACCCAGAATGTACAGTGCTGAGGACTCATTGGACATTTCAAGGAAGCTCAGGTCCCTAAATAAAATAAGGGTGTTGTATTCAGGTTCCTCGGTGACTTTCAGATTTGAAATAAAGCCATTTTAAGATGTGCAAGCTTAGACACACGTTGATAAAAAAGTTTAAGTGTGGAGTTTGTGGCGAAGTCCGTGGGTGAAATAGAAAGAACACAGGATGGAGAACTCCAAACAGCAGGGTGTAAGTTGTGACCCACAAGTCATGGAACCTTGCGGAAGCCAAATGCACCCTCATGTAAAAGCCAGATGCCATCTCTTGTCCTGCCTGTCACATGAGGTGTGCTTTGCATTGAAGGGAGGAGAACACACTTTGTAAGCCATGCTGTGTTGCACAAACTACCTGGACTTTTAGCCTCAAACTGTCAGTTCCTATCAATCGAGCCCTGGGAGCCAGCCTGCTCCTGGGTCTGGTTGTTTGCATAGCATCTTGTGTGGCAGCCAGGACAGCTGGGCCCTTAACAAACACGTTGGTAGATGTCTCTGTGCCAGTGCCAACCACCCAGTTGGGCAACATACAAGCTCAGGGCTTCCACAGCAGTTGGCACAGTTTGGAAAAATCCACCCTTTTCATTTCAGGACTCAAGACATTTTTATAGCAGTTCCTGGCAGGATGGCAATATTGGAAAAAGAAAAAAAGAAGTAGGCAGCATCTCATCTCTCGAAAAGCCACTTTACCGTCACACCCTATAATCCAGGCAGTGTGTGGGCCGGCCAGTCAGCTGTGACTTTATGTTGGGAAGTTTTGTATAGTAAATTCTGGAAGCTTGGGGAAGCTGCCTAATGTCGTTTTTTTCCTTCCCTTTGTCAATCTGTATAAAAATCAGATTAAGATTAAGGCTGACCAAATCATATTTTTAAACCATGTAAATATATTATTTGTAAATAAATTAAAGAGGTCTTGCTGTTCCCCAATTGAACTGGCATTATTCTGAGGGCTGGGCTGTCATCACAGAGTCTAGCCTCACCCCGCCCCCATCTCTGCCCCCAGCCATACACGCAGTACCCAAGGGATCTTTGTGAAACCCCCAGAAAAGGTGACCTGGGTCATAAGGAAACACTCTGCTGCAATTGCCTTGAATATAGTAGATCTAAAGAATATTTATTTTATTCATAGTGTACAATAATGAAAAAATATTTTGTACCTTTTCAAATCAGTGTGTGTGGGGGGTTTAAATTCTGTTTCTGGCACTAGCTAGCTATGTTATCTTAGGGAAGTCACATCAGAGAAACATTTTCTCTAAACTACCCAATGTCCAGAATGTGTTCAATAATCACTGGTTTTCTTTCTTCCTTTGTGAAAAAGACTTAAGTTGGAACACGAGATTCTTGTGAGAAAGAATCTTGTATTATGTGAGAAACTGGAGACTAGGGACTGGTGTTAGATATTGAAAACAGTAATAAAGACTCTGATTTAAAAAAAAAAAAAAAGAAGAAGAGGGACGGCTGGATGGCTCAGTTGGTTAGAGAGCGAGTTCTCAACAACAAGGTTGCCGCTTTGATTCCCGCATTGCATGGTGGGCTGTGCCCCCTGCAACTGAAGATTGAAAACGGCGGCTAGACTTGGAGCTGAGCTGCACCCTCCACAACTAGATTGAAGGACAGCAACTTGGAGCTGATGGGCCCTGGAGAAACACACTGTTCCCCAATATTCCCCAATTAAGAAAAGAAGAAGAAGAAGTGTGTGTGTGTGCGCGCGTGTGTGTGTGTATGTGTGCACACACATATGTGAGTGTCAGGGACTGGGAATGAGAGGGAAAGAACATCAGTGGATTTCCAGAACTTCAGATTAATATAGTGAGGATTACAGATTAAATAAATGAGGAATAACTCTACGGTAGAAAACATTTTAAAGCCAAATAAATATAGAAATGATTTGTGAACATATAGAGATGATAGTTCCATGTGAATTCTTGAAGAATGTTTTATATTCTAATAAAATGGTTCCTATCTTTGGCAGAGCTAATTGTGAAACAGGTCATGGACGTGTGGCGAAGGAAAGTATTTTTTAATTCGACAAGGCATTTGGGAAGTTTTGTATAGTAAATTCTTAGAAAAAATATATACAGTAAATAGAAAGGTAAATAGTGTTTGTACATTGTGAGGACAGAGTCCCAGAGCAGTTTCCAGGCTCTCAGCCCCATATGGAAAGGTTTTGGCTCGGTTATTAGATGGCCATCAGCTGTGATCAGATGGCCGTCCGCTGTGGCTGGGTGGCCATCAGCTGTTACCGGTTAGCCATTAGCCACTAATATAACTACACTAGGGGGTTGGTTGGTTGGCAGAGAAGCAGACAGCAGATTGCAGGATTGTGTGGCTCCTGCTTCTTGTGTCTCCAACCCAGCCACCAGCGAGAATATAGTGGTATGACTCCCCCATCTATGGCTCTGTTGGTGTTCCTTTTTGGCTTCACCATATCCTGTGTTCTTATGTGGGGAGCGAGAGCTGAGTCCCTGCATTACATACATTTTGTCAGCAATAGTGAAAGGGCCCAAAGCAAATTTCAATATACATTTATGTGGGGACAGAGCCAGGAGTGCAGTTTCTAGGCTTTTGCCCTCACGTAGAAAGGTGCTCACTCAGGTAGTAAATGGCCATCAACTGTGATTGGATGGCCATCAGCTGTGGCTAGTTGGCCATCAGTTGTAATCAGTGAGCCATTGGGTACTAATATAACTGCCGTGGCTACGCTAGCAGCAAATGGGGGGCTAGCAAGAAGATGGTGGCTGAGTTAGCAAGAGCGGATTGCAGTTAGCATGGCGGATTGCAGCTAGCATGTGGGGTTGGTTGGTTGACAGAGAAGTGGACAGCAGGTTGCAGGTTATGTGGATCCTGTTTCCTGTGTCTCCAACCCAGCTTCCAGCGAGACTTTAGTGGTATGACTCTCCTATCTATGGCTCCGTGGGTGTTCCTTTTTGGCTTCACCATATCCTGCGTTCTTGTGTGGGGAGCGGGAACTGAGACCCCGCATGATACCCTGCATGACAATTTACTTGGTGCCAGGCACTGTTTTAAGATCTTTACTTTACTTGTATTATCTTATTTAATTCTCACTATGGTCATGGAAAGTGCGAAGTTAGATTGGTACTAATATGATTCCGTTTACATTAGATGAAACCGAGTCACATAGCTGGTTAGTCACTTGCCCAGGGCATGGCTGCTGATCAGGGTCAGAGCCAGTATTTGAACCCAAGCCATCAAATTCCATGACCTGGGTAGCTCTCCACCCACTTCCTCTTACATGGTTCGCAGTGTGTGCTGCTTACTGGACCATGATACACCAAGAATGTTGCTATAAGTTGAATTGTGTCCCCTTCAAAATTCATATTTTGAAGTCCTAACCCCCTGACCTGAGAATATGACCTTATTTGGACATAGGGACTTTACAGAGGTAATCAGGTTAATGTGAGGTCATTAGGGTGGCTATAATCTAGTATGACTAGTGTGCTTGTAAATGGGGAAACTTAGAGACTAACACACATAAATAAGAGCGCCATGTAAAGATGAAGGGAGACATCAAAGTGATGCTTCTGCAAGCCAAGGAACACCAAAGCTTGCCAGCAAAGTGCCGGAAGCTAGGAGAGGGGCATGGAGCAGATCTGCTTTCATAGCCTCAAAAGGAACTGAAGGAAACATAGCGTTGAAACACATTTCTTTTATATTCATTCATGGCATGGGACTCTGCATCTGAGTGTTTCTCCTACAGAGCTTTTTTATAGAGTGGAGAGGTGACAGGTGAAAACAAACTACTTTTGGAAGAAAAAAAAAAGAAAATTAACTTTCAAGTCAATTTCACAGAAATATTTCTTTGTTTTTGTTGTTGTCATGTTGAGATCACTGTGATTTTGGGCCAGGATTAGAAAGAAAAGCAACACTGTCCTTTGCAGGCACCTGGTCACTAGAAATGGGCCTTTAAATAAGCCCATGAACATCTGACTGGGGAGTGTTTACCACTGTCACAGCCTTCATCCGAATCACCTGCCAACCTCAGTCTGCTTATCTATAAATTATACACGTATTACACCTGTGCGACATTGCATTTCTGCAGTTTAGCGCTGGAATAAACTACTTTTGATCAGCTCAGAATCCTTGGCTGGCAAAGAAGGAAACCAGGAAAAAAAAACATGAAGAGATGCTTCTCTGATTATTCTAACACTTGGGAAGAGAGGGGCACCATCTTTCTAATTATCAGCAGAGCAGGGCAGACGGGCTGATCACAAAGGAAGAGGCAGAGAAGGTAGTGAATGTGGGGTTTTCAGTAACTTCTGAGGGAAGAAATTACACAATGCCTTTGCTGCATACCAAGCCCATCCCTCAGCAAAATTCAAAGTAGGAGAGAAGACCAAGGCGATGAACAGGGAGTCCAAAACTATCTTCAGAGCATTGCAAAGCCCTGCATGACAATATGAACCAAATTGGTGAATTGTGATGAAAGTGCCAAAAATATGCTTTGAGATTGATTTAGTGATGTTTGTAATGATAGTATCTCATAGTAAGCAACCAGTTCCTGAATTGCCTGTTCAGCAGGAGAATAATGAAAATGCTGTCATCAGTTTCATGGTGAGTGAGGGAGTGCCCCTCTCATGGAGATGCGAACACAAAACCCCTGATTCAGACAGTCACGGAGTCCAGTCACAGTTCTGCTGCGAAGTATCTGAGACCAGTGGCGCATCTTTTCATGTCTACGTGCCTTGTTCCTTCATCTATAATAAGAGGATAATAATTTGTCGTTGTTGTTGCTGGCAGTATATGAGATAACATTTTAATGTATAGGTAGAAGAATCAGTAAATATTCATTCCTTCTTTTCTTTTCCATTAGAAATTCTGAGTTTAGCATCGTAATTATTGATGAGTTTATTGTAGATCATTTGGTTAACTCTACAGAGGTGCACATTTTTATCAACAGTATTTATAATCCATAATTTTATCACATTGGTTAAGAGTCAGATGGCTTGCGTTTGGCTCTTAATTCCAACATTTGGGCAAATTATGCTGTGTGATGTTGGCAAGTTACTTAACATCTCTGTGCCTCAATTATCGCGACTATATAATAGGGATAATTTTTATCTCCTGGGAATATTAGGATTAGTAACTGAGTCCATATTTGTAAAATTCTTGGAACAGAGACTGGCACAGAGTAGGCTTTATATAGTGTTTGTTAAATAAGTGCATTTTTCAGTTTAAATAAGAAGCATTAATGTTTGTACCTCATAGACAAAACAAATGTTTAAGTATTCCCCAACCCAAATGTGATATTTGATTGTTACTAGGAGTATTCTTTCCTTTGGAAACTGAGAACCAAGTAGATGGATGACCCCTCAGTTCCTTTGTATTGTTTAAGTCCTATGTGGTTTAAAAATGCACAGAATCTGTACCCTAAACCAAAATGGCACGTGTGAGAAGGTACCGTGGATCTCCCAAAGAAGAGAGATTTATTTCAAACTAGTAAGATTGTGGATATATTCTCCCAGGAGAAGGACAGGTGGCTAAAGGAATGCTTATTTTCAGAGCCAACCTATTTGGCACAAACTGAGATTATTCTGGGCTCTTGGGGGCAGTCACAGAAGCCTTCTTGGAGGAGGTGATGCATACTTTGGATGACAAAAGCTGAGGAGTCTTTGGAATGATAGAGCTAGAGAAGGCCATTACTTCAGACTTTTAAGAGATGCTGGGTATGAATCAGACAGCTCTCTCTGACACCCAGCCTCAGCCTTTTCAATGACCTTGGGCAAGTCACTTTCACACTCATGAACCTTCTTCCCACCTGTGAAGAGGGGTAACACCACCTGCTCACAGGATTGCTCTCAATGAGACAGCTCATGTGCAAAGGCCTGGTGTGTCCAGCCTCTGCCTCCCAGCCACCACTTCCATATCTGGCTCTCATTGATAGCAAGTTTTCCAGGATGGAGCTCTTAGCCTCAGAGAGGGTGTGGATCACAGCAAACTATGGGGTCAATAAACAAAAAGAAATCACCCATTATCCTACTACATGTACCGGGAGAACAAGGAATGCTTTATTAAACGTACGTGTTCTCTATCACGGTTTTCTTCTGCAGTGGCCAGTGAGCTGTGGAACTACCGATGGTTGTAAGACAGACAATACAGCTTTTTAGCTTCATAGCCTGTGAGGAGCAGAAGGAGAAAAAAGGTCTGACACTAAATGCTCTGTCAGAATCCTTGGATTTTTAATTTTCAAATTAGGCCACTGAAGCAGGGAGGGGGTTCTAGTTCACTTCGATTGGAGCAGTATTTTTAACACTAAGCCAAGAAGAAATATGATAGAGGAACGACTGATTTCAGTATGAGACAGGGTTGCATGAAAGATGTTTGGAGCTTTGGGAAAACAACAACAACAACAACAATAACAAAGAAAACCACACATCAGGACGATTTTCCCAAATGTCAGTGTCCTGCGTGAGCCCCAGGCTTGTGTGCTGTGAAGCAGGAAGCACATGAGTGAGGTGGCCTCAGAACTGCCAGAAGGAAGACGTGGATACTTCCAAAATGGCTACCGCCTGCCAGGCATGCTAGACCCTGGGACTGAGGAGATAAAAATAATCTCCACAATTATGCATCATGTGGTAATTGCTCTAACAGAGGGAGTGCTGAGGGAAGAGATGACTAAGATGTGAATTTGTAGTCCAAGTTTCCCGGCTAAAAATTCATCAGGAGTTTTATGGATGAGCTTCTAATGGTGGATGTGTTGATAAGTAGTATGAGTATTATTTTCCAAACTCAGGTTTGCAAAAATTAGCTATTACTGTTCCCCCCCCCAAAAAAAAAAAATCAAATAAAGTCTGATGCTAAACCCCTTCCTTGCCAGGCTGTTGGAAAAACCAGTGCTAGTCATTCTGGTCAACCCCTCACTGAGCAACACGAAACGGTCGGCTAGTTTTATAGGAAACGGGATACTGGGGAAATGTCTCTGGGCCCTTGGGTCTTTGGGCAGTGCAGGTCACCATGGATATGTGCATTGTCCAAGGCCTGAACTTCTTTTCCAAGTTATATCTCTGCTGCTTCTGTGCCAAGCCTGGGCACTGTGTGTGTGTGTGTGGGGGGTCGAGTCTGGAATACTGCTGCTTATCCTCAGGCTCCCTCATGAAAACGGTCCCCACTGCCCTCTGAAGTCCCCATTTCCCCCAAGGCCCACTCCTCATGGGACCATAGGCCTCTGTTCACTTCCTGGCTTGTACATCTTTTCCCTGCAGAATCCACCTTTTCTGCCATTTCTTTCTTGTGTATTCACCTTGTGTACAGGTATCCAACCTTCTTTAGGGTTTATATCTAGGTAGACATTTGTTGGGTCAACACTTCTTCAATGTTACCAAGTGTGACCGCAATGCTCTCAAAGGTGGCTCTGAACAGTACACATATTATTATTCTTCTCATCCCACAGCATCCTTGACAATAGTGGGTATTGTCAGAATTCTGTAAATTTCTGCCAATCTGGTGTGTGTGTGAGTCTGGTATCTTTGTGTGGTTTTCTTTACATTTTTTTCCATTAGCAGAAAGGTGAAACATCTTTTTCATATGCTTACTTACTAACTATTCAGGTGTCTTTTCTGTATATTGTCTATTTGTATTTTGTACTCATTTTCCATGTGTGTTTTTTTTTGTCATTTCTTCATGCATTTATTTATTTTTTTCCTTGTTTTAAAATTTATTAGTTTCAGCTTTACTCGAATGCAAGATACTAATCATTTGATAGTGCTATGTATTGTCAATTTCTTTTTTCAGTCTTAATTAAACTGAAAGTTGATTTTAAAGCAGGCAAATTCTTTTGTTGTTTGAATTTTTGTTTTAATAAATCTTTTCCTACCCTAAGGTTTTAAAGATTTTGTCTTGTATTTTCCTCTGAAAATATTAAAATATTTGCCCTTTAAAAACATGCCTGCTATATTGCTTTTATTTATGGCATGAGATAGGGATTTAATTATTTTCCTCCCATTGCCAGCATAATCTATTGCCATCTACATCATATATTACATTATCATCAGGTATAGGGCTGTTTTAGAGATCTCTATTAATTCTTTCCAACCATTTGTTGAAAAATACCATTTAAAAAAAACTGTAATTTTGGAAATCTTAAAGCTCTTAATATACTTTTTCCCATCTTGTTCTTAGCTTCAAACTTATCTTAGATTTTTTTGCCCTATATTCTTACATATAAATAAATGACTTGATAACTTCTGTTAAAGACTCTTGAAATTGCATTGGATGAATCATTAATTGGGGAGCACTGACTTTTTTGTGATATTGAATGTAACATCCACAAACTTTTTATATCTCTTCACTTAGTAATATATTCTTTAATATTGTTCAATAATGTGTTGCAATTTTCTCCAAAAAGGAATTACACATTTTTTTGACATTTATTGTTGAGGATATTACAATTTGTAGTTGTAGTGCATGGGTTCATTTCATTACAGTCTCTAATTATTACGAGGTGTAGAAATGCCATTGATTTTCACATGCTAATCTTATTTCCAACAACTGAGATACACCAACTTAATAGTTTTAATAGCTTGTAGCTTTGCCTGCATTTTCTTTGTTTACAATCCTATCAGTTCTAATTTTTAGCATTCATATTTCCTTTTCCTTTTTCTACTTCATGTAAGAATTCCGCTTCTAAACATAAATGATGCTCTCCAGAATTCTTATTCCATTAATTTAGGTGCTTCTAGATGTCATTATTATGTACCATCTTTGTTAAAAGTTAAGACGCCAATTTAAAAAATTCCCTTATGTTCTTAACTTTTAAAAATTTTCATGTTGCAAAAATGAGGATTGAAGTTTTTTCAGATACTTCTTTGCATATATTTAGATTATAGTTTTTCTCTTATAATCCATTGGTAGATGTGCACTGACTGATTTGCTGATGTTGAACCATCCTTGAATTTCTGAGAGAAACTCAGCTTGGTCAGGTTGTATTCATCTGTATTTGCTGGATTTGATATGTCATATTTTTTAAAGGTTTTCATGTCATAATTCATTAGGCAGATCAGTGTTTAATTTTCTCATTGGGGATGTCCTTGTGTGTTACAGAGATTAAGTGTGCATTTACCTCACAGAGTGAGTTAGGGATTTCTAGTAAAACTTGTCTGCAACAGCTTGCTATCTTTAATTTGGAAAGTGAGGGAGAAGGAGGTGGTGGTTATAGATTCAGTTGATAGAATCTCAATTGGATTACTCAGGTTTTCTATTTCTTCTTCAATCTATTGCTGGGGTTCTCAACCTTGGCACTATTGACACTTGGGGCTGGGTAGTTCTTTGCTGTTGAGGACTGTCCCGTAGGCTGTTTAGCAGCACCCTGGCTCTACCCACTAGAAGCCAGCACCTCCCAACCCTTATCCCCAGTTATGACAACTAAAAATGCCTCCAGATATTGTCAAGTGTCCTCTCAGGGGGTAACATTGTCCCTATTTGAGGACCACGGGCATGATCTGAACAATTATAATATTTATCTGATAGAGGTGATATTAGGTTTCTTAGAATGAGAACAAGCAAATTGCTTAGAATATTGTCTGGTACAAAGAAACCGTTCAATAAGTGTCGGTATTTCCTATTGTCATTAGTTTTTCCAGGTTGAATTATCAAAGCTTGTTCTCTAGCTGAAAAGAATGTTTGTCCCTCCCCTCACCCGAACACTTTTTGAAAGTACCATGATAGGCAAATTATCGACACTTTTATGCCTGGCAGATGGTAGGAATGAGCACTCGGTTTGTGTTTTGTCAGTGTTTCTTCATATTTATATGTATGGATTATATAAAAGTCTCAATTCAAAATGATCAGGGCTATAAATATGAAGAGTAGAGCCAATTAATCCTGGAAAGGATTCTTCCAAAAGGAGACTCTTCACATGAGGAAACGTGCACTCTTAGAAATTTAAACTGTGCCGAAGGATCCCTAGAGTGTGACTTATTTTCTTGGAAGGACAAAGGCGAAAATTAAATGTCACATAAATCCTCAACTGTTAAGGCCATGCCATTTGCATCATTACCCTTTTCCTCATTGTGCTGTATATTTGGAATTTCATAGACCTTCATGAAAAATAGTCTCTTTTCAAAATGAGCTTAGTTTACAGAAACTGTATTATGGACAGGACCTCATAGAAGGGAAAGTTACTGTTCTTAGGAACACATGATAGAGGAGAAATAGCCTGATTCTTGAGCCAGGCTTCAATTTCCTGCCCTGTCACTTATCTCTGGAACTCTGGGAATGTATTAAACCTTTGTGAGCCTCTATTTTCTCAGCTGCGGAAAGGGGCCAGAATCGAAATGCTTTCACTTCTGAAAATGTTGCCTGTAATGGGTATTGGGACAAGGGTAGCACTCTAAGAGACTAGAATAAGATCATTGGAAGCACACTTCCCACTGTTAGTGTCTTTAGCATCATCTGGAGGTGATTAAGAAAGGGGTTCTGAAGGCCAGGGACATGCATGCCGTCTGCCTTTGCCACATCCTGGCTGTGTGACCTTGGCCAGCTTAACCTCTCTGTGCCCTGACTTCAGCTCTGTCCAGTGGAGGCACGCTTATTAATAGTTCCTGCCTCCTAGTTCTATTGTGAAGATGCAGTAGTTACATTGGATGAGTTACATAAGTCCTAGAATAGTGCCTATCAAATGTAGGAGCTCAACAAATTAGCTTCTATCTATTACTGTTGGTGGTGGTGGTATAAACCGTGGGTCCTGCCTGCTTCCACCTCCAGAAGGCTATAGCTGACTTGGGGCATGCATTCTGAACAATTACAAATTGCTTTCACTCTTTGAAAGCATTTCACACATGTTAAGGGCCTATACTCTGTTTTCAAACCTGAGCGGCTTGCTTTCCCCAGGGGAAATTGCCATTGTGTGACAGCCCTTTGGAGAATAAAGAGTAGACATCACCAGCCTGGGAGATTCAAAGGACAGAGAAGGACTTTGCGTCCCATTTCCATGCAATTCCATCGGTGAGACAGGAGTCGCTTGCTGGTTCCCAGTCTGTTCTGTGTTTTTCCCCACCAGGGGTTGGGAAAGCTGCAGGAGCAGGAGCCGGCAGAGCTCTATGCACTGTCGCCCCACAACGATTGATGGGCTTCTTTTCATGTCCCCAAAGCTCAGGCTGTCTGTGTCCCAGATGGGCTAAGGAGCCGCTGCCAGCTTCCCGGGCTCGAGAACAATGCGTGCATATCACTCAGAAGAGCCTTAGAGAGGGGCTGGTGTGGAAACTGGAGATCTACAGCCCTCCACAGGGAATTCTGAATGGAAGCCCTGCAGGGTCCTGAGGGAGGGGAGCCAGCCCTGAGCTGAGCCCCACTGGGCTCCATGAAGAAGGCTGCCTCCTCCTCCCGCCTTGTGCTGGCGACTGGCAGAGCACGCAGCCTAGGTACACAGCAGGGTCCGAAACTGGGGCCCTGTTCACAACATCAAGGGCTCTGCTCAGATTCCCACAGGTCTTTTGGGGGTAATCTTCTCCCAAGAATTATGTTTTTAGCTTGTTAAGGGAGAGTACTGCTTAAATCAGAAGCATCAGCGTACACGGCAGACATTTCCAAGTGAAAGTTGTCATGGAATGAGAACGGACCTATAACAAGAAAACATGCAAAAAGAAAAAAAACCTTTTCTTTGAACTTATTTTTATAGAGAATGGTGACTAAATTCATCATAACGACGCTTACCAGTGCACATTATTTAGACATTTCCTAGGTAAAGGAATACATTCGTTACGATGAAAACAATATGTAGATGCTGAAAACAGTGTATAAACATACGATGGTGACGTAAGACAGAGCATCAGAATACCTGGGTCCCATACTTGTTCCACCATCAGCTGTGCCCCCTTGTATAAATCAGGGATGACATCTGTGTAATGTCTCCACGAGGTGGTCTTGAGACCCAAACAAGGGAACGGATGTGAATGCTTAAAAGCACATTGGCCTCTTACAGGTACTAATTACTGTGATTGTTCTAGATAACCATTTGCTGGTAGCTCAGCGTGTACACTTGAAATTAGCAATGAAGCAGAGAACCTGCTTCCCAACTGTGCTCTGCTGTTCTGACACCCCTCCTAATGCGATTCACATTGTGGTCCTTAGCACTGTAAATGGCCCTGATGGCATCCTGAAATGGACACCTTTCCATAAAGTATATGACAGATTCAATACATATGGGTTCACTTGACTATTACAAAGAGTTTTATACACCTTGGGAATTTTCAACAATTTACTCCTTGGCAAATTTACCACAGGCCCCCTCCTCTCTTCATACTTTGGCTTGATGTCCCCACATTTATTCTTGTTTATTCAGGTGATAGATGCAAATCTTTAATAAGCTTGGTAAGCAGACTTTTCCAAAATTAAAATTCTTGCTCATCACGAGGAACATTTCTAAAGAGACCTGAGGCAATTTACCCAACCAAATCCTCCTTAATCCCCATACATTTCTTAACGTGGTTAAATTTAATTTGAATCTTCACATTTAGAGTATTGCAAGCTCCTAATTTTGCAGCTTGTCTTCTAAAGTGCCCCTGGAGAAGTGTCCAGCTTTTCTTTCTACATCTCCACCAGTGAAATATTCAGCAGGGGGGCTGTCACATAGTGCCAGGAGCTGTGACATTGTACCTGTGCCCACTTACCAATAAGGTGGCCATGCTCTTAGCCAGAGAGTCTGACTTAGGCAGTCATCAATCCCCATCATATCTCTTATTTTCTTGGACCATTTCTGGTCTACTTGTGTTAGTTCTGTGAGAGGTCCTGTGAGAAGCAGCCACTAAGACAAGACCGAGAGATTTATCAGTAGAAATGTCTGTGAAGGTTAAGGGGAGGAAGTAGGAATGGGCCAGTAGAGCCTTCAGACTATGCTGCAGATCCTCTGAAGGGAGAGGGAGAAAGAAGGAGATTGGGTGGGAGTAGTCTCAGACTCTAACACCAGCCTATGAAGGTTTCAACTGTGCCAACAGGGAGTCTTCCAGCCAATATCGCCCACTGGAGGCATCCCACATCCCTACTGTGCCCAGTCACTGGCCATATAGATGTGGTGATAGGTTCAGAGGTGCACCAGCTGGGGAGGCCATTCAACTATTTCTCCCACGACCTGAGCAGCACGTTTTCATGGATGTCTCATCTATTTTGGGGGATGGCTATTCTATCCTAAATAAGACCACTGACTCCTAAACTGGGGTGGGAAGATTCTCTCTCCAGAATTGCATAGGAAGCAAATAAAGATGATGAAAGGCTAAGCTGCTATTATCCTTTCACAATGGCGCTCTGGTCCTACTGATAAGTCTCAAGGTGAATATCGTCCTCTACACTCCAGAGCAGCACCTGCCCCAAATGACCTGACCCTTCATAGAGTCGTTAATTATGCAAGCAGGTCATGTTTGCCTTCCTCATGCACAGAAAGACAGCTTAATGAGAGGAGAGGTGGGGAGAGAGAATACAAAGGGATTAAATGAATTTATGTAGATGCCAAAGCCAAGTTGGCCATGGAATATTGATGCTGAAGTGGTGAGAGTCCATCTTAAGACCCGTTAAATAAGAAAGACGTTTCGTCTCTTCTCTACTTACAGAGTGCGATGAAATGACTAAGAGATTCAGGGAAGGAAAAGTAACATGTATTGAACACCTGCCATGTGCCACGGATGAGGATGGATGGTTCTGCAAGTATTTTTAGCTTTAAACTTCACAACAACACTAAGAGGTAGGTGCTAAATAAATTCAAAAGGAGGGAATTGAGACCCAAAGAGATGGCATGAACTTTCTGAACTCCCTTCACATATAAATATACAAAGGACTTTTTTTTCACTGGTGTTTATACATACATGGAATTTTAAAAAAATGTAAGTTTCGTTAGTTACTTATAATCATGAACTGTTAGAGCTTACAGGAACATCGGAGATCAGGAGTTGGGACAATTTTTCTGTAAAGGGCCAGATAGTAAGTATTTTGGTTTTGTGGGGCAGAGTGTCTCTGTCACAGCTACCCACCCCTGTGTTGTAGTGCCCAGGCAGTTGTAGACAAGGTGTTCATGAATGGACATGGCTGGGCTTCCGTAAACCTATTTACACAAGTAGGCAGTGGGCTGGGTTTAGCCCGCGGGCCACAGTTTGCTGACCTGTGCTTTAGATAAAGGACACCAAGGCTCACTGAGTTGTCCACGGTCACTTAGTAATTACTGGCAGAGCTGATATAAAATAAAGGTTCTTTTCTCCCAGGGTATAGCAATTCCACTGCACCAACCTTCTCTCCTAGGTTCTTCATCAATTCTGTGAAAGGAAAACAAGATACTTAGTGAAGGGGAGAAAGAGATGAGAATGAAAAACAGGCTAGAGAGGACGTTGAATGACACACAAAGCAGGCACTGGGGAGAAAGCAGGTTTATAAAAGTTTGGTGATGATGGATTGGGGAGGCCAGAGGCCAGACACAGGAGGGTACATCCCAAGGTGACCGTACTGGTCCTGACAGTGACCCTGAAGGGCCAGGGACTGGGAAAGGGGACCTGGGGTGGGCCCTGCTGCAGGGCACAGCTAGCACAGCAGAGGAAGGAACTATGCGTGTAGCTAGCTGTTTGGGAGCAGGGAGCCATGGCTGGTCTGGGAGGGTGGCGGGCAGCAGGCCGGGCACAGTGAACTTAAAGAATTGTGGTCGCATGTCTGCATGACTAATGCGATGGCAGGTCCATAAACAAAACAGGAAATTAAAAGTGGCTGAGCTAGAGGAAAGATATCTCATGCAATTGGTATGTCTTAAGGGATCATAGAAATGTTGTTCTAAATGCCCTGGAATTGATGGCTGCCCACCAGGAGAGGGTGATGCTAGAGGCATGGCCAGGGACTCCGGTGGCTTGGGTGCAACCTGCAGGGGAGAGGGTGGCACGCAGACAGGACCTTGGACCAGCTGGTGCGAGACAGGAGAAGGAAAAGACTAAGTGTCACTCAGGGAGTCTGATGGAGAAGCAGAAAGGCCGGCAGAGAGGAAGCCAGCAGAAGATGTTCCCAGCTCTCCGTGCCCCTGCCTCCCAATCGCCACCTTTCGCATCCTCCAGCTGGTCCTTGCTCATCCTTCTGGGGAGCACAAAGCATGACCTACTCACCAGGAGGCCTGCCGGCTCCTGCTGCAGCTCTACTGAGCTTAGGGGAACGGAAATCACATCTCTTTGCACCTGAGGGAGATTAAAGACATGCCACCCCAAAATATGCCTCTTGGGTATGCTGGTTATTTGAGCTGAAGGCACTTGGGAAACAGCAAACGCAGGGAGTGGCTTATCTCTGAATTCCCCTATCTGCCTGAAGACAGATCCTCCAAAAGGAGCTCAATGGGTATAAATCCTCTTCCTGGGAGTTTCATCAAACAGGAAAATGGACTTGAGTCATGGGAGAGGGGACTGGAAGTGGACACCACATCCAGACATAGCATCACAGACTGTCATACGCCCATCTAGTCTTCTAAGGGCCCATTCACCTTTCCTAAAAACTTACTCTCCCCCAGTGGCCTGCAACACCTTTTCCTCCCCTTATTTAGATGGTTTATAAACTCTCAAATCTCAGCACTTCCATGAGTATTCACGTTTTTTCCAGTGATGCTGTCATGCACGTAATACCAAAAATTAATAAATTTGTATATCTTTTGTCCTCAGTCTGCTGTTGTCAGTTTATTTCATAGAGCCAGCTACTGACACTCAGTGGGTACATGGAGTTTTTCCTCCCCTACACACCACCGCAAGTCCCTCCATACCTTGTACCTGCCCTCTCTACTCCTGTCCCCAGATGCATGTACACACGTGCACACAAGAAGGAGTCACAGATACCAGTGGGGACAGAAGCAGGCCTTGATTTTCAACCGTACGACCCAGGGGCCCAAGGCAGGACAATAACCTGTCTGTCTTCTGATGGAATTCTGTTCAGACCCTGTGCTACGTGCTGGCAGTATAAATGCATGGTCACGTTGGTCAAGCCCAGAGGAAGAAGCAGGTGGTCAGTTCCATGAGGCGGGGAGCAAGGGTATGCAGTCCTCACGGTATTCCCAGGACCTCGTGTAGTCCCAGGTCTGAGGTACAAGGGATACAGAATAAATCTCTGCTAAATAAATGAGCATATGAATGCCTTATTATCAAACAGCATGGCAAGTGTTATAACAGAGATGCCAGGTGCAATCAAAGCGTAGAAGAGGAAGCAATTTATTTCCCAGGGACAGGGGAGGAAAGAACTGCTGAAATAAAAGGAATTTGGAGCTGGATTTGGAAGAATGACCATGTGGTCCTGAGATGAGAATCACATTCCAGAATCTCAGTATAATATTCCTTGTAAAAGTGCACATCTTGGAACTAGAAAGTGGGGGGAAGGAGAGGTTCAGGGGTGACTTACTTGTACTACCTACAAACATTTGCGGGTATGATCTCTTCTGGCCCTTGTCATAGCCCTTTGAGATGGGTTTCATAATCATTTCCTTTTAGACAAGAGGGAAACTGAGGCTCAGAAAAATTAAACTATTTTCCCAAGGTTGGACTATTAGTACACCGCACAGTTGCCATTCACAGCTAGGTGAGCCTGACTTACTCTCAAAGGAAGATCCACAGAGTCATTAGGGCATAAAGAAAAACAAAAGGAGATGGACACATCATCCAACCCCGCAGAAGATCTCAAACGCTATCTTCCTTGGGGATCTGATGAAGTCCCAAATTGAGAGGCTCTGTCTGGAACCATTGCTGTGGGAACAAGAACCCGGAACTTTACACAGCTTTTATAAGACAGAAGACATTTGCATCAAGCCTCAGCACGCTCGTCGGCCTTCCCTGGAAATGACTGGAATTTCCATAGCAACGTCAGTGGCTGCTTTAAGCAAAGTTTGTGGTGCCTTGGCTACAGTTTCCCCTTAAAGTTCACTCGCTGAAGTGATTACAGAATGCTACGTTAGTCCCCCGAGCACTGCCAGCCCACCTGTCTCTCTGATCAGCAGTGACCAGATAGCAAGACCTTAATCTGCTTATGTATGTATGCATTGGCCTAAACAGATCTGACTGACTGGCATTCGCCTTCAAAGAAACTGGGACGGAATAGCCATGTTGACCTCTTCAGACCGTGGTGACTGGGCACGTCATGTATCTTGCATCTGTGTAAATCACCAAGTCTCGTGGCTACCGTGGAAGGGATTGAAATACCATCTTATCTCTGTGGGAAAGTTCTCCCAGGTCCCTGGCTGAGCTTCTGTGTCACCACTCTTTGCACCCCATTTGATGTTCCCACACCCTATGTTTTCACCTGGCTACCATCGGTCAAGACTCTTCCCTTCATCTTGGTTGATGGCTTGATACTAAGAGCATACTGTAAGAAGAAGGCATTTCGTCTCTCTTTTTTCCTATCTTTCATTTCCACCCCTGCCCTAGACACCCTGTGTGCTGTGAACACAGTGCATTCTCTCCAACTGCTGTATGAGGCTGCCAAAGAGCCGTGGGGCCCAGGAGTGTTAGGGCCACACCTTTCCTAAAAAAAAAAAAAAAAAGAAAAAGAAAGAGAAAGCCCTTGTATCCCAGGAGAGCTGTGAATCAAGCTTTTTCTTGTTTACCATGTTGGTTGGCTTAGGCAGTTCCAGGAATCTGACCTTGTTCCTTTATTTTTCGGTATCTAATTTCCACCCAGCCTAGCAGCGCTGTATCTTCAAGGGTGCCTCCCATGTACGGATGGTCTGAGCACAGAAGCCGAATTCATGATTGCTTATTGTCTCATTGTCAGTTTCCTGTGAACATCTTGGGGACAGGGCCCATGCCCTGGGTATCTCTGTATCTTCAGAGTCTAGTATAGGGTCTTGTACTTAGTGAGTGCCCGAGAAATAGTGAATGAATGAATGATTGAATGAATGACTCCATGTTTCCCCATTAAAGAGAAAAAAACGATTGAGACTATGATATGAATGTAAAGATATGGGTCCAAAAATTGTGTCTACTCCCAGCAGAATTAAGTACCGACCCATTTTTCCTTGAAATGATAGTCTAGCTGACCTTGGTTAGGGCAACCTTACATTGTCTTATCTGGCTTTTTAGCAAATGCAAATCTTTACTAACTGGAACTTCTAGCCTTTGTGTTCATGAATGTTTTTTTCCATTTGAGTATATTTTAGACACATTCCTAGGCCCTTGGATCCATCTACATTGGGTTATCTATCCCTTTTTCCACATTTTCCCACCTTATACTTTTCTTCTTTAGGGACTTCCAGAATGATAGGGATGTGAATAGACACAATAGGAAACCAAAACTAAACAGAACAACCGCTGACTGTCAGAGTCAGGTATCCATGGGTCGGAACCCCAGCCCTGTCATTTGCTGGCTGTGGGACCCTGGAAATGTACTTGACTACATTCAGCTTTCTTTCTCCTCACATGAAAACAATCACACTAATGCTCATGAATTCATACACACGAAGCACTTAGCATAGTGTTCAGTGCACAGTAGATGTTCAACACATTTAACAGCCTCCATTCTGCTTTTCTTAAAGAAAAGACTGGGCAGGAACGCATCCACTGAAGGTATGTTAATGCTTGTGTGTACTTTTACTCAACAGGTACTTTTCGGCACCTGCAGTATACACGGCACCTGGTTAGACACTGGAGCGCAGTGAAGCAGGTGGAGCCAGCCCCTACCCTCACAGAGACCAAAGATGATGCTTGGTCCATGCATCAAGGGAACAAGAACCAAGTGTCTACATGTCAGGATAGTAGGAGACCATTAACCTTTAAAGTCCCTTCCCACATGAGTCTGTCCCTCAAAGGACCCCTAATGAGGAGAGAAGAATTCCAGTATAAGTAAGTGGCACTCAGTGTGAGTCAATGTCCCTGTGCCAAGAATACTGCAATGTGTTAGGGTAAAGGGATGTGTCCAAGGTAGACTTCCGGCCTGCAGTCAGCACTGAGCCTGCTTCCTCAGAGGAAGGGGATGGACAAACGCTAGGTGATCTCTTCAACCAATAGAAATGTCATCACGCTGCTGCCACAAAATGAAGTTCTCTGCTTACTCGACCCCCTCTCAGGAATAAACCACTTAGTCGGACGTCTGCTGCATACACGGGTCCACAAAGACAGGGAGGTGTGGTCAGGATTTTGCTCTGCCAGGAAATCATCTCCATGCATTTCCTCGGAAAGTTCTGGTTTCTGAGTGCAGAGTCTTGGGAGGAACTCTGAGGTTTTTCAGTTCAGTTACTCATCCTACGGGACACATTTGCAGACATCCATTACCTGTTAAAGGGAAACAGAGATGGACGAAACGGGGAAATCTTGTTGGACATGCCCACCCACGTGTTTGATGTCCTTTTCCAAATTGCTTTTCTGTCTTCTCACTGGAATTCCCCCCATTCCAATTTTGCTTCTTGCTCTCTCACAATGTGGGGTCTTTACCACACGATGCATTCTGAATGAAACAGTAATTCCTAAGGCCGTGCCTGGGACTCAAAGCTGGTTTATAAATCTGAGTTAAGTGATAATTAATATTTGAAAACAGACAATGGAGACCTGTGTAAGAAGAGAAAGCAAGCTTGCCTCTGCCACATCTCAGTCGGAAACAGCATAAGTTGTGAAGTGATTACAGTGGTCCCCCCTTATCCATGGTTTTCATTTCCACGGTTTCTGTGACCCACGGTCAACTGTGGTCCAAAAATATTGTATGGAAAATTCCAGAGATAAACAATTCATACGTTTTAAATTGTGTATGGTTCTGAGTAGCATGATAAAATCTCACGCTGTCCTGATCCCTTCCACCACTGGACGTAAATCACCCCTTTGCCCTCTGTGACCATGCTGTACGTATAGTACAATAAAATGTTTTGAGAAAGAGAGAGAAAACACATTCACAGCAATGTTACTATATTGTATTATTATAATTGCTTTATTTTAATATTAGTTGTTGTTAACATCTTACTGTGCCTAATTTGTAAATTAAACTTTATCATTGGTATGTATGTATAGGAGAAAACAGAGGACATATAGGGTTCGGTACTATCCATGGATTCGGGCATCCACTGGGGGTCTTGGAATGTGTCCCCCATGGGTAAGAGGAGACTACTGTATGAGTTTCGGAGTCAAATAAATGAGTTGATTTTGCTTTTCTCTTGTGTTGACTTGGTTGATTATTTAAATTCTCTACGTCTCGGATCCTCGTTTGAAAGAGAATAATATGCTCAACTCATGAGATCGTTGGAAGATTTCAGTGAAATAAAGTCAGCACTTAAACCATAGCAGCTGCTTAAAAATGTGGTGTCTTTCTTCTGTTCTCTCATTGTGTTTGTTTTCCTGACTGCCTCTGTGTGTGTATGTATACAAGCTTTTCCATTTTCTCATAAAATCAACAGATTGAAGGAAAGGGTGCCCCCTCAGGCACAAGCCACTTTACTTTGTGCACAAACGTCCCCAGGACACAGCTTCCTGCAGAGTAAATCATCCCTCCGCCTTTGAGAGTAGCTGTATGTGACAGGTGTGCATGAGTTGGCGTTTAGAAAACCGATGGCTGCAAGGTGGAAAATGGCCAGCTTCACTGCTCCTGCACCCCGTCTCCTGTCAAGATCTCCCCATTCAGATCTCCCCCCAAACCTGCAATTAGCAACCGATGCCCTTTAAAAGCTTCTTGCCCCACTGAGCTTTTCCCTGTCTCTCACAGGAGACCTGAATGTGCCTTGACTCTAATACACCTGGAATTATTCCATTTTGTCAAGGTGTAGGCTGACCACAAGAATGAGAAATCATGAAAAGCCAACCAACACATTCTAAGTTATGTTGGGGACTAGTTGAAGCGCCTGACAGACTCCTCAGCCATACGACACATCCCCTAACATGAGCACCAAATGGACTGCAGTTTTTGTTTGTATGTGTTTCTTGTTTCACTTTACTGTTCAGTTTAATTAAAGTATCCATCATTACAAAAATGCCCTCCTTAATGGAAGTGTTAGTCTCATATTGATGTTTTATGATGCCTCTATACTAAGCCAACTTCAGGCAGGCTGCATTCCAGTATCTGAAATGAGAGGGTATGTTTTGGACATACTTGTACTATTCAGTGTTCCCTCAATTCTCCGCATCAGCAGTATGATAGCATGCGAACGATCCTTTATCTATGCCTAATATGCTTTTATACATGGAGACTCCGCCGGCTAACCTCATCTCCCCATGAGTTCCTTCCCAACACTCGCGTCAGTTCAGCACTGAATGCCAGATTAGAAAGCTGATCTTTGGAGATTGCGACTGCAATTTTCAAACAGACTCAAAAATACCAGCTCTGGTTCTAGACTGTCTGGGCTTACCTTGACGGTGACTGCCTATGTTAGTCAATCTTTCTTTGCCTCCATTTCATCAGTAATAATATAAAGAAAAACCTGTATCTACTTCAAAACGTTTAACAGCACACGCACTTCCAACAGTGCCCGCTTCAAAGGCATCACTCTATCCATGTTGACAGTCATCTATTATTTTGCATGTGAAACAACTGAGGTCCAGAAAGGGACCGATTCCATTCCCTGCCCCCGCAGGCTGCACTACAAGTTAGAGGATGAATATAGGCTAAGAAACAGGTTTGCAAATACATACTCTTTAAACCACTCTCCACTGTGTCTGTGACACTCCACTCACGGACTAGAATATCCTTACGAGCTTCACAAAAGAATCCTTCATCTCCCACCGTTCCCCCAAAAACTTGTCTCTGCTTGAGCTACATCCAGGTATGTGGTCTCTAACCTTGAAAAGAACAGAGTCCGATAGTGAACGAAAACAAAGAAATACACAGTTTCTACACAGTGTGATCTGTGTTGTTATAAAATATGGAGATGGAAACTGCACTTAGGGCTACTATGGTTCATTCCAGTATGTAAGTTATTGTGGGATGGGCTCTGAAAGAGTCATAGCGGGGTGGCCCCTAGGTTGTCATAAAAGATGTGTTGGAGTGTGCTAGAAGGAAACTGATGTGATCAGAGGAGGGCATTATGCATGTACTCATCATACATGAGTAGACACATGCAGCAAATGTTTACTGAACATTGCATTTATCTCCCTAGACCAAGCTCCTTCGTCTTTTATCTAGGTTATTGCAACTGTTCCCAAACGGGTGCACAGAGCTCACTCCTGGCTTATAACCACAGGGATCTTTTGAAAATGATTTTTTTTTAATTAAAGTTTATTGGGGTGGCAATGGTTGGTAAAATTACATAAGTTTCAGGTATACAATTCTGTAATACATCACATTGTGTGTTTACCACCCAGAGTCAGTTCTCCTTCCATCACCATGTATTTGATCCCCCTAACCCTCATCTACCATTATCCCTCCCCCCTTACCCTCTGGTAACCACTAAACTATTGTCTGTGTCTATGAGTTTTTGTTTCTTTGTTTGTTTGTCTTGTTCCTTTGTTTTTTTTGGTTTTATATTACACATATCAGTGAAATCATAGTTCTTGACTTCTTCTGTCTGACTTATTCAGCATAATAATCTCAAGATCCATCCATGTTGTTGCAAATTGGGACTATATCAAATTAAAAAGCTTCTGCACAGCAAAAGAAACCTTCAACAAAATAAAGGGGCAATGATCAAAGATGAAAATTTGATCATGACCTCCCCAAATGATACCTGCGCACCAACCCCCATGTGACCAGAAGTCTTTACACTAGTGTGTTGCTGTTTTTCTTACAAACTTCTCTTCCTCCACCTGCTCCATGCTCACTGAGGTGGAGCTAATCTTTCTTTAATTCTCACTAGAAACTCCACTTCTTCACAATATCTCGGCTCAAAGCCTGGGTTGGGTGTCATTATTATCAGCTCTGGTGGTACCACGAGCTTTACACCTTCCAAGCACATCTCCCAGTTCCAATTATATCTTCATGTGTATGGCTTCCCTAGTAGGCTTTTCTGCTTTTATTTGTCAGTCATATCTTCCCAAATGTCTCGCACCTTGAATAGGATATAGTAGGTAATCCATGAAGTTAGGATGATGAGATGAACCCTGTGATAGGTAAGGACAGTGGCCATAATATCAGCTACATACAGAACAATTGATCAAGTGAATACATATATTAAAGATAATGGGAGACAGGTTTGTTTCTAGTGGAGAAGAACACTGCAAACAAGGAAAGAAGGGAAGCTACATTGAACCCTGTGGTGTTGATTTAGAATTGGAGTTTTGGAATTGAACTCACGCTTTTAAATGTAAACAGAAAAAACTATTGATGTCAATGTGTGTGTGAGTATGCACATTCATATTCTTCAGCTCCATCCACTAAGAGGGCCTGGGATCCTTAGCTCTGCCCCTGGGACAGCCTGCAACAACAGCACACCTAGCACCCAGGTCTTGGCTCTTAAATACCATTTCCAAAGAGAGGAACCATTACTTGTTGAAAAATACCTGATTCTGTGGTTGGACCAAGGAAAGTGCAAGGAGAACCTGAAACATCATGTTATGTGAGCAAGTAAGAAAGTGCTCAGGGAATGATAGGGGCATGTCAAAAGACATAGAAGAGCGGCTGATGGGGAATCTCATTGGCCAAATCTGGGAAAAAAACTGAGCATTCAAAATAATGATGATAGCAGAGGATTACAACTCATTCAAAAAGCTAGGAAATTGTGAGCACATACTGATACAAATGTGTACATGATACATAAATAAAAATGTTTAATGAAAAATGGAGTAGTCTCAAAATAACTCCCCACAATATACTCATATGTATTAATTTCAAGAAGAACATAGCATTGATTTTATGGTATTCTGGCCAAAAAATCCATAACCCAAATCATGAATAAATACCAAATAAAGCCAAATTGGAGGACATTCTACAAAATAGACTTATTGGGGTGCTTCATTTGCTCTTGTGGACTTAACAATCATCAGTTCTGTGAGGTTTTTTTGGGGGGCGGGCAGAAATCATAGCTGCATATCCTGAATTTACCACACAGCAGTTCATTGGCTTAAAGTTTTATCACAATTCTTTGAACTCAAGACCAAGATTAAAATGTTTCTGAACAAGAAAACCCAGCCTCAGCCACTCTTACATAACGTCGAATGGCTTTAGAAATTAAATTTTGCAGTAGCCTTGAGAATGACATGTAATGAATTCAACACAAAATTACTAGGTGAAACAGGGACACACGGAACTTAGACTGTGGTCAAGTCATTTCAATGACAATGTTGTTTAAGTCACAAGTAATGTTGACTTGCTTTATAACTTCCGCTGTTAAATGACAACCACCACCAAGATGTCCATTCCCACACAAATCCACAGCCGATAGATTTCTGAGCTCTAACTACAGTTCCAGCAGTGCTTTTCAGTACTTGATGTGCGTGTAAAGGAAATTTCTGTATTTAAAATCTATTTAAATGTTCAATTGAGGAGCTTCCACCTATCCTTCAATTGAAAGTGATTAATCTGTAATGTAATGACATGTTAAAAGGCAGATGAAGAAAAGAACCTAATAAAACCCTATAAATACCTTCTAAATGATGAGTAGACTCACTGGCTGCTCGTAGATTGATCCCAATATTTGTCAGCACCGAACCGTAACAAAACATTTTGAACGATGAAATATGTAAAACCTTGTTACAGATCAGCATTAACAGATGAAAAATTACACTCGATCGGATGACAGGGAACACAGATTTTGAATCCCAAGTAAGTGCAAGGTTACCCCTCTCATCCCCACCCCAAAATTCCATTATTCTCATTTGTGCTCCTGGAGTATAATAGTCAATTGTAAGCAATTATTATTACGTTTTGAATTTCATCAATATAACATTTTTGGTAATTTGTCTTTTCTTATTTTTTTTTATTTCTGATTAGTTTCAGGCGTACAAAACAACATAGTGATTAGACATTTGTATACCTCCCAAAGTGATGACCCCAGTAAGTCTGTTATCCATCTGGCACTGTACAGTTATTATGATACTATTGACTGTATTCCGTCTGATGTCATTTATAGCCCCATGACTATCTTTTATAGTTGACATTCAATATTATTTTATATTAATTTCAGGTGTATGATGTATTGGTTAGACATTTACATACTTCACGAAGTGATCCCCCCTTTTCTTTCACTGTATAAGATCCTAATGATATCCCCAGTTGAAATATCTTGATCCACAAACCATAAGGCTCACAAAACCTAAAATCTCTTCCTATCTGATATTGCTGAATGAATGTTAAATTTCTTGGTTGTGATAATGGGGTTGAAGTATAGAGAAGAAATGCTTGGCTCTTACGAGCTAAATGGCAAAGTATTAATGATAATCTCTCATGGTGTCTGCTATTTATGTTTAAACGGTTCAGCAAAGGAAAAGCAAGTGTGACAAAAACGTGAGCAGTTTGTGAACCTCCACGAGAGGTATACATGTGTTATATTCTTCAACTTTCTCTGCACTTTTGGAATTGGCAAAATAAAATCAGGGAAGAAAAGAGGCTTCTGTGACCACATATCTAAGATCACTCCTAGTCAGTAATTAAACAATTTTACTTTCATGTCACTTGTTATGAGAATTTTTAATTTTTTAAAAAATGTGTGTGCTTATCCTGTATTCCTTTGAGGCTGATAAGAGGAGGGACTATGCTTGTTTTCTTATTTGCTCTATCCCCAGTCACCAGAATAACACTGGCACATTGTAGACGCTCAACAACTTGAGTTGAATAAATGAAAGAAAAGGAAATGAGCAAATTAGAAAACTGAACAATTTTCTATTGTTCTATTTCAGAAACAAATGAGAACACTGCTCACAGCCCCTCGGGAACTAACAGACCGCTGGTTGATTGTGTGGCGTGTGCCCCTCAGTCACCGAATGCACAGGGATTTTGTGAATGGTCCCTGTTCTGGCCTCTACCTCTGCTCTCTTCTCCTCTGGCTCTCCTGGATAAGCCCTCACTGGCTCCTGACCCCAGTCGTGATCTTGTCTGGGCCATCATGGGTTGATGCCTATGGATACTTGGGATTTCTGATGTGTGAGCCTATAATTTCTCCTACAATTGGCCTCCTGCTGTCCTGTAATAACCAATACTTCTCAGTCCCAAGGCCTTAGAATTCATCCCTAGTCGTGGGTCAGTCCTGCCCCATTCCCACTGTAGGACTGGTGAGAATGTCACCGTACAGCCCTTGGGCCAGTCACAGGAGCAATGGTCATGTCTCTTAGTGTCCTTTATTTCTCCCTCAGATCCTTCAAGGTAGGTGTTATCTCCATCTGGTCGTTGAGAAATCTGAAATGCATGAAGATGGCATACATTCTCTGAAATTACAGCAAGTTAGTGATGGAGTCAAGACTACAACCCAAGTCCCTTGAGGCGATATTTCTGAGTGTGCTTTTCCCTCGACTGCATTTGCTGTACTTCTTTCTTTCTGGCTCACAGAGGAAGCAGCTGGCAAGGGGATTCATCCTAAACCGTGTCAGGGTCCCTAACACTGGTGACTGGGTCCAAGGGTCATCACCAAGTCCTGTTGGGAAACGGTGTCTGACTCACCGTTGATCCTTGCTCCCTCCATTAAGCACTTGTTGAATTCATATGACTCAATAGCTTAAATTTTAAACATTGCACTTCCGTACAATGCCATTATTGATTTGCACCCACACAGTAATTAGTAAATTAATCTTTCAGCAGCCCGAGGAGCCTACAGAGGGATGAAAGAGCCCGGAGCCTTGCAAAGTAAAGTTGCTCCTCAGTCATTCACTCTCCTGGGAGCCGGTTTTACTACTGTAAACGTTATTTACTGTAGCACTGCAGCACCGTGGTAAGGAAGACAGACTCGCCTGCTTTCAGATCCAGGTTCCTTCTTCACCAGTTACATGACCTTGAACCAATTCTGATTTGTCATCCACAAAGCAGGATTGTTGGGAGGATTTAGGAAGGCTTTCCACAGACATTTCTAAGCATGTTGCCAGGCACATAAATGTTTGCTTTTGCTACTATTTATCTGTACGTTATTACTCAGAGTCCCTACGGGATCTACGGGACCTTGCATCGCCCCATTCCAGCCGCCTCCTTACTGACTAGCAGCCACGGGGGCCTCGCCGTTCCGGGCCACAGGTCGTCCCTTGCAGAGCCTGTACCTGCAGCACATTTTTGTCGATTCACTTAGGTTTTGGCTCACATACTAGTTCTTTGGGTACCTGCCCTGTTCCTCATACGTTAGCCTATGCCATCTACCCTGTGGAAACCCCTGTCCTCATCCCTACTCATTTTGATCCCCTTTCTTTGCTTTATATTTTTCTTCATGGCACTTATTTCCTGTCATTGTTGTTTATCCCTTATTATCGGTCCCCCTATAGCAGGTCATTAAGGCAGGAACTTTGCGCTGTTCATCGTACCATAGCATCTAGTAGACGCCAGGCACAAAGTAGTTGCTCAATGAAGGGCAAACTGATTTAGGTTTCGAGGGATGTTAAATTGATTGAGAAATGTAATCCCATAATCTCATACAAGAATACGTGGCAGTGTAAGGCTGTGTCTTTCACTCTCTTCTAAGCCATGCACCATTTTTATAAACTTGAACAAAGTGGGGAGCTTAAGACACTCTGCTCAAATCCCTCCTGGGACTGGAGTCATGCAGAGGTGCAGGACCCAAGGAACACAAGCTCTAGCTTCTACTAGCCTTGCAGGTTGGGCTGATCAGCCTACATTTGCTTTCTTCTGTTTGTGTTGAAGCAAAGTCTTTTTGTTTTTGTTTTTATCGTTTACAAAACTTTCTATCATGTTGCAATAGTGACTATGTCTTTCCCCACACCGTGTGTCCTTCCCCAGAAAATCTAAAATCTCCCTTTCCTTCCTGACCCACCCCCCCATAATAAGTCTCTAGTAAGCTTCCTGAGGTTTTGTGGTTCAATTCTATCGTGAGGATAATGGGCGCATTGGCAGGATCATTGTGAGAATTAGTCCAACTATTCATAAAGTGCTTGGCACAGAAAGAGCTTCAGCAAATCGCTCCTGCCTGCTTCTTTTACCAAATAATTAGTGTTGTCCTTGAAACTGTATTTGTTGCACTAACCTGGTCTGGAAATACAGCATTTCTCTCCTCAGCAAATGTTTTAATTGCAAATCAAACAAAGCTCTGACGAAAAGCTTCCCTCCGTTATTTCCAGTGTTGCTTGGTCACATTGCCTGCATTAGTGACCAAGAGACCTTGGTCACTGTGTGTATTTTTCCACCTGCTGAGGCCCCGTTTCAGCCTTAATTTGTTTGTTTTTTGCATTGTGTCCAGGTACTCCTTCAATACTGAGACTGCTCATAATGAATGTTATGCTACCCGGGCTGGAATTCTCAAACAGGATAAGAGATGCTGGGCCCAGGCAAGATTGGAACAAATTACAGAAAGCATCTTCCTGGGTTGATTGCTTTTGTATTTAATTGTATGCTAATTATAAGTTCTGCGAGACAGTTACCAAAAGAAATAGCAAAGGAACAGCAAAAAAGAAGACACTGCACAAATCTATGTGTCAGGCTCATGGGGCAATTTACTAAATTAAAAGATGCAAAAACAAACTGCATGGAATAACTTCAGGGGACGTAGTGGGCACAACTGCCTAGAAATGCAAGCACACAGAAATACAGAATTTTTAAAAATCAGAAACAGGCATCTACGACGAGTTCCCAGCCCAGTTGATAAAATGCAGGAAGGAAGCTTAGCTTGTGCTGGGGGCAGCAGGGCTGACAATTACTCTCCTCGTCCCCATCGTTGTCAGTCAACGGCTTAACATGAAGAACTGATCCTAACATTCCTGTTACTAAGATCCATTGACTTGCAGTATCCTGCTGATTAAAGTTCAATCCCATTTGCATGGACAAATCTATACCTTTGTGTCTCTTTGAGCACCATTCGCCCCCACTCACAGTGTTTGGGGCTAATCTGGACTCACTTACTCTTCTGTGAACAGCCACGCCTTGCCTAATCTTCTTGGGCTGTTGGCTGTATCCCAGATGCCCTCTCACCTGCCCCCATTCTTTACTCTGTCCACTGGGGACCCTGTCCTCATGCCACCCCTTCAGGGAAGAGAGACATTTCTTCACATCCTTAGACAGGTGGCCACCTTTCCTTTGGATCCCAGTGTTCTGGGGTCCTAGAGCTGATGGGTCTCTTACAGCCCATTCCCCATTGTCCCTTACCCCTCACTCGTGTGCGAGCTCCTGGGGCACACAAGTCATGCCACCTGTTCTGCATACAGACCCCAGCGTCCTGCGGGCATGAGCAGGTTGGTGCACAGTCAACAGCTCTGTGATAACACACCCTGACTTGCCCCGTTGCTGCACTATGAACACAGACCAGAAGAAAGTCGCTACCCCAACCCTACCCCACCTCCCGCACTCTTACCTCCCAAGGAAAAGACAAGAGGAACCTTGGAACTTCAATTCTCCCACTGCCAGGTCTGTCTTCTTCTCCAACAGAACGGGCACCTCTCAAGGTCGTCCACCGTCTCACCACCCTCACGCCTGGCTGCAGAGATCTCTTTGCCCTTTCTTCCCAGGGACTTCCCCATCTCTGGACCTTTGTTCCTGGTAATTACTCTGCTAGAATCTTCTTTCTAAACTCCACTTATTGAGTTCGGCATGCAGTTAGGCTGTGCTCAAAAGCATCTGTTTCAGGTCTTCAGAAATTGATGCTGAAGCGAGGATGGTTTGGCGAATGATTTATTAAGGAAGATCTCGAGGCGGAGAACTGTAGGGAGTGGAGGAGGCAGGAAAGGGAAGAGGAGGAAGTCAAACAACACCAAGAGCTCAGGCAAAGTCCCCCAGAAGATGGGTGTCGACCTCGACGCAGAGAAGCCCTCATCGGAAACCGTGTCTCTGAGAGCGAGGGAACTGGGTGGACATGCACCTCTCCCCCCATCTGTTATTGGTCAAAGGTGCCCAGGAGGAGTACATTCCAGGTACGTCCTGTTACCTGTGTCTGCAGGTAGCTTGAGGGCAGGTACTTGAGTGAGAAGCCAAAGATTTGAGGGACTTTGTGGGTGCACTGATGAAATAATCCAGCAAATTAATAGACAAACAAACAAACAAACATCAATGTAAAAGGAATGTGAGGGGATGTGGGTTCAACACCTGCTCTGTCTTCTACAGGCTCCTGTGTTCTTTCCGACATTTGACAACTGATGACCGAGGAGCCAGGTGTGATGTGGCAGCCTAGGACTAACCTCCAGTGACAAATGCAGCCCCTGGCACACAGTTGCTCCAGCTGTGCTCTCTATGCCACCACTCTGACCTCCTTAAGGACTGTCCCATCGATTATCCCTTTACTTTAACTTCCCTCTAAGGCCTTTTTCTTCTCAGAGCATAAATATGCTCAAGGAGGCCCTTTATGTCTAACACTAAAGAAAGGAAGGGAGGAAGGAAGGAAATAAGGGAGGAGCGAGGGAGGGAGGAAAGGAGGGAGGGAGGGAAGGACAGAATCTATGTTCTTCTGTGCTAAGTTTATGGAAAGCCCAGTCCACATTTTCTCCACTTTCTCTTCTCCTGTTTCTCTTTCAACCTCCTGCAGTCAGGGTTGTTCCAGCCTCAGGTAATTGTCTCTGCCTTGTCTAAGGTCACCTATTGCTAAGTTCAAAGGGAGAGTTCTGTGCCGCAGGTGACATGTGTTTCCAGCCTTCCCCCTTTCCTAAGCTGCCCTGTGCTTTGTTTGCTGACATAACATTCCCTGTTTTGTCATCCTTCTGCAGCGTCCACAATGAAGTTCAGGGCTGAACCACCCTTCAGGGGCCGACACAGGAAGGAGGGGGGCACCCCGGGAATGTTCCTTCACTGTCTAGAAGTGATCCATTTCACTATTGGCACATACTGCCTGCAGTGTCACATGGCCCTTGTTAGCCCGTACCAGCAGCCCAACAGGAGGCAGAGTTGGCAAATTTGGGACCTGAGCTTCTAGTCATCTTCCCGGTGCTGATGCTGGCGGGAGGAAGGGCCACTGTCCTCGCTGTCACCGACACTCTGGGTGCTGCAGGTCTGGCATCCTCTCCACATCACCCCACCCCACAAGACTCAGAGTCTTCCTGCCACTCTCTGCACTGCACCTGCAGGTAAGTGGGCGACTTAATGAGCCTCCATATTTGGGAGATATGCCTAAGACGGGGAACCATGTGGATGGATGTTCTTCTGAGAGAAGAAAATCCACAAACGCCATGTCTCTGTTCATTTTGTTACTGCACCAGAATCTAAGATAACTCTGTGCTGGCCTATAATTGCACAAATGCCTTACTGTACTTGTTAGCATTCTCCAGGGAAACAGAACCAATAGAATGCAGACAGAGACAAGGAGAGAGCTTTATCTACTTGTCTATCTGTCTATCTATCTATCTATCTATCTATCTATCTATCTATCTATCTATCTATCATCTATCTATCATCTATCTATCTATCTACCTTTATCTACCTACCTACCTACCTACCAATCTATCTATCCATCCATCCATCCATCTATCAATTTTAAGAAATCGGCTCACTTGCTTGGGTTGGCTTGGTAAATCCCAAATTTTCAGCACAGGCCACACACCCAGGGAAGAGTTGTGGTTTGAGTCCAAAGGTCATCTGCTGACAGATTCCTTCCTGCTCAGGGAAGGTCAGTCCTTTGGTCTATTAAGGCCTTCAGCTGATTGGATGAGGCCCACCCACATTATGGAGGGTAATCTGCCTTATTTAAAGCCCACTGATTTAAATATTAATGCCATCCGTAAACTACCTTCACAGACACATCTAGAATAATGTTTGCCCCCAAATCTGAGCACCAAAAGCCCTGGCAAATTGACACATAAAAATTAACCATCACACACCTGTAAAGTTGTGTTCTCTTAGCTTGACTGCTTTCACACCTCTCAAGGATTTGGAAAACATACATGCCTCCTCGTCACTAACACACTGGGTGCACTGGGCGGAGACCTGTGCTGTGCAGCAATAAGATTTGCAATAAATGGCCTTTAGGAGAATGCCTGGACAAATGAAATAAGCACATCAGTAAGGAATGAAAACTACAGGAAGATGGGAGAACACTGAGAGACAAAATTCAGGCAAGCAGCATAACCCAGTGGTAAACAAAGAACTCTAGGACCAGACAAATTAATTCCCATTATAGTTCTACCATTTACAAGCTGTGTGACCTAAGGTGAGTTACCTAACTCCTCTGTGCCTCAGTTTTTCCCTTCTGTAAAATGGGGATAATTAAAGCACCGGACATATAGGGTTCACATGGGGATAAAAATGAGTTAAAATATGTAAAACTTTTAGAATATGTTTTCTATCAGTAGTAAGCACCGTGTGAATATGATTATTTTATTTACATTGTTTAAAGAAGTTAAAAGATAATAAGCACAGCATCATCCAATACCTATCCTTTACAGTTGACAAATTGTCTGTACCTGCCATATTTCATTTGACTCGCATTAACACCTTACCAGCTATGCATATTGTTAATTAATAAAAGTAACTAAGCAATGGGGGCAGGACTAGAACTCGGGCCTGTGACTCTAACTTCTGAGCTCTTGACCATCATTAATCCCACCTTACCTGTGACACTGCTCTTCAATGAATGACAGAAACTGGAGCAGCCATCAACCTCACGTACCCTGGATTTGAGGATTGGGGGAGTGCTTCCAAAGAAAGCAGCTTCATCCATAAGGTGAGCTTCCTCACGCACTGAATTCTGGCAGTGTGACTTCTGATCATCACCGTGAAACACGCTGACTGATAATTCAATACGCACAGACCGCACTGGGGGTTTCTCATTTCTGAGACGGGCAGTGGTTTCCTTTCCCTCCACCAGCTCCACTTTGTTCTTGGGAGTCTGCACTTCCTGCACATGTCTTCAGGAGGGTAGCCATGCTCATCAGCGGAAACCGGATTTAATCCAGGTGTCCCATCCAGTCTGTAGAATGGCTTCATTCATTCCTCCAGTTTAGACTGAACACTAAATGTCACGTTCAGATTTGTACAACAGCTCCGGGGATAGAGCCGAGAGATCAGCTCTAAAGTGGGGTTTATTACAGGATATCTCCTGGGGGCAGGTTGAACGCTAAGCTTTGGCACAGCGGTGTTCAGGTTTAGTGTTGAAACATATCCCCTTCCTTCCTTTCTCCAATCTTCTTTGCACTCTGTGCTGCTACATATTGGTTCCACTCAAACCACATTTGCATATGTGGCTGATAAGTATTTTATTACATAATAGCAGGTCAACAATAATGCCACATTTGTATATTTTTACTTCAAATCATATTAAATCTTGATTCCAAGCCACTATTTATTCGCTGGAATGGTGGAAAGGTTTCTTTGTGTGTTTTTTTTTTTTTAATTAGCACTCATTCTCTTTATTTATTTATTTATTTATTTATTTATTTATTTATTTATTTATTTCACTTAGAGTTAACATTCAATATTATTTTATATTAGTTTCCGGTGTATAGCATAGTGGTTAGACATTTAAATCATTTACAAAGTAATGTTCACTGCAGTGTTATTTACAACAGCCAACTTATGGAAACAACCTAAGTGCCCATCATTAGACACTTGTATAAAGAAGACCTACTCTTTCTCTTTTTAACGCTTCAGAAGAAGTCTGGAGCCTTACTTGGCCCCCAGAAAATGCTCTAATTATGTTTGCTGCTGACATTCTGGGTGTCCCAGCATCCAGAATCCTTACAGAATCCTTACAGCAAGGAGGTCCTTGGTGTCTGGTCTAGCAGGGCACAGAAATCCTTGTTGGTTTCAGGTCCAGACTCCTTGGTGCACTGCTCACTCCTTTTCACTGTCAGGCCTTGCCATTCCCCTGGTTCCTCCAACACCATAGAGCTGACATGTCTCCTGTCTTCCTATAACTGCCATCTTCTTAGACTTAAAGGAAATCTCAGTCAACGCCCTCTCTCCCTCTGTCTTTCCACTCAAGAACTTAACCAGCCCTGTGGAAAATACACACCAAGATGATGGGTTTTTTTAGTTAACTTCTGCTTGTCTTGCTACACACCTTTTTCTAGGTGAAAGGGGAGCAAGACCTGGTGATCTGCTCAGAATGCCAGAGGAGACAAGCACAGGGCTGTGTCCCGATTTGTTGGGGCTGCTGTAACGGAAGTACCACAGAATGGGTGGCTTCCATAACAACCCATTTCTCAGAGTGATGGAGGCTGGGGAATCCAAGAGCAAGGCAACATGAGATTTGGTATCTGGTGAGAGCCTGCTTCCTTGCTCGTAGGTGCCCATCTTGTCTTTGTGTCCTCAGGTGGCAGAAGGGGTAAGAGCACTCTGTGAGGTGTCTTTTATCAGGTCACTGATCCCACTCATGAGGGCCCCACCCAGTCACCTCCAAAGGCCTCACTAACTAATGCTATTACTTTGGAAGTGAGGATTTCAATATATGAACTTTGGGGAGACATATTTTGTCTATACCAGGAGAGCAAAACACAAATGTTAACTGAATAATATATCTTCCCAGTTACTCACTTTAATATTTCTGTCTCAAAAAATTTCCCTACCCCAAATAGAATGCCCTTCCCATTATTTTTTTCCAAATTTTCAATTATAATTGAACTTCAATTCTTTTTATATTAGATTCAACTGTACAGTGTAGTGGCTAGACATTTATATAATTTATGGAGTGATACCCCTGATAAGTTTATTACCCGCTTCACACCATATATAGTTATTACAATATTATTGACTAGATTTTTTAAACTGTACTTTACATCCCCATGATTATTTTGTAACTGTCAATTTGTATTTCTTAATCCTTTCACCTTTGTTTACCCAGCCCCTCAACCCTCCTCCCATCTGGTAACCATCAGTTTGTTCTCTGCATCAATGAGTCGCTTTCTGTTTTTTGTTCTTGTTGTTGTTTATTTTATTCTTTAGATTCCACTTATAAGTGAGATCACATGGCATTTGTCTTTCTCAGTCTGACTTATTTCACTTAGCATAATACTCTCTAGGTCCATCCATGTTGTCACAAACGGTAAGATTTCATTTTCTCTTACGGCTGAGTAATATTCCATTGTATATATGTACCACAATATCTTAATCCAATTGTCGATTGATGGACATTTTAGTTGCTTCCATATCTTGGCTATTGTAAATAGGCTGCAGTGAATACAGGAGTGCATATAATTTTTCGAATTCATGTTTTGGATTTCTTCAGATTAATACCCAGAAGTGGAATTGCTGGGTCATAAGGTGGTTCAATTTTTAACTTTTTGAGGCACCTTCAAATTGTTTTCCATGGTGGCTGCATTGATTTGTAGTTATTCCTGGGGTACAAGGTTGGTTCAAGATCCTCAAATTAATGAATGTGATATACATAAAATGAAAGATAAAAGTCAGATGACCATATCAATAGGTGCAGAAAACATTTGACAAAATCCAGCATATATGTATGATGAAAAACTCTTCCCATTATTTTTAAAATTTTGCCATCATTGGACATTCATATTTTAGGTTGAGTTCCTGCCAAAATTATTCCTGAGACAAAGATTTGAGTTCAAGTAGTTCTTTCAGGAGGTGATCCAGGAAGCCCAGGCAAGGAAGCTGGGAAGTGAGATGGTGAGAGAAAGGAAACTGGTCCAGGTGCATTAACAAGCAGGGTACCATGTAGAACTGGACTCAATCCCACCAGGGGCCTTTGAGTAACAGCATGGAACATTCCTCAGCATCGCCCTTCTGGAAGGACAACAGGAAGGCAGCTGGGGTACTTGTCCAAGAACCCCTGTTTGCCAGCTCCTTGGTAGAAGACTACGTCCAGAGGCACTAACTTCCCTCACCTCCACCCTCCCCATGTGTGGGCCGAGCACTCTCCCAGGCCCAGAGGAGAGGAGTCACGGACTCTGCAATAGGAAGCCATTGGAACGTCAGAAAAGTCAGTGCGTGGGACACGAGTGAGGCTCTGACAGCCGAGGCACTGTGCACCGTATGGCTGGGCCTTCCCCAGGTCTCCCCGGACCATTCCAGCCAGTCGTTTCTCCTGACTCAGTCCCAATAATAATCATTGATTTAATGAGCGCTCAACACACGCCGGGAACTACGCTAAACACTTTATATACAACAACTCATTTAATTCTCACAAGACTCCTACATGGCGAGTACCATTATTATCTGCATTTTAGGCATGAGAAAGCAAGCCTCCTGGAGCTTTAAGTATTATGACTTGCCCTCCTCTACAGTGTGTGATTTGCTGAACCTGATCCGGACTGTCTGGCCCTGTATATTCACTGAGCTGTACGTACTCCCTTTTCTCTACTGCACTTTCTATGAATAGCATCTGCAGCCTTTCGACGGTGTGGACCAGATTGCTCCTAGAGCACCTTTACTCACAGAGATTGTTGATTCAGAAGAAGGTTCGCTGTAACCCATGGCTCTGCTGGACTCTTGTCCCCCTGCCTCCCGTATCTGTGGTGTCGCCTTACTTTTCCTTCTAGGGATGATGAGCTCATTCCTTCTCTATTGTCCCATCCTGTTCCAGATGGTCGGATTGGCTTAGAGAACCATTGTCTCATCTCCAGCACCTGAAACAGTGCCTGGCATGCAAGAGGCAATGAATAAACGAGCAAAAATGATGGTGTGAAGATGATACAGTAGTGCGATTACATCTCCATATTGTGGCAGAGTCTCGTGGCAGAGAGTTTAGCCACCATTCCCTGGGTGTAACTTGCAGCTGTGGAGAGATGGAGTCTTGAATGAAGGCACTGTGATGGCAGAGTGTGCGCTCAGCCACTAGGCTCCACCGCCTCCTTACCATCGTCCTACCAGGCAGGGAGAGGACCACAGGCAACGACCAGGTCCACTCTTTGAAGGGTTTCCTACGAGGTAATGCACAAGATAGCCCGAAGGTGCTGGCACAAGGCAGACCTGTTAGGAAGGCACCAGATGTCTAGTGCAGAGAAGGCATGATGACCACCAGCACTAAAGGAAAGGGAAGGAGGCAATGGCTGGTGTGGGATGTAGTTCATAGTTGATTTTAATTATATGTCAGCTCAGTCCCCTGTGACTTAGACAGGAATCCTACTGATGGGATGGTAAGATGTGGAGGGAGGGAGATCTTCTCTCTATAGTCCTATGACTAGGGCTCAGTCCTGGGTGTGAGCCTGCGTCCCTGGCCTATGCCCTTCACAAGGGCTTTTCAGCTCCTGTCTTTTCCCACAGGTGAGACAGGAAGGCGAGACGGTGCTGGAGCTGAGTGTGTCCCTTCTCCTGGAGACCAGACTCATCAAAGTGGGGGACCCCAGAAGGATGTTCTCGGTGAAGCTAGGGCGTGCTCTTCTCCCGCGATTCCTCAGTGACAGGTGACAGTGTCCCCACCGGGCTAGGTCAGCAGCTTCTGCGCCCTGTGTTTACCTGCCTCTCCAGTGTCTGGGGTGGTGGTTTTCCCCGCTCCATTATCTGCTGAATCTAAGCAGAGTTGTTGATGTTCAGTCAGTTTAGCTTTTTTGTTCTTATGAGGACAGGAGTTCAGACTTCCAAGTTCTTGCCACGTCAGGTCAGAAACTGGAAGCCTTTCCTTTTATTTCTAGGATCACTGCTTCGGTCTTGAGCACCCCGACTGGAAGGGAGGCTCCATGAAGGCAGTCCGATTGTTAGGGCTGTATTCCCGGGGCTTGTGGAGTGCGCGACACTTAGTAGGAGCATAATAAGTGTTGAATGAATTCATGAATTCTCACTCTTAAAAGACTGCAGTGCCCGTGTGTGTGTGTGTGTGTGTGTGTGTGTGTGTGTCCCACATGCGTGCCGGAATGGAATGACTGTGTACTTCAGGCCAACCTAGGCTTGATTTCTAACTCTTTAGCTGGGTAACTGTATTTTTTTATTATATTATTTTAAAATAAAACTGTATATATTTACGATATGCAACATGGTTCTTTGATGTATGTATACATAGTGAACTGATTCCTACAGTCACACTAATTAACACAGCATCTCCTCACACCGTTTCCGTTTCTGTGTGTGCAGTGAGAGCACCTGGTCTACAGTCTTAGCAAATTGCCAGGCTGGGTAACCTAGGACTTGTTAATTTCTCCAAACAGCCCTTTCTTCATTTATAAAATGCAACTTTGCCTCACTACGTGTCTATGGAGATAAAAAGAGATAATCAAAAGAACATAAAAAAAAATCAGTGATATATGTATTCAGTAAACACTAGTACCCTCACCTTGATCTTTCCCCAATTAACACTATTTCCTGGCAAACTGGCTTTGTTCTGGACAAACTGGTTCGCTCTGAAGTTATGAACTGCATTTTCGTTACTTCCTACGTGTTCTCAGTTTGGGGAAGAAAGGGCAGTGGTTGGATTTACAACTATGAATAAGGGCATTGGAGGGTTACAATTATTTTCTGTTTCTTATTTCAATCAGGGTAAGTGCACCCAGGTCACTTAGATGAATCTCTTTATGTCACTAACTAACCTGGCATTCGTGGTTTGTGATAAAGTTAATTTGGGTTGCAAATAATGAGTCTATTTAGCAGAGTTTTGGTAACACGAACTCATCCTGTTTCTTTCATTATTTCACCCTCTGCATTATTTGAAAAACAGTGAATGATGGGGAAATGGTGTCAACATTCTCTGGTTTACAGCTCATTCACTGCATGGGGCTAGTAAGGATGAGTTGACTACTGATTGGGACAGAAGACAAACAATATCCAGGCAGTCAGGGCCCTGGTCAGATGTCTCCTGAGGGGCCCTAGGGAGCCTGTAAAACCATCTCCTCAGAAGGTGATTCTGGCACCAAGAGTACCTGACCTGAAGCATCAAAAGGTGTGGATTCTAATCCAAGAACAGGAGCCAACTTAGAAATCTTTACAGGTAATGAGACACTCACATCCGCCAAGATGAACAGATGGCCTCCTTCAGAGGACACAGCACCATTGTCACTGAAAATAGGCCCTCAGACTGTGTGGAAAGGAGGTGCTTCTCCAACCTTGGCACCGGGGGAGGGCCACATTGGAGATGAGAGTGACGGAGGGAAAACGTGAGCGTGAGCGATGGTTTGCAGAAATGGATAGCTGGGGAGACAACTCTGTCTTTGGTCTAGGGTTTCTAAGAAGTGGTGCCATTGTGTATTCATTCCTGAAATTAAAGGCACCATCCTGCCCAGCAGAAATACAGGGATCTGGGGGTTTAAAGAAAGAACATCAGAAGAATTTATGTTTGTTTTGTTCCTAACAGTTTGCTTTGTATCTAAACTCTTTCTGAGTATTGACACATAAAATGATATATTTTCCCCCATCAAGTGTCTAAAAATATGATTGAATCAATGTTTTATTTTAATCCTCCCCAGAGATGGACTTTACCCCAACAGAATTCTGTGTACATAATGTATGAAGTTTTCAGAAAACAGTACTGAACAAACAATTCATCTGACCTTGGCTGAAACAGTGCTGGAAGGCCCTAAAATTCCCTTTCCGTAGACTCGCAGACTCTGTGTCCCAGACTTGGCATCTCCGCCCTTCTCCGGGGTTCCTTGCACCCCTCCTCTCAGGAAGGTAGGCAGGCCATCTCTTACTGACGAGCTGAATGTACTGAGCGTATTCACTCTGCAAACTCAGGATGGGTGCACAGATCTGGCCCAACCTACACTATTTATTGATAATTGTTAGAGTGTGAAAACCTGGCCCTCCCAGGTGTCCCTGTAGAGTGTTTCCCCCCACCCCCAAGCAAATACCACACCTGCCTCCAGCCTTTTCTATCTCAACTCTCCAGAGAGAGGGAGAGGGAGCGGAGCGGTGGATTGAATGATCTAATTGGCGACTTTGGGGAGAATCAGCTGGCCATGTCTGGCTCCAACATCTGCTTTGCTCTTAGAGAAAGCTGCCCACAGAGCATGTGGTCTCCTTCTCCTCCTCACACTGTATGTCTTACCTGGCCCAGGTGCTCCCCTAAACTTCAGGAACTAGAGGAGAAAATCTACCACTGCCTCCTGGAGCTCAACTGGCAGCCGTGGAGCTCCAGCCTTCAGGGACTTCAACAGTGAGCAAAGGTGAACATTTCATCTCCTTTGGGGAAAAAGAAAATAGTTTTCATACTGTTCAGGATTCAGCAAAGAGGCGAGCTAGTTATTGCAGACCTCCTCCGAAAGGCCCCAGACAATGACCTTCGGTAAAGTAAATGAGGGTCATCGGAAGGGGTGCCTGAGAGGAGAGGAGGAGCTTACATTTGCAGAGACCCCGCTACCTACCAGATACTTGATATCCACGCATATCTCCACTGGTCCTTAGCATGGCCTGTGATGCAGGTTAGGAAAAGCCAGGCTTGCCCGACTGGCTGGATGACTCACTGATTAGTAAGAAGAAGTGGCAGTAAACAGGGCTACATCCCGAGCCAGGACGGATTCCCAGGGGCTCCTCTTCATTCTCCTCGTTCTCCCGTGCCCAGTGGTAAATGTTAGCGGAAAACTACAGTGGAAAACTACCAAAAAGAAGCAGGAAGGGGGAGGACTCCAGCTACTCAGGAATCAGGGTTTGGGTCATTCTACAAGATAAAAAATTGCTGACCAACTCGGATCCTGTCTGAGGTCAAGGGCAACTCAAAATGGGTAACAAAGAAAAAAAGTTATAAATATTAACTATGATGTTGTGACCAGTTATAAGACATAAGGGTTTTAGAAGCTCAGTGTATGTTCTTCTTTGCTTATGTGTGTGTACATGAGAGTGTGCATACAAGCTTAAGTGCTCACACGCACGCACAAATATACACACCTAACCTAATATTTATTCTCTCTCCTCTTTTACGTTATCATTTTATACGCATTGTATTGGAGATTAAATTTATTATTGTATTTATTTAACCATCCTTATTGGAGGCTAACGTAATGGACTGCAGATAACCAAATATTTAGATGAGGCAATAACTGTCCCAGTGTAAACCCACGAAAAACGCCAGCAGAATTAGAGTTCCCAAACTCGAAACAGTTTGACTCCTTCACCTGCATGTCAGTTCCTTGTGGAGCATTTCTTTTGTTCCTTCTTTGCCGTTTTCCCGGTGCCTAGGTCAGTGCCTGGCTTACAAATGGTCTTTATAAATATGTGTTGAATGACTAACCAGTGGATTGTTTCTTTGTGGATTTTGTAATTTTGGTCTACGAGCTCATGTTCAGCTGAATTTTATTTGTGGGTCTCTTGAGTGGCCCAGTAAAAGATATGCTATGTGTTTGCTTTAGCCAAGTGCCCCAGGATTTCAGTCCAGGAACACAGTTTAATTTATTAGCTTAAGGGGATGATATAAATTTAACCCTCAAACTTGCATAAGAGGTGTGGTAAAAAAAAAAAAAATCTCAGGGGAGGTTTTTTGTTTTGTTTTGCTTTGTTTTTCCCATGTAGTGTCCAGGCAAAGATAGAGGAGCTTTACAGTAAACTGTGTGTTCTAAAGCTGCTTGTTATGGTGTATCCAGTGTTTCTGAGTGATATGCAATAAAAGGATATCAATTTATCTATTCTGCTATATTGCTAGATGTATAACTTGCTTAATATGCACCAATCTGCTTTATTGTTTAACATTTCTTAACAAATACCTTAACTATTGCTTAACTAATCTGTTAACTTGCTTAACATAGAAGTAATCTTATATTGCTCAGACATATGACTTTGCTTAAGTCTTTTATTGAAAATGATTAATGTGCTAAAAGTTTATTTTCCTTAATGTTATACATAGTAGACTTATCAAGAAAAGAAAATGCGCCTGCCCTCCTACTTCTCTTCCTTCAAACGCTGCTTTCCAAAGGCAATGATTTCATCTATTTCAGCTGTTTCTTCTGGCATTTAGCTCCTTATTTCTAAGCATAGCCATGTCTGTTATAATGTCAAATGTATTACCACAAAAGCCTAAAAATAACAGATTTGTGAGAAAACTGGGATTAAGGGCAGACCACTCCAAATTTATGGATGTCAAAATACAGAGCATCTAGTAAAACAATAACAAGCTTAATAAAAAGAGTCACACAGCTAAGTCTCTAGTGGCATTTGTGCCCACCCTGGCATTCGTGGATCCTCAGCAGCCTCTCACCCTGAGGCTCAAACTCTCTCTTCCAAAATGTCGATGCAGAAGGGCATCTGCTTCTAAAAGAGACCAGTTGCATCAAAATTAACACACAAAAAAAATTCCCAAGATGTAGACCTCAGCGTCCATCTTTTCTTCTCTTATCAGAGAGAAGCCTGTGCAGTTCCTTCATCAATGCTATCTGTGTCTTCATATTCCCTAATTTAATGACGATTGTAATGATGCTTAATGCCACCAAAGTGTCACTATTTGCTCCAAAGGAAGGCATTTGTTGTATGACTTCACGGTTTTATTTTTCTTAAAGTCTCCATACGACGCTAATGTGCTCTTAAATTTTGAGAAATCTTGTCCTTCATAGCTTCAAAATGGCTACTGAAAGAAGTTACCCATGAGCCAACGAGATCTCCACATACGTGCACAGCAAGTGTGGATAACCCAAGTCCCATAGGAGACGTATGTTGTAGCAGAACAGGCTATCCATGATCTGATTTTTGGCCTTTGATATTTATTTCTGGTGTCCTACCATGAGAAACGTAAGGTTATGGCCTGGCTTCAGTCCAAGTATAAATTTCCACTATCTCCATCACCTTTATCCACCAATATAGTTCTAGCAGCTGTTTTGGTAAGCCCGTATCCAGCATTTATGGCATTTTGCCTATGTGAATTTTATCCATGGTTGTTCTATGTAGTGCTTTGGTTACATTCTCTCTCCATTACAGCTGACTTGCCCAGGACTTACCAACTGCTTTGTGACTTTATTTGCTTTGCTGTTGTTGTTGTTCTTTCAATCTGAACTATGAACTAAACACCCAACATTACATGAAAGGGGAAATGTTCTCTGTTTCTCCTCTACTGCTACTCTGCTACGGACAGCACTTCATTTCGGCCCCAGAGCTGCGGGTTTTCTACACCGAACAATTCTCCAACTCTCCAGACACCATCTGGATGTCCTACAACTTAACTCAGCTCTGAGGCAATTGGGGAGTTCACGTGAGGTCATCAGATCCCACAGGTTCAGGGCTCAGTCCCCATCAGACTGACCTTTCCCCAACTTCAGACACCAATTTCAAGTCCAGGTGCTTCTGACCAACTGGTTATAAATCAGAGGTTCCCATGACCCTTTCCTCAGGTTCAATAATTTGCTCAAGTGGCTCACAGAACTCAGGGAAAGAGTTTACTTACTATTTACAGGTTTATTCCAGTAATAACCATATTAGTGCTTCCCTTCTGAAAATTCTCCCAGGAATTATTTTCATGGAATGTAGCCTTTGATGGTATATTACCCATCACCCTCACTACACATAGATGTATGCACACCTTCTCAGAATTTTGCCAGCCGTTGTATTTCAAAAGACTCTCAAAGTAATATGCAATTAACAGGGCAGAGTGTATCATCAGCCTATTAAGTGCTAGTTTACAAAATGAAAATAGGTTCTGTAATTTCCCGTTCTCTGCAAGTTCCAATTAGCCTTTCATCCTAATCCAGCAGCTTAGTAGAAAAAGCCACTAGGTGGATCCTTGTATAGCACCATCTCTGGGTATCTCAGGATCCAACAGGTATCCTCAACTGGGTGTGGCCTCCTTTTCTTAGTTTAAAATCCTCTTCATATTTTTGTCCCCAGAGTAAGTCAACAAGACCCCTTGTGTGCATTGTATGGGACATTTTACATTTCCCTCTTCAGATGCTTTAATTTTCTGCTTCTTGATGGCTTTTTCCCTTTGGCAACTGAAGACTCACTCTTGGTAGCTTCCAGGGACTTCCTTCCTAATTAGTTACCTGCTTATTGCCCCTGATATTTCCTGAGGGGGTCCTGAGCTCCTATTAGTGCCAAGATATAGGGCTGCACTGCTTCAGGTAAGGTCTGTGAAAGGGACAAGCACTCTGTGTATTAGTTTGCTAGGGCTGCCCCAAATACTACAGACTCAGCAGCTTAAACAAGAGCAATGTATGTTCTCGCAGTTCTAGAGGACAGAGGCCTGAGATCAAGGTGCCGGCCGAGCTGGTTTCCTCTGAGGCCTCTCTCCTTGGGTTCTGGGTGCTTCTCTTCTCCTTGTGTCCTCACATGGTCTTTCCTCTCTGTGTGTCTGTGACCTAATCTGCTCTTCTCATAAGAACACCAGTCAGATTGGATTAGGAGTCATCCATATGACCTTGTTTTAACTTAATCACTTTCTTTAAAGAGCCTGTCTGCAAATACAGTCACATTTGGTGGAACTGGAGATTAGGACTTCATCATACAGATGTGGGGAGGACACAATTTAGACCAAACACTGGTGATACTGTGATCTGGAAGATGTGTGCTGCACGGTAATATATTAGAGGCTCTGTTCAACCTGGTAGCAAAGATAGTCTTTATCTTTGTTTTCACTAAGTGTAGTTAACTTTTTTCCTATAACACTCATTAAAATTTCATAGGGAAGATGTTATAAGGAACAAACTGTGTGAAGTACTGCCATCCGGTGCAGACATGCTAGACTAAGATCATTTGGAGTCATGTTATATTCATTCTGTTTCTGTACTCGAGACTGGGGTTCACAAAAACTTTACAGCAACTAAAACCCAAGGGTACTATCTTTGAAAGGAAAAGTGAATGTGGGCACATCAGCAGATGAGCTGTCTTATAGATGGCTATAAAACCAAGTGTGCATCGCTACCCTGGCATCTTCTTGGGCTTACGTCTTTCCCATCAGATCTGCCCGCACGTGCTGAATCTGACCACTTTTCACGATTTCCCTTGTCTCATTGTTATCTAATTCTTCCTAACTGGTTTCTCTGGTTCCACCCTTTTACTCCTTTAGTCAACTTTCATCACAGAACAAGAGCGCTCCTCTAAAGGCAATCAGATTCTATCACTCCACCAGTCACCCACTCCATAGATTTGTCTTGTCCTCAATAACAGCCTAAGTCCTATATTCTATGCTCAAATTGACCTCTCTGCCCTCATTCTCTACCTGCTCTCTCACCCCATCCAGCAGGCTCCTCTCTGCACACTCTGACCTCAGGCTTTATCTTGTGGACCCTAAGAAAGAAGACACTTACCAAGAAGAGCTCCTAACTATGCTCAATTTTTTAAAAAAAGAGTCTAGCAGCTATTTCTAAACAGGGGTCTCTTACGCAAGCAACACTGCACGGAGAAGCCTGCACGGAACTGCCTGCCTGCACTGTGCTCCTGACATCTCGACCAGCCCTTACAAAGGAGTTCCAGGAATTGCATTTCAACCAATAGGACTGAGGCTTTCCCCATCCAGTTGTACCTGCGGAGCTATATTCCCATCAGTATATCTGCACTGACCAATCAGAGTGGCTCCAATCTGACCAATCAGAACAGTACCTTCGGACCAATCAGATTGTCCAAATTGTCCATTGATGGGCCTACAGGGACCAGGGCCAGGGACTTCTCTCCATATAAGTCAGTTGTCCTCCGGCTCAGCGAGCATGCCTTCCCTTTCCACTGAAGACTGAAGACTGCATTTCCCAGGTGGCAGCTGTCACTCCCAAGACATCTCAGAGGAGCACAGCAGGGCAGACTGGCACGAAGCAGTGCAGGGCAGGGCAGGGCAGAGCAGAGCTGTGTAGCTGGAAAACGGCCTCGCCCAGGGCTGACTCAGCAGAGCTGCTTCATAACTGAGTTCTAATACTATTGAGCTGTTTGCACTGAATAAAGTTTCCTTCTTCACCACAGACCAAATCAGGGATTCCTGTTGGTGTTGGTTTGGTGTCAATGTCCACAGATAGTCAGTTGACATGCTCCAGCTGGAGCAGAGCTCCCCAGATACCTGCCCAGCTGGTTCCCTCACTTCCTGCAGGTCTTTTCTTAAGTGTCTCCTTCTCAGTGATGCCTTCTGTGACACCTGTTTAAAACCCCAACCCTGCAGCATGCCTGATCTCCTTTTCCTGAATTGTGGTCCTTGATACAAGCTTCATGAAGGCATGCTTTGTTGTTCACTGCAATCTCCCATTAGGTACAATAGCAACCAGCACCAAGTTAGTGCTCAATAAACCTTTTTTTCCTCTCTCTCTCTCTTTTTTTTTTGCATAAACACGTTAATTTGGTTTGGATTACAAACATTCTTTTCATTCTAAAATGAAGTTTATCGCACTATTACACCACTCATTTGTTCATCATTCATTCATTTGCAAAAATTGCATATCCGTTATGTGTTTGATACTCCGGTTTTAGGGTGGTGAGTAAAACATAATCCTGAATCGAGTTTACTTGTCAAGGAAATTGAAATATGTAGTGCATTCTTAGTGTTTCTTTGTAAGCTGTTTCCCTATCCTAACGATACCAAAAATTTTTGTTTTGAATAAAATTGAAGCTAATATTGATAGGGTATAACATCCTTGTTATAAAAATTTACATGCATTCTTCAATTTAATTCTCTCAAAAACCTATGAAATATGTAATATTGTGATCCCCATTTAATAGCAGAAAAGGCTGAGACATAAAAAAAAAACAAAAAAAACAAAAACAAACAAAAAAAACATGGATGTTAACTTTCATGGCTTCCAAGCATTCAATCAGAAATATCTTTTTGAGCCTCTGTTATTCTCTTAGACAAACGAGAGTAAAGACCATTGGCCTCCTCGCCTTTGTATTATAGTGAGACAGTCAGACACATTTAAAAACAAATAAGTAAACAACTGAATGAATGAAAATACAACTAAAACAGAATGACATGACAGAAGGTCCAGTGGTGACTTTAGATTGGGTGGTCTAGAAATATCACTGAGAAGGTGACATTTAATTTGATATTTGAAGACCAAAAGGAGCACACCTGGTATTTCCAGAAAGGACTTTACAAGAAAAAGGAATAGTTGGTTCAAAGGTCCTAATGCAGGAATATATTTGGCCACCTTGACAAGTAGGACAAGACCAAGGTAGCTGGTGGAGGGTCGCTAAGGCAACGAGTAATAAGAAATAATTGTGGAAAGATAGGTAGGAACCACAACACAGACCTTTATAAGAATGAACAAGGAATTTGGATTTAATTCTAAGTGTCAGTAACAGACATGAGAGAAGGAGCAGAAGCAGGACAGCTGACTAGGAGACTTTTGCAATAATCCACTGGGGAAATCAAAGAGCTTGTTCCAGAATGGGAGCTGGGGACAAGATATACAGGGTATGTTTGCAAAGTCGATCCATAGGTCTTGCTGAGAGATTGCAAGTTGGGGCTGAGGGAAGAGAGAGGACTCAGAGTCCCTCCTAGGTTTGAGGTTTGATTTGGCTCCCTGGGTGGCTGGTTACGTCGTTCTTAAGATGGGTAAGACTGGGATAGGCGAGGGTTTGTGGCAGGGTAGAAGAAATCTACCCTGAGATCAGTTTGGGGATTGGTAGGTTTGAAATACTCACTAGCCACCTGGGTTCATTGTATTCCATTTGAACCTCCCAATAACTCTCTCCGATTCTCCATCAGGCTCTGTCTCTTGGGAAGCTGACATGGTTCAGTGGGCCTCCTTGCCCCAGTTGCTTTTGTCCAATAGAAACCTCCAGAGTATTAGACAGAGGAAGGTAAGTGAAAGTGGGTTATGCATTGTCCTGGCTCCTTGCTTATGCGGCCTGCAAGGGTTGACTGATTCCCTCTTCCAAAGGCCACCGCTCCTGGCTGTAGTCCCCTCCTCTGTGACTCTCTGCAGGCACTTACTGTAGTCCCTTCTCTCCTCTTGCCCTTTCAAGCATACGGTGTGAGCATTCCCCTTTATTGGCAGCTCCAGGATACTGCCTTGCCCTTTGTTGGTTTTCCTGAACCTAACCTACAGCTTTGTAAGTAGTCCTTCCATTAACAATAGGTTAAATTACCTGGACTGTAATTTGTTTGATTGGTATGTGCCATCTCTTTGCTTCCAGGCTCTTGAAATGCAAGAGTGAACTGGAAAAACCAATAGAGGCCCAGATAGAGGAGTGGGGAGTTCCAGGGAGATGTGAGTGAAGGCTGGAGTTCAAGGTCTGCGGGTGATTAGTTTATAAATGACGCTGCAGGTCATGGCAGTGCATTAGCTCATCCAGGGAAAATTTTCCTGTACCCTTAAAAGCCACTTTTAACAGAGCTCAGCGCTTTTTGTCTAGCCAGGCAGTGAGTACACTGGCTTGTTCCCTCTCTGTCTTCTGCTCAGCTCCTCTAACAAAGGCAGTGACAAGCTATTAGCTGCCATCCCCTTCCGAACTGCCATTTCCAGTGGAGCTTTACCAAAGTCATTATCTCTCTAATTTGCTCCCTAGGACGCCAGCTCACACACAACTAGCACCAGCAAGTGGGACAGAGCGCTGCCTTTGTCTGCCTTCTGTTTTAAAATGTATTTTTCTTCTTGAGGGCAATGGTTGTATTGACAAATATTCCGTGTGGGATGAAGAGTCTGTACCAAATTCATCCAGTATTCCCTTAAAGCTCCACCCATGAGGTCAGTTACCCAGCAAAACGTGATGATGGATTTGGTTTCAACAGGTCAAGTATTCAAATTCAGGTGTGAGCTGGCAGGCAGGCAATTAATATTTTACACAGAGGTATTTGGGTATTAATAACACAGTGAACATAAAAGGCAACGAGGAATCCTCAGCCTTCCATTAAAAAGTGAACAGCTGAGAGCTGATTGCCAAAGGGTGAAAGTAGCTTCTGGGGGCTCGGGATTAATTATCTGGGATCTTCCTAATTACCACAGGAATTGGTAGCTGCTATTATTTAATTGGAGCTCTTGTTATTTAATTTCTTTTATATTCTGAAAAGCAATTAATGGAGTAAGGAGAGGTAGGCCTGAAATTTTAAATGCTTCCTCGAGGCTTCCCAGAACCCAGTCCTACGTAGTTTTCAAGGCATAATGTATGCCTCGCCTCCTCCAGATGGATGCCTAGATTCATGTAAGCTTCTCCCTCTTCTCTGGGTTTCTGTAGAACTTCTCCTTAGAACCATAGTGTCTACTCAAGGATTTTCAACCTTTTGCAGGGCCTCCTTCTTGGAATTTCTGGGTTCTTCGGACCCTAGTTTAAAACTACCAGTGTAGTTTGCTTGGTTTCTAAGTTGGGAAATCTAAATTTTGTGTTCCAACGATAACCTCTGAATGCATTTGTTTTCTTTGACAGTTAACAGGAAACACTTATTATGGTTTTTATAATCCCCATATTAACCTTCTCTTTTGAGATTTGAAAGATCAGAAACTGGCAGAAGTATCAGAGGTTTACTATCCCAAGTCCCTCACGTTCCTGATGAGAAAACGTAAATGAAGGATAGAAAGCAATACGTGCCCAGAGTTCCTGAGCTTAGTATTAGAGCCCTGATTCCAGAATCAAGTTCTCCTCATTCCCACTCAAACTTTGATGTGCACACAGCTCTAAGAGGGATCGTGTTGAAATGCAGATTCTGATCCAGTAGACCCTGGCAGGGCCTGAGAGTCTTCATTTATAACAAGCTCCCAGGTGATACTGGCGCGGCTGGTCCACAGACCATTCTGAATAGCAAAGATTTAGGAAAGGTTCAACGCAGGTCGGACATGGTTCCTATAGGGGGCACCAATTGCATCAATTCATTTTTTATACTTCTTCCAGAATCCCTTCCTCCATCTTTTCATTAGGACCTGTTTTTTATCAGACCAGTCTCTCCTCCATCACACACTGTCAGTCCTGGGCCATAAGGTCTGTCCAATCCTTTCCCATGTCCCAGCTCCAGGCTGGGCCTACGGTCCAGGTGTGGGCCTGTGCTTCAAGCGTGGCCATTCAGTATATTTTATACTGCTAACCCTCTGCTATATTGGTTATATTAACAGTGGACATATGGCAGAAGCCATGCAAATCTGAGACATTCCAAAACTTGGTAGTATTACTGAGGAACATACCTTCTCTTTTTGCTGGACTCATTGAGAAGCCAGACCTGGAGACACAGAAATAGTCCTTCATATGGTCTGCCTAAGAGAGAATCTAGTGTCCAGAAACCTGGGTCTTGAGAGGGAGAAAAAGTCTGTTACCGAATGACAACATTGAACGCCTGGATTCAGCTGTACGTGTAGCTAGGTCAACCTTCCTGGACGTTTCTATTTCATGAGCCAATAAAATTCCTTGTTTTGCTTAAGATGAGCTTCTGTCACTTGCAACTGGAAGAGTCTTGGTTGATACACTTCCTATCAGGAAGGATTAGGAAAGGATTACTTGTAAGAAATCAAAGAGTTTAGAGAAATAGAAATTGGTAAATGAACTACCTAGACATCTCTGGCTGCCTAGAAGTCGAAGATTCCCACGCCTCGCAGAAGACCTCACTAAATCTCAGCTCCTAGCACAAGCAGGGGCCTCAAGACCTCTCATCCACTGAGCTTCCTGCTTTGCTATTCTGAAAGCAGAGGCTCCAGCGGAAGCTCCCCGTCCCCCCCCCCCGCCCCCATGACTGGACATGGAAGACCCATTACTTTACATCTTTGTACATGGTTTTCATATCCTAGCCCTTTCCTAGGATAAGACTATGTCATAGAAACACTTGAGTTCAAAGCCTGCCCTTGTCTCTTGCGGTCTGCATGACATGGAGGGACAACTTCACATCTCAGAGCCCTCCCCCCCCAAATCTGCAGGACCAGGGCAGGGCATTATCCTTATCAAGCCACTGTATGGACTAAGTAAGATGCTGTGAACTGCCTCCTTCTCTGCCTCTTTCCTTGCCATTATCTGGACTTTTGACTTCCTCCCGATTTTCCCCTTTTGGAATGGAAACTTTCTTTTCCTTCTCTGGAGGCCTCTTCCTGGTTCCAGGATCTCCAGTGCAAATAAAGGAGAGACTATGGATTTCCCCATCTCTCTTTCTCCAGAACATTTTGTTGGCCCCGAATCTCAGGATCCTTCCCTAACTGTGCTCAGTGGAAATTAAGTAAACTCAAAATTAACGTTGAGGGTGAAGCAAAGGTATGCAGATCAGAAAGCTATAAAAATACGTTTTTCAAAGGGACCTATGATAATTTTGGCTGGAATTGCCGCTTTGAAGTCCCTGAGAGTCTCTGCCTAGAGTGTGGGTATCTGTTGCCAGCTGGGGCCCCTGCAGACACATCCACACTTGTTCACCCTTCGACATGAAAGATATTCAGAGACTATGGAAAATGATTACCACTTGTTTAGACAATTGGAGGAGCATATCAATAACCTTTAGCTGATACGTATATGGCACTGTGGGCACTGTCTATCCTTCAGCCTCCTTCGCTGTCTGGCCAAACTCTAAACAGTGTTCCAATCAGACACTGGGGGGTAGGGGCTGGAGACATGTGTCCCAAGGGAACATCACTTGCTCTGCCACTCCCCTCTTTTAAATTAAGTTAATTGTGGAAACCATGGTTAATCACATTATGTACATTTCAGGCGCACAACTTTGTGATACAACATCTGTATACCACGTTGTGTATTCACCACCCAGAGTCTATTCTCCGTCCATAGCCTTGTGTTTGATCCCCTTGCCCCTCTTCATCCTTCCACACCCGCCTTCCCCTCTGGTAACCACCATTCTGTTGTCAGCATTTATGAATTTGTTTGTTTGTTTGTTGCTTTTGTTTTATTCTACATATGAGTGAAACTCGTAGAAACAGAGAATAGAATGGCGATCACCAGTGGCTGGAGGTGGGGTGGGGAAAAGGGCAGGGTGTTGTTCCATGGGTGTAATTTCAATTAGGCAAGAAGCGTAAGTTCTAGAGATCTGCTGTCCAACACAGCACCTATGTTTTACAATACTGGATTGTGCACTTATTTAAGTGGGTAGATCTCATGTTAAGTTTTCTTACACACACACACACACACACACACACACACGCACACGGAACACAAGGGAACCTTAGGAGGTGATGGATGTGTCAGTTACTTTGATAACGTGGTGATGGTTTCATGGATGTATGTCCCAGTCAATCAAATCGTACGCATTAAATACCTGCGATTTTTTTGTATCTCACTTACATCTCAATAAAGCTGGTTAAAAAGAGTAACGCTTTCCCAATTGATCTCGGTGTTATCCTCACTTCTTTTCCCTCATCCATTTTTCACATGGCAGCCAGAGGACTGTTGTAAAATGCAAATTAGATCCTGTGACTTCCCTTCTTTAAACCCTCCAATGCTTTCCCCTTATGTTGGTGTCAAATTCCAGCTTTCCTGCCCTCCGGACTACTCAGAGCCTCCGCTCCACCCTTGGAGCATGGCCGCCTTCTTCACACCATGGATCTTGCGTTGGGCCTGTGAAGTGCTTCCCCCCAGAATTTGGCATGATCACGTCTCAGATCTTCATCCTACTAGTACTTCTTTCAACACAGTGTCTCGGGTCACCCTACACAACTCAGCCTCCTCCTCCTTTCTCTGTGACATCTTTGTGTTGTGCTTCTTATCCTGGTTAGTACTTGTCACTCTCAGAAATTATCTTGTTTATTCACGCATGTGTTTTCATTCTGCCTATGTTTTCCCCTCCATTGCACTTGGCACATAAGAAACAGTCAATAAATACTGTCTATGAATGAATGAGCTGGTTGTGTGGAGTTGCTTAAATCATTTAGTCTCTGGATCTTAACAGCCATATTTATAAATTGAAGACATTGGACAAGGGGAATCCTCAATATGTGAAATCTCTACTCTGTGGCCTGAATATATAATTGGAGTTTTGGGGTAGAAGAAAATACAGTTAGAGGATATGACATGGGATTGGTCCTTGAGGTGCAAAAGATCTTATTGATGATATAAAACTAAGGAAAAATAAGTTACAGTATAAAAGGTAACTAATTAAGCCCATAATTACAGACTGTCAGTGAATTCTGGTTAGATAGAAAGCAAATGCCATTCTAAACAGATGGCTGTTGAGAAGACATCATCCAAGAGTGAGTCTTTGAGCTGCCCCATGAAGGGTGAGCTCATGTAGTCAGACACCCCACTCGCTGTTGATTTAGTTTAGGTCAATTCCCATTCATCTCTGGACTCAGGGTTCTGCATAGGATGGCATGGTGAAGCAAGGAGTCTGGCCAGATTGCCTTTGGTACCTAGCTCTGCCAGCTTTGGGAACTTGTGTGAGCAGCTGATCTCTTTGAACCTGCGTCCCCATCTGCCAAATGAGATTAATAGTATCAATCACATAGAACTGGGAGAACTTGATTAAGTTTTATTACACAAGGCCTGTGTGTGGGTGTGTGGAAGGGTGACTCACTCCTCTTAGGCCCTCATGAAATAGTAAAGAAAATCTAAAAGTAGTAATATACACAACTACATGTTTCAAATTTGATTAGGCCATTATGAAATGTTAGAGAGAAAAAGGAAACAAAAAACAGAGTGGTAGAATACAGGACTAAATTTTTTTGGATTGGCCATTCTGTCTATCCATACCATGTTTTGTGTTTGTCTTTGGGTTAGCCTTAGAAGCTCATCAGCATGGGGAAAAACTATATACACCCTTTCCTTGTCTCCCAGATTAAATATGCAGGGACAAGTGCAAAAATAAAAATACAATTAATGTTTAAAATTCTCAACAATAAGCTCTAAGACCTTCAGAAATGTCCCAAGTTTGGTACTATCACTATGGCAAATATTATTTTTTAAATAAACTATATAAAACCAAAAACATTTGTGACTCAGGAGTTTTTCCCCAAAAGGACTAAAGGTGGCATTGTGCTATATTCTAACAAAAGACCATCACTCTTTTAGAATTCCTTTTTGCTTAATCTCTAAACCACTAGCAACAGAAGATGCCTTTATTTTCTAGATCATTGTTTTAAGATGGAAAGTTTCAATCACTTCATTAAAATAACAGGTTAGCAGGACCAGGAATAGGGCTTGGAACGAGTCCTATAGGTGTAGGGTCTGATCCTGCTGGCCTTTCTTTGGGGGGGGGGGATGTATTTTGTTCAGCATGGTTTTTTTCTGCATTAATTTTGATTTTTCAACATTTCATTGAATATATTAAAATAACATATCAAGATATTATTTATCTTATTACTTAGTCTTTGGTGCTGCTTAACTTTTGTTCCCAAGGTGAGTACTTTGCTTGAATGGAGAAAGTGGAGCTGGGTTCTGTAGAGACACAAAATGGCCAGTGGCTTCACGTACTAGTAAGGCTAGTAGCCAGAATCTACAGAACAGACATTGTACCAGGCACATTACATCCCAAATGTCATTTAATCCCTACAGTAATTCCTCCAGGAAATAATACACTTCTATTTGAGAGATGAAGCACATGGTAGGCACTCAAAAATATGTGTGAATGAATAATAGTAGTAGTAGTGCCTAAGTTTTCTTGAATGCCGACTATGTGTGAGAGACTATACTGAAAGTTCCTGTAACTATCAGATCGTAGACGAGGAAACTGATACACCTGTTCAAGGTAACACAATGAAGAAATGAGGAAACTAGGATTTCAACCCAGGTAAGGTTGCCAGATAAAATATAGGACTTCCAATAAAATTTGAATTTCAAATGAGCAATGATTTATTTTTAGTACAAGAATGCAGACTTCTACTACAGCGATTATTTGTTGTTTATGTGAAATTCAAATTTAACTGAGCACCCTGGATTGTTTTTCTCTTTTTGTGTCTCTGTCTTCTTTTTTCTATGAAGGCTTTAATTTCTTAGCAGAGTTTTAAGTTCTCAGAGAAATGGAGGGGAAAGTACAGAAATGTCTGATATACTCTCTGTCTCACATATGCGTCATTGTCAACAACCAGAGAGGGACCTTTGTTACAAGTGATGAACCTACATTGACACATCGAAATCACCCAGCGTCCCTAGTTTCCATTATGGTTCACTCTTGGTTGTGCATTCCATGGGTTTGGACAAATATGGGTTTGACATAGATCCATAATTATAGTCTCATCCACAGTAGTTTCTGACCCCAAAGTCCTCTGTGCTCCACCTGCTCATCCTTCCCTCCCCCAAACCCTGACAACCACTGATCTTTTTACTGTCTCCACAGTTTTGTCTTTTCCAGAGTGTCACGTAGTTGGAATCATACTATATGTAACATTTGCAGATTGGCTTCTGTCACTTAGTAATATGCATTTTAAAGTTCCTCTGTGGCTTTCATAGTTGGATAACTCATTTCTTTTTAGTGCTGAATAATATTCCACTGTCTGGATGTACCTACTGAAGGACATCTTAACTAAGTCTAAGTTTGAGCAATTATATATAAAACTGCTATCAACATCTGTGTGCAGGTTTTTGTTTAGTTAGAAGTTTTCAAATCCTTTGAGTAAATACCAAAGAGTGTGATTGCTGGATCATATGGTAAGAGCATGTTTAGTTTTGTAAGAAACTTCCAAACTGTCTTCCAAAATGGCTGGACCATTTTGTATCCCTACAGGCAATGAATGAAAGTTCCTGTTGTTCCACATCCTCACCAGCATTTGGTGTTGTCAGTTTTTTTGGATTTTGGCCATTCTAATAGGTGGCCAGTGGTATCTCATTGTTGTTTTAATTTGCATTTCCCTGATGACATATGATGTGGGACATCTTTTCATGTGTTTATTTGCCACTTGATTTCCTTCTTTGGTAAGGTGTCTATTCAAGTCTTTAATCCATTTTTTAATAAGGTGGTTTGTTTTCTTTTTGTTGAGTTTTAAGAGTTCTTTCTATATTTGTTAGTTCCCTGTATTTTTCTTCACTAACTCTGGCAACCTGAAACCCAAGATATCTGGTGACAATAAAGCACATGCTTTTAAGCATTACATTCCCCTGAGATTTTCAGTGTCCAACCCTTGAAGGTCTCACACAGAGTAGGTGGTAATGTGATTTTGGCCTCGAGTTTGCCTCCCTCCTCCCTCCCTACTGTTCACCATTAAACACGTGGCCACATGTCTTCCTTTGCCAAAACAGGCCTTGTCTGTTACCTATTGTCTTCTCATAGTTAGTTACCCTTTTCACTCTCAAAAGTGCCTCACTTCTGCTAGGTAACAACTCACCCTACATAAACCAAATTACACCATCGCAAAACAACACATTTCTGGGTGTCACTGGCACTCGAGGCCACTTACAAGTAGTTCAGACTGTGATTCTTAGATAACCTAACTGCCAAAAGCCTTCTACATCTTTTATGTATGCAGTGCATGATCCCCTTCTCTGGCTTCCTTCACTGTCCCCATCCATTTAATGGGGGAGCCGAGATAGGTAATGTCTCCTGCTTCCTGCCAGGATACTATGGCATCTGGTGTCTTGAGTGGGTAGTGACCCCTAACCCCCTAATCCCATCCTATTCCACCTCCTCCAGGAAGCCTTTGCCAGCTGACTGGCCAGGCTGATCCCATGCACCACATCCCAGCTCCCTCCGCCCTCCCTCTGCTGTTACAACCACCCTCCCACACTGCCCTTGTAGGTTGTAAGCTCCCTAAGGGTGGTGGCTGTCACTTATACTGCTACGGTAGCCCAGTGCCTGGCAAACGTCTGCTGAATGAATCAGAGCGGGAATACATGGTACACCAAGGAGGCTCCCGAGAAGAGGAAGGACACCTGGGAGGGCTGACGGGCGCGTAGGAGCCCCTGGTGTCTGCACACCTGGTCCTGATGGAGGCGCCTGACTGAGCAACGTGGAGGAAGCAGCTCGAAGGTGCTCTTCGCTTCTGTCTGGCCGCATCACTGACTCCACGTGGCCTGTCTCCTGAGATCCACGAGGGACCCTCTGAGAATGTCTCGCCTCACACTGAGTTAGAAACAGACACAGCAATAACAATCACCAACAGAAGAGCAAATCGTCTCCCCGGTGCTGGCCATGCATTGTGACTCCTTCGGGCAGGCCTCTCACAGAGAGCACAGTTGTCACACCTTGTCTCCTAAGCCCATAAACGGAGTGGCATGTAGAAAAAGGAGCTGACTTCCGCTAGGATAGGCCAATGTCTGAGGTGGCCGTGCCATTGCATGGTAAGTCCCGTGCTCAGCCATCAAAGGGCCCAAATGACCTGACCTATGTCTGAAATAGCCCAGAAGCCCCTCCTTTTCCTAGTGGCAGCCAACGTCTGCTGACATGGCAGAACCTCCTTTCTAATTTTTTTTCTTGAGAGAGTGGGAGAGAGAGAAAGAGAGCACAGTTTTAATAACTAGAACTTTCATTTTCATAAGAATCATTTGAAGTAGGTATAATTATTATAATCCCCATCTTACAGATGAGTAAGCCGAGGCACAGAGAGATTAAGTAACATGTCCAAGGTCACCAGTGAGTGAGGAGCAAAGCAGGGATTTGAGCCTAGCCGGGCTGACAATAGGACCAAGTCCACTCTGTTCTGTTAGTTTCAAGAATCTTCACAAGCAGCCTCTTAATTGATGTTTTCAATATGTAATACACATACCATCCTGATGAGTTACTTATTATGAGCCCAATTTTGAGATGAGAACATTGAGATTCAGTGAAGTTAAAGAAATTATACAAGGCGATAAAATGAATTAGTGACAGAGTAAAAATTGAAACACAGAAATGTGTGACAGCAAAGTCTGTAATATTTTTGGCATTCTCTCTCTCTCTCTCTCTCCCCTTTCCCCGAAGCTTTATAAACAAATTAGTCAATTCAATCAATTCAACAAACTTATGTTTCAGTCCCCCATCTGTGAAGAGGGGTATATTGATATGCAAGGATCATGCTAGGTCTTTGAAATCTAATCTTCTCTAATTGCATTATGAGCATTTATTCATGAAGCACCAGTTTTGTGACATCATGGGAGGAAACAAATAGGATGAAAAGTAACACATGTAAGCATAATGTGAACGGTATTGTCGTCACACCACTCAAGTGAGGTCTAACCCCAAAATCCAGTGACAAGGTCAAGGGGAAAAGCAACAGTGGATTCCTTCACTCAGCTATTTAGGAAATGCCTGTTAGGGTCAAGCCCTTTGCTAGGCACTCGGAGTAAAATGACGAACAAAGTAGAAATGGGGCCTGCCCTTATGAAGCTGACTATCTAGTGGCAGGCGAAGACATGGACGGGAACCCATTGTCAAGAGCACGCTATTGGGGTGAGATTCCGTGCAAGGGCACCATCGGAAGGCTTTCCAGAAAATATCAAACTAGGCTACTACAGTTTTTTAAAAGATGAGTAGCCAGGCCAGAAGTAAAAGCAGAGGGAGAGAATTGGTCACCCAGCGTTCCCACTCGTGGGAACATCACGGGGGAGAAATAGAAGGAGCCGATGTCAGACAGATAAGCACAGCCTGAGTCACGCAGGACCTTGTATGCACCCAGCTGCACCAAGGAGCTGGGATTTCACTTTGGTCCTAGTAAGAGCAATGGGAATGATTGCCTGAATAATGAAAGTAAAGATGATTGCCAACACAAAAAGCACTTCTGTGATCTTGGGGAGGTTACTTCAGTTCTAAGGACTCCGTTTCTCCACCTGCCAATGTATGTTAATAAGACCTGTCTCCTAAGATGGAAGGAGAGATTCCCTATAGAATTTAGCACAGTGCCTGAGCACGCAGTCACCATAGCTGATACGTTTTTATAACTTGATCACCACTGTTACCCTACTAGAATGGTGTGCTCATCCATATGTTGCATTTGAGAAATCTGAGAGCATCTGGGGACTGGACCAACACTACATAATTGGGAGATGTTAGATTGCAGGAGAATTGATGGAATTCCCCTATTAAGCTTCCTCTATAAACCGTGTCTAAAGAAATGGCTTGTAGGTGTGTTTCAGGTAGGAATGGAGGGTGGGGTAACATCTTATCCTGGACCAGAAGATTTCCTGGAGAGATGTCAGAGAAAGGGAACTGCCCAATGGGAACAGGACAACTGTAGTTAGGGGACAAAGCTCCAGGCACAGCTGCCTGGCTTGGAGGAAAATAATTGACAGTAAATATATAACAGAAAGAAGCAAGTTCTTAGTGTTTCTGGAAAGAAGTTCAGATTCTAATAGTCAGATGTCTAAATCGTAACACCTGCCCCAAGGACAATTCAGCCAGTGCTCAGAAATTAAATAGAAATAGGCCCAGAGTCATTGAATGGTTCTTGATCTCATTCTAAGGCTGCCACTCAACCTCCAGCAGCAGGTTTCTGCTAAGCTGTGTGCCAGGTACTATGCATGAAATATAGATGAGTCATGTTAGTAATGATCCTGGTGGTGATGCTAATGGTATCAGTCACATCCCATGTGCCAGCCACCTGCTTTTACAATTGTTAACCCTCACAGACACTGCCCTTTGAGAGCTCACTAATATCGTGGACTTACGGAATTATGAAGAGCACCGGGCTCGGTTCCAAGGGTCTACCTTAGAGACGTGGCCTGGCCATCATCTTGGCCAGGCTCTACATGAAACCCTGCTGTCCCTTCCCTCACAGCGGTAAGATCTAAGAGTGCCCTGACACCCACCCCACTGTATCAGGACCTCACGTGTGTGTTGACAGAGGGCCACCTATGTGCAAGGATCTTTGCTTATACCTGCCTGTTCTGGACCCCGTTCAATCAAAATCATTTTAAAATGAGCTGGAGCCAATTTTGAAGAGCCACAGCAAACAGAATCTATCTGAATCCTTCAATCCTAAACTGTACTACCCCCTGAGCAAATGGGTCACACCTCTGGCAAGTCTGAACTTCATTGTTCACAAGAAGCCAATATTGTCCAAGACAGAAAGTACAAGATGGCCACTGAGGCAACACTTACACGCTGGGGGACCTTTTGTTTTTCAAGTGCCCAGGCTGGAACCACCTTCCTAGCCTCTGAATTACTCCCAGGCCCTCCAGCTGTTGTCCAACTCTCTTTCCAGCTCTGAAGCCAGACGATGAACAGCCCATCTCACCCTCCAGGAACCTTCTGGAACTCTGCAGGGAGGGGCTCCTTCTCCCCGGCAGCCCCACCTAGGACAGCACCACTCACTCCTTCCTCCAGACTCTCAGAAACTGTTGGTTTTGCTGACTGTTTGCCCTGCCTGCCCTGGACTGGAGAGGGTGCCCTCAGAGGGCAGAGCAGGAGGGCAACCAGTCATCTCAGTGTCCCTATGACTGGCACAGTGCTTGGTGCCCAGGAAGTAGCCCATACATATTTGGTGAGTAAAGAATGAATAAATGAAAGAATAAATTCCTACTGAACACAAATATAGTCGATTCAGGGACAGATGTTTAATGTGGCATTTTTTCCCTGAGATATAATCTCAACATCTGAAATTCTCCCCTTTGATCCTCATAAAAGCTGTCAGCTTCTTCAAGGACCACACATATAAAATAGAGATGCCGTGACTTCTCATGAAAGAAAATCTCTCCTGACTATGTCACTTATAAAACCGTCACTTGAAAAACAAACAAAAATCCTGTCCCCTGAACAAGTGTCTAAGAATGGAATCTTCTTTCTAGAAAGGATGGGCTTTGGGTCACCAACTCTGCATTCAAATGCTCCATCAACTTTGGGGAATTTACTTGACCAACTTTGGGAAAATTGAGTCTCCAATTTTCCTTCTAGAGAACGAAGAAGAAAGTAGTTACTACCTAGTGTTTTGTGAAGATGCCACTCTCTCTGCATAGTACCTGGCACGAGGTAGGTGCTCAGTAAATTATCGGTTTGGTTCTCATTGCTTAGGCCGTACCTCCATGCTTTTGCACGTGGTCCCAGCCTTCCCCGCAGGTCCCAGCCTTCCCCGCCCCCTCTTGCAAAGTTCTTGCTTTTCAAGACTCAGATCAAAAGCCTCCTACTTAAGCATTCAAGTGTCCACTTTGTAAGGTTAAATCCAATCTTCAAATTGCAATAAGGAAACGTGTTCCGCTTCCCTGGCAGTGCGGTCATTGATCCGCAGAGGATTTGGTCACCTGCTTGCCTTGCCAACAGAGCATCATGTGAAGTCATTTTCTGTGAGACCACACTGTATCGATCTGGTGTGAGGCCAGAGGCTCTGACTGTTAAAAAAAGTAAGTGTTGGATGTTGGGGTGAGGAAAGCTTGTAAGCTTCCTATTTCTCATCCACTGGAGGATCTAACAGGCAGGGAGCTCAGGGCAGTGTTAGTGTGGCGTTTCAGCTTTGTGTGGGGCCATGGAAGAGGACGCTGTTTGCTGGATGAAGTGTCTGCTGCATTGCAGTCATGTTTTCCTGTCATGCCTGGTGCAGAGGCCACACCCATTCCAGGTGGTCAGCCCAGGGCCTGGCCCTTCATCCACCTGAGGAACCAAGCAGGATCACAGGTGGGTACACCCAGCATCTTTGATGTGTTTATTTACTCATCCACTCAAATATTAATTTACTTTGTGCAGATCCCATTCATAATGCTATCTGCACAAAGTAAATGGCGGCCACGCACACAAAAATATTGAATAGAGTTTCTAGCCTCAAGAGGCTTATGGGTTTGTTAGGAAGCAATTAGTTAGAAACCTAACAAGAAATATAAGGTCAGCAAGAATTCAGACCTTGGCATAAGAACCATTATGGGCAAATAGTTCTTGTCAGGTACTTTCTGTGACTTTAGTGAGCTACGGAACATGTCTGAACTTCCATTTTTGATCTTTAAAATGGGAGTGGTCGAGGGAATTACACAAAGCTTGGGCTATCTCACAGGAATTAAAGATTGTCTGTGCAAAGGGCCTGGCAGGTAGAAGATATGCAATATATGGCAAGTATTATTATTAATGCCTTTTGTAGACTTTCCTTTGCAATTTTTACATGTCTACCCCATATCCATTATCTCATGGAAGGGAAAGGGAGTGGCATACAAATTTCCTTTATGTTTGTCTTGCAGGGGTCTCAGCTCCTGCTCCCCGCATAACAACGCAGGATATGGTGAGGCCAGAAAGGAACACCCATGGAGCCATAGATAGGGGAGTCATAGCACTGCAGTCTCACTGGCGGCTGGGTTGGAGACACAGGAAGCAGGAACCACACAATCTGCAACCCGCCGTCCCCTGCTCTGCCAACCAACCAACCCCTTGCTAACTGCAATCTGTGCTTGCTAGCTCAGCCATGGCAGTTATATCAGTGGCCAATGGCTCACTGGTTACAGCTAATGGCCAACTAGCCACAGCTGATGGCCATCCAATCACAGTTGATGGTCATTTACTACCCGAACCAGCACCTTTCCAAGTGAAGCTGAGAGCCTGGAAACTACACTCCTGGCTCTCCTGTCCACACAATGTTTCACATACTCTCCTGGCTCCTGTCCCCACAACGTTTCACATAGTCCAGTAGGTACTTTACACAGACATTTTGTCTTCCAATCCACTTAACATTCAATGAGGTAGGTATTATCATCTCAGTTTTACAGATGAGAATGCTGAAGAGCACAGTTTCGTCTAAGGTCACACAGCAAATGACTGTCCAGGCAGGAATTAATTAGTTCCTGAAAGTACTCCATTTTGAAAAGTAGGCTCTTTCTACTACGCCATATTTGGGGTAATAGGGGAAAGCATATTTATATCCGTGTAGGACATAGTATTGTGGTTAAATGCACAGACGCTGAACCCAAGATCCAACACCTACTATGTGACTGTGGGCAGGTGTACTAGCTTGCTAAGGCTGGTATAACAAAATACCATAGACAAGGCAGCTTAAACAGCAGACATTGATTTTCCCACAGATCTGGAAGGTGGAAGTCCAAGATCGAGGTGTTGGCAGGGTTGGCTTACTCTGAGGCCACTCTCTTTGACTTGTAGATGTCTGCTTTCTCCCTGTGTCCTCCTGTGGTTCTTTCTCTGGGTGTACACATCCCTGGCACGTCTTTGTCCAAATATCTTGTTATTATAAGGACACCAGTTGCATTGGATCAGGGACCACTCTAACAGACTTATTTTACTTTAATCACTGCTTTTTAAGACCCTGTCTCTAAATACAGTCACATTCTGAGGTCCTGGAAATTAGGGCTTCAACGTATGAATTTGGGGGGGCGAGCACAATTCAGCCCGCAGCACTGGTTTTGGAACTTGAACTTTCTTGTGCCTCATCTGTAAAATGGAGAGCATAAATTAAAGTTTGTAAAGTGCTTAGAACAGTACCCGGTACCTAGTAGAAGTAATATAGATGTTTGCTAAGTAAAGAACGTGGAACCATAGAGACATAAATTGTCAGGCCTGAGTTAGTGTTTAGTCGAAGAACTACAACGGGTTTCCGGTTTCCAACCCTGGGTCTCGTATAAATGGGCGCTGCAATAATATCTGTTGAACAAATAGATGGTTCCATTGAATCACAGGAGAAAGTGACTTAGGAGGGGTTGGGCTCACAGACCTGGAAGGAAAATCTGAGATTCTCTCTCATTTTAAGAGACAATTGAGAGGCAGTGGGGTGAGTGATGTGCCCAAAGTGTCACAGCTGGTAAAAGGCAGAACTGCAGCAAGATGTCAGGAGCCCTGACTCTCAGGTCACTGTGCCTGCCTTGGACCAGACGGCCTTCCAGGAAACTGAGACACCTAAAATATGTCGGTTCTCCCTTTGTCCCAAATCACCACCACGAGTACCAAATGCATCCAAGCCTATGTGAGTTATTTTCAGCAATAATATCACTTTTTTAAATATTGCATTTGCATCTTTCACCTGGGAGGCCCTGATTAATTCAAAATACACACACACACACACACACACACACACACACACACACACACATAGCTGATAAAAGCTGGTTTGTAGACACAGGATGTGTGCTGCATAATTAGAACAGAGCGAGTCACAGCAGATGGAGCACATAGCACAAGTCCATGCAAAAAAGATGTGAACCACCAAGGGCAAAGTGAAAGTGACAAAAGTGAATGCAGAAACCCTGGCTGAGGTGTCTTGGAATAATGGCTGGCTTTGGGACTCATTCTGAGGTCTGCTTATTGCTGTGGCTACAAATATCCTGGAATTTATTAATATTGCTTGTATTAACCAGACGGCTAATGAATCATGCGCTGATATTATTATTTAGAGATATTTATTGTACTTTGTTCTTAAAGTAAATGGACCCTATTCCAAAGATGGGGGGATGTACAATCTCCAGGCAGTCTTTATGCTAGGTTTGCTCACTTACACGTAATAATAACGTATAATTTTCCATGAAAAATACTTGCCTATTTTATAAAACTTTTTAAAAATGCATTCAGAGCAATTCTTTTATTTTTGTGTGTTTATTTTATAGTCTTCGACCACAGTATATTGTATTTGCTGCTTAATACTCATGAGAGTAGTATAGTGCACTTATTCAACTCCCCCTGTTATAAATTTTGGTAGTTTCCAGTTTTGAAGGGTATGTTTAAGTGAGCTTAAGTTCATGCTTTGAATTAATTTTTTTCTTAAAATACTAAGATTTTGAAAATCAGATATTCTTCTAAGTCGCACATGCTATCATTTCAGTAATTGGCAGCCATAGTGCTGAAGTATGTTGTTAGGTAAATTACCTGAAACAAATAATAATAATAATAATAATAATAATAATAATAATAATAATAAATGTTATTATTCAGATGTTAGCATTGGAACACAGCTATGACTACACTCTGAAAACACAAAAACCTCAAATAATAATAAACCAACATGCAGGGAAAAAGGAAGGAGCATGAATTTAAGAGTCAGACCAAGTCAAGTGTGACGCAGGCTGTTCAGGCATTGGGTGTGACGTCGCTTCCTGGGTCTTGATTTCGCATGTCTGCACTGGGGATAACGACTTTCCTGGTGTGATGGTCAGAGGAGTCAATTACACATTGGATGTAAAAAACACATAGCCTGTCAGCTGACGCACAGCTCATCCTTTCTCCTACGACATGGAGACAAACTCTAAATGCCCCTTCTCCAGGAATGCACAGATAATTATCGCTCAGACTGGTATTTATTAACCTCTGTTTTCTACATAATTATATAAGGTCTCTTTTCTAATTTGCGTATATGAACACAATGTAAAATAGCTAATTGTGTTTTTAATTCACGTCACAAAGGCTCTGGCTGAGCCAATGCAATGGCAGTGCTATGACCTCCCACGAAGACTAAAGTGCCCCAGCCATCCTGGACCACTCACAGTGCCCTTGATGGGCCAGAGGTGGCCTGTGTCCAGTCCTCCAGGTCATGCCAGGGGACAGTCTCCCCTCCTTCACAGCTCAGCTCAAACATTAGCGCCTCAGTGAGGAGTCTCCGTCCCCTGGGTGGAGATAGCCATATATATTTTTTTGGATATATTGATACTGCAGCACACACAATCCCTGTTCCTAACATCAAACTCAGTTTCCTAAACTTGTTCCTTCCTGTCCACACCCTCCACTCACCTGTGCGCTCCCTGAAGGTGGAGACCGGTGGCTTATCCCTGGCTCTTCCACTAGCACCAGTGCAGTGCCCTGCATGGAACGGGTGTGTATAGATGCTTTTCTGAATGAAGGAAACCAATGAACGCTCTGTGTAAATAGAATGGTGGCCCCAGACTTTCCAAATAGATGAGGTTGGAGTGGAGCAGCAAGGGGCTTTTATTCTCACATTAGGCAATTTTGTTTTGCGTGTTGGTTTGTAACAGGTCAAAAACATTGCAAGGTCTTCTAAGAGGGCTTTTATTTCGACTTCCTGTAAGGTAAGGGGAAATGGCGCTGCTTACATAAAATGACAGTATCAGTAGTAATGTTTGGAGGTATCTGCCAGGGAAGGGTGCTAATGGAGTTTAAAAAAGACCCCCACCTGCCCACCCATGGCACTGCGACTGAGCATTTTCCAAAACTCAGTGTTTCTCCAGGATGTCAGAAAGAGCCCCCTTAAAACAGCACCCCGATGCTACATGCCCACCCCCCAAAACACAGGTTAGCATGGACATTACATTCTAAATTAATTTTTAAAATACCACTGTGTTTTCTTTGGGGCGTCCATAAAATTCTCATTAGATTTATTAGGTCTGAATTAATCACCAAGTCCTCCCCGCAATTTGCTAATTAATTCCATATGAGACCCTGCTTTAATCAATGCACAGACTTCATTGTATTTAGTTAATTAAGAAATTGAAGGCATGGATTTTGTCATTACTGCAGGCAGCTCCAATTGACCCTGGGTGATGGTTGACGTGCTGCCGTGAACTTAGAAAAATGGGGTCCTGACCACTGCTCCGTGAGAAAATGGTGGGCGATCTGAGACATGCAGTTGAACCTGGCTAAGAAAAACAAGTGTTTGCTGTTACTTGCTGTTTGTTCAAACACGGAAAGGTTTCCTTCTTAAGCAAGAGGAGCCAATCAAAGGTGGCTGCATATTTTTAACTGTGTGTAGTCTGTAATCTATTACGGTGAAGAGAAAGGTTTGGAATGAAAGTGATTTGCATTTGAATTCTTCTTCTGCCATTACACGAGCTGTGTGTCCTCAGACAAGTTATTAAATGTCTCCAGAAGAGTTTCTTGGATTGTAAAATGTCTATAATTATAGTATAAGGTTTGGTGGAACATGAAATCATTTAGGGTAGTGCTTGGTGCTTGTTTAGAGGTTTTCAAAATTGCAATCATCATCCTCATCATCATCGCCATCATCATTGGGTTCTTTTCCAACAATTGTCTCTTTAATCCTCAAAAAATTCTTAAAAGATAAGAGAGAAATTTTATCTTGCACCGATGAAGAAACTCAGAGTATAAGGGAACATTCCTAAAATCACACAGCTAGGTGGAATTCAAGCGAGGGCCTGCCCGACCAACCTCTGTCTTTTCAATTAGTTTTCCTCACGGTGTGTAGTAAATGGGATAATTTTAACCTTCTGTGGGGACAAAGCCCCCAAAAAACAGTTTCCAGTCTCTCGGCCTCACATGGAAAGGTTCTGGCTTGGGTAGTAAATGGCCATCAACTGTGATCAGATGGCCAGCAGCTGTGCCTTGTTGGCCGTCAGCTGTAACCCGTAAGCCATTGGCCACTAATATAACTGCCGTGGCTATGCTACCAGAAAAAAATGGGGGCTAGCGAGAAGATGGTGGCTGGCAAGCTCGGACTGCTGTTAGGACGGCGGGTTGCAGATTATGTAGATCCTGCTTCCTGTGTCTCCAGCCCAGCCACCAGCGAGAATATATTGGTTTGACTTCTCTATCTATGGCTCCGTGGGTGTTCCTTTTTGGCCTCACCATGTCCTGCGTTCTTATGTGGGGAGCGGGGGCAGAGACCCCGCAGGCCGCCCCGCTGGACACCCCGTACGACACCTATGTATGGATAGTGATACCACTCGCTCACACTTGAAATACAAAGTTTCCTATTTAGATAAACTTTATGGAAATATTCCTGTATGGAAATATGTAAGCTGATTTGAAGACAGATGCTCTAAGCAGGTCGTCGTGTGGGTAACATGTGGACAGTTATCTATTGCTGTATAACAAATGCCACCCAATTTTAGGAGCTTAAAATGAGAAGTATTTATTATCTCATTATTTCTGTGCTGTGGCTGTGCTGGGGCAGGCTCTGCTCCCACAAAGCTGTTTGCAAGTCTCATGTTTCCACTGTTGGTTGGCTGAAGACTTGAGTTCCTCAACACTGGGACTTTCCAGGTCAGCTCACAACATGGCAGCGATTCTGTTCACTAGACGTTAGTCACTAGATCCAGGCCACACTCAAGAAGAAGGGAGTTACCAAGAAGTGGGGGCCAATAGGGGGCAGCGTAGAGGCTACCACATATGTGTTTATGAGAAAAGTTGTGAAATTTTCATGCAAATGACTGAAGTTTGGGAGACCACTTACTAAACATACCATCTCCAAAAAGGACTGTACACTCAGAAAACAAGTTCTGCTTCAGTTCCATCTTTGGTGTTTGGGATCCTGACTGTCTAGAAGGTTTGTTGTGCAGGGTGTAATGTGGGATCTCTGGTCCCGCTCCCCACATAAGAACACAGGATATGGTGTGGCCAAAAAGAAACACCCACGGAGCCATAGGTGGGGAAGTTGTACCACTGTGGTCTCACTGGAGGCTGGATTCACATGACATGTGACCTGCTGTCCGTTTTCCTGCCAACTGAACGACTCTCCTCAACTCCCCAACGTAGCCACGGCAGTTATATTAGTGGCCAATGGCTCAATGGTTACAGCTGATGGCCAACTAGCCACAGCTGATGGCCATCTACTACCCGAGCCAACACTCCTCCACGTGAGGCCGAGAGTCTGGAAACTGCTCTCTGGGGCTCTGTCCCCACAAGGTTCTTCAAGTTGTATTTCTAGTCATTCCCTCTTGTTTCTTTTTTGGTCTGGCTTGGCATGTTCTACAAAGGAGCAAACACTTACACACCGTCTATCCCAGAAGAATTCTACTTCCCTAAGCAATCCTTATATCCTTTAACCTCTGAGCCTCTTCATACCAGACCCTCTATTTAGAATGACTTTTCCCCACCACGCCATCCATCCAATCTTTCCTGACTGGTAAAACCCTACATATCCCCAAAAGCTGCCTTCTCCATGAAAGCCATTCCCCAGCCAGAAGGCAATTCCATCTCCATGTTTCCAGAACAATTTCTTTGGCTCTCTACAATACCATATTCAATTCGGCTTTGAGAGACAGAAAATGCTAGCATTTGCAGCATTGGCATACCTGATGCCACACACCTGGGAAGAACAAAGTGTCACCTGCCCTGTGCTATGAGAAAGTGAAATGTACAGAGTACATAGCCACTCTCCAAGGTGACCCCCACGGCTGTCTTCCTGCTGATACACATGCCCTTGTGTAGTCCCCTTCCATATTGAATCAGCGTTTACCTATGTGACCAATGGGATGCAGCAAAAGAAATAGTGTGTGACTTCTGGGGCCAGGTCCTGAAAGAGATGACTGCTTCTGTCTGAATCATCTGAACTGCTCATTCTGGGGAAAGCCAGCCACCCTGTCCTGAGGATATATTCAAACAGCCCTGTGGAGAGGAGGCTGGTGGAAAAACAACAACAACAACAACAAAACCCACAAGCCTCCCTCCAACAGCCAGCACCATTTAGTCAGCCATGTGAGAGAGTCACCTTGGAAGTGAAACTCAGCCCCAGTCAAGCCTTCCTGTAGCTCTGGCCAATGTCGGACAACCTTAGGCAAAATCTGAACCGGAACCATGCAGCCAAGCTGTCCTGAATTCCTGACCCAAGAAAAGGTGAGAGAAAGTGGCTGTTTATTGTTCTAAGCCACAGCATTTTGTGGGACGATCTGTTATTCGGCAATAGTAACTTATGCAGAGACTTGAAGACACTTGAAAGGCACACAGTGGGTCATGCCAGAGCCAGGATTCCCCCTCGGTGCCAATAAGGGAGAAACAAATTTCCTGCCTCCTCTCCCTCCTGTCATCACTAGTTAGGCCCTGCTACATGAATTCTCTTCTAAGGTATCTCCAACCCCTGCCTGAAATTCTTCTTCCTCTGAACCATGACGGCGGGGAGAAAGGGTCAGTTGGAAGTTGTGGTATGGCACTGAGGCATAGAGTTTCTGTCACTTCTCATGAATATCACAGGGACTTCAGATTCTCTGGAAGAGCCATGGTGACCTCCTAGTTAACCCTCCTCATTGTACAGGTAACTCAGGTCCAGAGAATGACATGACTTCCCTAAATTCACGCCATTGCTCAAGAGTTGAATGCAGTGTAAACATCAGGTCTCCTTGTGCTTTTTCTTTCTTTCTTTCTTTCTTTCTTTCTTTCTTTCTTTCTTTCTTTCTTTCTTTCTTTTTTTTTTTGTCAAATACAAAAATGTTTACAAACTTATAACCCACCAAAGATGTTTTTGATTTCCATGCCTCCTTTCCCTTTATTCTCAGGATTTGAAATATTTGAGTTAACTAAAGTTTGCATGTGGTCATTAATAGTCTGCAGTATCTTATCACAGGTCAGTTTAAGGTTTGCACTGGGTGTGTGCATACAATGGAAAAAGTTGATGGGAGCTCAAACTACTGTCTATGGGGGCCCAGTGTACTCAAGCCCAAGGCTAAGACTATTAACTGTAAAGCAATGATTTTGGCATCGTGTGGGATTTTCTGCAGTAGCATTTGATGCTCTGACCCTGTGGGGACAAAGCCCCAAAAAACAGTTTCCAGGCTCTCGGCCTCACATAGAAAGGTGCTGGCTCGGGTAGTAAATGGCCATCGACTGTGATCAGATGGCCAGCAGCTGTGGCTAGTTGGCCGTCAGCTGTAACCAGTGAGCCATTGGCCACTAATATAACGGCTGTGGCTACGCTAGCAGAGAGAGAATGGGGGCTGGCAAGAAGATGGTGGCTGGCAAGCTCGGACTGCTGTTAGGACGGCGGGTTGCAGATTATGTAGGTCCTGCTTCCTGTGTCTCCAACCCAGCCGCCAGCGAGAATATATTGGTTTGACTCCTCTATCTATGGCTCCGTGGGTGGTCCTTTTTGGCCTCACCATGTCCTGCGTTCTTATGTGGGGAGCGGGAGCTGAGACCCCGCCGGACGCCCCACATGACAAATGGCGCAGCGAGCAGGGTCCCCTGCACGACAGACCCTGTTTTGTTTCTTGGAATTTTCTTCGTCCTTATTTACCTGGAGGTTCCTTCTCCCTATTTCTTCTCCCAACTTTCTCGACATTGCTTCTTAATCCCCTGGTTTAGATTCACTTCCTCTGTCAGCCACTTAATTGTCAGCATAACCCAGGGCATTGTCCTTGACCCCTTTTTCTTTTCAATTGTGCATAAAAAGATGTCCTCTCTTATCTTCACTGGGACCGTTTACTCTTTCATCAAAACAAAGAATAGGTGTCACTTTCTCTGGAGAGTATTCTCTGCAGCTGTCCCCTAAGTGAATCCTCCCCTGACTCCTTATTTACTTTCTTCTACCAAGGGTTTATCACATTCAATAATTATCTGCCGACACATCTGTCTCTTTCACTAAGACTTGAGCTGCTCCAGGTTTGGGTCTGGTCTTGTTTATCCTGGGACCTTGCATCAAACAAGAACTCAATAAGCACATGTTGAATGGACCCGAACTCATATCAACATAAAACATCATGTAAATTCATTGTGTTGGGTCCCCCGAAACAACTTCCACTTTTGTTTTTTCCAGCTTATGTCCAGATACAGAAACAAATCCTCAAGGAGAACTAATGCTTGCATTCTAAGTCATAGCTTCTAAAACCATGGCAGACATTTAATTGGGCCTACGGCTGAATGGAGAGGGAGAAATTCCACCTGAGGAAAATCACTGCAGAAATCACAATTCCTTCCCACTGGAAGGAGGGAAGAGAGAAAGAGGAATGCATAACCCCTCCGAAACTCCTAAACACAGTCCAGGAAATGGCATTCGTAAAAACTGATGAAGTATAACATATTGATAGGTATCTATTTCCACCGACAGGGTGAGGTCACTAGCGTTGGGCTACTCCAGTATTCTCCAAGTGTGTTCTACAGAACCTTAATGCTGGAGGATGTTTCTTGGGGGGGAACAAAGAAGTGTTTCTCTGGACAAATAAGTTTAGGGACAGCAAGAAAGAATATCCTCTTTTATTGTTTCACAAATCACATTTGCATTTTGAAGTCCCTGAGGTATCCTGCACTAAAGAAACCTGTTTAGTTTAACTGAGTGATTTTGAAAACTTATTAGATTAGAACAGTCAACTATTTTTCTCATATCAACTATTGTTTCCTTAGTAGGTTGGGAGAGGTCTTGAGTATGTTACAGCTAGAGCCCTAAAAAGTAATTCTATTAAAGGAAGGCCAGTGTCCTGGTGTGGGAAGGATATCTCACTGGGAAAATTTGGACTGAACTATGATCTGCCAGTTACCACTGGTTTGACCTTAGGCCAAGCTAGGAACTTCTTCTCAACATCAGTCAGTCTTTCTGGGACTCAATAAGCCAGCCAGGGCTTCTCCAAGTTTCTTAGGAAAATTCAAATAACATGGGGCTGTGAAAGAGATTTTTGTTCTACAAATATCAATACTTTTCATTAAAGAAAATCCTGTCAATGCTCATACATTCTGTGATAGAATCAGAACACCACGCTGAACATTTTATTAACAAAACAAGCAAACGTCCACACTATCTATTAAATTAATGTCACAACACAATGGTCAAGGCCCAGCCGCATGGCGAGGCAATTCTAACATGGCGTAATTGTAAGAATATTGCTCTGAGTTGATAAAACGGGTCCAATAACTGTGTTCTCATTTTGTGGGGAGCTCTTTCCCTAGTCTTGCAGTAGCGTGCCACCACATTTTCTCTGTTGCACTTGATAAGGACAAATTGGCACTGAGGGATAGAACAGAGCTTTGTTCAGCTCCACAGTTCAGCCTCCAATTGACTGAAGAGTTGTACAAATTGTTTTGCCTTCATTTAGAGACACTTATCAAGGCCCAACAAGGAAGGTAATTCAGGCCACTCGCCAAGCAGACAAATCTCTCAAAAGAGGTTGCACCAGGCCCCCCAGTCTAATGAAATCGTGAGACTTTGCAGCTCTGGGGGGAAATTAAAAAAAAAGGAGAACTTTCTGAAACAGATTGCTTAATAAGGGGTACCCAACAGAGTAATTTAGTGAAGTATTTCAAGGAGCCATTCAGTTTGTGGCATTGTAACTTCGTAGGCTCGTGGGTAGATTGGCTCACTGCGCAATAGTCTACCTGATTTGTGCCTGCTTTTCCTCCCTCATGTACTCAGCATTTCTCAGGTAACCTTCATTAGAATTATGATGTTATTAATCATTTCCAGGCCTCCAAGGCTCAGGATTGCAAATAACCTTAAAAAGAAACAAGGAAGTACATTCCAAATCCCACCAGCAATCAGATAATACATGTCCCATTGGTAGGTAGGCTGCGTTTTATCACTTCACCTGTGGGCTATAGAGGCTCTCACCTCATGGGAAATATAGCGTCATTCATTTGCCTGCACTTAGACTTCTAGGCTCTGCTTTCTTTCCATCTTTGCCTCCTAGGTCACAGGCTTTTAGACACAGAAGGAGCATGTAGCCCACTGCCCTTGTTCTACGACAGAGAGAATGAGGCAGAGGGAATAAGAGTGATTTCTTACACTTAAGAAACGGTGCCTCCTTTTCTCTAGGCACCAGCTGCGAAGTAGAAGATATGGATGATAAGGTCACTGACAAACAGGGACACTGGGTTTCAGCCTATTTTTTGTTCTACAATCTATCAGGCTGTATTTCATTTTCCATGGGAAATGATGTATTAGAAATTGTGCTAGAGAAAGAGTCAGTAGAAGAGGAATAATCGCCATTCTTCCCAAGTGACAAGCAGCTTCACCGTTCTGTTGTCTCCAATTGGGAATGAAGGAATGCCTGCCGTATTTAGGTAAACACCTATTGTGAGCCAGGTACAGAAATCTCATTATTAGAAGATGTATTGTTGACTCCATTTTATAGGTGAAGTAATTGAAGAACAAAAATGTTGGGTGATTTAATGCCCAAGGTTCTTTAGCCAAAAGAGGGTTGGAGAGCAGGGACAAAAAAACAAATCTGTCAAAAGGCAGAAAAGGCCTGGCCTGCACGGGCCAGCTGGAGAATAGGCTTATATATTTGGGGACAATTTTTCTCTAGGCACCTTGATTTTATAAGTAGCCAAATAGAACCAAACAATGGTAATGTATTATCCTAAAAAAAGCCTAAAAGCCTTTGCTAAACAACCCTCAGAGTCAAAATCGGTCTTTAAAGACCACACTTTTAGTTGTCGGCCTCTGCTCAGATCTCCCCGGAAATGGGGTCTCATTATAAACAAAGCTTAGAGGTGTTGTCAGTGTTCCATCCATGTTCACTCAGGTCCCTTTTGCCATCTCTGTGTCCACCAGTTTCTGGTGCCTCTGCTCCCAACAGTGGCAATGGGAGAGGTGCCCTCAGGCCACCGGAGCCCTCACTGCCTGCAGGCAGAAAAGCAAACAGAGCCAGAGGTATCTGGGAATGTATGTCAGCCCCAGGGCTTCACCAGGGATGAATGCAGGAGTATAAATGCTGCAGCTCCTGTGCCCCAGTTTCAGGAGCCTGAGACCTTCACCATTTCCAAGGCTCCCCTTTGGCGTTGAACCAAAGCCACCCTTCGAGGCCGATATCCCATTCTTGGTGTTGTACAACGTGGCCTCCTTTCCTTCCTCATCCTACTTTCCACGTCTCTGTTTCACTTTCATGGACATCGTTGTCTCAGGGGCTGCTTCTGGGAAACCAACTTAAGCTGCAAGAGCAGCCTATTAATTATCTGCCACCCTGATTGCTTTCTTCTCACGTTCAGTAAGTTGTTTTTCATTAATTCACTAAAATTTGGACTTCCTATAACTACCATCTAACAGGGCCGTTCTGCCCTCCAAAGTGACAAAGCACACACCTCATCTCCTTCTGCTCGTCTGGCTTTAAGATGGCTGAAGGCACGAAGGGTGCCTTTCAGTCTTCTTTTCTCCAAATTGCGAGGACTTGAATGGGAATCATCGTGCTGGCTCAGCACTTGCACCATGCAAAGCTAAAAATAAAGAGTTCCCACTGCTGCTCCTTCATCTGTTATCTGGGAAAGAAAAGGAGAAAAGGAAAAAGAAAAAAACACAATGGAGACCTGCCACCTTAACAAAGGACTTAGAACCCATGTGTGTCCCACTTCCATGTCAGAGAAACAACACTGCCTACCAGTAATTAAGTGCTATTTATTGAGCTCTTACTATGAAGACTGTATGATCATTTTAGTCGTGTTATCTCATTGTACCTTTTCGGAACCCTATTGGGAGTTACTATTGTTATTATCCTTGGATCAAAGATGAGGAGAGAAGTCCAGTGAGGATATGCTACATACTCTATGCTCAGCAGGAAGTGACAGAACTGGGATTTGAACTCAGGCAACTTGACGAGCCCATAGTCTGAATCGTCACAAATTACCGTGAATGTTCTGTGAAAAGAGAAACTCATAAATACACGTTGTTATCATGCATTGAATTATCCCATTTATTAAATAGAGTTTGAGAGTACAGACTACAACCCAAATTTTGCATAAGATCTTCGTTTCAGAGTGCAAATATGGCCACATTTTCAGCATTTCCCCTCAAGAGACAGAATGCTTTGGCCAATGAGGCATTAACAGGCAGGCGAGCAGCAGCTCGACAGTGCTGCATATTGGAACATGTGCTCTCTTGCTGCTTGTTAGAACCCTGGGAGTGTTGTGTAATGAAGCCTTTGCCACCTTACTGGAAGATGAAGGATCACAGAGAAGAGAGTTAAGCCATCTCAGCTATGATCCCCTTAGACTAGGGGTGTCCAAACTTTTTCAACGTTTTTCACCAAGGGCCATATGCGGTAAAATACACAAACAGCCGGGCCACTCACTCGAGGGGAAGTACGTATTGCCTCACCTGGTTTATTTAAGTACACTAAATATATTTTTGGAATTTGCTGCGGGCCAATTAACAATGGATCGCAGGCCGCAGTGTGGACACCCCTGCCTTAGACTGAATATCTGAGTTAGGTCATACCAGATCAAGATTTGTCCAATTCCCACTACTAACATTTTGGTCCAGATAATTCACTATTGTAGAAGATAGTTATAGGCTGTTGAGCAACATTCCTGGTCTTTACCAATAATGGGCCCCAGTTATGACAACCAAAAATATACCAAGACATCGACAAATGTCCTCTGGTGGTGGCAGTGGTGGGTGTCAGTCACCCCCAGTTCAGAGCCACTGCTCTAGGCCACATATCCCAGCTGATGTGTCCCAGACCCAAGGGATCACTCAGCTGGCTCACATCACTACAAGACAAAAATAAATGATTGTTTTAAGCTATTAAGATTTGAGATTGGTACTTGTCAAAAGCTAACTAATACAGTCTTTGTCACCGAGACAATGTGTATCCATCACACCTTTTCCTCTTCGTGGATTGCACAGAAAGACTACATTTTCCAGTCCTGTGTACTGAGGTGAAGGCTGGGTAATGAAGGGCCTACCACGTGAGCGCAAAGGATGTGTATCTCCGTCTTACATGTGGTATATGTTTTCCACAATCCGTTTCTCTAATCTGCTTGCCTAGAAAGAAAAACAAAACAAAGCAAAACAAAACAAAACAAAAACCCTCTCATATTGACAGAACTGTAAGATAGAAGCCTGGATGCCTGCGTCATCATCGAAGGGGTCCTGCTCAGGAGAGCCACGGAATCTGCACTGGACTGGGACGTGAGTGGGGAATCAAGCTTTGTTGTCTTAAAACACTGAGATTTGGGGTTTACGTGTTATCACAGCAAAGCCTAGCCTCAGTTTTCATCGTTGCCGTACGTCACATGTTGAAAATGAGCTGAACTTTTTATCTTTGCCTTTAGGATGAGGCATCGGAAGAGTTAAATTAGATCTGTCAGTGAATGAGCAGATTTCCTTCAACATCTTTAGTTTAACATGTCAATTACCAGAGTGCAAACCTCGGTTCTTGGATTTATTCATTCAATAAATGCCTATGAAGAGGCGACTAATTGTCAGTGTCATACCAAGAAGAGAACTGCATCAAGGAATGAGGCCTGGTGGCTGCCTCTGCAGAGATCACAGCACACTGGGAAAGATAGCTGTAGTAAAAGAAAATTCAGAATATAGCCCGTCACTGACATGATGGACTTATAAACCACATGCTGGGAGAACTTCAAAGAATCAGTGAATGAGTGCCTGGAGAAATCAGGAAAGGCTTCCCAGGAGAAGTGATATTATACACGGACCTGTAAAAATAAAATAAAAATTTTAATAGGCAAACAAGGAAGGAAAACAAAGAAATAATAATAGAAGTACATGTGGGCAGGAGGGAAAACAGCTGCAAAATAAATGGGAATGTGCAAAGTCTCTTGGCTTGGAAAAGAATTGAGTAAAACAGGGCAATTGATCTAGAAACTTATGTTCTGCTCACTTATTGCTGTGCTACAAACTAAGTCAAAATTTAATGGCTTAACAACAACAAAAAAACACACACAACCATTTTGTTTTATCTCCTGATATTGTGGGTGAGGAATTTGGACAGGGCTTGGTTGGACAGTCTCCTGGTCCATGCGGTGCTGATGGAGGTCATTCAGAGCTATTTGGCTGATGGATGGGGTAGTGCGGGGGGTCCAAGATGACTTTCCTCACATATTTTGTCTGCATCTGGTCTTGATAGGCATGGCTGGGTTCAGCTAACGCTGTTGACTTGAGCGCCAACATCTGGCGTCTCTGGTAGGGCAGATGGTCTTAGAGTAGTCAAATTCTTTATATGGCTGGTTAGGGCTCCCAGAGAGCGTGTTCCAAGAGGCAGCAAGTAAAGGATGCCAGTCTCTTAAGCCGAAAGCTGACACAGACTCACTTTGCCATCTTCTGTAGTCATGAGAATCACAGAGCCCATGCAGATTCAAGAGAAACTGTCCAACTGCACTTCCCAATGGGAGGAGAGCCAGAGAATTTTCGGCATGGGGGTCTTAGTGCCCCAGTCCAGGTGACAAACGTTTCTTCCCCATAGAAGTCCACCAGGAGGAACAGTAGTGCCTGTTTCTTCTTGACACTCTGGGATAAACTCCCACTACAGGCCCCTGAGAGATGGACCCAATGTCAGAGATGGCAAGATTTAACAAGCCAATTTTGGAGAAGGGGCACCCAAATTAGACAGTGCATGGAGGGTGTTCAGAAAGTGAAGAATATTTAGTGGGGCAGGACAGGGAAAGGAGGTGGTGTAGAGAGAACATCAGAGGAAAAGTGATCAGAGCAGTCGATGACAAGAGGCATTAAGTGTATTTAATTTGAGGCTCAAGACATTACCTCAGAAGGTATGGGAAGGAGTTGCAGCGTCATGCTGAGAATTTTGCTGTAGAACAAGTGTTAGTAACACAGACATGCTCTTCATTCATGTATTGTCTATAGCAACGCAGACCCTTTGCCCCTGAGAATGTAAGATATTTGCTCTATGACCCCTTACAGAGAAAAGTTTCCAACTTCTGCATTAACGCTGAGCTTCACAACAATGGTTTTCTAACCAGTGACCTGTCCTAGGAGTGGCAGTGCGAGGTGGGGCACAGAAGATGAGTTGTGGGGTCCCTGCAGTCATCTAGCTGAGTGATATCATAAAGACAGATCACGGCAGGAAACAGAGAAGAGAGGCCACGGAGATGGCATCAGCACAGTCTGTGTCTGGCTAAAGGAAGGTATGTGTGCGTGTGTGTGTGCGCACAGGCACACTTGTGGGACAGGAGGCTGAGGGGAGTAGAGGATACGGAGAAGGAGCTGACCAAAAGACTGAGTCTCACCGTAGGGTAATATAACACTATTAGCAAAACTGGCGGGGGCAGGGGTGGGGCTCGGGAAGATAATCTGGTTTGGAGGGAAGGGCGACGAGTAAGTTTTTCTTTCCTTCTAATTGACATTGTTATTTGGACATTAGCTAAGACGGGTGCTGTAATTAGGGGTTCCTTTTGAAATGCCATTCTATCCAAATAGAATAATTGTGAATAAAAGATTCAGCTTCACAATTTCCAAATGTTTAATTCATTGCACCAGTTTAACAAACACCTGATCATCAGATGGATTCTCTACTGATCTCTTAGAACAGCTAATGGTTTGTGACTGGATCCTGCTGTATGCTCCCTCAGGGTTTTTGCTCTTGTTGCTTCCTTTGCCTGAACATTGCTGGGAAACCTCACTGAACTTCCAACTTTCCTGGCTAATTTCCACTAACGCTTTTGGGTTGGGTTTAAACATCACTTCCTCCAGGAAGCCTTCCTTGAATTCATGGGCTGGATTAGGTACCCCTGCATAATGCCCTGGGAAAATGCCATCTTTCCCTCTGCTAATGCTGCTCTGTTTGATTTGTACGTTATTTCTCTGGGCTGATTTCTGGGCTGTTTCCTCTAGATCATGAACCATTGAGGCCTGGGACTATGTAAATATACGTTTGCACTTTCTACATATTATAATACAATGCTTATTAGCTGCTAGTATAAATTTGAGACTATGATAAATAATAAAAAAAAACAACTTTTATTGAGAATTTACAGCAACAGGCACTAGACTAAGGCTTTTACACAAATTAGCTCAATCTTCAAATCAAACCTCTGCAGTAGATATGTCCACTTTAGGGATGAAAGGACCAAGGCCCAGAGAAGTTGAGAATGCTCATCTTATTCAAGGTAACAGAGCCGTTAAATGGTACAACAAAGATTTCAATCCAAGTTTCTATGAACTTAGACCCCACATGGTTAACCATTATAATAACCTACCCTTGAATGGATACATGGACACATGGAGGAAGGAAGGAAGGAAAGAGGGAGGGAGGGAGGAAAAGAGGGAGGGGGAGAGACAAGGAAGGAAAGAAGGAAGAAAGGAAAGAAGGAAGTAAGGAAAGAAGGAAGGAAGGAAGGAAAGAGGGATGGAGGGAGGAAGGAAGGGTGAACTCTTGGTTTAATAATAGAATGATTTTATGGTATGTTATCACCAGTAATAGTGTTTCTATCAACAAGGGGAAACCCAATTAAAACTCAGGGCATTATTGGAACTGCTTTAAGTATATCAACTCATTTACTCCTTGCAACAACACCCTATGAAGTACATTCAATTATTATAATGTTTCATCCAGAATTTGACCACTACACATCCCCTCCCTAGCCAACACCTCACCTTTATCCAAGCCACCTTCATCTCTTGCCTTGTATGGCTGCCACCTCCCTGCTCTGTTCTCCCTGCTTCCAAGCGTCCTACCCGATAGTCCATTCTCCACCCACGAGCCACAGTGATACTTTGAAAATACGTCACACCTTGTCAGTCATCCTTTCAAACCCTGCAGTGGCTCCTCATCTTACTCGGAGTAAACACCACTTATCCCAGGACCATCAGGCCCTGAGCAATCTCATTCCCATCGCAGAATCCATCTTCTAACCCTCTCCCCCATTGCTCACGTTGCTGTCCTCAAAGCTGCCAGGGCTGTTGCTGTGCCTTTGCTCTTCCCTCTGCATGGAATGCTGTGCCCACAAATGTCTACACGATGTATTTCCATACACCTCAGGTCCTTGGCCAGGTGCCACCTTCTCAGTGAGGCCTTCCCAGATACTGTATAAAACTGTGCCACTTCTCTTTCTCACCCTGCACTTCTGATCCTTCTTTACGGTCACCCATGCAATACGCTGTATTTTTTATTTGTAAACTTTGTTCATTTTCCCCCTTTCCTCCAACTCCCAGAAGATAGAGTTCAGGCAATATTGTCTCTTTGTTCTCTCCTATATTTTCAGCACCTGGCATAAAGTAGGCATTCACTAAATTGCTGTAGAAAGCATGCACACATAATCCCCATTTCATAGAGGAGGATGCTGAGAAACATAATTTAATGGCTTGCTCAATGTCACACTGTCAGTAATTAGACGACCAGGTATTCAAAGGCCACCAGCCATCTGGCCCCAGATCTGAGTATAACATCACTCTCCTTAGCTGCCTTCTAATGAAGCAGTGGCCTTGTGGGTCACAGGTCTTTACATCGGAGAGGCCCAGGCTTGACCTCTGATTAATATCACTGTGTGACTTTGGGCAAGCTCAGTTTCTCCATCTATAAAATGGTCATAATAATATCAACTTTATAGACATTACATAACATGTAAGAAAATGGATGCAGAACCATTTGCACAGTCTCTGAAGCACCACAGGTCTTCGATAAGTAAATGTGGGAAGTTCAGTGTTATTATCACAACTGCTGTTATGACTATGATGGGCTCATGCCACCCCCATCACCCTGGACTGAGAGCGGCTTTCGGGTACCTGGGTTCCCCATAGACTGTAGACCTAGCATGCTAATTCTTCTCATTTTCTGTCGGTGCTCCTGGGGTAGAATAAATGGCAGGCTGCCAAAAGGAACGCAGCCTGTAGAGGTGATATTGTTTTGAATCTGACCTCAGGGCCCTTGAGAGAGCCACGTGACTGCTCCAGAAAGAATTTCTCATTCTGAATCATTTTTTCCCCCCAGAGCTGCATGAGAAGCCTCACGACATCTCTTGCCATCTTGCCTTGAAGAGCTGGGTGGAGGTGGTGACAAAGGCTGTTGAGTGTGGAAGGAATTTAAATTTGTTGATCATGCAGCTAGATTTCTCAGAAAAGTGAATTTGGCACCGACCTTCTTATACTCTCAAATAATTTCGTGTATTCCCCGAAGTCTTCTCACTGGGGGAGGAGGGTTAGAAAGAAAATTTCAGAGAAATATGACCATTAAAACAAAATAGAATAAGAAATAATGAAGTAAAATAAACAAACGAGCACTTTCTTAATTAAAAGAGGCTTCCTGGGAAATCACTGGGCTACCCCAGGTCTCAGTAGCAAGAGGAGGTTAGTTTAGATAGATGAAGTCGGAATCCATCCTATTAAGAAAAAGGGCTCTTTGATAAAAGGGCTCAATCCTGGGTCAGTCATGGTCTGGAGACAGCCTTCACCTTTGTTAAATAATGTACGTGGAAACTGAGTGTCCTGGGAGTTTAGAACACACACAGACATATAAAGGACTATTAATTTGGCAAAGGATTACTTTTGGTTTTGCAAGGTTGGGGTTGTTGACTCTTTTGTTGGTTGGTTGAGGGTGGGAGCCTAGTAAGGAGTGTTGACACCTCTCCTCCTTTCCCCAGAAGCAGAAAATACGGCAGCCTCCTGCAGATTTGGCCCACACCCAGCCCCAGCCCTCCTCATGCCAACACAGCCAGAAGAGCCCGGCCCACTTGGTGGTATGAAGAGACCCCGTCCCACCTTAATGGGGCCTGGAGAAAACCTGGGGACATGCTGCCTGGGGTGCAGGAGAAACCAAGCCCGGTAGGTCCCTGCGGGCAGCCCCTCCTTATCCACGGGGGGATAAGTTCCAAGATCCCAACTGGGTGCCTGAAACTGGGGATAGTACTGAAGCCAATACATGCTGTTTATTCCTATACACACACTCCTTTATATTTAAAGGAAACATTTTACGGCTCCTCTTTGGCACATCCAAATTGCCAGCATCACTACTCTTGCTCTTTGAGACTATTATTAAGTAAAATAAGGGTGACTTGAACACAAGCACTGTGATACCAGGAGAGTTGATCTGGTAATCAAGATGGCTGCTACATGGCTGACAGGGGGAGACAGTCTGCAGCGTGGGACACACTGGACAAAGGGACGATTCGGGTCTCAGGCTGGACGGAGCAGGATGGTGTGAGAGTTCATCACGCTACTCAGAACAGCATGCAATTTAAAACACGTATGGTTTGCCTCTGGAATTTTCCATTTCATATTTTCGACCATGGTTGACTGCGAGTAACTGAAACTGTGGATAAGGGGGACTGGTCTGTAAGGTTCACCTGCTTTTCATACGTTCATTTCACCCCATTTCGCTTTTACACAAGACACACATCCCCATCTGCTTTCACTAACCAGAAGAAATCCAAAGAGGAATTTTACTTTCAGAAAAAAAGGCAAAAAGCGAAGATAATGTTCAGCATTGGTTTTGCAGCAAACATTACGGAGGCAGCTGGCACCCTGAGCAAGGAGAGCCGCCCTCGAGCTCCTTCCCCAGAAACCACACTCAGCATCTCAACATCAAGCCTGAGAGCTCTGAACTGTGTTTGTGAGCATCTGGGTTTTATCTCAATTTATTCTGTGCATCTGTTAGCAAGGGATGTCCTAAGGGACTTGCTTCTTCCCTTTCCACCATTTCAGCTTATGGAAGGTTTCATAGGAATGCTCTACTTTGGGAGAGCTGGAAACCTGTCTAAACATCTCCACTGATGGCCAGTCTACCTTTGGGCAGCTTCCTAGTTCCCTCTCTATCCCTTGTTACTTTGAGCCACGCTAAGTCCTTTCCACACATTATGTCTTATCCCTCACTTGGCTCACAGGAGGGAGGGGCTATTAAACTCACTTGGCATGGGATTGAACCCAAGGTCTTCTTAGATTTGTTTTCTCAGGTTTATCCACTTTGTAAGAGTTAGGATTTGGACACGAGCACTCTAACTCCCATGCCACACTTTTAACTATTAGTCACTGTTCTCTTCTAACTATGTCTAACTATGGGTCTAACTATGGAGCCCAGTTCCAATATTCCCTTCCTCCAGTGGTAGACCTTGATCCATGGACCTCTGGCAAAAACTGCATTGGAGTTCTCTGATTTAAAATGTAGACACATATGAGAACCTCTATTCATTTCTTAGGGCTGTAGTAACAAATTGTGACAAACTGGGGCTTACACAACAGAAAGTTGTTGTCTCACAGTTCCTACCTAATTATGTCCTCAAATATGTTATTTCCACATAAGTCCAGGTTCTGAGATCCTGGGTAGACATGAATTTTGGAAGGATATTATTCAACCCACTACAGACCCTGTTATGGGTTAAATTGTATCCCCTCAAAATTTGTATGTCCAAATCCTAACCCCCACTACCATAGATTGTGGTGTGTTTTGAAAATAGGGCCATTGCAAATGTAATACTGGAGTAGGGCAGACCCATAATCCAACATGACTGGTGTTTCTAGGTATAAAAGGGAGAAATTTGGGCACAGACATGTAAAGAAAGGAGACAATGTGAAGACACAAAGAGAGGACAGGCATCCACAAGCCAAACAGAGAGACCTGAAACAGATCCTCCCATCAGAGCTCTCAGAAGGAACCAAATCTGTCAACACCTTGATCTTGGACTTCTAACTTCCAGTGAGACAATAAATCTCTTTTAGTTACTCTACCTAGTTTGTGGTACTATGTTCTGCCAATGTTAGAAAACTAATTCAGAAGGAACGAGCCAAAGAGCCATAAGGGATTTAGGTGATGACTAGGACTTCCCCTAGAAGGAACAGGCCCAGTTATGACAGTCCTGAAAAACTAATACAGGCTAACTATGTTTTAGGTCGCAGAAGTCCAACTCAGTTTTTGCTAAAGGTCCACAGGTCAAGACCTAGTCCTAGAGAAAACTAATAGAGACCCCCAAGGATTGTCACACAATCATGATTTGCCCTGACTCCTCAGATTCCTGAATTAGTGGTCAGACCTAACAATGGTTATGGTGTCCATCAATCCCTCCACTTACTCAGCAAATATTTATTTGGTGTTTCACCCTATGCCAAGCACAGTGTAAGGCTCTTGGGGTTCTGTAGTGAACTAAACGAGCTGCTGCCTTAGGGGAATTTATTATGGTCTAGTGGGAGAAATAGACAGGAAGGAGACAAAGGTCAGTGCAGGGGTGCAGGGTGACAGCACAGTAATGGGCTCAGCATGGAGTGAAAAGAGTGGAAAAGAAGCACACAGCACATTGGAGGGCATCTAGCTGGGCCACGGGAGTGTTGTTGGCTGGCCAGGCATGGGGTCCAAGCCAAGGCTCAAAGGATGAGCAGGTATTTTTCAGGGGAGTCAGGGGAGTAAGGAATATTGCAGCTCGAGAGAAAAACAAGTACAAAGGGCACGAGGGAGCATGGTACCTTTTTAAAATGGAGGCAAACTCAGGTTTCCCAGCCTGTGATAAGAGGAGTGGTGAGAATGCAGGAGATGCATCGTAAGTCACCTCTTCATAGAGGGAATCTGGCTTTGTCCTCATGGCAAAGACGAGACACCAGGTAGAGGAGTGACAAGATCAGATCCAAGCTTTAGAACCACGTCCTGCCGGCTTGAATGTGGAGAGTGGATGAGAGGAGACAGCACTGGGAAGGAGGACCTCCCATGTCACGCTCCATTGTCCCCGACTTATTTCTCCACTGCCCCCACCTCGGTGGCTGCCCTGGCTGAGCTGAATAGGATGTGCGTGTTGTCAGAACTCTAAGGATGAGAATGCTCAGCCAGGCGTCAGGAGACTTCCCGGCCAGAGCTGGGAAAAGCCGATCTCACAGATGCCAAGACTTTACTATCTTCAGCTGCCCAGGGCAGAGATCAATGAATCGATGCCAATTAACTCTGCAGGTGGAGAATTCTGGACTAAAATCAAATGGTTTTACCTCAGTTCAGTCACTTCTCCTCTGCTGGCCTTGGTCTTTCTGTTTATAAAGTATAAACATTAAGCTAGGATTCCTTTAAGGCTGCTTCTCAGATTTGCAGAATTTTACACCATGTAAAAATTATTGATGGGATAGCTAATGCTTCTCAATATGTTGTGCCTTTGCTGATAAAAAGAGTAATGATGCTAGGAACAAACTGGAATTTGCATTTTGTGTGCACCTGCTATGTGCTAAGTACCATGATTATTGTCTTACATCTATTATGTTCCCCAGAAAAGCTTTTCCTGACCCCCTGGCTTACCATATTAACCGAATTTATCACATATTGCTACTGAACCCATGTATTCATCTGTTTACTTGCACCTTTTTTTCTAGGACTTATTAGGCATCATTTATTGTCATATCTCTAGAATAAAGAACAATGCCTGGCACATAATAGGCTCTCAATAAAAGTGTGTCGGAATGAATTCTGAGCAAGGTATTATCATTGCTGAATATGGGGACAGACTCAGAAAGGTAAAGTTGTCCAAGATTACACAGACAGTGATCTTGGAGTGGAGTAGCTGGATTCAAACCCAGGTCTGGATTCCAAAGCCCAGGGTGTAGACCGTTTTGGGCCACATCTTTTTGCGCCATTTTTCTTTTTAGTTCAAGTCACTCTCATTATTTCTAAAGGCAACCTCCTAATTTTCAAGACAAAAAAAAGGAAAAAAAATCTGGGGTTAGGTGTCTGTGTTTGGTTTGGGAAACATGTACATGACAGTATGAATATGATAATAAGGAGAGACATTTGTAAAACTCTGAAGCTTATTATCACCTTACTTTGGCAGCTCAGTGCCAGCACTTGTCAATTCTCACTTAACACTTCTTTCATTTTCTCCTTTCAACTGGTTGCAGGAGAAAGTGTCTATTGTTGCAAGAGGGAATCATTGACTCCATTTCTTTCTCCTTGAAGATGGAATAAAGCACTTCGTTTCGAAGAACTCCCTTAAGCGATTAGTATCATTTCATGTAGTGCTTCTAGAGCCCTGGATTGCAAAGTTCTGAAAGCTGGAGAGACCCCTTGAACTTTCGATTCTCTATTTCAAAAGCAATGAAAGAGACAGCAACTTAATTCTTTGCTAATAAAGTACAATTCAGCTCTGGTTTGGAGATTGGGGAGAAAAATACCATTCTCCATTTTATAGAACTGCAATTTTTTTAATTTATTGGGGTGACAATTGTTAGTGAAATTACATAGATTTCAGGTGTACAATTCTGTATTACATCATCTATAAATCCCATTGTGTGTTCACCACCCAGAGTCAGTTCTCTTTCCATCACCATATATTCAATCCCCGTTACCCTCATCTCCCACCCCCACGCCCCCCACAGACAATAGGTTAGTGGTTATCAGAACTGCAATTTTATACATATATTTTTAATGACATATCCTGAACTCCATTTTTCCTATTTGGGATTGTGTGAGAGAACAAGGTTATGAACCCAGAATGGTACCCTGGTCCAATGTGATAACCTGATGACTAGCCATCCTCTGGGTTTGGCATGTTCTGGGGACATGTGGTCAGTCCAACCTAGAAGTTCTGTTAAAAGCAGCCAAATGTCCAGACAGTCAGCTGTGACTGGCTACATGGAGATGCCCAATCGTTGTGCTCTTTGCTGAGAAAGTGAACTGCTGTGTTGATTAACTGGCAGCAGATGTAGTAGATTAGTTGGAGTTAAAATTATAGTTAGACTTACTCATTTGTTAAATCATTCAAAAGATACGGCAGTAGGCAGCTTCTGAATTGACTCTCAAAGGCCCCTGTCCTCGTCATTTTCATTACATGTGTTCCCTTGAACGTAGGCTGGAACCCATACAGTGACTCACTTCTAACCACAGAATATGGAATGAGTGTCAGTTCCTAGATGAGATCATTAAAGTTGTGATCTCTCTCTCTCTCTCTCTCTCTCTCTCTGTGTTTTCCTCTCCCCCACCCCCCAGCTCTTCTCAGTCTTATGAAGCAAGCTGCCTGTAGTATGGAGAGGTCTAAGTGACAACACACTCATGGTGGCCATGACTCAACAACCAGCAAGCAGCTGCGGCCTTCAGCTAACCAGCCCACCAAGAACTAAATCTTGCCAAAAGCCAAATGAGTAAGTTTAGAAGAGATCCATCCCATTGTCAAGCTTTAGGATAACTCAGGTTATCCTACCCAACGTCTTGATGGCAGCCAGTAGAGGATCCTGAACCAGAAGACCCGGCTAAGCTGTGTGTGGATTCTTGATCAAAAGAAAATGTGAGATAATAAAATGTTGTTGTCTAAAGTCACTCAGTTGGTGGGTAATTTTCTATGTAGCAAAAGATAACTAAGACAGGTACTTTTTACCCAAAAACATCACCCGAAGAACTGTTGGGATCAATGAGAGTTTAGTACACTAAATGAATGATAGACATATATTTAGCAAAACTGGATTTAAAAATACTTAATCAGAAAATATCCCATTAACCATAGCCAAAGGAATAAAATACTTAGAAGTGATTTCAATAAGAAATACACAGAGCTATTTGCAGAAAACTACAAAATATTGTGGAAAATATAAAATAATACTTGAGTCATCAGCATAGATCATATTTCTGGATGAGAAGACTAAAGACTATAAGCTATTATTTATTTTCAAATAACTTTAAAGTAGAATGTAATTTCTATCAAAATCATGACAGATTGTCTACTTCACTAGGAAAGATTAATCCAAATTTATCTTGTAAAAATAAATATGTAAAAATAACAGAAAATTGTTTTGAAACAGAAATCCATTATAGGAGAACTACTCTAATCAGATATTAAAATGCTATAAAGCTACAAATATCAAAAAGGTTTGATTCTGACCCAAGCCCAAACAAACAGATGAAAGGAACAAAATATACATAACAGAAATATACTTCCTAAATCTTAACAATTTTGTATTTAGTAAGTCAATTTATCAGAATGTTCAGATTGCAGTGCGCATAAATTAAAACAAAGTAATGAACACTTAGTATAATATATAAAAAGATGATGTAAATTTAGTGCTGAGAAATATTTATAACAAATATAGAAGAGGGTTATTATCAATAATGAAGAGATAGCTCAAACAAATCAATAAGAAAAGTACTTGGATATGTATATATAAATGAAAAAATAATATCTTTCCCATAGTGGAGATCATTTGTTTAAAAAGTAATGGTAAATTCAAACTCACCAGACATCAAAGTCATGCGAAATTGAAGTAATCACAATGAAATCTCACTGCTTAAACGTATCGAGTTTGAAAAGATTTTTTGTTTTTTTTTTTAGATGTCAGTATGGAATACTTTCAAGTGCACTAAAAGATAAAAAAAATCTCATGCATTGCTAATTTTTGTGTAAATTATCGTAACCCCTTAGGAGAGCAATCCAGCTATATGCATCATAAGCTTTATAAATATCCATAATATTTGATGTGATAGTTTCATTTCTAAAACATATCCTTAAAAAGAGAGTATATATAAACATGCTCATCACAGCATTATTTATAATTGCAAAAATTTTGAAAGACCTTAAATGTCAACAAAGAGGGTTGATTACACATATCCTTTAATTTTAGCCATAAAAATGACATTTAAATATGAATGCTAGATCATGAAAATAACAACTTAAAGTAGAACATGTAATTGCCTATAATAACAACTTTAAAGTAGAATGTGTAATTGCCTATAGATGTTAGACATATATATATAATATATAAAATATACTATAAATATTAATACAGGCTATATTTTCAAATGTAGATTATGAAGCATATATTCAAACAACAATAGCTAAGAGCTTTACATTTTCCTGGAGTGGACTTAGGCTTCACAATTAAATCTTCACAACCCTATTGGACAGGTGCTGTGACTACCTTGGCCTCAAAGTTGAAGAAAACACCAATAGACATCAGAACACACATCCAAGGTCAGACAGCTCATAGGTATGAGACTGAAATCTGAAACTTGTTTTGCTCAAACAAAAACTCATATTCTTAAACAATGCCTTTGGACCTATGGCTTTAGAATAAATGGAAGAAAGTATACACCCAAATAATAATAATGACAATATTTAGGTAATGAGATTGGGGATGGTTTATAATAATAATATCATCATCATCACCAGTCATCAATATCATCCTATTTTCTTATAATTTATTTAATGAATATGCATTCATTATTAATTATTTTGTATTATGGGAAAATAAGCAAAATGAAAGGAAAAGTAATTATTTTTTGGAATGGATTTCTTTGCTAGACATATGAGGAGATGTACCAAAAGTATTTCACGTGCTCTCACAAACTGATAGGGGAGGTGAGGTCAGCGTGGTAACTCTGGAGTCCAAGGTGACACGATTCTCTCTTTACATAGACTTGTCCCATGCCTCACTTCTCTTGCCTGCTTCCACAAATATAAAATGAGAAGGTTGAATTGAATTATTTTTAGGCTACCTTCCAACTCTGTCATCCAAGGATTTAAATAGTGTCATTTAAACGCTAATATTTACTTTCCCTGATAGAAATTCATTTTGTGCCCCAACAATCACATATCTATTTCTCTACAATAAAACTATACACTTTTAGAAAATGTGCTGGGGTTTACTATGCAAAGGTATTTTCCATAAATTCTCAGTCACAGAAAGGGACATGCCCCAGAGTGTTAATTCATCTCTCCCTCCATCTCAAATACCCATCTGGAAGCTCACTGGGGTGACTCTGCTGCCAGGATGGATTGTAGGAAATGCTAGGAGGCCTCAGCTTCCGATTTGGTCAATGCCAAGCTCTGAGCTCCTACTAAGGACCACAGACTAGGTTCAGGGGCTGGAGAACTTTTACAAATATCGCTTAGACATTTCTGTGAACTTCCTGCCTCTGAAACTCACCTCGGTGTTCTGTTGACACATGTCCCTTGGAGTTGAATGGACAATGCTTCACATCCTGGTTTTGCCACTTTATTAGCTGTGCGGCTTACATCCTTCAGCAGCCCTGAACATTGCAGGGTAATCTTCATTTATGTAAGAATGCTCCTGAAAACTCGCAATGTATACATGACCAGGCCTCATAGCTCCCATGTCTATTTACGCTATCAGGTAACCCCTCAGCTTTGGAGAACAAAATCCACATTAATGACCCACAGAGGACTATCTTTTTTGGCATTATTACTGTGTGCTCAAGGAATTTCCTTTCATCTTTCTACAATGACTATAAATGGGGCTTTCAATAAAATACTATGTTCCCCCGAAAATAAGACTGGGTCTTATATTAAATTTTGTTCCAAAAGATGCATTAGGACTCATCTTCAGGGCATATCCTCCTGAAAAACCATGCTAGGGCTTATTTTCTGGTTAGGTCTTATTTTGGGGGAAACACAGTAGGAGCCCTGATGCAGTCAGTTATGCCCCGTTATGGCTGTTTTTGGGAACAGTGCGCATCAAATACCAAGTGGTAGATTAATGGATCAAGAGCAAGTTCAAACACGAAGGCTTGAGTTCTGCTTTGACCATGTTTAGTTTGAGATGCTTGTGAGAAAATCCAAAGGCAGAGGTTGAGCGGGCAACCTGGAACTCCAGATGGAAATCTGGAGCCGTCAGCGTAGGGATGGCTTTGGAAACTGGTGGTAGGTGAGATCATGTACAGGAAAAAATACAAAGACAAAGGTACCCAGAAAAAAAAAAAAAGTTTTTTTGTTTTTGTTTGTTTGTTTGTTGAGAAACTTCAATATTCAACTATGAGATGGGTGAAGAGGATACACAAAATGCAGGCAGACAAAGGGCAATGAAAGAATTATAAATAAAATATCACAGCCTCTAAAGAAAGACAATACTTCAAGGGGATTTGGTTAATTGTGTCAAATATTAAGAAATGAAGTGACATGAAGACTGAAAGCTGTGCCTGAGACTTCACCATGAAGATATTATCAGAGTCTATGGTAGAAAACTATTCTCCCTTTTCTCCCAGAGTGCTCCTGTTTCCTGGAAACTGCTCTTTACCCCTTTGTGAGGAAGCTCCTTTTCTCCATACTCAATCCATATGGCTCCCCTGGGAGATGTCCACTAGTAAAACTTCACTCCATCTCCAGACACAGCTGCTTAAGTCAGGGATGAGTGCCTGGCCCAAAATATACCAATAAGAATACTTAGCTGGCAACTGGGAACTATATCAATAGTCAAGCTAAGCTTGGCTTCTATCTTAAATTGAGAAGTAAGCCCCACAAGTGTTGACTATGGCCATCATGGTTGCTTCATCCAGACCACTGAAAAGAGAAAAACCTGTTTGCAGCAAGAGCACATGATGGTGTTTGAGTGTGTGCACCCCATTGTCCCCATGTTCTACCCTCATTCTGGACTGAATTTCCATAAATCTGTTTCATTACAACAAACCCTTCTTTTGGCCTCAGCCAGCTCAAATTTGATTTTGTTATGTATGAAAAGAAAAGTTTGAACAAAGTAAGAGATTTTGTGCTATGACAGTTAACATGGATCATTAAAAGGTCACATCCTATTTGATCTCCTTAAGTTCTCACAATAACTGTACTATGAACTCCAAATAATAGATGGGGAAACTGAGGCAGTTGGAGGTCAAGTGACTTGTTCCAAGTTATGCAGCCGGTGGGCAGGAGAGCTGTGCTGTTCATATAACTCTGGAGCCACATTTCGTGTTCTTAGCCGCTACACCGTGCAGTCACCACGAGTGGTATGAAGTCCCAGATGCTCAGAACTGACGGGGTCACAGGTAGTGGGAGCAGTGCCAAAGTATTCGTTTTGCTAGGAAGCTTGCTGTTCTTGTTCACTTCAGTAAACCAATTGGATAGACTATTATCTAGTGATGTTTGGTCTTGGTTGTGCACAGTCGGGCTAAAGATTATAATCCTTTTATCAGGTCATCATACAGTGTGCAGTTATTGATGGCATTCTATAAGATATTGTCCGAGAAATATTCTCCAGTAAGGGTAGGGACATACCTTTATTAAGGAACAGGTTTCATGCTCCTAGAGATCTGAGACCGCAGATACCTATGTACAATAATGGAAACGTGGATTCGGGCTATCAGGGGGAAATCAGAGGACTTAAGACAACCGGAATCAGCATGCCTCCCCTAAACAAAGGACTGTGCGTGTGCCCCTTATCTGTGGGACTAATACACTCAAGTCTTCTTCCTAAGGGGTGAAGACTTCCCTCCTGAGTGCTCAGTAAGCATGTGGCACAAAGCAGGGGCGACATCCTACAGAAGATAGGGAAGACTTCCATCCAACACCAGGCCCTGAGGGCTTACCTGCAAGAGAAATGCTCCCAGTGGCAGAACTGGGTGCAAGAATAAGAATCTCACTCTGTGACCCGAGAGGTGATTCAGAAAATTCACCTCCAGGAGCTCATTCATTCTGGCATGGGCTTTGTTATACCTGAACAACACAATCTGATGTTTGCTCTGGATCAATAATCAGCATATGTTACATGGATGTTTTTTCCTGGTGAAGTTTAATGCCATTATCCTGTTTCCCATCCATCATTGAATACCAGTACATTTGGAGTATCCATAGAACAGAATAGTTAAAAGTGTGGATTCTAAGGTAAAAATGACAGGCTCTACCATGTTTTAGCTGCATGAACCAGAGTGCAAGCTAACGTTGTGATGTCTCACTTTGCTCATCTCACAAAAGGGACAACGTATTGTGGATCAGAACACAGTGGTCTGCACCACTATCTCTAGATGGCAAACTAAGAAATGCTCGGCGTTCATTTAGTCATTCACAAACATTTACTGCGTTCCTACCATGTACCAGACCTTGAGCTAACCAACAAACTGGCTCTGGCTTTCATGCAGATACAAGCTAGTGGAGCAGACAGACATTAGTCATGTAATTGTACAAAGAAGAACAAGGCTGCAACTCTGAGAGCTGCTGCTAAGACCCAAGGAGGAAAATTTTGCGATTGTATGTATGAAAAGAATATGTGATTGGAAACCAAGAGATGAATTGTAGTGGGCACGCATTGCTTTATCTGCCTCGTAGCAACCACATTTCCAGGATCTTCTCTTTGTCTGAGATCTCTCTCTTCCTCCCCCTGTTTTATCTACGCCATGAGAAATTCTGTGTGATGAACAGTATGACCACAAACCCTGGCCACAACTGGTCAGTGCAGAAATTGGTGCCTGACTCAAGTTGGGCCAATTGAAAAGGTCCTCAGGGAATGTGAACTCTAAGATGCCATTTAGTCCTGGCTGTTCTCTTGAACTGGGGTGATGCAATCCACAGGCTGTTTTCTGCCACCATTTTTTTTTTTCTTTTCTGTTTTCCAGGCTCAGGAATAGATGCAATTGGTTCGAGGCAAGACAAAAGAGAGAAGCACATATGAAGCGAGATCCAAAGAGGATGAGATGTGGTTCCAGTGGTGGCTGAGGTGTTGGATTCCATTCTCAGGTTCTGTGAGATACTCTATTCATATATCCTTGTTATAAGTTTCCTTTTTAGTTTTGAGTCAATTCAATTTGGGTTTCTGCTGCTTGTCACTAAATAATCGGGTCCTAACAAACACCTCAGTAAGAATAGTTTCAGTGAAGTGATGGAGGGAGAAACCAGACTGGAGTGGATGAAGACTGACTAGGAAGTAAAGGAGTAGAAAAGCATGAGATGGCGACCTTTTCAGGCAATGTGGCTATGGGAGCAAAACTAGGATGTGCTGGGAGGCAGGAAGTACCACAGGGACAGCTAGTGACCAGCAACTTGGTAACCCCTTTAACGGTGCAGATTTGTTGTTGCAAAGCTGCTGCCTTGTGAGATGAGCTGTGAGTTTGTCTCCTTTTGTTTGTATTACTTTACTGTGTTTGTTTTGATAGTGAAGACACAGGAGTATGCTTGAATACTGATGAGAAGTATATTCATTTTGCTTTATGTTGTAATAAGCCAATCTAAACCTTAGTGACTTAAAACTATACATATACATATATATATATATATATATATATATATATATATACACATACATACACATATATATATATAGTTTTAAACTATATATATACATACCCATATCTATCTATCTACTTATCTATCTATCTACCCTTCTTTCTATCTATCTATCTATTGCTGATTCTTCAGACTGACGATTTGAGCTGGGTTCAGCCAGAAGATTTTGCTCACCTGAGCTGGTCTCACTTACATAACAACGGTGAGCAGCCAGCTGGTGATATTCTGGGGCTGCATAATGTAAGATGGCTGTTTTTTATATATGACGCCATTTTGGGTGATAAGGCTACTGAACTGTAAGTCTTTTATCATCTAATAGGCTTGTCCAAGTTTGTCACATTCAGGATTCTAAGAGAGAGAGAAGGGCGCAAGCCCTAACATGCATGCACTTGTTAAGTTTTGCCTCCTGTGCGCTACCACTTTTTGACTAAAGCAATCCACATAGCCAAGCCTGAAGACAGAGCCGTGTGCATTTGGGAAGGCTTGAACAAATCGACATTATTGCTGAAATCAATCTCCCTCAAGAGGCACAGTGAATGAATAGAAAGGATGAAATGGGATAACTTTCAGAGATGACTATATACAGTTTTCAGGTCCATTAGAGCTTTCAGTTAAAATAGAACGCAGATTTGCTAGGAATTTAACAATTTAAAAAGCATCATTTTCAGATCATTTCAAATAAAATGTTGGTGGCTGATGCAGTCCTTTATTTCCTTGGACTCCAATCATTTATTTCTCAGAGAAGGATTACAAAGCTGCCAGAGGAGTCCGTCCCTTTCAGAAATCGGGATAGTTTACTGCCAGCAGCGTGCACTGCTCGGCTCTCTAATTACTGTCATGCTGGCGGAGGTTAAATATTTATGAAGAATGTGCTTTTTATCACCCGATCTAATTTTTAAACTCAGATTCTCTAATCTCATTGAGATGTTAATAACCCATGTTTTTTTCCCACTCTCCTTTAGGTTTTTTGGCAGCAGTTAAAGATCTTTCCGTTCTCATTTGTTTTGTAAAGAATGGCATATTGGTGGGCACGACTGCTGCAGAAAGGGTGTTGCCAAGAATGGGGGGTGGAAGAAATGGGCGAGAACCTATTTTCAATCCAGTCAAAGAATTGTTGGTTCGCATAGCATCCGTTGGTCTGCTCTGAATACACAGTACTGGAGAGTGGATTTGCACAGTTTAAACATAACACTAGGTCTGTCGCTCCTCAGCTTTGTGACCTTTGACAAATTAACGCCTCTGAGAATTATTTTCTTCATCTCTAAAATGCAGATCATTTTTTTATACTCAGTTCCCTCTATTAGCTTCTTATTGCTACTGTAACAAATTACCATAAACTTAGTGGCTTAAAACAGCACACATTAGTATGTTATAGTTCTGGAGGTCAAAAGTCTAAAATGGATTGATGGGTGGTTTGTTGTGGAGACTCTAGAGGAGAATCCATTTTCCAGCCTTTTCCAGCTTCTAGAGACTGCCTGCATCCTTTCGCTCATGGCCACACATCCTGCCTCCATCATCACTTCTCTAACTCTGATACCCTGCCTCTCTGTTGTAAGGACCTTTGTGATTAATTGGGCCCACCTGGATAATCCAGAAAATATTCGTATCTCAAGACATCTTTGGAGGGCATTGTTCTGCCTACCACGTTCCATATGTAAAGATGACATGAATCTCGTGAAGCACTGAACAGTGGCCTTGACAAGTGGGAAAGTGTGAATAAATGCTGCTGTTGCTGCTGCTTCTGCCTGGCCTCATTCTTTTTCAATGAATCTTCCTGTACCTGCAGGAAGGCCCCAGCCCCCTAGCTTATCCTGGAAAGTGCTTAGAGATGGTCCTGGAACTGGTTGTCTTGAGTTTCATGCTCCTTCCACCCAAATTTGGCCCATTCTACCCACTTCCTTCTGCGTCAGGTCTCCTTGCTTTTGTTCAAACGATCGCCCCCCTCCATGTACAGAATGATCTTCCCATCTTTATTAGGTGGTATAAGTCCTATTAATTCTACAAGACTCAGTTCAGGTAATAATGCCTTAGAAAGCTACTCCTGAGCCCATACCTGAACCACTCCCTCTTCTCCAGCTGGACCAGGTGCTTCCTCTGAGCTCTACCAACTCTGAGCTCTTCCTGCCGTGCCCTCTTTCAGGGGACTTAGCACACTGTCTTGTAATTATCTCACAGGTATCTATTTCCTCAGTGGACCATATTGTCTTGAGGGCAGGGCCCTCTCTGCTTCCTAAATGCATGTCAGTATTTGGTACACAAATATTCACCCAATTGAAGTTTGTCGCTTCAAACACCCTCAAGGCTGTGGACGAGCTGGGTTGCTGCTCTAGATAATCAAATGGTAACAATGCTTCAGCTAATAGCAGGGACCACATTGGATCTATACTGATATGTTGAGCTCTTTAGTATTAGGACAGAAAACCTGAAAGACTGAAATCAGGCCACAGGGACACCAAGGATCTTGGTACAGAGGCAAATTCTCCTTCAGAATCACTGGGACATTAGGAGGGTGGATGGTTTCAGACATGGCTTACGTTTGTCTATGAATTGGCAAGATATGGTTGAGCAAAACAGTCAGTCCTGCTTTACAGGTGGGTCATCTATGCCTTCCAGGTGCCTAGAGTCCCACTGAGGAAAATGAATATTCATACAATACACTGGCAAGGAATGGTCCTGTGGTGGGTGCAAAACAGTTAGAGTCTATAAAGGGCTCTTCACACTCCAAAAGGTGATGAATCTCTGAGATGCAGGATGGAGTCAGGGTGTGAGTTCCTGTGCCTGCCAGACAATCAGCTCCATGAGGCCCAGGCTACCTGTGCCACTGTCTGTGTTTCCCACGTTGCTGAGCTCAGGTCCTGGGACCCCATGGGTGTGTGGGTGGGTGTGGGGGGGGGCATCACATTCTGATGTCTGCCTACTCTATGGGCTCCCAGTTTTCTAGACTGGGAATGCTAACATTAATTCATTCTCAGAACCACCCAATGGAGGAGGCATTGTCATGATGATGATTCTCATCCTGATGTCCATGATGATGATGATGATGGTCTCCCTTTTGTAGATGGAAACAGGTTCAGAGGAGCCTGGAACTCAGAGACACAAAATACCCTACCCAAGTTCACACTACTCAGAGGCAGAGCCCAGACTGGAGCTCACAAATTGGAATCACAGGCTCTCGGTAAAACCTCACGCTGTTTCAAACAGAAGTCAGTGAAATCAGTGAATGAATGAATCACCTTAGCAAGCCAAGTCACAGACATCTCAGAAATCTCTCCCTTCATCACTGGGGCCCTGGGCCCCTGCGCAGGGCTTCATGCCAGCCTGAGAACAGATGAAGGCACCCAGGGGGAGGGTGGAGGCAGGGTGCAATGCCATTTGTTTCTCTGATAGTCCTGTGACACCAACATTTAATTTTCTCACAGAGGGTATTTCCCATTGTGCCAGCAGAGCCAAAGAAATTGCTCATTGCAGAGAAGAACCAAATTTACGCTCCTATTAGGGAAAGAGCCAAATGGTACAGTGAGTACAGTGAGTGGCCTCCTCCAAGAGCAGACAGCATTCGATGTTTATTATTCACTTCTCCATCCATTCCCCCGTCCCCCACACTCCACCCCACCCCACAGGACAGGCTGCCTGTGCTCTCCTTGCCATGCTTTGAATGACAACAGAGCCCCCTGTCCTCATCCATGTATGTTCCTGGATACGTCACTTTCCTTCTCTGATCTCATCTTTCTCATCTGTAAAATAAGCATAACAACCTCATATAGCTTGATGGTTTTGAGGATTAAATAGGATGACTCGTAAAATGCCAAGCAGAAAGGTCACTTTATCACGGCAGTCCCTTGTAGATTTGGCTGATTTCATCACAGGCATTGGCAATTAGTGACAGGAAGGGAAAAGCATGGGCTTGGAGTCCGTTCTGCCCAAGTGCAAGTCCGAACTCTGCTACTTACCAGATCTGTGATGTTGTCACCACTCTGAGACTTCTCCTTTGCCCCAGGGGAGCTACAGCATGGCCACTTCTTACCTCTGGAGCACTCCGCTTCCCACTGTGAGAAATCCTGGCTCTGGGCCTGCAGGCTCAGCTCCTGGCTGGGGCAGTACTCAGGACCCAGCATTAGGTCAGCTGGATCTGGGTCTGCTCTATCCTGTAGGTCGTCAGGTATCGGGGTTACTGTATCAGCCCTCGTGACTGAGCCCCTTCCCCAGAGGCTAAGGCTGAAACCTTGTCCTGCTCTCATCATCTGACCATAATTATCAATTGGCTAATGAATGTCAGTCCTGGGAGTGGGGTCTGGCTCAAAGGTGGACAAAACACAGTGACTCCCCTCAAGAAAGTCAGATTTTAGGAGAGAAAACTAGGAAAGAGAAGTAGCAACCATTGCTGTTTACTGCAGGCCAGACACACTGCTAGTACCTCCCTTTACAGCCAGTCCTGGTACAAGGTTTATTTTTACAACACAAATGTTTTTCAACACAACAGGTATGTCGGGGGAACATTGGAGCAAAACACACATTTTGTGTTTGCTTAGCAGAATTTTGCCACAAGAAACACTAGATACACAAAGAAAACTTCACTCACCTGAGCAGAGCCATGTCGGAATACAGGAAATGTACACGTGCCAGACCTCACACATCTACCAGTCCCCTGCCCTTCCCATGTGTCATCAGCCACGCTCACCCATCCACATCCCACGTTACAACTTTCCATCCATTTTCATACCATTCCTCCCAACTCTTCTCAATTGCTCACAAGCTACAAACTTCGGGTCCTGTCCAAGGTCAAGGGCCCGGCTTATTGCACTATGTTATTTCTTATCCACTTACTGTGTGTAAAACTGTTCTAGCATTACGCCCCTAACTCTTTTTTGTGAAAGTGTGTCAGTGATGAAGTTTCTGAGTGCTGTGCCAATAACTCCATTTTCCCTTGAGCTGTGTGGTTTCCATGGCATGGTCGTGTGTAGCATAATGATTTTTGGGAACTCATGTCAAATGAGAGCAAAATTGGCTGTACATAATCTTGTTTAATTTAGCTTAATAGTGGCAAGTGGGTATTACGTCGGCATTTACTGTGTAGATGTTATTTTCACCAATTTACAGATGTGGGGCCCCAGGCTCTGCTTGATGCAGGTCACCGTCCAGGTCACATGGTGGGGCTGAAATGAAAACCCCGGTCAGTCTGAGTCCCAAGTGTGGCTCTCAGCTATGGCGTTTCCAGAACTGAAGAAGCCTACCTCCATATTACTCAGGAGATTCGCAGAGTCAGCACCAGCTTTCCATAGGGTGCACGGAGATGTTCACCTAAAAGTTTCAGAGCTCGAATGCTGTGCACGGGGATTTACAGCATGACGCAGTCCACTGCTTCTGCTTAGATGCTGATCGCATGCTGGACAATGGAATCCAGGTCTCTCACCTGGAAGAACAGAGGTGTTCCTTTGTTTCTTCCCTCAAGGGGTTTCACTGTGATTCCACCGGGTGCTCGGATGCTGAATGAAACAGACAGCTTTCCTGCCTCCCTCAGGACGGGACAGAGGAGGAGCCAGGCCTCGGCAGAGAGGTATCAGGGGTGCTAAGAAAGGGAACATTCCCAATAAAAGGATGTGGTGGGTAAAGTCCAAGACTGCTGGGACCTCCTGTAAAGTAAATGCTAAGAAAGCAGGGCCTGTGGGAGGAAGGGGTGTTGGAGATAGAAGAAACAGAGGCAGGCAGTCCAGAAAAGCCGGTGGAAACATTTTACTAACAAGCCGAGAAGTGCAATAGGTGGGGGCATGAGATTAGGGCATCTTTTGCTAAAATGAGGGGGAATGAGTCAGTATCAATGCTACAAAGAAGAAGGAGGCTCAAGTCAGCAGTGAGGGAAGGTGATGGCTGGCAGAGCAAGATAACGCCATGTGCATACGAAGGCAGAGATCAGGGCGATGCTCTATTAGCCAGAGATAACCTGCAAATCACCAGAAAATAGGAGTGAGGTATGGGACAGATTCTTTCTCACAATCCTCGGAAGGAAGCACCGTCTAGAAAATGTAATTTCCTGGGATTCAGGAAGGTAAGCAGTGCATGAATTTACCCAACCACGTTCTCTCCTACAATTTTACTTAGGCTTAGCCACCCCGATAACAGGGTAAGGAAGCATAAGGCATGGTGATTTAAACAGTGTTCCCAAGGGAAGTCTCATGCGCCACGGTCTCCAAGATGCCAGCAAGGGTAACTACCATGGTATTCGGAAAGAAAGCATAATCCCTGTAATTATCTTTTACAAACATTTCGTAGGTGGTGAGTTATTAGGAACTACCCGTAAATGCAAAATAAAACAGCAAAGACCACGTTGATCCCTCTTCCTAGAGCTGTTTCTGGATATTGTTTGTAGGGTTCAGAAGGGCCTCATGAATGCCCCTATTCGCATACACGTCATTCTGAGGAGTGAGTTAGGCAGGGCCTGTCGACCTTTCCATGAGTTGTTTGAAGATCCCTTGCTACAATCTATGCTCTTTGCAAGTGAAATCCATTCCATAAGCATCTATTAAAAGCCTGCTCCAGGGCAAGCACTGAGCTGGGAGCGGCTGACAGTTGAAGGCACAAGTCAATGCTGACAGTGGGATGAGCCTGGTATTTGGGGAATTGAGCAGGAGACGGGATTAGGGCACATATGGGCAGATTGAGACAAGATCCATCAGCCCTGCTGTATGAGTTTGTTTTTGCTGGGACCATTGTAACAAAGTACCAGAAACTCAGTGGCTTAAACAACATACACTTTTGGTCTCATGGTTCTGGAGTCTCAAAGTTCAAGCTCAAGTTGTTGGCAGGGATGACTTCTGAGGGCTGTGAGGGAAGGACCTATTCCAGGGCTCTCCCCTGGCTTGTGGGCGGGCTCTCTCCTACCTATGTCTCTTCACACAGTCTTTCCTCCATGCTCATCTGACTCCAAATTTTCCCTTTCTGTCCAGTCATACTAGATTAGGCTCCCCCAGGGACCTCATTTGAACTTGACTTCCTCTCTAAAGACCCTACCTCCAAGGAAGCCCACATTCTGAAGTAGTGGACGTTGGGACTGTAACACATGGATTTTGGGGCCACCCTTCAACCAATAAAACTTGTTTTTTCAGCTTTAATCACCACTGAAATATGGTTTGTTTTAACCTATTCAAACTGGCCAATAAACATCATAAAAGGGAGGGTTTCATTGTCTCATCAATAAGGACATGAAGGGAATGACTCTGTGGTTGATGTGAAGCTCTAAACTTCTGGGACCCACTAGCGCCTCTGCTTTCCCTAAAAGCTGACATTGTGTCTCTTCAAGAACATGAACCCAATTGTTTCCAGCCAGCATTAAGGGAGATGGCCTCTGCGTTCCCCTTAACTTGAACTTGGTGATGTCAACGTGAAAAAGCCGTATTCACGCAGGCACTTTGCTGAAGGCCCCTCACAGGCAGCCCCCTTGCTCGTGAGCTGAGGGCAGTAAAACTGCCAAGAACGGCATCACAGGCAGCAGGTTCGGGCAGCGAGCCTGTGAACTTAGGCAAACGTCTTCAGGAGAGGTTTTTTTTTAGCTTGGCTAATGTCCAACGGTTATGGTTGTTTTTACTGCTAACGTCGCTGCTTGGCAGGCTGTAAGTACAGGTGGCGCAGGCGGTGAAGCAGGCAACCTTGGTCCCGTCTGAGGGCCACTGGTGACCTACAACCCTGCTCCAGTCAATTAAAATGAGTTAATAATTCCTATCCCCTCGAGGATTTCCGTGAAAATTAAATGAGATCTGCCCATTGACATTTAGTAAATGTTGCAAATGAACAAAACCCAGCAAAACAAAAAATGCTGTGTCTTTGTTGTACAATTTCCATGAGAGTCTTCACTGAAGATTCCGTAAATCGTTAAGGCAATTTAAAAAGAAAAGGGAAAAAAAAAACTTGCTTTTACCTTCCTTCCATCCACATTCAATATTTCTATGTTAATAATCTTTAATGAGGAAAGATCAGTATGATGAGCCATTCAGTTATGAATGCTTTTTTAAGTCGGGAAAGCTGATTAATTTGTTAATAGATGAGTATACTCACTGGTTAATGAATTTTATAACCTGGTTAAATTCTGTACCTGTTCAATGAGGTTTTATTTTATGCTCATTCACTTAGCACAGATACTCATTTAGTCAATTGCACTTTATGAATATTTACTTAGCAGAGTTTCACTTTTCCACGTTCCAGTGTATTTAGTGCCCGTATGTGAATGCTGGTGTTCTACATATGGATAGCTATAAGGACAGCAGTGGTGACGCCTGCTCTCTCCAGGCCCCCAGAGCAAAAGGAGGGCTCAACTTCTCAGAACAATGTCCCGTGAAAAAGCAAACACAAAAACAAAATCCAGCACTGGTAAATGAATTAGTAAGTTGACTGCTGCAGGAATGAAAGAGTGGACATCGGCAGGTGGACACAAAGGTGGGATTCTTAAAAAGCAGACCCCAGATACTGTTGTTCACACACTTGTTTCTATATAACATAGTTTGCATGCATTCTGAGAAAAAAAAAATAGTGAGTATCAACACTGCTCGTAGATTTTCTTAAACACTGAACATTCCTTGTATAATTTTTACACCACTAATGATGGCATGATTGATATACCCTTTTACAAAGGAGAAACCTAAAGCTGCAGATGAAAAACATTCCCAGATTCACTAAGAAGGAGTGAGGCTCTGCATGGTCCCGTGAAATGTGGCCCATGCTTTGTCCATGAATGGGGGCTGGCTTGGAGCACAGTAAATGGATTTTGACTCAGTAACACGGGCCACCAGGACGGAGAGAAAAAATCATAATAACAATAGGTTAGTATTCTGAGTTCATTATGTGCCAGGTACTTTACATGTACCTGTTGGTCCTCAAAACAAGCTATTGAAATAGGTATTATCATTCTCCTTTACAGATGAGAAAACTGAAGCGCAGAGAAATTCAGTAACTTGCCCCAGTTCAAAGAGCTAACAAGCGATGAAGCCAAAATTCCAGGGTCACTGTCACTCAGCTAAACTCCCACCGGTGTCAGGGCTGAGGTACTGACACATTTCCTACCCTGAACAGAAGTAGCTCAGACACAGGGATGAGTCTTGTTCTGAAAGAATGTCCTGGGATCCATTCAGGAATTGGGATGTCAGAAAGGCAGTTGGGGGCCAACCTCATGGATTCTTCTCAGGAACTTGAAATAAATATCTTTTTTAACCTTTTAGTTTATTTTTCGGAGGAATACATATGTGGAAAGGAAGTCTAAAATTGCGTAGTACAGTATGTAGAAAAGCCATTCCCACAAACGTAGGGTTCACGAAAGCCACCCGTTATGACAATAGCACAGGCAGCCACCTACTGAGGAGCTTAGCACTATGAAGGAATCAAGGTGCATCTCGTGCATATGCTTGTCAACTTCAGAACTTGTCATTCCAAGAGACACATTAAGAAGGGAGCTAGAGAACAAAACTTACATTGAAGAATTTTAGAAATGATGACATATTCGACAAAATCACTGTTAAGAAGATAATTCAATAAGGTGCATTGTTCTTCCGAGAATAGTAGAATTCCTCCAGAACTTACAGTAACAGGAAACAGTACCTGCTTATGTATTTCACAACGCAGGTCATAAACAAGGGGCAATCCTGTGGGACTTTCCAGGGATTCTAGCATATTCCAACGGAGCCCTTTAGAGACCAGATAAGCAAGAAAATAAACAGACAAAGGAGTATACATGCAACATCAAATTTGATTTCTAAACAAAACCTGCATTTGATGGAGAGAGTAATTCTATTTTACTTAAAACAGAAAAACAAACAGAAAGAACAAAAGCCTATAACAGTGTCTACCACTGATACCAATCATAAGGGGAACTTCCAAGTTCTAACAGGCCATCCTGGACTTCCTTGGAAATGAGACAGTGGGAATTCTCTACAAGAAGTTCTCAAAACTCCTGAAGAGCTTTGAACACTTAGCAGTGTGGAAAGAGAAGAGACGGTGTGGGTCACAAATTAATGAAAATATCAGGCTCCCACATGCGTACTACCTGACCATTCGTTTAGGTGCTTCTGCAAATTAGCGAGGGGGCGCTGTACATCCTAATTCCATTTAATCCTCACAACAGGAAATCCCAAGAAAAGGAAAGTCATTCTCATTCTCCAGTTGCAGAAAACAGACACAGAGAAGTTAAGGAAATTAACTAAGGTCACACAGCTCACGAGCAGCAGAAATTCTCACCTATGTTACTGTAAAGGTCATTCTATGGCAGGTTAGCACATACTTCTCATTTTCAGTTTTAAAAACTGGCTTTACTTTTTTTTTAACTTTTTAAGATGGGTTCAAATAAGGAATTACTAGGAATAGTTGAAAGAATTGTAATGAGAAAGAATGACCTCCTTGACTCTTATTTTTTTTCTTGGAAAAAGCAGCTTATGACATGGCAACAACAGTAACTCAGGTTCTAGTCGGAGCTCGATTGTCAAGTTCATGAGAAATTCTGGGGATGAGATAAGCAAGCTGGGAAATCACAATGTTTTCTTTTGTTCACAGGAATATAGGGGGAGATGTCAAATCCAGGCCAAGTTTCTGAATGAAATGCCCCAATTCTGTCATCAGAAATCTGATGACAGGGCAGGATTGGAAAAGACCACCACTGTGAGTGAAAACATTTTATGTACTTTTGGGTAACAGATTCATGAGGAACCTCTTCAAATAAATCCAAAGATGGGTCCAAATAGGGGAAAGAAATACTTATAAATGGTTTTATGGATCAGATGATGCCCTAGCCCCTTTAATGTTAACTCAGTCCTCTGAGTGACCCATGATTTCAGAATGGAGATTCTCATTTTTTCACGTAATTCAGCAAAGCCTCAGGGCAGTCAGTGTGTCTGAAGTTTCACAGCTGGGAAATGTTGAAGCCCATTTCCACTCACATCTGTCTAGTGTGCCCAGGAGAGTGAGAGTGAGGAAGCATCTCAGTGCTGTGCCATCTCAAGGAATGGAAGTCCCGGAGATGTGCTGGGGTGAAGAAGTCTCAGCTAGGATACGACAGATTGTCTGACTTCAAGTCAGGTAAAACAGACAAGTGCTTTGGTTAAGTGAGGATAGGTGTTCCCAAAAGTGTTCCTCGGCAAGGTAGGCTAGTCAGTCATGCCAGAGGCAGGGTAGCTTAGTGGACAAGCAGGTAGACCCTTGAGTCCAACCACCTGAGTATGAACCTCACCTTGGCCATGTTGTGACCTGTGAACTTAAGCAAACACCTGAAACTCCTGATGGTGCTGGCGTTAGTTTGGGTCCACTGAGAACCAGATGCCAAGGTGTGGTTAATATACGACATTTACTGGGAGAGTGTCGGCTTGAGCTGCCATAACAAAATACTACAGCTTGGGTGCCTTAAAGACCAAACTTACTTTCTCAACATTCTGGAGGCTGGGAAGTCCAAGGTCAAGGCAATTGGGTTTCTCGTGAGAGTCTGCTTACTGGCTCTCAGATGGCTGCCTTGTCACTGTCCTTACATGGGAGAGGGGTGTGGGGAGTGGGCAGGGAAGGAGGGAGGGAGGGAGAGACAGAGACACAGAGAGAGACAGAGATCTCTTCCTTTTATAAGGCCACAGCTTTAAGGGGTTGGGGCTCCAACCTTGTGACCTCATTTAAGCTTAATTACCTCCTAAAGACCCTGTTCCCAGATACAGTCATAGGGGGTTAGAGCTTCAACATGTGGATTTGAGGGATGCAGGACACAACTTAGTGCATAGCAAGGGCGTGGGGCGGGAGGCAGGAGAGCCTTCAGTAATCCATGGGCCTCTATCTGCGAAAGAAGACAAGGGAAGAAGCAGAGTTGAGGAAGCCGGATCTTTCCCTGCAGCACACTTTCAGGCAAGGCTTGGCCAGGCGAATGGATGCTCCTGAGCCAGTCACCCGTGAGCTGAGAGGGGTCCTGCAGCTCACGGGAGTGGGAGTGGGGGGCACTGCCATACTTAGTCACAGGGCTGGGAACAGCTGGACAGAAGTGTGCTCCTGGCAAATATGGTAATAGGGGCAGCAGGTGGGGCCGTCAGAAAATTGTGCTTCCTACAGCAAGAGATCTGAGTAGTACATTTCCCAGGCTGCTTCTACGCACAGGTAAGAAGATACCAGCAATGGTGCATAGTTCAAAAGACTCAGCAAGATTAGATAAGTGAATAGAAAGCACATGGCTGAGTATCGAACACATGTGAACACTTAATATACATTAGCTTTTATTAAAATGTGCTTGTCCTACACCCTGGTCTTGGGGTGACAAATGTGAAGAATTCTAATTACGTATTCATCCCAGGTGGTGTTTGTTGATTGTCAACACCTTTACTTCAATTAAATATACCATTGGATTTACTGCTTTGTGAAAATCTTCCAAAGGTAATCAGTGTGGATGCTTGCAAGGGTTATTGCTCTATAAAAAGGATAAAGTGCTCAAGTTCCCTGACTCCAGGCTGGTGACCATAATCTGCAATTGTAGTTGCACTGATTATTTATATGTTTCTGGTTCAGTTAAGGCACCTTAGAATTACAAAGTCTCAGAATTAAATGGAAAAATTTAAGCCATCTGGCCCAAACACCATGCTGTACTTGGGTTTCCCCCCAAAAAAACCATCCTTCAGCCTCTCTACCCACACCCATGGTTTTATAAGGTCAGCAATTGCCTTTCTGGACTGTGTTCATTTATCTTCTGTCTATAACTCTAGATCCATGCTCCACTCATCTCCACCCTACACTTTTTTCCATGAGGCTGATCTCTATGGGCTACATTCCTGCTTCTGGTTGGATTTAGCCAACATCCAATAGGATACGAATGGGTGGATGACAGGAAAGAAGTCAGGTTACGGAACGGATATCCTTGGGTCCCGCCCTAAGGGTTGTGTAGGACAGAGGGTACCCTGATAACAGGCACTGCTTCTCTCAAGACAATGGGTGCTGGTGACTGTCTCATCTTATTAATCCAGGTGATTGCATTATCCTTCGTGCCATCCTATAGGCCATCTATGCTTTCATCGTTAGTGCCACCAATAAGCCCCTCTAGAGTTATCCCAATTCCAGTGTGCCATGTGTTTCTTATTGGTCCTCTGACTGTCACAAGAGTGTTTCTAACTAATTAAAAGATCTCCCTTTTCTGGAGCCCTTCGTTCCATCCCTTGGAGTCAGACTTGGAGTCAGAAAGAAGGATTACTCCAAATAGTAACCCTTCAAGTCCACAAGAAAGATCTTAATAGAAACCTAAAAATCTGGACAATACCACTTATACGGCTGAAGCTTTGGGGACAACACATTTGAGAGGCATTTTGTGAACAATCAAATTCAAACGTTGTGTTTTCCCTAAATATTCGACCGAGCCCTATAATCCTTTGTATACCTCCCATTCAAAAATTTTTCCAAGTCCTTTAATAATCTACTTATATTTTTAGTCCTCACCACTGCTTAGAAAAATACACTCCCAATGTGCATTTTATTACGATGCTAGAAGCTCTGAGTGTGTTGAATGAAGTATTACAGCCTTTAATTTGTCCTCAATTGACTGTGCTCGAGCTTCCCCTGAAGACAAACTGTACATCTCTAATGTTATTATATTTTTTATTTTAAACAACCAGTAAAAGAGCTAGGGAGCAGGAGATGGAGAAAGGAGAAAAGAGGGGGAAAAGGGAACACACAGAAATCTACAACCTCACCACGCAAACCACCCACTTAGACAGTTTTATGAATAATTTATAGTCATGTTAGTGTACAGAAGCATATTTTTTAACATGTGGCAATTATATACTCCTTTTTTTATCTTGCATTTTCCAATTAACGTTATAAGCATTTTCCCATATTTTCATGCCGCTTTCTGTAAACTCCTGTAGGAAGGCTCCACAACACACCTAATGCACCACTGTGTGTCTATGTCCCAGGTTACTTAACCATATCTTGTCATTTGATATGTAGATTGTTCCTATTCGATTTGTTTATAAACTTGGCCTATTATATATAATGTTACAATGGGTATCTTTGGAAGTAAGACTTTCCCTTGTTGCCCTTTTTTAAAAAATTTTCCTCCCTTAGGTTTCATTCTCAGAATTCAGCCTAGGTGCCAAATCATGTAAACAATCATCTATTTCTAGTGTCCTGACGTGTGTAAGAGCTTCTGCATAACCATGTCTTGGCCAGCAAGATGCTGTCATCCATGCAAACTTGGTAATGCTGCAGCCCCGCCCCTCTGGCGTTATTTGTGGTCTTGGCTGATGCTGAATCAGTTACATAAATGGTTACTGAGCAGAAGCCGGGATATTAACGGCTGGAGAGTGTTTTCCCCAGACCAGGATTTGTTCCAGACCTTATGCCAGATGGGCTGATGCTTGTAAAATATTCAAGAAAGATCTCTCACTCTATATATTTTATAATAAATGCTTTTTTTATTTTATGTATACAAATATAGCAAATATATGTCTTAATAAACAGTTTAGCTGCTTTCAATATCCCTTTTATGATATTACTACTACAATATCACTGTGATGCAATATTTGGTCATAAGTCTTTGCTTCGGGTATTTCTATTTCATTAAAAGAGATTTATTGGATCAGATTAGTCTACAAAAGACTCTAGTCACTGTTAAGGACCTTGATACATAATGTTCGATTGCTTTCTGGAATGTGTTTACCATTGGAGCTTGTGATTGTATGATCATGGCCTAATGTATTAATAGATCCTTATCAGTGTTAAACATTCCATACCTACACGTTATATAGAGATAGTTAAATATTTAACAGCTGGGTAAGTGAGGCAGTCATTCATATTTGTTGGCGTTAACTTAAAATCTTCCTAGAGTGTCTGAACAATTATCCTTATTTTTTGCTTAATAATTATTTTACCTTTTGAGAGTGTACATTTTCCCCTTCGGTTCCTAGAACTATGGACGTACCTTAAATTTGACCACAGTGCCCCTCACTCTCCCACTTTTCCAAATGGAGAGAACAAATAGCATGGGGGCCACAGAAGGGGGCGCCTAGCTTGCAGCTGGCCCGTGTTTATTGAGCACGTCCTGATGCTACTGCAGTCCCGCCCCTCTGGCACCGTTTGTGGTCTTGGCTGATGCTGAATCAGTTACACAAATGTTTCCTGACCCAGAGGTTCCGGTTGGACGTGTAGCTCACTGTGCCAGATATGCAGATGGATCCCATACTTGCAAAATATTCAAGCCAAACCTAACATATATCAATCAGGATCCCCAAAAGTGCCTAGGAAAAGAGGGCCTATATATTTTGAAAGGCATGTCCATCCAGAGACAATGAAAGATGCAGAAAAGAGAAAGAGATTTTCCTCTCAAAAATTTATGTTAAAAGCCACTTATTTACCGTCCCCCCCACTTCATTTCCTTTTCTTTAACATCTAGGACTGTTGCGAAAAGACAGTCTATGTGAAGTGACTCACACTGTTTAGCACTTATGGGGAGCTTAGGGAAGGGTAACACATATATTCGCTTGAGCATTGCTACTGAATAGCTGTGTGACTGTAAGTAAGTGACTCAACCTCTCTGAGCCTCAATTACTTCATGTATTAAATTAAGGTGCCTGATGAGACGATGTTGGAGATCTCTGTGACTGCATGAAGACCAAATATACAAAGCATACCTCCAGGAATGCGGCACAGACTGGAGGGGATAGGAGATATTGGCCCCATATCATTTGTTCATCTGAGCCATATGGGCAGGAAGAGATGATGCTTGAGAGAGAGGAGAGACATGAACCCTCTGTCTGGGTTCACAACCCCAGCTCTACCACCCACAAGAACTAGCCACAGAGGCATGGCACTGGGACAAAATATATTCTATTTCTTTGCCAGGCTGTGCTCTGCTTCCAGATTTAGAAAAAAAAAAAATCAGGAGTGTGTGCAGAGCGCAGCTGGGCTGAAGAGATAGGGCCAAGTACGAGACTTAGAAGACAGAGAAGACTAACAGCCGTGGCCTTCCTCAGGACTTTGCACATGCTGTCCTGCCACATCTTTCTCCCACCTCAGGGCTTCCCAGTTGCTTTTTTCCCTGCTCTGAGCACACTTCCTGCCCTTGTCATTTCTGGTCCCTTCCCATCACTGAGACCTCAGCTCAGGTTACTCCACCCAGATATATACCATCGCTGTCACTGATAACCCCATCTAAGGTCCCCTCCTCCACCAGGACCACATCATCCTGGATCCTGTCCTCAACACAGCGGTCACTAAAGTCAGTATGTGTCATTTTCTGTCCCCCAACTAGAATGCATGGCCCAAGAGAGCAGGAGCTCCTCTCTCTCGTTCATCACTGTGCATCGAGAGCTTCCATCTCGTGGTAGCCATGTAAACAGTTGTCAAAGGACTAAATCAGAGAATGGATGCTGGGAGGAAGTCCCAGGGAAACAGGACACAGCACAGAAGCACCCTGCATAGGGAGGAAGTCAGGAGTGACCCAGACGTTGGCTGACAGAGTGCGGGAGTGGGGGGAGCGGGTCTGTGGGAAGGTCCTGTCACCAACGTTGGTTAGCGTTACCGGTGCATGGCAGTAATACAAAGCAGACTACCTTTAATTGCTTTCATGACTGTGGCTAAACGCTGTACAACGTGCCCCCTGTGCTGGTGCCCGAGGCAGATGGCTCCCTCTGCCCTGTTCTTGGTTGGCCACTGGATTCAGAAGCAAGTCCTCTGCTCAATGTGGAGAGAGAAAATGTTCCATGAAGGTAGAAGAACTCCAGTATCTATGGACTATCAATTAACAATTCAAATAGTCTGTCAACCAACGCTCGTTGAGCTCCTGCCATAAGCCCAGTGCTGTGTGAGGCCCAGGCTTTGTGTCTGGTTTGGGCCTCGGGCCCAGGAGCGACTGTGGCACTGAGTGGTAAGGCATGCCCCCCAGAAGATGTTTTTATACGGTGCTTTGGGGATTCATGGAAGTGCTTAGTTCTTCCACCTGTGAGGCCAGGGGAAGTTAAATCCAAGAGGTGGTACAGTGAAGCTCTGAAAGTCATGTGGGCAACTGCTGAGTAGCCAATGGAGGAAATGTTTTCAGCAAGTCAGAGATGCATACAAATTGATGGCCTGTTCGAGAATTCACACTATTGTGTCTGGCACTTTTGTGGCTTGAAATGTGGCCAAGGACAGAGAGGAGGAGAGAAAGAGGACAGGAAAGTAAAGTTAGGCCAAGCTTGCAAAAACAAATTTGTGTTTCGTCAATGGGTGGCCCTCAAGGCAGGTAAGTGGCGAATGACTGTCCTGTGAAGATAACAGCCAACACCCAACACCTGAATTCCATGCAAATACCAGCCAGCCACAGAAGCCAAGCTCCCAACCTGTGCCATCCACTTGCTTTCTGCGTTCATGTTCCCATCTCTTTATTAACCACCATTTATCTTAACCTCAAAAACCCATTCATGTTTATTAATGGCTGTCTGTGACACATTGCAAGTGTGACATTTAAAAACTTGAGGTGGTTTGAATTATGAGATTGCCAGAGACAGAAAAATCTCCCCCACATTTGAAACCCTTTCAAGGCTACCAGCCCCCATGGCTTCTGAACAAGAGCTCAAGGGTGTTTAAACTTCAAGCGTTTTTCGTCAGAAGAGGAAGCAAACCTGAAGTAGTTCAAATTGTTAGTTGTTGTTTTGTACACAATGAATATGCCGAGGTTTTCAGCAGGCGAGGTCCATTGTCTCTAGTGTAGTGAGGGATATGATGGTGCGTATATTACAATGAGGCCCAGGGGCCAGCGGAGCACAATGGCAGACAGAGCCGGGGTCATGTCCTGGGGAGAACACTGGTTAGAGAGTGAGGCAGTCCTGGGCTCAAACCCCAGCCTCAGTTTCCTCTCCTCTAAGGATTCATTGTCTAGGTCCAACGAGACAGACTGCGTCAAAGACGTTAACTAGGATGTAAGCAAGATTGCATTACATTTCATCCAAAATGATGGTTCCATCTAACCCTCCTAGCTCGATTGCAGGGTCTCGGTTCCTCTCAGCCTCTCAGTTCCAATTATTTCTTCAGTCCCTAAAAGGCATACATCATACACTCACAACTATCTACTCATTGTTACTGCCCTTTGGGTTCTTAATCTGGTTTTGTTTAGGTTGGGTCATACAACCTAAGGTTTCTACAATAGCAACACCCCGGAATCACAAAGGCTTGTACCCCCAAATTTATTTCTAGCTCACACAAAATCCACTGAGAGAAAAGGTGACTTCAGCACAGTTGTCCCCATGCCACTTTCTCTCACTGTCTGTATGGCTGGGAAGGAAAGGGGCCGGGATGTGGACCCTGGCTCGCCCCTCAACTGGGAACAACTTTTCCTCTGGACCCCAAAGAAACTTTGCTTCTCCCAGAAGTCCACAAAATCTCTCATGAAATCAGCTCCCTCAGTGACCCTCTTCCATGTCTTCTGTCCTGTAGTCAAGTCTCAGAAAATGAACTCAAACACTCTCTCCATTTCTACAACGATAAGGTACAGGGTGCAGGGCCTTCTCAGCCCATTTCGTCTACACCGGTCCCTTGCCAGGCCCCAACTCTAGATGCTGACTCAGCCACTCCCACCACACAAAGGACCGGCCAGCGTGACATGTGAAATGGAAAAATGGGTCTGCATTTCCATGCCATTGCTGACCTCCTTTACCTAAACCATCAGGAGGGAGGGGGTGACTTTTCGAGAAATGGGACTTGTACACAGACAACTCTCGGTACAGAGGAAAGGTGGTGCAAAGGAATCCTGAAGTCTTTTTGTCTAAGCATACAACAAAAGGGGTACAGCTCATAACAGATTATTTTTCTGGCTTCTACCCAGAACAATTTCAAGTATTTAAGGTACTGATTTCAATTAGAACAAGCTGTTACTTCACATCTTGGCACATTAAAAAAGAGGGGGGGGAAAGGAATGGGAGAAAAAGGAATAAAAAAGAAAGAAAGGTGAAGGAAGGTGGGGAAGGAAAGGAGGAAAGATGCGAGGAGAAAAGAGAAAACTTTCCCCTTTTCCCTCGGTAGGAGAAGTTACAACATTTTGGAACTTGCCAGGAATGTAAGATCACCTAGGTCTACGGCCTTCACCGTAGAAGGGTCTCTGAGGCTCAGAGAGGTGAAGATGTTTGTCTGAAACCGCACAGCTAGCGAACGGAGGAGCTAAACTTTTGTGCAGCCTTTCCACAGTCCTGTGTTGTCTAGATAAACAACAGCAGCTTAGCTGACAGGAAGATCTTGCTAGGCCATTATCTCTCCCAACATTGAACCAGAGAATCCGGCCGCCGCCCATTTGTATAATATTACTTCATTTCTGTGAGGAGAGAACAGTGCTTGTTTGAGTGCCTGGCCACCTGCCAGAGAAGTGGGGCTCTGGAAAGGATTAGGGGGACTGCAGTGAACAGGAGGGAGGCTCCCCGCTGGGAGGGAATCTTGGGTCTCCACCTAGGAATGCATAGGGATCCTTTACAGTTAGAAACTATTGCAAAATCCCTCTAGTGCAAGTGCTGACTGCTGGCCAATGATAAAATACTGATGCGGATAAAAATTCATGAAATGTGTTCCTCTCTTCTTCTCCATTCCCCTTCTCTTTCTTTTGTAAACCCTTGTGTGATTCATTGTGTTCAGGTATCTAAACCCTAGGTGTTTAGACATCCCAGCCTCTATTTTCCATGGACTGTGTGGTGGTGCCAAGAATGCAGACAGACTTTGTAGGTGACGGAGGTCTCTGCTAATCCTTCATTGTTCCTTCTAATCACTAATCAATCAGTGTGTATTGTTCTGAACGAATATCATAGACGGAGCATGGAGCTGGTGGTCAAAGAGACCTGGATTAGGATTCGGGCTCTGTCCCTCCCTCTCTGGCTGTGTGACCTTGAGGAAGTTATCTGCACCTCACTTTCCACAGCTGGCCACAGGGACAAAGCAAGGCCACAGGAAATCATGAGGGTGACATATGAGATGCAGTCCATCACCCAGTTCTCTGCCAGTCAGAGAACTGCCAAGTTTGCCCCCCTTTTCTACCTGGCACCAATGCCTATGTGTCAGATAAAAAGAGGATTTCTTCATTTATTCCCTAAGTATGGGCAGTACGGGCCAGGCACTGTTGTAGGCTCTGAGGATTGCGGAAGGAGCTGAAGACACCTTGCTACCCTCATGGAGATGGGATTCTAGTGGGGAAGATCGATATGTCCACACCAGAAGAAAAACGTCATGATGGAAGGGACTTTGTCTTTTTATTTACTGTCCTGTGAACAGTGGCTGGCACAGAGTAGGTACTCAGTTAATATCCATGGAATGGTTGAACACGTCACATTTGACACAAGAAAATTGGAACAAGAGAGAAGAATTTTTGAATATATTTAATCTATAAATATATCTACATCTGTATCTGTCCATATCTATAACCAGTAAGGATCAGTTCTATGAAGAAAAATAGTGTAAAGGAAATAGAAAGCTATAGGAAGTTACAGGGTGGAGGCAGCCCCGGCTAGGGAGTAGATATTTGAGTAGAGCTGTACGTTAAAGTGCGATAGCAATCATGGTGAACATTTGTTAACCACATAATCAAGCACGCACAGCTCTTTGAGTTTTTCACATGTTCCATCGTTCAGCTCTGACATTGCCCAGATGTCAGAGGAGGTGCCATCATCGCTGCCATTTTGCTGTTGATGAGAGGAGGCACTGGCAGTCAAGAAACTTGTGCCTGGTCACACAGATAGAAAGAAGCTACTAGGTTGAGATCTGAGCCCAGTCGCCTGACTCTGGTCTGTGTATTCAACCATGATGGGGCACTGCCTCAATCCCATCAAGTGGGGATACATTCTCTACATTCCCAAGCCTTGGACCCCTCAGATCCAAAGTACAGGACAAAAACTCAACCATTCTGTGTGTGCCAGATAACCTGAGACCCAGCTTTGGATATATAGTCATCACTGGGAACCCTGATTGAGGGGGGGGGGGGTGGATTTGAGAAAACCTTTTGTACTCAAGAATCTACTGAAGAATGGGGGTTGTGGCCAGTGTTGGGATGGAGGCAAACACAGGATCATTCTTCAAGACTCCGATCCAATGTCCCCTGCCTGTGATGCTTTGCCTAATCCAGGTGATTGCCCAGCCATCTTTCTCTTCCTCTCTTTGTTCACCACTCTATAGGGGATTGTAGATTGAGTAGCAATCTCCAGTCACATCTCTGTCTCCTCTACTGGGCTGTGGGTGCCTCTGGCATGGGGACTGTGTCTGAGACACTGGTCTCCAATTTGCATACTTTAGAGGCTTCAATGTATGTATTGATAGGATGTCCGGGAGTGTGTGCACTAGGGTTTTGAGGTGCAGACTGAAAGACACAAGTTATGCAAAGGGAAGACAGGACAGGATGGCCTGGGAGGAAAGAAACTGAGTGAAGACACCTGACTTTGCCAACCCCATCTCTCAAACTGCCCCGGGGCTGAGAGTGAGAAAGAAGCCTTGTGCTAGAAGAACTCAGAATCTTAAAACCACAAATTCTCTCCTCACCACCTCCATTTGCAAAACCGCTGCACTCCTTTCCAGGGGTCCCTGGTTGTGGCTACGGGGCTTCCTTGAAAGGACCCTGTTAATCCCTCCATTTGTCCTGTGTCCTAAACCTTAAGCTCCTCAAATCCCAGGCATCTGTATCTTGGGACACAACAGGCTCTGCCTAGAGCCCTGAGAAAAGCTGAATAATGGCCCCCAATGACCTCAATGTGACGTCCACACGGTAATCCCCTGGAACCTGGGACTATGTCACCTTACATGGCAAAGGGACTTTGCTGATGTGATTAAGGCAATGACTTTAAGATGGGGAAATCACCCGGGGTTAGCTGGAAGGGCCCAATGGAATCACACAGGCCCACAGGGTACAAAGGGAAGCAGGGTGAGGTGATGTGGGACCGTCCGCTCAGTAAGGAATGGGAACAGCCTCCAGAAGCTAGGAGAGCCAGCTGAACGGATTTCTCCCTCGGACCTCCAGAAGGAACAGAGCCATGACAACACTGTGGTCTGAGCTCGCTGAGACGGACTTGGGACTTCCGAGTTCCAGAACTGTCACGTCATAAATTTGCCTCGTCTTAAGCCTCAATTAAGTTATGGTAATGCATTGCAATGGTGATAAGAAACAAATACAAGTGACTTGATGGACCTTCTGGGTTGACAGAGCCCGCTTGTAGGTAAAAACCCATTCCGACATAAGGCAGGCACTCTGGGTCCCTATTGTTATAAATAGGAACCAAAGATGGAATGCGTGTGTTGGCACCAGTGTCGTTCACTTCTTCCTGGAAGGCTGAGACCTCTTAGCTCAAAAGCCCACTGACCCCAAACTCACATGTTCATACATCCAGTTATTTTACACGTACCCCAAACAAGCAGATTTTCAGCCACGTGGAGACTGCCTGCTTTGTGCTTCCTGGTTAATCCCACCTACAACAGTTAGTTACAAGCCTCCTTTGTCCTGTGACCTGAGACTCCAGGTCATGGTGACAAATGACATCCCCCTCCCTGTAAGCCCCTTTTGGGTTCCCCTCTCACCCTCCTCCCCTGCTGGATGGTGGTGCCCTCATTCTAAGCCTCTGGAAGGTCTCTTGCTGTGCAGACTCTATCTGTCATGTTACCCTGTCCAAGCTCTGCCCAATAAAGCTTACTGTTTGTTTTTGCCTCTCTTGGGCATATCTTTTTCTTTGATCAGCCTTGTTAAAAAATAAAGCTCAACTGAGCGAATTTGGATATGTAATCGGCTTTATTAAGCAATTCGTGAATCAGGCAGCATGTGATCTAGGAAGCAGAAGGGTGCTCAGAGGGGCAGTACAAAAATGAAAGGGAAGAAGGATGCGGCGGGGGAGTTATTAATAAAAAGAAAAAGAAGATGATTATCCTTAGACCAGGACAACTTCTTTATGGGGAGACAGGAATGGCAAGGGTTTTATCATGAAATATCAGATTGCCTCTTCTTCCTTAGGGGGATGGAGAGGGCCCATGTGACAGATTACACTGCTGGTGCTTGACCAGAAAATTTCAGACTGGTTGATTAAGATTATGTTTCTGGGAGACGTTGAAACTGCAATTCAATCAAGTATGAAATCTAAGTTTGGCATCATGGGCTTTAGCCCAAGTGATGCAATTTGGGGCCTGTGGTTGTCTCTTTCCCAGCCCTAAATTCCTCAAACTTCCTATACTTACAAGCCCCTCCTAGGAGAAATTCCTTCCTGCTCAGGATTCTTTTAAACCACGAAATTAGTGAGGGAATCAGACTTAAGTCTGAGGCGTCAAATTCTCTCTATAAGAATGTATGTATTTGTACCATTAACTCTATGCATGACATTAAATATCCGGCAGTCTTATTTCCTGTTACATAACTTTTCCCCACTTGTTGTCTAGCAGGAAGTTGGTATATGAGACCTAAGGATACCTACTCAATCAGGGAGCCTATATCCCAGATGGATGTAAACAAAACAAAATCTATTTTAAAGCACCCCTTCATCAGTTTATTCTAAGATTAACTATTTCATCTGCTTTTGCTTACTAGGGAGCTTATCTCTTTAGCATTTATTTCAAACAGGTTGGTCAGCTGATGGGGAATTTTTATCAAACAGAACTGACAGGGCCATGGGTTAATATTTGCCCTGGAAAGAAATGACTGATGATGCATTTACTCTGAAGTGCTGTCGAACATATCACAGGTAGATTGGGAACAACAGGATATTTACAGAGGCAATCATGAACGCTGCAAACGATGGGAGAAATTGAAAACTATGTATAGTAGCTCAAATTATAACTAAACGATTTAGTTAGCTTGATGCTAAGTCACAGCGAGGCACATGGAAAGTGGGTGTAATTAGGTCTGCGGCCCATTGGGTATCATGTTGAGTTTCCATCTATAAACTGATAAATAATGCAGCGATTGGATACTGGACTTGTCATGCGATGATGACACATAGGGTGAGCACTTTGATGTAAGTCCCTGTGCAAATAATCAGGAACATGGTTGACTTGCTTGAAATTAAATGCAATTGATAGAGAGCCTAAGATTGGATTTTGTCCTCTTTTGATATGTACATTATATGCATATTATATATATCTCCTTGTGGTAAAAAAATATAACATACATTTTAAACATTTTTAAGTGTAGAATTTAGGACTATTAATTACATTCAAAATGTGATGCATCTGTCACCACTGTCTATTTCTAAAACTTTGTCATTACCCAAGCAGCAACTTTGTACTTATTAAACAGTAAGGCTTCATCGTCCTCTCCCTCTCCAGCCTCTGATAAACTCTGATTTACCTTTTGTCTCTATGAATTTGCCCATTCTAGCTAGCTATTCCCTATAATTGGAATCATACAATATTCGTCCTTTTGTGTCTGGTTTATTTCAGTTAGCATAATGTATTCAAGATTCAACCATGTTATAGGATAGATCAGAATGCCATTCCTTTTCATGGCTGAATACTATTTCATTGTATGGATAGACCACCTTCGTTTTCACCCTCATCTGTTGATGGGCACTTGAGTTGCTTCTACCTTTTGGTAACTGTGAATAAGATTGAACTTTAATAAACAGATGGACTAAACTATCTCTTCAACTCTAAAACTCTTTTAAGTTTCTTTTTCAAAATTTCCATAATTCTTCCCTCCCCCACAGGGGGAAAAAACAACGAACATTGAGTAGGACATTGTACATTGGGAGAGGGAAACTGAATTTTAAAGGAGTCATTTTGGTATAAATGAGAGAAATGCCAGCTGATTGAAAAAGTTGTTTTATGTCCTTGGAAAACGGGAGCCTTCTTTACCAAAACGGTCCATGTCCAAACGCATTAGTGGATTTTTTTTTTCTTTTTAAATTACCTTTAATCTGCAACTGTCGTGTACGGAGAAGAAAGGAACAAAGAGACCACTCAACCTTTTCCTCTTCATTATTTGAATATTTCAGGAAAACTAAATACCTTTATTTATCCAGATAATGTCTCAAAACTTGTGTTTGTTTGCCAGTGGGTTGGATTTGTATGAATGTTTATCTTTAGAAGAACAAAAACATCTCACCGACTTTGAATGTGTTGGCCCTGATTTTCACCATGGGCAGTAACATGTAAAGGACTGTTCTATTACCAATACTGAGTTTGGTATTCACAGACCATTTGCATATGTCCACAAAGAGTGTGTTAAAAGAGCAATGAATGCATGTGTAGTGTGTGTCTGTGTGCCGGCTGTGCCCACAGACTTTATGGTGCACAAGAATCCCTTAAATGAAGTCTTATCCCCATTTAACATGCAGCAGGCCAGCTGACCCTCTGAAATGATTAATCAAATTCATTCGGTGTTACCCACATTTTAAGTGAAAATGTCAAGATTTGAAACCCAGTTTTCTTACTGGGAAGCAGATAAACAGATAAATAGAAAAAAAATGTAAATCACAGCTGAATTGGATACTTGGAAGTGCAAATTAGAACTAGGTACAATCTTTAATTGTGTGGAAAATGCAAATTGCTGCTAAAGATAGAACTTCCAAATTACAGAAAGTGGAAATGGAATCTGCCATGCATTCTTTTTCCACGGCTGTGTACAGCTTTTAATATGCACTGTTAAATGTCTCAAACATTCTTTCATGTTTGACAAATTACCTAAAAGGTTCTGTAGGTCTGCAAAGGTGTGTGCCTACATCAGACTACGTTTTCCAAGCTAACCCCAGTCCACAGTTTGTTGTAAGTGGATTTTTTTCTCATGTGGTTTGGATGGGCTGTAACAAAAAACAGTGAAAGTAACACGGCGTACATGTCTTCATTCTATTTATGGGACAAAAGATTTATGAAAAATCATTGAATCACCATTGCCTGTGATCAAATGATTGGACCGAATATAGTCAAATGCTCTAGGTCAAAATAGTTGAAATTACATAGCAGGCCCAAGGACTAATAATAATGATAGCTTTCATTAGAATAATGGACTCATGAAAGCTTACACCTATATTAACCTCCCTTTTAAGTATGACCAAGTATCCATTAGGTGGGCGTTCCTTCCATTTTATTGTCAAGGAACAACCAACTATGGTAGCTAGTCTCCAAAGGGGGCCCCCCAGGGAACCACACCTATTATTCAGCTCTCATGTATGTCTTTTCCGCACTGAATCTGGGCTGGTCCTTTTGAAACAATAGAATGTGGCAGAAGTTGCTTTATGTAACCTTTGCAACTTCTACTTTGCTCTTTTGAAACACTCACTCTGGGGAAAGCCAACGACCATATTCAAAATCTCACCAATGACCCTAAGTCTGCCATACTGTGAGGAAGCCCAACTTGAGCACATGCGAAGGGAAAGAGAGAATAATGCCTCTCAGGAAATGCCTAGGTAGCCCTCAGGTATTTCAGTCATCCTAAGTGAGGCATCAAACATCCAGCCCACTCCAGCCTTCTGACAACTAAAGTCTTAACCACTATCCGACAACATCAGGTGAAAACCCAAGCAAGACTGGCCTCACTGTTCCCAGCCCCTCCAGAACTATGAAAGATCATGGACTGTTGCATTAAACCACTGAGTTTTGGGGTGGTTTGTTACACACCCATGGGTAACTGGAACACCAAGTCTATCAAGCTTTTATTGTTTTCCCCACTGCACTAAAAACACTAGTAAATGAGGAATATAACTTCTATCAACCGGGTGTCTGCTACACACAAAGAGCGGTGTGAGTCATTCGTTTTTATCTGGGGAGCAAACTGTCTAATGGGGAGTTAGACACGTGATTACACTACAAATATACAGTATGGAAAGTATTAGGAAGTAAGTTCTCAGTTCTTATCTTGAGTCTGCGATTGACTGGCTATGTAAGCATGACGAGGGAATCTTATTCTCCCGGCCTCACACCCTTCCTCCATAAAATCAGATGACTGGCTTAAATAAATTTTAAGCTGTCTTTCAACTCTATTAACGTGGAGATATCAACTGAATTTGTTCCTCAGGTTGTTGGATAAGTTAAAAAAGATTTAATTTATTATTAATGTACATACAAAGATATATACAAATATACACACGCACACATGTGTGTGTTAGAAAAATCTTGAACTAGACAAACCAAAATGTTGACAGTGATTATCTCTGAATGACCTTACTTGTAAGATCTTGTTATCCCACGTGTATTCCCTGGGTGGCTAAAAGCCATGCATTTCGTTTGTTTTCAAGAGAGAGTATAAAAAGTGAGTATAAGCTGAGATGAATGGCTAGAATGTAGGCTTGGCTTTCTATTAGTTATCTGTGTGTAACAAATTGCCACAGACTTAGCAGCTTAAACCAATATTCATCATCCCAGTCTGCATGGGACAGGAATCCAGGCAAGCCCTAGCTTTGCCTGAGCTCACTGGACAGCGACGAAGGTTTCCACCAGACTGCTTTCTCATCTGGAGCTTTGGGCCTTCTTCCAAGCTCACAGGGTGCTGGAAAAATTGAGGTATTTGCGACTGTAAGACGGTCAGCTTTGTTTTCTTGGTGGACGTTGGCTGGAGGCTTTTCTCAGCACTACTGGCCACTGCAGTCCTTTGCTACTTGGCCCCTCCTAAGCAGCTCACAACACAGCAGATGACTTCTTCCAAGTCAGAAGGAAATTCTCTCTGCAGGCTGCTCCATTAGTCTTATATAACATAGCATGCTGTTGACCCTTGAAAAACATGGGTTTGAACTGCGCGGTCCACTTATAAGTGGTCTTTTAATTCAAAAACTGTTATAACTGTGTTTTCTCAGTTTCTCATCCTTGTGATTTTCTTAATAACGTTTTCTTGTCTCTAGGTTACTTTATTGTAGGAATACAGTATATAATACTCATGACATACGGAATATGTGTTAAGTGACTATTTATGGCTTCCAGTCAGCAGTAGGCTTTTGTGGTTACGTTTTCGGGGAGTCAAAAGTTATATGTAGATTTTCTACCGTGCAGGGGGTCAGCACCCCTAAGCCTGCATTGTTCAAGGGTCACCCGTAGTCACATCCCATCACTTTTGCCATGTATGTGTAAAGTAACCTAGTCAAGAGAATAAGCATCCCATCTTATTTACAAGTCCTGTCCACATTTAATGGGAGACAATTATATAGGGTGTGCCCATCAGGGCTGGAAACCTTGAGGGGTCTTTCGTGAATTCTGCCTACTATAGTCTTTTGGCTGATATTTGTCTTAAGTTCCTGATTTCTGTTTTTACCTTCTTTGTGCTCTAGCTCTTTCAATGTGCAGATGTGTTGGAGAAGTAGTTCTCTTTTGCGTTGAAAGGCAGTGTAGCCTGGAGGTGAAGCATGCTAGCCATGAAGACACACTGCCCAGGAAATGGAGCTGGCTCTCCCATTTACTAGACATGAGACCTTGGGAAAATTACTTCATATCTCTGTGCCTTGGATTCCACATCCAAAAAGCAAGGTGAATTGTAGGACTTGCCTCATAAGTGGCTGTGAAGGTTACAATAGAGAATACACATTTAGCTTTCAGCAAATACTCACTATCATCCCATTACCCCCTAGAGGATGACACTGGTTATTAAAGTGGGGTTACTTTTCCATATTAGAAGACTTTATACAATTATGATCTCATTTTTGTACATTGTCCACTAGCCATGTAATACTCATAGAATCCCTGTGACAAAGGCATCATTTATCCTGTTTTCCAGAAAGGTACCAGAAGTTCAGAGAGGTAAGAAAATTGCCCAAGGTCACATAGCTACGGCAAAGGCTGAGCTAAACCTTTAAGTCTCCATCTTCAAATCCGAGGCCAGTTGTGGGGACAGAGCCCCAAAAAGCAGTTTCCAGGCTCTCGGCTTCACATAGAAAGGTGCGGGCTCGGGTAGTAAATGGCCATCAACTGTGATCAGATGGCCATCAGCTGTGGCTAGTTGGCCGTCAGCTGTAACCCGTAAGCCATTGGCCACTAATATAACTGCTGTGGCTACGCTAGCAGAAAGAATGGGGGCTAGCAAGAAGATGGCGGCTGGGCTGGCAAGCACGGATTGCAGTTAGCACAGAGGAGTGCGGGTTGCAGATTGCAGAGAAGTGAACAGCAGGTTGCGAACAGTGTGGCTCCTGCTTCCTGTGTCTCCAGCCCAGCCGCCAGCGAGAATATATTGGTTTGACTCCCCTACCTATGGCTCCGTGGGTGTTCCTTTTTGGCCTCACCGTGTCCTGCATTCTTATGTGGGGAGCGGGAGCAGAGACCCCGCCGGCCGCCCGCACGACAAATGGCGCAGCGAGCAGGGTCCCCTGCGTGACACATGGCGTAGTCGGCAGGATATGGTGCTGGCCAAAGCTTTCCAAAGGGCAGTGGAGGAGTTTGTGTGTATGAAAGCTCACTCTGAGGAAGACCAGGAGTGGCAGTGCCCTGAGAGCCCTGGCTGAGTCCAGGAAGTCTGGCTGTGCCCAGAGAGAGTGGCAGTGCCCTGAGAAACTCTGACTGTGCCCGGGGAGACTGGTGGTACCCTAAGAAGCCCAGGAAGTCTGGCTGTGCCCAGAAGTACTGGTGGTACCCTGAGAAATCCTGGCTGTGCTCAGAGAGCCTGGCTGTGTCCAGGATATTGCTTTCACCTCCAGGCTCCTCGCACAGGGACCCTCGCGGAAGACGCTTGTCGCGTAGATTGTGAGGCGAGACCCTGTAGGGGTGGAGTGTGGGGACAGAGCCCCAAAAAGCAGTTTCTAGGCTCTTGGCCTCACATAGAAAGGTGCTGGCTCGGGTAGTAAATGGCCATCAACTGTGATCAGATGGCCATCAGCTGTGGCTAGTTGGCCGTCAGCTGTAACCCATAAGCCATTGGCCACTAATATAACTGCTGTGCCTACACTAGCAGAGGAATGGGGGCTAGCAAGAAGATGGTGGCTGGGCTGGCAAGCACGGATTGCAGTTAGCACGGAGGAGTGCGGGTTGCAGATTGCAGAGAAGTGGACAGCAGGTTGCGAACAGTGTGGCTCCTGCTTCCTGTTCCTCCAGCCCAGCCGCCAGCGAGAATATAGTGGTATGACTCCCCTACCTATGGCTCCGTGGGTGTTCCTTTTTGGCCTCACCATGTCCTGCGTTCTTATGTGGGGAGCCGGAACTGAGACCCCGCCGGCCGCCCGCATGACAAATGGCGCAGCGAGCAGGGTCCCCTGCGTGACACCAGTGCTCTGTCTGCTGTGCCAGTGTGAGAAGGTGGTATGAGCCTTGTTCTTCCCTACACCCTGTGGTAGAAATCATATGCATGGGAGGAAGCTAGAAGGATGCAGGTTTAGGTACAGAAAGTATGCGTTTTAATAGACAGTTTAGAGATACAATGGGTTGTCTTAAGGAATATGGATTCTCCATTAGTGCAATATTTAGAAAGCGGTTGTATAGCATGGCAGAGTGGAAACACCTTGGGCATTAGAATGACTCATTTAGCTACTAAATATTTGTAACTCCTATGTGAGGCATCATTTCATTTTCTGGGGATATGATGGTAAGCAGAAACATGGAGCTTAGATTGAATATTTCCCTAGGGATTCATAAGGATTCAATAAGAGTACAATCTAAAGTGCTAGCTGTGCGTGGTCCAGAGAAGGTATTCCCAGGAAACCAGACAGATCACAAGGATGGGATATAGTAAAAAGGCTTTTCACATCAGACTGACAACTGGACTAAAGTTATGGTTCAATCCACAAACAAGTACTTCCTCTCTGCCATGTGCCAGGCCCTGCACTAGGTGCCAGGCGTTGCAATTAAGAGGAAGAAACATTCATCTATTGGCTCTAAATAAAATACTTGTCAAACAACACAGATACAATACCCTGTAACATAAGTAAGATGGAAAGATGCCTTCATATTTATGGGAACCAGAAAGACTTCATGAAGGTGGAGTTGAAGTTTAATATCTATCTATTAATACTTAGTTGACAGTCTAATAAGCCAAAAAAGAAACTACTTGGTAAGAATTGTATCTACTATTGTATTTAGCACTTTTATGGGTTAGCCAATAAAACAGACTTATTTCCTACTATCTCTTGTTTAATTGGAAGAATTATAATAACCTTGTGGGTTGGTCACATTATCCATATGAAATTCAGAGAGAATAAGATATTTAGGCAGGTTAACTATCTTTGATTAGGTGCTCTAGAAGCAAAGCCTGAGATGCGGGTCCTTATATTCTCGGGCGAGTCATCTGCTGAGATTACAGAAGAAATGAGGAAGGCAGAGAGGGGCACAGGATAAGGGAGGGGAAGAAACTGAGCAAAAGTGTGGTTGCAGGAGAGCTCTGGCCTCAGCCTGACCCACAAGCAGCGTTGGAGCCTGGGTTCTACTATAGAGGTTGTCCTGCCGAGGCCAGGAGGCTGGGCTGCGACCCTACAATGCCAACCATCCCCCATCTCAGATCACTCAGTCATTAGTCACAGGCAACCCCAAGGAAAGTGGAGAACATGGCGGGCCTAACTTCCCAGGTACCTTTAGGGAAGGCAGCTAAGGGAAATTCTCCAGAAAATAGTAGAGGGTGAGCCAGCAGATGCCAACTTTTGTGGTGTGTATGTGGCGGGGCGGAGGGAGAGCATGTCCCTGGTGAATAGGATCTGGATGGGACACTAACAGCAATGGCTACAGTCCCCTAGCTGGGAAGCAGATGGGGAAACTAAGGCAATGGGTGCTGGCTGTCTGGTTCAAAACCAATTTGGTCTGTCTCCCAGTCCTAAACATTCTTGACCACTAAGCCACACGCCCAATGAGCTTCTAGTTTGCACCTGTCTTCTCTCATCAATTTTCCCCCAAAACAGAGTTAAGTGAATATCAGCCCATTTAGATTGAGAAGGAAATGGAGATTCTGTGAATGTGAGCCTAAAGCCGCATGGCCAATAACCAACCCATGGCGTTGGGATTTACACCCAGGTCTCCTGGCTCTAATTGCTTTTTCTCTCAGCTTATCTCACTGGGTCATTGGGGGGAAATAGAGTCAAGACCTTAGCATCAGGGTGAATGGAGGAACCAAGGGCATGTCCTACATCTAAACAGTCAAGCCACCCAATCAGAGTGTCTGTAGCTTGGGACTCACTCCACGGTGGTGATTGGGAGAGCTCCGTTGTGTTGCTCTGGTCTTTAGCTCAAGCTCAGATTTCCTCCGTGAACTTTGGCCAGTAAAAACCACGCATGGTCACGTGCCTGTTCTATCACATCCCAGCCAGTCTTTTGTTTGAAGACCATCTGGATGGGTATCCTGGATGCCCATCGTTTCCCTGACGGGCTCTGCCTAATAGACACTTAGGGAACACTTCTTCCTTCCCTTCCCATGAGTGCATGGACTGAAAAGTAGCCAGGCAAGGATGTGGGGACTGAATCTCTGTTGTAACAATCAATGGCTCCGCCATCATGCACGGACCTGTGATCTTTGAGTTTGAGTTTCTGCTTCTGTAAAATTAGTGCTATGGCATTTCCTAGTTAGAATTGCCAGGTGGATTAGAAGCAGCATATTTAAAATGCCAAGCGCATAACTGGTGTGCAATAAATGATAGCTTTTTTATGTGACAGACACACCTGCACAGCAGACAGAGATGCTTGGGGGCCTGCTAAGTAAGCTCCCGGCACTTGGAAGATAGATGTCAAGGCCACAAGTGTCTGACACACAGTGAGCTCTCAGTGTGTTTAACCCATTCACATGCCCCATAGACCAGTCTTTAGGCTGAATGCCCCCGACGTCCTTCCCCTGCCCCATCACCACTATCTCAATTCCTCAAGCCATCCTTGCCCACAATGCCACGCTCTAGTCACATCCTTCGCCCTTCATGTTCCAGCTCCATAGAACATCCACCAAGAAGCCTTCCTGTGGAAAGAAGAGGGTCCCTGAGGCCCATAAGTTAAGTGAGCTGGGTCAGAGCTCTTCCTTTGGGAAGATGCTTCATCTCTTACTGCTCCTAACTGATGGCATTTTGAGTGACGTCTCGGTCATCTCTCACCTGTTTACGATCTTCAAGCTAGTATTCCCCATCTCCAGGACAACTACCCCACCAGCCTGAGTCATAGTCCTCTCTTTTTTCTAAAGTAATGAGGGCAGGTCCATTTGTCGATTTGTTATACCCCAGTTTCCCCGTCTCTATAATGGGGCTAGTTGATTCCTCCTAGGGATGTTCCTGAATTAAATGAGAACAGACTGCACTGGCCAGTTCACAAGGTTAAAAAATGTCATTTCCCTTGCCTTCCTAGATCCTCTGTGTGTTTTTTTTTTAATTAAATTTATTGGGGTGACAATTGTTAGTAAATTTACATAGATTTCAGGTGTACAATTCTGTATTACATCGTCTATAAATCCCATTGTGTGTTCACCACCCAGAGTCAGTTCTCCTTCCATCACCATATATTTGACCTCTGTGTTTTTTTTATTTAAACCCAGAACAGTTAGGTTGGTGCAAAAGTAATTGTGGTTTAAAAGGTTAAAAAAAATAATTATTAGTTCTTGTTACATTTTCTTTTACACTCCTGAGGGCTTAATAACATGCTAAGCACAACGTAGGGGCTCAAAAGAAAAATACAATTTTAATGACTATCTGAAGAGTTGGCCGTGATCTCTAATTCCACCCCTATAAGTAGCAGACATCCTGGGCATTGGTCTCTTCTGTCCTATTTCTCCCTTTAGTCTCCCAGGAAATGAAGAAAAGGGACCCTATGCTCAGAGATACATCATCATTCTTGCTGAACTAGAAACATTTCAGACTGTGAGCTGGTAACCAGTGTTAACAGTTCAGCACTATCTGATTCCTGGAGGAAGGGGCTGTCCTGACTCAGAAGCATCAAGTAGCAATAAATATTCTAAATACAAAAGCTGAGGCTCTGCTCAGTTGCTCTCAGCTCCTCTCCAAAGGCCCCCAGATTGCCCCTGGGCCTGGGCCGGTTGGGGCAGGAACCTCACTCCCTCCAGTTGGCATCTTTTTATTTGTGAATAGAATCGGTATTAGGTGTGTTTGGGGAGGGCCCAGGTGCTCATCCGGCTCCTAAGTCATGGCATTTGGCTCCTAGGAAGGTGGTATATTTCATCTGCAGGGCATCCTCTGAATTTGACAGTGTTCAGATGAGCTCTAAGTGCCTGGGCTAGGTCTGGAGTGATGGGTTCTTAGTCCTTGTACCTTCCACATGGCAGGTTGGAATTGAACCATAGATGGAAAGATGGACGTAGCCACTAGGACCCCACCCCTTTGCCCATGGGAGACATCCATGAATGCACCCTTAGTCAAGACCCCGAATCCCTAAATGAACAATTACTGAATTTACCCTCACTGATTATTTTACACCGGACCACCCCCCATCGTCAACTGTGCCAGCCCCAGCAGCTAGACCACTTCCTTAGTGCTTGGTCCTTCCTGCCTCCACTCCTACCCACCACCTCTTGCCCCAACTGCCAATGCCTCGAGCATGCTATCCCCATGAGGTCACAGACATTCATTGGGATTTTGCAAAGGCCATCCTCTTGGGAGTCAGAAAACTCACATTGGAGTCTCGCTCAGCCACCAAGTACTTAGGTGGCCTAGGAAACTCGATTTCACCTTTCTGGACCTCTTGTTTCTCCAGCTCTTCAATGGGGGTGATAAAAGCAAGAGCCAGTGAAGCTGCCGTGAGAGGCACTCTGCAGATTGCAACCTACCACATCAAGGGCAAGCCTGGTAGGAGGACTTCTGCCATGCCCTCCGGGGAGCTGTTTGTTAATGACAACCTTAATGCGTTCTGAAGAGGAAGAGTGTCAATGCAGGGCCTGGGGTGGGGCGTGGGCCATGTTAAGGTCAAGCTGGGCTGAAGCTGCTGAAACAGGACCAAGGTGACTCACTTCCCTGATAGCACTACTGAGAAGAATGCAGGCTCATTCTTGTCTCTTTCCTCCAGCTCAGGCACACCCCTTGGGATGGAAGACCTTTGGCACCAGGGAAGGGATCTGTCAGGTTAAGCAGACAAGAACTGTTTCTGAGGCTGCGCCTTTCCTTTTGAGTTGGGAAAGAGTTGGGTAGGAAAAAAAAAAAAAAAACAGAAAAACCCCAAACCTGGGTTTCGGCTCTATGTGGACTCTGAGCTCTGGCTTAGAGTCAATACGAACTTGACAAGTTCCTTATCTTCTTCGCACTGATTTCCTCCACTTTGAACTTGCCATAATAATTCCTACTTCCTGAGGTTGCTTGGGGAAAAATTTCAATGAGCTCTTGTATGTAGATGATCAATAATGTCCATTTCACTCCTCTGCCTTAAATATAAAGTATGTCAGGGAACAGCTTTATTTCACTTGTTTGTATTTTTCATTTTACCATAATGAATATGCTTTGATTTCATCAGAAAAAAAATAATCCAATTTATTTAATCCTGTAAAAGGCTGACCAAAGAAAGACCGCGTGAGGAACCTGAGGCTCCTCCAACAATCCAGCCTCTCATGGGCAGAAGTGAAACTGAACTCAGACTCTCACTTGTAGGCACCTGTAGGTACCTGGATTTCTCTGTGCTCTGTGCTTTTCTCCTTTTGACTTTAATGCTGGGGACTTTAAATTTTCTTCCACCTTCAGGACTCCAAACTCTGAGCTGATTTTTAAACATACACATATCTATGTCTCAAAGCCTAGGGGATATATGTATATAAATGCATATTGAGCTTTCAGGAAATAGATAGACAGGAACCCAAGCAAAAGGCTACCCCTTTACTCAGCTTTTCACAGAATCTACAAGATAAGGACACGTACATTTTCAATTCCTCTTTTCTATTCTAAGTGGCTCTGTGGAGACCCATTGCCACTTGGGGCAAAGTACTCAGTCCCAAGGTCATTCTTAAGGCCAATGCTTTAATCCCCTTTATTGCACGATTCCTCCGCCTTTATTGTAGGTTTTGCCCATTGCAGAGGTCAGAAATATATGCAAGCACTCTGAGGCAAAGATGCATGGCAGGGAACCTCTTGCTAGTTAGTAACTATGTCCCCAGTCTTAATATTGCTTTGTCCACTCTGAGTTTACATGGGGTTAAAATCCACACCCAGGCACCTGAAGTCAGGAGTGGGTGAAACTGCCTCCTCCAAGAATAACAGGGGATCTCAGTGAAGATAAATCTTACAATGCAAGTGAAAAATAAATCTGATGACCACAGCAAGGCATTAAAAATTAAAAAGAGCAATGAAGAAAGGAGAGGGGGAAAAACAAACATAATAGCCATGAAGACCTTTTTTTTTTCTCCTTTTTTTTCTTTTTTTAAGTAACAAACGAATATAGATTCTCCAATGAGAGCAATACAGACAGCTATTTTGAGTTGGGGGCAAGTTAATTATATTGAAAAAGATAGCGTTTTCCGGAATTTGTTTTGTTTCGTTTGCAGTGAAATCTTTTAGTTCCCTCATATAGAGACATATTACACAATGTTAACAACCATGAAAAACAATACAAAATGCCCTCAATTTAACAAGTAGAAAAATATAACTAGTATATATGGCAATTGTGAATCTAATACTGTACAGGAGTAATTTATGGATTTTACAAATAAATTATAGCTTAAATGCCCTTTTAAAATTCTCTTTTTTTCCCCCCCTCGATGTACATACACCAGAACTTACACTAGGAAAGGTTCCAAGCCTAGCTTATTGCCAGTCAGTGCCAGTCGAATGTTCTGCCCACAAGCTCGAAGAATTTCTTATTTGGCTCGTGAAAATATTCGTGCAGTTTGTGGAGGAGTTTGGGGTCCACGTGGGGGTGCGCGCGGCCTTTGGACTCGTGCAGGCAGCGGTCCCGGCCGCCGTCCCGCAGGCAGTAGAAGCCCTTGGTTTTGTTAAAGTAGAAGTTCGAGGCGTGGATCTGCGGCGACAGCTTCAGGAACCGCTCGACCTTCTGGATCTCGGGGAAAGGGTCCCTGATGAGGCGGTCGCCGTCCACGATGTGCACGTGGCGCCGCGGGAAGAAGCGCAGCCAGTTGCGCATGTGCACGTGGTAGAGGCTGCGGTTCAGCGCCTTGTAGCCCACGTTGAGCCGGCCGTCGCGCACCAGGAACTCCTCGATGGACGGGTAGGGCTTGCGCTTCTGCACGTGGTTGTACAGCACTTGCGTGTAGTCGGACAGCACGCGCTCCGACGGGTCCCGCAGGATGAGCAGCAGGCGGATGGCCGGGTTCATGCGGTGGACCCGCTCAGGCACTTTGGGCGACGTGAAGTACGCGGGGGTCTTTTCCACGGTGAGCTGGTGCGGGGCGGACACGGGCATCTGGCGGAGGTACCAGCCCAGGCCCTGCCTGTAGTGCTCCTCCCAGTCGAAGAAGTGCACCTCGTTCTCCGCGGCCGCCACGTCGGGGTGCAGGCTGAGCATCTCCAGCAGCGCGCGGGTGCCGCCCTTGCGCACACCGATGATGATGGTCTGCGGCAGCTGCTGCTGCGCCGAGCCGTTGGGGGCCGGGCCGCCCTCCGGGCCCTCGTCCTGCAGGGGGCCCGCTTTCCGCGCAACTTCCTGCGGGCCCGGCTCCGCCCCTGCAGCGGCGGCGGGGCGGGGAGGCACGAGCTGCAACTGGGCCACCAGCAGCACCGCGCCCAGGAGTAGCGCGGCCATGCCGGACACCACGGTGGCTTCACTGGGCCGGACGTCGCTGGGTCATGAAGCGCTGCCGCAGGAAAGGCCTCCGGATCAGTGGCACATGGGTGTCACGGGCTGCCAATTACTAGGAAACAAAGAGGGGACAATATTAACCCCACATCTACGCAGACTTCACGGAGCTGATAACTCTGCAGTCTTGGGAAGGCATTCACCTCCCTGCGCCTCTCTGTTCTTGATCCTATAGAGCAGGGGGGTGGCAAACAGTTTCTGTGCAGGGCAGGACAGTAATGCTTCGGGCTTCGCAGGACATGCTGTCTCTATGCCAACTCCAAGCATGCTTGCTGTTCTGCTCTAAAGCAGCCACAGACAATACACAAAGGAATGAGTGTGTGTGCTTGTGTCTCAAAACTTCACTTGTGAACGCGGAAATCTGTATTTCATATAATGTCATGCATCGTTAAATACATATTTTTTTTCTTTTTCAACAATTCATGTTTAGTTCTCTGCACAAAATCAAGAGAGAGTTGGCCCTGCAGCCGTAGTTTACCAAACTCTGCTATTAGGTTGGTGCAAACGTAATTGCAGTTTAAAAGGTTAAAAATCGCAAAAACTGCAATTACGTTTGCACCAATTTAATATATAGAAAAAGGTTGGAAACGTCTTTTGGATCTCAGCAAACATCACTGAAATATTTACTAAGTACCTGCCAACCCCAGGCAGAGAGGCCGGTGAACCTATATGGAAGATTGATTGATTAGTCCCAATTCTTCACCCCTCCCTGCATCCAATTCTTGCCACGGCTCCATTGTGGGAGAGTGATTTGGGTTTGGTCAATGGCATGTGGACAGAACTGACAATGTGCCCGTTGACAGCCTAGGCATTAAGAGGTCTTGTGTGTTACTACTTGATCTCTTGCACTTTCACCATCACCATGAAAAGAATGTGTCCTGGCCAGCCGCTGGTTCCAGGAGAAAGATAACAGAGGTGCAGCAGTCACCCCACAAGACCACTGTTTGCAGCACAGTCATGCCCGCTCATGAGTGAGAGTGCATCCTTGTGGTCTGTAGCCATTGAGTTTTGGGGGGTCTTGTATTTCAGCACAAAATTGGGAAAGGTTAACTGATGCCACCTGACCACAGGCATCGGCATGATGTATGTTATGATTTTGTTTAGGCAGGGCACTGGGAGGGCATATGCTCATTTGGTTTGCCTGAAACAATTTGGAATGGCTTCCCAGTAGGGGAAATATTTGCAGTGGGGCTAGAGGGATAAACAGTTAAGGTTACTGGAAAGAACAAAAAGTCTGCATGCATGCAAAGCCTGACTATTTATAAAGTGGTCTTGCAGTCTGCTCAGTCAGTTGTCACCACAACCCTACAGCATAAGGTTGGAAGGTAGGACAGTTATAGATAAGAGCCTGGCCCAAGGACACAAAAATTCAGTCCATTTCAAAATTCAGAGCCCGAATTCAAAACTCTAAACTCAAGGCTCTCTTTCCAAACACTGCCTCCTTTATGCCTTTTCTTCTCTACCCATCTGAGATTTATCACATTTAGGCAATTGAGACCCTTCAGGACACAGGCACTGCCGGGCAGGATGGCATGGCGTCCCCAAAGGCAGACGGTCATGGTTAATGTTTTTAGGGAGCTGATAAACACAGTCTGTGTCTGACCCTATCCCAGAAAGACAAGGTTGGGAGCTGTCTTTTAAGTAATCTCTACATAAACATACTTAGCGGTCGGTTGGAGACAGGCCAGGTTTGGGGACTGTGAAACTTAGGGAGCCTATAAAAATGTTCTCCACTAAGAGGGCCCATCATCGTCTTTACACTAGGCTTAAAATTCACCTAATTAGTTTAAAACTTGTCCCGAATGTGGAAGCAAAGAACCACATCCAGGGTTTCCATTTTTATGATCAAAACAACTGATCTACCCACTTCAGATCTCAACTACATCAGCTGTTTAGAAAAAATACATATTAAAGAACAAAGAATTAAATAGCTGTAAATCTTTAGAGGATTGCAGATGCTGGAGAAGGGACTTGCAAGTCAGCTGGCATAATTGTTTAGGGGAAGGAAAGAAAATGTTTAAAGAGCATTGGCCAAACAAGATGTGGTTCAGGGTTGGTTCTACTGATTGGATGAGCTCAATTTAATGGACCATTTGCTTTAGTCAAGTGGACGTTTCAGTATGTTTCAGGCAAATTTCATTTCCTTCTCCACTGCCCATGTGAGTTGACTGAATGGACCAGCTATGCTTGCCTTTCGTGCGTGTGTGTGTGCACATGTGCATGCTTGTATGGGTTTGTGCATGTGTGTGTGTATGGGTGCATGTGTGCACATGTACAGGGGTTTTGCGGGGGGTGAAGTGAGAGAGTAGCTACTCCACACTGCATCCTACCTCCTTTGTGGTGACAATTGCTGTCTCCATCTTACAGCTCTGTATTCAGACTCAGCAAACAACTACAGGTCCCAGTCCTCCCACAGGTACCTGATCGAATCAGAGGCCAGGCCTGAAAGTCATATTGTTTGACTATTCTTCCCACTCTATTATGAGGCACCCTGGTTAGCACACTGCATATCTGAGATCTTTTATCTACAGGGGAATTACCAGCAGTCAGCAGAGGGAAGAGACTAAATATAGGTTGTCCTTTCCATAAAAAATAAACAAAAATAAACTGGGCATTTGGTAGTTCAAAAGCTCCTCGTTTCTACTTGAGAACTTACTAAAAATGTATTTACCTATTCTAAATCTGCTACATTCCAAACATATTTGAGGTATATGAAAAAAAAAACAGCTTAGCTAATGTCTCTTACACACACATGCTATATCTATCTATCTATCTATCTATCTATCTATCTATCTATCTATCTATATATATACCTTTAGAGAGAGAGAGAGAGAGAGAGAGAGAGAGAGATAGCAGGTGCATGTATGAAACTTATCATTACCATTTTGCGGATGAGGAAACTTTAGCTAAGTTATATATATATGTCACGTGCATATGTATACACACATATATCTAGGTATATATACATATATACACACATATATGTACATGTATATATAGATAGATTTATAGATATATATCATACAAACAGACTGGCCATTCAGAGCCAACTTCTTCCTGTGATCGTTGGATAATTTCATTTTCTAAGTGGCATAGCCAGGATTCCTGAGCCTTTTAGTAACACTCTCAGAAAAGAAACGATCTCTAAGCTCAGGTGAACCTATAAACAGGACACCTAAGCCACAGGGATCTTGACGATGGGATCATGACTATCAAAGCGAGAGTCAAGTCCCTGCCTTTTATTTTATAGGTAAGGCGGCCCCGAGATGACCTGCCCAAGGTTACATAGAGAATCCAGGCCTAGACCTTGTGGCCCCGAATTCCAGCTCTGTACTCTGCCTGCTACACTGCGGTTCCCTGGCATGTGGTCTTAACATGAACGAATGGCAATGTGTTTGGCCTCCTAGAGAAGAAAGCCCTCCTTCCCCCAAATCTACCCCGCAGTGAAAACCCACTGGCCACCAACGCCAGAATCAGCTGACATACAGGGTACATACAGCACAGGGTCAACTCATTCATCTCTTCTATTCAGTAGAAGAGTCAAAAGGAATTACACAGGCTATGGAGTCAGGAATCCCCTCTCCGGTTTTGACTTCCAAGTGGCTTAATCTCTCTTAGCCTCGGTTTCCTCATCTGTGAAACAGTAATAATTCCAACCCACCGCAAATGGTTACTTTGAGACTGAAATGGCATAAGGTGTGTCGATAAGCACTGGCCAACAGAAATATAATGTGACCCACATATGCCCTTTTTTCCCTCATTAAACAAGTATGTATTGAATGTATGCCACATGGCTAACGTTTTAGCTAAAGCATGAGATGAATTCCCCATTTTCACCAATGCTTTCTCCCCTCCATAACGCCAACCACAGCACCTTCTGCACAGCAGTTATACAGCAGGTGAGTTGTAGAAATAAAAGTGTAACACACAGTTTTACTACACGCTCAGAAAAAGTCAAGCCTTCACAGGCAATCAGGAGACGTGCATGGAGGTAAGCGACGGTAACTCCTCCCAAAGGTAACAGCAGCCACTATTTATTTAGACGTCTCTGGTGCTCAGTCAAACCATGTATTAGTATTACTTTTATCATAAATGTTAAAATGACCCACATATGCACTTTAACATTTTCCAGGAGCCACACTAAAAAAAAAAAAAAACACAAATATTTTATGTCACCTACTACATCCAAAATGTCATCACTCCAACACGTAAGTCACTACATAAAATAACAGGATATTTTACATTTTTTGTATGAAGTCCTCAAAATCTGGGATATATTAATTTACTCTTATCGCACATGTGAAGGCTGCATGCGGCTGGTGGCAAGTGAGGTGAGCAGCACAGAGATAGAGAGCACTGAGCAGAGTTTTCATTCTTGACCCGGATGCTGTTGGAGTGTGGAAAACACTCTCTTACAAGCAAGTCCCCCTACTCTACTCACAAATCAGGAGCTTCCTAAACAGGAGAAGGATCGGGAGGCAAATCTGAACTTGCAGGCAGCCCAGAGATGAATTCATCACTCTCTCTCTGGAAGCAAACCAGGTAACACTGAACAAATGGAACCTTCTGAACCTCTGGCGTCCTGAGCCGGCAGGATCGCGGACAGAGTACTGGGCAGCCATGTCCCTCGCCAGAAGCAATGATGGCGGCTGCCATCTGTGTCACTTGCTTGCTACAGAACAGACACTAGGCTGCCAACTTTGCTCATATGGCCCCTGTGCTGCTCACTGAGAGTCAAGAGAACTGACACCATTACAAGGACGTGAGGCTTCAGAGAAATGAAGTGGTTTATCCAGAAAGTGCAAGGCAGAACCAGGATTCAAACTCAGTCTGGGCAGGCAAAGCCTGGCTTCCCGCTTGACTCCTTGGCGATGCCCAGTTAGTGTACCAGTCAGTACTGGACTTCTTGCTGTGAGCCGCTGGTCCTACTGACCCTTCACGCCTGGCACTGGTTCTTTGACGAGGGGCAGGATGTCTTGGAAAGCCCCAGACTTGCTAAGATGAGCAAACTGAACCTCTCCTTCCCTTTGTAGATGGGTTAAGAGGCCCCAAACAGAGATCCAGGCCCCTCTCTGTTTATTCCCCTTTATCAGGGAGGCTGTTTTCATTTTGCAGTGATAAACAAGCCTTGAGTTTCAAGAACTCAAAAGACCAGTCTTTCCCATCATCAACATGAGGCTTCCTTGGGCCCCACCAGGAAGATGTACACTACATTCCAGATATGGGAAACACAAGGGAGGGGCCGTGGGATTTTCCAGGTGGAGGTTCCTTTGCACTTGGAATAAATCCAAACTCCTTTCCAGGTCCAGAAGGCCCCTGGCATAGGACCCGCCTTTCTGCTAGCCTCACTGACCTTTCTGTTCCTTTGGACACACCCAGCTCATGCGAGCTCTGGGCCTTGGCTGCTCCCGCCCTCTTTCCAGGATGCCAGGCCTCAGGCTTTCTGAGGCTGGCTTTTTCTCATTATTCAGATTTTATTTCAAGCACTGGCTTTCCTTGAAACAGGAGCCCGCCCGCTCCATTTTAATCACTTTCTTTTACATCATCCCGTTTTATATTCCTCATATATCCTCCAAAGTTATATTTGCTTGTTGCTGACAATGTCAATTCAGAGCCCCCTCGCCAGGATCCTGTCTCTCTCTGCTGCACCCCCCAGGGCCTGGCATGATTTCCAGTACAAAGTAGGAGCTAGAGATCCTATTTGCGGATTGGACTTGTTGAATGTAGAACAGTTGGTAAGTAGGCAAATGGCTGAAGGTTCTGAGAAAGAATTTTATTTCAATAGAAAGACAAACTCAACAGTTTGTCTGTGAAAAAGAGTGCCTCAAAATGTAGTTTTCCATCTCTGGAGAGTCAGGCAGAAACCAGATGTCTAAAGTGGGGAGGGGGGCTCAAAATTTCTCCGGGTAATAGGACAAGGTCACCTGAGAGTCTAGCAAATACGTTAATTAAAAAGGAGGGGAGACAGGGAAATAACCCTTCAAAAATATTTTAATTTTCTCCATAAGTCTTATTACATGGACATGATTCACATGATGACCTAGATTTCAAATGTAATTAACTACACTATATTCTCCCAGTCCAACCAATAGAACAGATTCATGGATACAATGAAATAACTAGAATATTTAGCAAGAGAGCTATTTAGTGCAGCAGGAACAGTGGTATCTGTGATCTGGCTGCAAGACACCTTCCCCGCCCCTCAACGCAAGATAGCGACACAGTCAGCACAGGCAACCGTGTCCACTAGGAGACCAGGGATGATCAAAGCACTGGCCCACAGTCCCTGAAGAGATTTAACAAAAGTGTTGGAAAGGAAAAGATTACTTACTGAGCGCCCATTGTATGTCGGGTGCTAAGCACTTGTGCGTAAATTATCCCCTCTAATTCTTACAATACTCACAGGTGGTTATTCTCATTGTATTTTATATATGTGTATTTCTCTGTCTCTCTCTCTCTATATATATATGTGTGTGTGTGTGTGTGTGTGTGTGTGTGTGTGTGTGTATGTGTGTGTATCTATATATATTTGTTTGTTTGTTTTTAATAAATGAAAATATAGTATGCAGTAGTGAAAAAGCAAAGAAGCTTTTGCAATTGGACAGGTCCAGGCTAGGATTCTTAGAGATAACTGACCTCAGATAAGCCTCTTACCTGACTGGGCTCAATGTGCCCTTCTGCAAAATGGGCTAAAACCCACTTCTTATGGATGCCATCATGATTAAACAAGATTAGCCACACCAGATATACAGCTCAGTGCCTGGCACACAGTAGCCATTCAACAAATGTTAACGGTCTGCCTTTCTCCCCATGACAAATATGCAAACACACTTTTCAGGTTAAATGACCTTCTAAAGGTCACAGACCCAGGAAGTGTGAAAGCTAAAATTCCACAGGCCATCTCTAAAGTGCGCTGTGCTTCTCTCCTTGGACTGGTGCCCCTCCCCATGGGCAGTGAGGAGTGCACCCCAGGCAGACAGAGCTCACACAAGAGCATGATAAGCTAGGAGAAAGGATGAGAGCCATTCCACTGCAATACAGGAATGGCTTCTCTCCCAGCTTCCCAGGTTGCTGAGTGATTTAATATTCTGGAATGCTCTGAAACCTGGGTACACACAGTTTGAACAACACAGCTGTCATTTCCGCATCCAACTACCAACTTCTCAGCAATCAACAGTATAAGATCGTTTGTTCATCTTTAGGAGTCAAGCATGTCTTCACTTTCATCTTTGCACAACTACTTAAGTGCACTTTGCAGTGGTGTCAGATTTCCCTCCTGGCAGTTCCTCTTGGAAACCAAGAAAGGAAACAGATTGAGCTTGAACCTGTCAGTCTAAGAAAGGACAGTGATATCTCAAGACTCACATAAATATTTATTGTCTTGAAATTGCCCACACACACCACTCGTCAACAAATGTTGACATTCGCTTTTGTTTGGATTTACTTATGGTAATCGCTGTGGGTTGGAAGGAGGTGCAAAGAGTTCAGGGTGGAGAGGACCCAAGGTCAATCCACAAAATGTTAATGGTTCCCTGGGCCTCATTCACTGTCCAGGACAAGGACATGTAATTGGCCCCATTTTCCCCTTGGAAAAGAGGAGGACTCTGAACGCTCTCTCTTCCAGCTATTCCAGCATTCCAGGCTGCCTTACATCCATAGCTATGCAGGGAAGTTCCATATTTATAAAAGGCTGGGTACTGAACATAGCTTTTCAGGATTGAAGGTAGGAGGCACCTGGGCAAGTCAGGGAGGGCTGCATGGTGTGGTGACAAGCACAGGGACTTGTGGCCAGAATAAATATATCGCCATGTTGATTCTGAGCCTCTGAGTACTACATGATACGACGGGGATGAAAAATGCAGCCTGTCTCATAGGTAGTCTGAAGTCAACCCACACAATATTTTTCCCCACTTCAGGTGAGAGATTAGGTAGACGGATCAGGATAAGGACCCGCAGATTGGAAGTGGGAGGTGATGAAAGCTTCCCTCCCAGGACCTCTGACTCCCCAGTTACAATCGCCCAGCCTAGTGCTTTCCAAACTCAGATGTGTACACCATGCACACTGGTCGCCCGGGCACTGACTTTAAAATGTAGATTCTGACCCAGGAGGTCCTGGAGAGGCCTGCATGTCTGTGTTTCTAACAAGCTCCCAGGGAAACTGGCTGTGCACCCTCAGCCCTTGGAAGGCCAGAACCTGTGAGCTGCAACATCTGTGCCCATTGGGATTTGGACTCTGACTGCCTTGGCCTTGAGCCGGCGTGACCAATGTTCTTTCAGTGTTTGTTTCTTACTGTTGTCTGGGCAGTTGGTTTTTAATTCCAGGATGAAAACAATTGTAGTAGACAAAATACAGAGGGATCAGTCTGGCCACAGAGGTGGTATTATCTGCAGAAAGGGATGGAGGGGAGATGCTAAAATTCACAGAGGATTTATAGCTGAAAACCCCGGCCCAAATCTCAGCTCTACACTTCAAATCCCTCAGACAGCAGTGGAACTGGGGGCCTTATATGGAATGCACTGGCCCTACACACCGAGTGTGAGGGTTCAATACAATAGTCTCCGTGGATGCTGAAGGCGTTATTACCATGTGGCCTGGCCCATGGCAAGTCCTCAGATCAGGGAGCTATTTTCGTCCCTTAAAAAATAAGGCTGTGCGGTATAAAGGGGACCCAGCAATGATCACTAGTCAAACACATTTGATCCACGTACTGTGGCGACTCAATCAGACAGAGGCTGAAGGAAGAAAGGACAGTGGTGCAGAGAAAGGATCCTGGTTCTCGGGTTGTGAAGGGGCATGCAGTGGGTCCCTCGTGACGGCCCCTGCATGAATGATGGGCAGCCCCGCGTGTGCGGCCCCCCGTGAGGGAAGGGGAAGGAGCTACTTCTCCTAACACGTTTAATCAGCGCTGCTGTGCACAGAAGGCAGTGGTGACCTAAATAAATCCTTCATTAGAAGCAGAGACGCCCCTGCACAGGCAGCGCAGGGCGGAGCTCTGTGACAGGAGGGCGGACGGGGCCTCTTAGTACTCCGTGCAGCTGAGTGGAAAAGGGGGCTGTGCTTGTAGACAGGAGCCGGCTGCCTCCGTGCACTCCAGTGTGCGTGGATTCAGTCCCTGCTCCCCATGTACCCCAAGGTCCCCATAGGTGCCATCTGATTGTGGGGGCCTCCTGGCTGGGGTGGACAGTTGACAGCACCTCATGGGAGGTCAGCACCCATAAATCCCATGCATTCCCCACAATTGGTCAGGAAAGACACAGGGGGCATCAGAGACCAAAGGGCCATCCACCATCATCTTGTCCTGTCTTGACCCCTACAGAAGGGGAAACTGAGGTAGACAGACAATGGGAACCTCAAGGTCAAGTAGCAGGGTTTGCTGAGCTGAATGGGAAACTGAGGTCTCCTGATGCCCAACCCACTGGACCCCAAACACATGAAAATCAGTGCTTCTTTTGTGTTGTGGTAGAAAACAGTAACTAGTACGCAGCTGAAAATAAATATATACTAACCAAAGGGAATCCTTCCCCTGGATGGGCAATGGTGGAGGGAGGATTTGTCTCATTTCTTAAGCCAGCCTGTAAGGAACAAAGGTTTGCGATCTTCCAAATTTGTATATTCAATGCCCAGGGTGATGGTGCTTGGAGGTGGGGACTTTGGGAGGTGATTAGTGTTAGATGAGGTCATGTGGGTCCCCATGATGGGATTAATGTCCTTCTAAGAATAGGAAGACAGATCAGAGTGCTCTCTCTGCCTCAAGAACATACAAGGAGATGGCAACCATCTGCAAGCCAGGAGAGAGCTCCTAGCAGGAAATGAATCCATTGGCACCTTGATCTTGGACTTCCCAGACTCCAGAACTGAGAAAAATAAATGTTGGCTGTTGTTTAAGCCACCCAGTCTGTGGTATTTTGTTACAGCTGCCTGAACAGGCTAATACATAGCCCTTACAAGAAATAGTAAAGAAAAGGGATTTGCCTGGATTGCATCTGCTACGTAAGTCTTTCCAGGGGTGTACCTCTTTCCCAGATCTTGGCAGGTGACATCAACACATGCAGCTGGTTTGCCAGTGGGGACCGCAGCCAGTGACGTGGTCTGTCTAAAGAGCTAGCTGCTGCCAACTTCGCAGACATTGTTGGAGACGAGGGTCCAGTGTGGTTTGATCTTTGGCTTTTTCAAGATTTGACCATGGAAATTTAAGTGAAAACTCCTGATTTTTATGAATGTAATAATTGGATATTCGTTGCCATGTAAGGTAAACTTGAGGGGTAAAAAGACTGGAGGGCAAGTCTGCACAGACTGATGTGTAAGGTCCACACTTTGCCCAGAGGTGATCACTTCAATTTTTACAAGTGGATGATTCTAAGATTGTACTGAGTTCCTGGGGTTGCAGAAATAATCCGGTCACTGTCCCTGGGGGCACTCTGTGAAGGCGAAGACACACGTGGGAGAGAACCGACCCCCATGTTTATGGTGAGCACAGATGCAGCCACAGCTGCAGGAGAGCCCAGGGGAGAGAGATGGAGCTGGTAGTGGAGCACAGAGGGTCTGGGGTGATTCTCTGGAACAGGCCATCCATGTTTGGGCATGATGTGGGAGGAGATTGGGGTCTTTGGGGCAGGAAGTCCCACAGGGGCGTACATGCTGGTAGAGTTTGCAGCAGGAGAAGGGCTGTGCGGGTGTGGAGACTTGACACTGTAGTAGAGTCTATGGGACACTGCAGAACACATGAGGCTTCACGGGCCAGCAGGGGCAGGACGTGGGATTCAGGTGCACAGCAGCCTGTCAGAATGGCTGTTATCAAAAACTCAACCAGTAACAAATGCTGGCAGGATGTGGAGAAAAGGGAACCCTCACACAGTGTTGGTGGGATTGTTAATTGGTGCAGCCACTGTGGAAACTAACATGGAGATTACTCAAAAAATTAAAAATAGATCTACCACACAAACCAGCAATACCACCTCTGGTTATCTATCCGAAGAAAACAAAACACTAATTTGAAAAGACATGTGCATGCACCCCTATGTTCATTGTGGCATTATTTACAGTAGCCAAGATATGGAAGCAACGTAAGTGCCCATCAATGGACGACTGGATAGAGAAGGTGTGGTGCGTTTATACAATGGAATATTACTCTGCCATAAGAAAGAATGAAATCTCCCCATTTGCGAGAATATGGATGGACCTAGATGGTATCATGCTCAGTGAAATAAGTCAGACAAAGACAAGTACCATCTGATCTCACTTATATGTGGAATCTGAAAAAAACGAAACACATGAAGAAACTAAATAAAACAAAAACAGACCCATAGATACAGAGAACAAGCTGATGATTGTCAAAGGGGAAGGGCACGGGGGGGTGGCTGAAAAGAATAAAGAAAAAAAAAAAGAAAAGAAACACAGCGGAGGGAAAGGACCCATAGCAATGGGATGAAGCAAAAACCACTGAACTTGAATCCCAGCCTCGCCACTTACAGGCTCCAAATTGGGGCAAGTCAATGGGAAATCATAGAACCGCTGCTCGGGTTTGGCCCAAGAGCTTGTTTTCGCTTTTCCTTTTGGTTATGCATGTCCTTGGTTTAACCTGATCATTTAAAAACAGACATTTAAGTAAGCACTTAGCACTGACACGCAGCGTGAAACACACCAGGGGTGGGACAGTGACTAACAAGTCCCTGCCTGCAGGGAGCTGACAGGAAACAGGCGTGGAAACAATTCGGTGCCATGGCTGGTTTTGATTTCACATTGCCCATATTTTTTCCTTTTCTGAATTAAACTGTCACTGTTCATGTGACAGCACCGGGCAAAGCAGCAGCTTTTCTCCACCCCACACACAAATACACCGGAGGGTGATTTCCTTAGTCCCTTATTTGAAAAAAATTAAAAACACTAAGTTGAAGATTCCTTTATTCTTTAGCTCCAGGTTCTACAAAATGAATTAGTATTTCACTTCCCCTGATTTGACCTTTACCTTATCTATAATGGATTTACTTTAAACAGGGAGCGCCTGCCTCATTGTCTCACGTCTTAAAATCTTTAAACGCTCCTAAATCTGTTCAGAATAACATCTAGATCTTTCACATGACACAGTCTTCTCTGTGATCCCTTGTTAACTTATGTTATAACTGCAGCATAAATATATACTTCAGGTTAAGTATATTATTACATGTTGAGCGACATCATCTCCAACCTCATCATTCATTCTTTGTGAGTGCTGATGCCAAATGATTTACATTTTATACTTCTACAATATTATTTATTTATTATTACTTAAAATATTTGAAACAACCAGGCAGCAGGGGGCCACATTCAGGGATCATCAAGATGAATAACAAGAGCTCAGTGGGGGGCTGGTTAAGAACATGCATTTGGATCCTGGCTCCATTTCTTATTCCCTCTAGCAAGTCATGTGACCTCCATGTGCCTTGTTTTCTCACCTAAAACGTAGGGATGGTAATAGTACCAACTTCGTAGAATTGTCATGAGACTTAAAGGAGATATGACTACATGAGGTGCTAAAAAGAGGGCCTGGCATATAGAAAACATCATCACTGTTGGGTCTCCGTCTTTTGTTGTAGCCGATAAAGGTTGCATTCAGGTAACCGATACCGCTAACACAGATCATTTCAGTACACACAATGCATCTCCACAGTCTTCTTTGCTAGGAAGGGCCAATGCACAAGAATGAACAGGCTGCTAAGCTGGGAGACGGGAGCTGGGGTCTAGTCCCGAGTCCTGCCCTGACTTCTGTGTGACCTTGGCCAAGGTGCAGGAATGCTCTAAGCTTCCTTTACAAAGGGAAACAACTGCGTCATACATTCTAACATCACTTGCCCTCTTATATCTAAAATGTGAAGGCTTTAAAGAATTAAGAAACACACTTATCTGTCATGGCAAGATACCATTATCCAAAATTCCAAACAAAACCATTACTGTGAAAAGTAAACCATAAAGTTTTTCACTACTGCCAGCATCAGTCTAACATTTCATGGGTTAAAGGTAGCAGCATATATTGTATCTCTACACAGCTGAGGTCTTTCTGACGAGGGGAAATAAAACAGCTTCTGTAGGAAAGGCAGTTCCTTTGAGACTGGTCTCCCAACTGCACTTTCTACTCTGGTTCTATTAAGGTTGTATCAGCGTTCATTCAATGAATATTAATTGAACCGAGGACCTGATTAAGAAGTAGACCGGCTAGATTAGGGGACAATCTATTAAAGATGCTGAGTCATCACTGGAACAAAACAAGAGGAAGACATACAGCATTTTGTACAAAGCTTCTCAGTTAACAGTAACATACACAATTAGAAGATGACTTTAGGTCTGGGATGGGGGCAGAGAGGTTGCATGTGGTGGGATATGATTGACTTCCTCTTGCCTGACCTGAAAAGGTCCGCTTAATGACCTTCTAGGCTGGATGGAGGCAGTTTGCTCTAAGGTTTTTGCTTGATTCATTGAGGTATGTAAGTTTGGGAGCAAGCGGAATTGCTCAAAACAACAGAGAAGGACTGAGAGCTGCCCCAGGGGACCAGCTTCTTGATTCTTAAAAAAACATAACACTTAGCCTCTCCCTAAATAAATGAAGACACAGGCTTTAAAGACTAGTAGGATGTCTTTAAAGACTAGTAGGCAGATTTTCAGTCTGCCCAGAGCACCCACAATTCAGCCAAGCCCTAAATAGATTTGCTGTGTATCAAGCACTGGGAAATTGGAGGAAAAAACTGGCATTCTGTCCCCTCCCTCAAACATCTCAGGTATACACAGGGGTGCAGGGTATATAGGGATGGGAAATGAAGTAGGGGAGGCTAAAAAACGTGATGACTAAACTGGAGTTAGGGCTGTGAGAGAGTAAGGGAAGGCTGCTTATTAGCAAGGCAGAAAGATTCATAGGTAATACATATATGTATATCCATACATACATCACAATATACATACACCATGCAAAATTATTTTGGTCATATTAAACATGTCAAGAGATAAGAAGAATTGTAACAGAGCTCTATTTAGAAGCAATTTGTGTTTGAAAATCGAAGAAAAGTGGTATGGGAATGAGTTATCATGTCCCCATAACTATATTTCTTCCTCCAACTCTGAGTGAACAAGAGGGAAAAAGCAAAGGCGTTGGGAGAGGAAGTGAAGGGCAAACAAGTCTGCATACCATTTTCTGCATTGCTACTTCTGTTGCGGTATCAATTGGATCGGGATGGGACCTTAGTCGAGTTCACTTATGTAGGACCCTTTCCAGTTCCTCCAGAAAGGAAACTGTCACAAAAAATGTGTGGGTGCCCACGTGTCTGTGTGTGCACATGTGTGATAGCTCTGAGGATGAAGTAAGTGTCCAAGACTTGCTGTGACTCTCATACCCTCTCCAGGTCACCACCACACTAATGAAGCTCACACACACCTTGAGGTCCTGCAATTTGTCAGCTCACATGACGCTTCCATGATGGTGAGCTTCCTGAGGTATAAAGAATAAAACTGACTGCAGTGGCACTGCTTTTGTCCTTTGACAATTACCGTCACTCCCCCAGCAGCTGGTGCGAACACGCAGCTGGGCTTTGTACTCCAGACTGGTCCCAGGCCGACGCCAGCCGGCCCACGAGTGTCCAGCATACCACGGAAAAGCAGTAGGTTTGGCCAACGAATGACGCTTCAAGTCAAATGAGGCTTTGAAGACGGCGCTGAGATTTCTGGGTCAGCTTTCCATAGTTTGCCTTCAAATGCTTAGATTTATAGGGAGAAAGAAGCTCAGTACCGTGAGTCATTAAATTGAATTCCAAGAGGATTTCTTCTTGGAATTATTACCCTCCTTCACCCCTTAGACACCAGCCAGGAGTATATGTCATTCGCCCAGGGCACAGACACCAGACCGCCTGTGTGCAGGTCCTTTTCCAAGCACTATACAGAGATGCAGGAAGAAGATGGCCCCCGTACGGCCCCGGGACAGCCCCCATGGAGCCTACTGTGGAAGGGGAAAGGTGGGTGTGGAAGCAAATGCTTCCTGCCTGATGAGTTGAAGGAGGCTATGGAATAGACACTATTTTAGCAACTTAAACAAGGCCAGAAGAGGAAGTTAGCGACATACTTCACGGAGAAGACACTTGAGAAACAGTCAGAGGTCTGGTGAGGACAAAAAAGCCAAGTTCAACACTTTTCACTGAAGTCCAGCCTATATATAGTATATAAACAGGAAAACAGAGAAATAAATGGAATGGCGTCGGGAGATTAAAGCAAGTGAGTTCAGATCTCCTGGGGTTTCAATCTTGGCTTAGTTACTTGCCCATTAAAAACCTGCTTTCCTCTCTGAGCCTCAGTTTCCCCATCCAAAGAAAGGGAATGCTTCCTACCATGTTGAGTGGCTGTAGGAATTAATTAAATAGTACAAGAAAAACGACAACAAACAAACCTCAGCCCACCTGACACAATAGGAGCTCAATAATATCAGCTCAATCAACCTGATTATATTACCTTTAAGAGAAAAATAAAAGGACAATAACAGCAATGATTTAGATTTCATAACAACTAGCCTGCTTAAATAATTGTGATAAGAAAAAAAAGCTGCACCATTTCAAAAATTGATGAGTAAGAAAAAAAAGCATTCTTCATAGAAAGCAGAACATTTTGAGTATCAGAGTTATGCAGAGAGCTAGATGACAAATAAAGAAAAAAAGAAAAAAGAAAGAAAGCAGAATGCATAGCACAAAGTGGCTCTGAATCGAGTATTTTCGGAAGACGACTCTTCTGCGATAATTAGCCTTTGTACCATCGTTAGCAGAGGATCATAAAGAACTATTCAAGTACAAAAAGGCAGCAGGTGAAAGCAATTCTGAACACACGGGACTGCTTAACTCAGCAGGGCCTGGTGGCCTGTGGAACCAGAATCCCAACACATGGCTGCACGCCAAGCAGAGCCCTTCCGCTGCTTCAGCTAGAATCTGAGTGGTGGAGAGCAGGACCTGGGGATCAGAAGCAGCCAAGGCCGGCTGCACCTCTGAGATGACCAGTGTGGCCATGTCCCTGGCACAGGGGCCTGCGGGGTGGGGGAAAACTGGTGCACACAGGGCTGCCACGAGTTTGGGAAGCACAGAGTGCCAGGTGGCTTTGACTTGACCCAGAGGACATTTTCTCAGGTCCCTTTCATTTTTTTGTGGAGTGACAAAGGACACCTGCCCATCTAAGCTCAAGAAACCTGAAACAAAACATCCTCCTTCCATCAAAAACTGATATTTCTATTTTTAATAATGGTAGTTACCGGAGACCCTCCGTCCCTCTCACCACCTAAATCCACATTTCACTGGGCAGCCGTGCTCTAATATCCTGAATCAGGCCCGGGGAAGCTCCCGGAGCAGTGGTTTGTGCTACTCTCAGGGGAGTTGTTTCCTGAGGGACATAGCTAAGCCAGCAAGAAACCCCAACAATGTCACCTGTGCGGTAAGGAGCACAACTGCTGGAGCAGTGTCTCACCCCGGCCACGCTGGGCTCAGCTGAGCTACACACACACACATCACAGTGCCTCCTCCCCTTGGCTGCCTGTCCCACATGGGTTGGTGGCAGGACTCTGCTCACTCGAGTCCCTCAGAGACCCAGAAAGACAGAACCGAACACCCGCTGTCTTGGATAGTGCAGGTCACCAGGGGAGAGGGGAAGAGAGAATGCACAAAGTAGAAGTGGCTCTTACACCTTCAGGCCACATGGGCCACACTTTCATTTTCACAGCCCGCAGCAAGTCACAGGGCCAGGCTGTCCTTCACATAGGAAGGAAAGTACCACCCCATTACTTCATGGAAGAGAGAGATCCACGGCGCCACCGCACGCACGAGCATGTATTATGGGATGGAAGGAGGTAGACTGGGAGAGCATCCCAGAAAGCCCTGAAAGAATGACACAGTCTAAACCTGATTAGAAAGGGAACAGGATGGCAGGGATTCAAGGCTGGGGGAACGGCATGTGCACAGGGTGGCGATGTCCACATTGCTGGTTTATCTGAGGAACACTGGGCGGCGGTCACGAGGTCAGACCATGACGTGTGTGTACAGAACAGAGGATGGGGATGGAAAGATGAGAATGTGGCTGCCAGCCCGAAGGACCTGAAAAACCAAACAGCCAAAGAAGAGCCAGCTTTGAGCACCCCCACGTGTGTTAAATGCTCTGTACGCCCCCCCACATTTAATCCTATGAAACAGAGAATACCGGGGTCCTTAGTTTATTTCATTCAACAGTTATTTGTTGGGTGCCACCTGCTCGCCAGGCATTCTTCAGGTTTGATCCAGGTTTGGGCACTCTAGACTACACCCCCAACCTCCTCCAATGTAACCTACCGCAACAGAGTACACATTAAATTACTAAGTGTATAAAATACATAACTAAAAACCATGAAAAGTACATAAGGTTTTCTGAGATCTGAAGTGATGTATCTGGGGCTAGATCTATTTCTGCGTCGAAAACCCTGCACTTAACACTAATTCTGTAAATCATGGAGATCTGTGGGGCATCTGCCTCAGGGGACAGGGCAGAGACCTGATTATGATTTGCAAAGTTTGCTCAGGTCAGGCGGAGAGATTCACATAGAGAAATATTGCAGATTGCAACTGACTGCAAAAGTCACGAAGCTGTGGAAGGGGGAAAAAAAAAAAAAAGAAAAGCAAAACCAGAAGAATGCCAGATTTGGAGTTCAGCTGAAGACAGCAATAAAAGAGACCATATGAAGCGGATGGGATCAATCACCAACTGCAGTGGCGAAACGTGTGGAAATAGTTCCTTAAAGGCAAGAGAAGTCAATTCAGGGTGACTGTATTAATCATCCTCTTCCACTGTTTCAACTACCTGTCTGCCTCAGTTTCCTCTTCTGTAGTTTTGGGCTGTGGGCATGTGACCGCATTTTGGGCTAATGGGGCCCACAGGGGAATGTCGTGCAGGCTTTTGAGAAAGATTTCCTTTCCTGATTAAAGAAAACAGAGACCCTGACCTAAGTTAGAGCAGAGAGAAGGGAGGCTGCATGGGTCACCAGGGCCCTCTCACCACCTGGACGGGGATCAGCCAGGTGGGCCGGGAGGGCTGGATGACAATACCTCAGTGGCAGGACCTCAATGGCAGTCTTGATCTGCTTTTCAAACGAAATCAGGCTTATCAGGAAGAAACACTTATGATTACCACAAAGTGCCCTGTTACAGACACGTACTCAGTCCCAGGCTCTCAAATAGGTGTTTGATATACATTATACAATGCGATTCTCACTGTAAATGTTCACAAGGAAGTATAATTCCATTTAACAGGTAAATCCACCAACGTGCGGAAAAACAAAATTGCCTCCCCCATGTCAAATACCTCAACTAATACAGTGCCTTTCAGAGCAGAGCACATTCTCTGTGCTGAGTGACCAGGAACTGTAAACTGTCCTGGTCCCAAGAATGATCCTGCCTGGAAGGAAGGCTGCGGCAGAGGAGCCATTCCCCCACACACGGTGGGTTCCTGTGCGTAAAGATGGGGCTTAGAGACTGTGGGGAGGTGAGCACTGCACAGGGAGGAGTTGGGGCACAGGAGGTGGCACCCCGAAACTCTCTGTAGTAAGAGCCAACGATCAATAAATGGAAATTTAAAACCAAATCAAAAGAAACAAACCCCTGGAAGTAGGAGGAGGAGGAAGGGCAACACAGCCGATCCCTCCACAAGATGGCACTCGGTTCCCTCGTCTTCAGTTTCTATCTGTGATTTTGTGCCATTGAAGAACACTGTTTATATCACATTCCATATTCTTTCAGATGCACCATTACTGTCCTTGTGTCCTTCCTTCAAGGTCATGGGCATTGAGTTGGGTTCCCGAGAAGCCATGGCAAAGGGAGAGGGTGTGGCATGTACCTAAATGACTGCATCGGGATTTAATCAGGGATGCTGGCAGATTACCCCGCTACAGAATGTCACAGGATGGTCACGTTCTTCAAATCCTTAGGCCTGCTTTTAAGTTTTCCTGCTCTGTCTTCTTTTCCGTTTTCTTCTCTTCCCTGGGTTCTCTCCATCTCTCCTTTTCTCTCTCTGTACTTTCTCTGTGTCTTTCCCTACCAGCTCCTGCCATATCTTTTCTATATTGCTGCCTCTAATCTGTTGGCCCAGAAAATGAAATCATAAGCTTTGCTTGAATCATCTGATGTAGGACTCAAGAAACAAAGAGCAAAAGACTCAGACACCCTCCCAGGAATACAATGCATGAGATTCAGTCTATGGTCTCTGAAGCATGACATTTAGTTTGTAATCTAGAAGGCTGCATTGCTTTCTTTAGTCATCTTATTAATAGGATCATTTTTTTTTAAATGCTGACTATGAGGGAGGCATTGTGTAAACGCTTGACATAACTTATTTGGTTTAATGTGCATCAAGCAGTCCTCTGTTATAATTTTAATTATGCCCATGTTGCAGATGTGGAAACTGAGGCTCAGCGATGAGAAGCAACTCACCTCCTCCTGCCTGGCTGAAAGTAGCCAAGTGGACTCTCTGGCTGGTTAAGCCTGCATGCTAACCATTAGGCAGTTTCACCTTATTTCTGGTCCATATTCTGTACAAAGACTGATAGAAGTAGCTCACGTTAAGCGAGGAGTTAGTAATATTATATGCAACAGAAACTGGTTACTTTGGCATGACCCATATCTCACTATTGAAGAAAGCGTAAAACCCTGCTTCGGAAAGTCCACATACGACAAAGGCCTTATTAATTTAGTTCCTCACCAGGTTGTTACCTGAAATGGAAATGAGACATTTTCACAGCCATCCTCGGAACAACACACTCCAGCCATCTGAGGGGAGGTCTGGGACTCAGTTTATAACGTGAGGTCATCTCCATGGGAGGAGGGAGTCTGAAAGGCTCTCTAACATTTTGCTGGCTTTGGAGGAGGGAGCCTTTGGAGGTGTGAGTTTTCAGAGCACAAGGTGGCCCTTCAGTGTATTCAGTGGAGCCCTTGTGTGAGAGGAGTCTTTCCCAGCCAAGCCCTACGGTAACGAGCTCCACTGGTGTTGAATAAGGCGCACTGTTAGCGGGCTGACCACTGACCTGGTGGCCTCCTGGCTTTGAAACACCTTCCTCACAAAGGGTGTTAGGAATAATCTCTGCGTGCCTTTGCAACATGGGAGAGAATGTGGCTCACTTATTAAATGCACTGTTCCACAATTCTTTTGCTTCTTTTAGCAAACGAGCAAGCTTGCCTGGGTTTGATCCGTTACTTTGCTCAGCAGAGCAAACCACCCTTCCTTTGCTCCGTGTACCACACCCTGGCTAAGTCATTTCACCTTCAAGCTTACTGGACTCTCCCTTCTCTAACTTCTTAGCTTTCTAGAACTTTCACCCAAGTAATCGCTCAGAACTGTAACCACAAAATAGGGATGTTTAATAAAATATAAAACTTCCAGTTAAATTTAAATTTCAGAGAAACAAATAAATTTTTAATATTTAGTGTCTGGGATATACCTATATTAAAATAGTCTATGTTGTTTATCTGAAATTCAGATTTAACTGGGTGTCCTGCATTTTTGTTTGGTAAATCCAGCAACTCCACACAAGAAGAAGACAAGGCTTTTTGAGCATCATGCGAGGCATTTTATACTGGCAAGTTCCTTTAATCCTCATTAGAATGTAGGAAAAACCTGAGGCCCAGAAAAATTGTCTATTTTTCAGGACGATACAATCAGTAAGCAGGAGATCAGAAATTCAAACAGATGTGACTTCAAAAGCCTTGCTCTTTCCACCACAAGAATAACTCCAAAATCTAATCCTGGAAATTTGTAATTGACACCTTCTCCTTCCTTCCTATCCAGGACGCTGGGGAAAATCTGGTTTAAGATGTAATTTAAGCGAAGTGCGAGCCAGTTTTGCAGAGCAGGCGCCCAGCCACTTCCCTCCGTGCCACTGAAGCATTTATTTTTCTGAGCACAGCTAGGCAAGCTTGGCTTTTCAGTTCAGCTGCATCTGCAATCACCTTTCTCCGTCTGTATTTTAACTCCTGATACAGGACTCTGATTTACTCTCCTAAACTAGAGAGTGAGGACATTTACATAAAACCACCTACTGCACAGTGAACCTCATCTGCAGGAATTCTAGGGGAAATTCAACAAGACACAAAATGCATCCCGGAAAGTGCTGAAATGGACATTCTTGACGAACAAAAGGAGACAGATGTCAATGTTTTCAATCTAAATATATTCCTTTGCTTATAGAAAATGTGGGCCACTCAGCCCTCCAGGGACGCATGAAGTCTCCATCTTGAACCATCGCTCTGTGCAGGTGGAGAATCAGGCCAGGGACCCCATCCTGGGCCTGCGCCTCCATTCTTAGGATCTAAGCAATGATGCTCACTTCCAGACCTCAGTGTCCTTAAAGGTAAAATGAAGATGCAGAGAGCTCCCATCCTCCTTGAAGGACTGGGTGCAGGAGAAAAAGGACACAGTGGGTATGATTGCACAACATAAAAGTAAGGAATTATCATTTTCATTCTTTTTGTTGCCCCCATGTTTCCCTTTATATGTATATTCTTCTTTAATTGGTTTCATTCTTTTCATTGCAGTGTGCATTTGCAAGGCCCAGGATCGCCTTAGGGAAGGGTTTGTGGTAGTTAACCTGCCAGTTGAATAACTGGGCTGTCCACACTGGAAATCCCTAAAACAGGCAAGTGGCTTCACGATGAGGCCTTGGGGGCTGCACGGAGTTCAACGTGTGACCCTCCTATTTTGGCTCTTCTTTCCTTGCCTCTCTCTTTCCTTAAATATTTCTCCCCCGTGAAGCCTTCCCACATGCCCTCGAGGCAGAAATGCTGCCTCTTGTTTATTTTCTGAGCAACTATTTGGCACCAGACCTAGCGTTCCAGAAACTGGTGGGAGAAGCAAACATCCGCCTCCAAATGCCTTCTCTCTCTTAGGCCACACATTCTGATGGGGGAGTGAGAAATAGAAGGAGGGGAGCCCAGGAAGTAACAAGATAACTCCGGGTACTCGTAGATGTTATTGCTACAAAACCACGCTGTGGAAGAAGAAAGTACTGCAATGGAAGAAAGAAATGGGAGATTGGAGGAGATGTGTTCTCGAGGGAAGGCCAGCCTAATGACACAGGCAGAGGACCAAACACAATGCATCTATTCCCTCGCACGGGAAAACATGCCAATTTATCTGACTGCCATACTACACTGTAAGTTCCCCAAGAACAAGAACTATTGTTTTTTTCTGCGTAATTGCCCCCCACGGCACTCAATAGCAAAGCCGGAGAAGATCTGAGACAAGGTGCATTTGAGTTTCAAGGGCACAAGGACATTTCACACACAGAACACAGTTTAAAAATATTTGGTTTTTGCAATACAAAAATGAAATTTTGTAGTACTACCCAACATCTTTGCCAGGCAAAGAAATTAAAGCTTCAAACATTCTTCACTGAGGAGGGGGGGTCCCCGCTTCAAGTGGGTCCAGCAGACTTAAACCATGTCAGACGCTCAGTTAAAAAGATGCTGAATGTCAGAGTTCTGAGCGTCAAGTCTCAACAATTAAAATATCCTCCCCACACTCCTTGCTCACTTTAATGATCTACTCTCTCATGATCATGCATTAATGTCTACCATGCTGGTCTATACTTTCCTCAAGGACTGGCCCTCGACTGGGTTTTGCTCATTCAGGTATTCTAGCACTTAATCTAGTACCTGGCACATGGTGGGCACCCACTAACTGTGTTTAATCGCCAGTTTCATTAAAATTAAGAGTGTGGTTTGTTATCAGGGGTTTACCCACAATAGCAATACGCAGAATATAATCGAGGGTGCAAACGCCAACATCCAGAAAGCTTTTGTGTTGGACAATGAAACGTGACTTTGGTTATGGTGAACCACAGACTGAACTTGCAGACCCCTGGCTAGCGAGCGGAGGTTTGCTCCCGGCACCCCGACACTGCCTGTGAGCTTCCTCTGACTTTATTACGATCCTTGGCACACCACCATCTATCCCAGGATGCAGTTCACTTGTCTATGTCACTTTTATCTGTCTCCTCCACTGGAAGACAAGCACAGGGCTAGGGACTTCCATCTGCTGCACGCCGTGTCATGTCACCGTGTCATGTCACAGCGTTACTTGGAACCCAGGAAATAGGCTAAAGGAATACCTGTGCACGTTGGAACCACGCATGACGACCAGGGAAAGGAACACCACAAGCAAACATTCCGCACACGTGACGGTTCATTCACGGGGACGATGTCTACACTGGGCTCCAGATAGGCCCTTGCCTCAATACTCTGGGTAACTGATATCGTTGGCTGTCAGATTGCAGTCAATTTCTTCTCTGTTCCCAGAGATCATAAACTGCAGGCCTGTGGGGCAGCTATGAGGCGTACCTACAGAGTGTTTTGTTTGGCCCCTGTGGTATGACTTACAAACACCGAATTAGCTGTTGGCACTTGAAAATCAGTAGATTCTATATAAAATTGTGAACGTACAGTCTATCTTGAAAAAGAAAGAAAAGAAAAATTAAAATAAAACCCAGATCTCGCTAGACTGGGCCTGAGGTCCCATTGGCAACCCCTGTGCTAGGTCAGAGCTGCAGGCCTCCCTGCAGGAGGCCCAGGCCCAGGGCCTGTTTCCAAGGCAGTAACTCGCCTGGCTACTGAACCCATTTCAGTTTGCGACCCCTGCTGGAAAGCTACCAAAAAGCATGCAACCTGGAGGGGGGAAAAAAAAAAAGTAAAGAAAAGATGCCCACTGGGATCTATTTCTGTTATGTTCAGGCTATTCCTTGGAAGAATAATGGATTCATTTGTCTAGAACTCTCATGGTTCCACACAACTATTGACAAATTATGGCCTGGGAAGTATTATTCTAACAGCCTAAAAAAGCTATGAGCGTAATCCCCTGTGGGTAGAGGAATCTGAGAATGCTTCATGCCGGAGGCAGGCCCGGGGATGAATCCTGAGAGGCTGGGCACCAGCTGGTTACAGTTCAGACTAACTGGGAGAGAAAGGGGATTTACCTGGAGATTACGGGTTACCGCTAGGAACTGATGAGAAGCTGAAAGACCAGGCTTGGTTCATGAGAAGGACTGATGGGAACCTAGGCAGCAGAGAACACGTCAGAATCATGCCATGGGAACTGCACCCCTGGGGCATCCTGGGACAACCATGCTGCTGCACATGCCTCTTGCTTCATGACCCATGGTGGTAAGTGAACACTCCACTGTCCTTGTGTCCTTTAGCTAGGTCTCAGGTGGGATCATATCATCGACTGAGCTCTAGTTCGATGCCCAGAGATATGGACAAGGAGAAGGAGCACCCTCAACCCCCCCAACAAAAATGGCAGAAAGGTTGTCCCGCAGCAGAAGTAGGCTGTCTGGTTACTGGCTACTTTCAAAATGAAAGCGTCCACATGGGTTAGGAGGATTCTAAGTGGTGGTGGGAGGGAGAGGACCAGCACGGCGGAGTGGAATGAGAACAGACGGACCTGAACTCCACTCAGGAATCCTTTGTACCTTCAGACAATTCATTAACTTTTCTCATCTGCATATCCCAACTCTTTAAAATAGAAAGGGTGCCATCTGCCTGTGCACAGCATAGGGCTGTGAAGATTCAGTTCAATCATCCGTTCGTTATTTCAGAAACGATGATAAGCATCTATTAAGTGCCAGGAACTTAGTTATGTTCTGGGAACAAATTTTGAACAATGACAGAAATGCGAGAGCCAGTGCTTTATGCTGAGGACGGATTTAGACAAGGGAGACCCAGGTTGTCTCCTGAAACTATCATGTATCACTTCTCCCCAACTGATACATCATCTGCAACTTTCCTTCTTTTTTGATTAACTAATTAGCAGGGCCCTTCCTCCAAAAATATATTGTCTTAAGACATAGGAAATGCATTAAGCTCAAAAGAAGAAAAAAAAAACAACTCTGAAATATTTAACTCTGCAAAAAGTTATCTCTAAAAACAAGAAATGAATGATTCTGAGCAGTGAGGCCTGATGCTGGTGGATTTGAGGTGGAGTGATCTCCACAAGGAGACCCACTACATGAAATTCTCTTCCTCGTCAGATGTTCAGCCTCTGTAATTCACACAGACACACAGACTATAATTACAATTAACATTAAAATAGACAAAGTAAAATTTGCAGGAAAGGCAAATTAAGTAACCCTGTACATTCTCATCAGTGTTTTAGAATCGCCAAAATGCTCTTCACATACACTTTCTCACTTTCTCATGATAATCTTTCAGTTTCTATGTTGCAGAGGAAAAACAGGAGTCTCATACAGGGGAAAATCATTTGTCTAGGGTGCTGGGGAGAGAAGTTGTCTCCACATCCAGCCAGCACTCTTACAATTCCCCTACTGGAAAAGGGCAGCCAAGCTAGAAAGCACTGGGTCATTAGTGAGGTTTGAAGAAAGATATTTATGCCAGAGTGATGAGGAACAAGCGGGTCTTTTCCAACACCAGCTGGAAAATGATGGCTTTCTACAATAGCAGGAAAGAGACTACATTTCCCACCCACCTCCAAGACTCTCTCATGCAAGACACTGGTTTCAAGGTACACCCTGGAACACAGTGTCTAAGGCCTGACCCTGCGACAGACTAAGTTCCATCAGGACATCGATGTATTTTACTGTCCCTCGCCTCAAAATCTAGCCTCAATAGAAAGAACATGACTCAGTCAGTACTCACGGCAGGTATGTGCCAGTGGCGGTGGAAGCCGTGGACTGGGAAAGGCAGTGGGCACTGACCACGCAATCTGACACCAGCCAGTCCATTTTCCTAGCCCCTTAATAGAAGCTATCAACTTTTAATTCAAGGAAAACTTCCACTTTGCTTTTCCTTTCAAAGAGCTCTGGGGACTTTTCCAGTAAGAGAATTTCTTTTTGACCACAAGCGCACAAGCCCCAACTATATTATAGAGCCCAAGTAAAAGGTTTCTGGGCGTCTGCACTGTTCAAAGCACTACTGTAGACTATAGGACATGAAGTTTCATACTAGGGACACCAACAACAGAGCTAAGAGCCCTGGGTTTTTCCTGATCTCATTTTCAAGTTCAAAGTACCACTTTCTCACCAGTTTCCCAAGTAAAAGAGAAGAAAAAAAAAAAAGCAAAGAAAAAAACCCCTCCCATCTTAAAGCTACAGTGCATTGCACACTAGGCAGTGTCCGCCTGGATCTGCAGCCAGGAAAAGGCTCAAGAAGCCTCACGAAGGGGTCCTCATCCCATGGTACTGTCTTAATTGTTTCGAATTAAGAGTAGTCACAAAGTTGTCACCCTTGTCCAACTTGGCTGAGTTAGAGGGACCCACTGCCTCTGGGAAAGGCTCCTTTCGAAGCTGATCTTTCTCTACCTAGAGCTGGAGAAACCCTTACATAACACAATGGTCCATTTCAATATGTTATTTCTGCAATCCTAGGGGAAGAAAACATCTAAGCACTGGAAATAGGAAGAGTAACTGGGGGATTTGCAGCTGAAGCGTTCATCTTTTGGAATTTCACTAGGTCAGGCTTATTGCAATTGTTCCCAATTGTTACTGAGAAAGCAGAAAGCAAAATAAGAATTCCCAACGCCAGAAGACGGGCTATAGAAATGCAGGGAGGCAGAAGTTGGGTTATTTCCCCCTCCTCTTTTTTTTTTTTTAAGATGGAATTCCTGGAATTAACCCTTGAGTGGAAGTTGGTAATTGCGTTTCAACAAAACAAGGTGAGATTTGCCTGCAAAGCGAGAACGCACGAGTGGGACCGAACGGATCCCGCAAGCGCACAGGCTGCAGCCACAGAAGCCGGCGGAGCACCGGCGCCCGGGTGCTGGGAGCTCGTCCGGGGACCGGCTCCCCCGGCGAGCGGCGGGCGGCGCAGTCGAGCCGTCGGTACCCAAGTTTCCAGACCCCTGGCTTCCAGAGGAGGAGGGGGCGCTCTGTGCTCCTGCTGGATCCCTCGGCTGCTCCTTGCGGCTGCTCCCCGCGAGCAAGGGGCCGCTTCTGGGAGCGCAGCGCGAAGACAGTGGATTTGGACTTGCCTCTCCAGAATCCCCCCCAAAGCATCTTGGTACAAGTAATGGATAAAAATAGCCGGCGGATAACGCTGGGGGAGGCGGGGGAGGAGCGAGACTCGCGCAAGGGAAGGCAAGGATACGACTGGTCCCGCAAAGTGGGGTGCCCAGGGGGAAGGGATGCAATCCTTCTCCCGAGAGAGGGGACTGGGTCTGCGAGGAAGCGCGGACGCCTGCCGGGTGGAGTCGCACCCGGTGTATGTGGGGTGTAAGACGCACAGCGCCGCGACCGCCGAGGAGCCGAGCACACCCTCCACACCGCGCCCTGCATGCCGGCTCCAGACCCCGCCGCCTCTCCATCCCATCCAGGGCTCTGGAAGCGGGCGCTCCGGCTCCCGGGGCAGGTGGGGCCAGGAGAAGGAACAGCGACCGCGCGCGGTCTGCCTCCTGGCTCAGAAAGCGCACCTGGAGACGTCAGGCTCCTTGAGGGTGCCGCCTGTTCTGAGCTCGGAGTACGGGCTGCCACCGCGGGTTGGCGCCCCGCCGCCCCACACCCTCAACATCTGCCGCCACCCATGGTGCTCGAAATAGAACCAGAGGCCAAAATGAAAAAGGTAAAAAGTAACAGGAAAAATCAGGACCGTGTAGAATTGGCTTTTGGGGAAAGAGGCTACTTACTGTGTGGCCTGTCGCCTCAATCTCTCATCCCGAGCATCCCCGCCCCTCGGAAGATGCCCCATCTCTTCTCTACTCCAACCAAATGCACAGGCAAATCACACCCGGGTTTCCCCACCCAGGTTTCCCCAGCCTGTATGCTGCCTCGACCAAGTGACTTTTTGCTTACTGTATTCCCTCCCCAGCTCCCAGCCCAAGTGGAACCCGGGCTCCGCTGCGCGCTGCGCTCCTAATGCCACGCACGGTCCTAGGGAGAAGCGGTAGGCAGGAGCAAACCTCCGACTCTGCTAGGGGGGGGGAAATCCAGCCTACTAAGCGTCAGAAACCCGGATAACTGCCGGCTAGGAAAAGAAAAAAAAAAAAGAAAAAGAAGAAAAAAACAGTCTCGGGACTTGCAGAACCGAGGGGCCAAGGCAGGAGGTGAGGAGGATGGGAAAACCCCGGGTCTCTCCTTCCTTGTTCTCCTGCATCCACTCCACCTGCTCCAGCTCCGACTCACCTTGGGCTCCGCGCTGGTCTGAAGTCCGGGGCGCCAGGTCCGGGCACCTCTACCGCCCCACGTCTCGCCACTCCCGAGCCTGGCTGCCCCCGCCCCACACGCTCTGCACTCACCTGAGCTGCGCCGCGGTCCAGCGGGTCCGGCGTCCGAAGTCGGCTCTCGGGCTGGGCCATGGGCAGCGCCTCCGAACAGCGGCAGCCGGCGGAGTGAGCTTCGGGACGTCCGGGGACAGGCGAGAGAGAAGGGGCGCGGGCAACCAGGGACCCGGCAGTGGTGGCGGCTCGTGGCTGCCCGCGCGCCAGGGACTTTGCAGGCGGGAGGCTCGGCGACGAGTCCCGCGGAGGGGAGGAGCAGGAGGAGGAGCAGGAGGAGGGGACGCAGGAGGCCGGGCCCTGGGGGAGAGCGCGTCGGGCAGAGGAGGATCGCGAGCGCCCACTGCTGCCCGGCCCGCTCTGGTGCGGCGCGCAGGCGAGCCCGCTCGGTGCCTGGCTAGCGGCCCCGCGATCAGGGCTGCCAGGCCCGCCCGGCTCTCGGCTCCCGCTGGCAGGTACAGGAAGAGTCTGTCTGTCCACCCGGCGCGGCGGCTCCTCCGGCTTCAGTCCCTGGGGGGAGGGCACCCGCGCGGCTGGGAGGGTGGGGCCGGTTGTGGGTTGGGTGACTGCCTTGGCGGCAAACCCGGGACGATCGGTCTACTCTCGCACCCTGCTAGGAAAGGGCAGGTGCAAGCCCCGGGTCCGTCTTCCTCCACTCTTCAGTCCCACAAGGTCCCTGGGACGTGCGCGCCTCCCTCTTGCGTCCACACCGCGTGTTCCCTTCCCGGCAGGTGACTCACCTTGGGCTCTGAGTCTCCTTGCGCCGCCCGGGAAGCAGGGGGAGCCATCCTCTGGAGCTCGCCCCACAGCCGGGCTGGGATGCCGGCGGAAAGGCAGCCTGAGGCGGAATCCACGCGAGGAGCCGGCTCCCTGGCGCTCCTTGTCGCTGTTGAACGCTCCCTCTCCCTTCGGTTTCGCGTCCAGGAGGGCATGGCGATTTACCCGGAGAGCGGGCAGAACTCACTCTGCTTTTGCTAGTGCCGGGGCATTGCAAACGTCAGCTCTGAAATTAAGCAGGGTCTCCCTGCCTCCTCCTCTTCCCCAGTTCTGGTAGGTGGGAGGTTTTGTGGGTAAACTCGATCAGCATTTCGTAGTTTAACTGCAGATTTAGGATTTCGAGGGGCGTGGGGTTCTCATCTCCTTGGCGAAGCTGTGCTGCCCGCTTACTCGGACCAAAGCAAGTCACCTTAAAGGCAGGTCAGCCAATGTGTTGAAAAAAAAAAAGCCAAGTGAACATCAAAGTAGAGTAATTTTTTTCAGATGAGATGTCAGTAGCTCTTTCATATCTTAAATACTGGAAGATAAATGTAAGAATTCAAATTTGTCATTTAAGTTTTAAAAATCTTTCATTAACTTTGCTTAGTTTGAAAACACTCTCCCATTTAAGGAATGATTCCTACAGGAAATTGACCTCTTTACTCTTGTAATATTACTGAATACCCCGTTTAGAAAGCAAAGCACTGACTAGCATTTTAACTCTCTGATAAAGCCAAAGCCAGTATCATCTGGGAGGCCACGACCAAGACTTATTTTGAAAAATAAGCTTGTAGGGGTTGTAAAGACCCTGGCTACTTCTTTGAGTCAGACTAATGTTGACATGACTATTTTACACACAGACACACAGACACACACACACATACAAGAGGTCTGACAATTAAGTTCCCAACTCATCCTAGAAAAAGTACTACATAACTCACTGCTAAATATCACCAAGGTCACCTTCGAAGTACTCCCCTTGGGAAGCTATGCACCAACGCCAGTGCCTTGTCCACCCTCAAAGCAATTTGGGAACTCTTTTTCTGGAATGGCCATCAGAGCTGTCATTGTATTACCCTTGATGTCTTGAATGTCATCAAAATGTCTTCCTTCCAATATTTCCTTTATCTTTGGATAAAGAAAGCAGTCATTGGGGGCCAGATCAGGTGAATAGGGAGGGTGTTCCAATACAGTTATTTGTTAACTGGCTAAAAACTCCCTCACAGACAGTGCTGCATGAGCTGGTGCATTGTGGTGATGCAAGAGCAGTGAATGTTGGTGAAAAGTTCAGGTCGTCTAACTTTTCACACAGCCTTTTCAGCACTTCCAAATAGTAAACTTGGTTAACTGTTTGTCCAGTTGGTACAAATTCATAATGAATAATCCCTCTGATATCAAAAAAGGTTAGCAACATCATTACAACAAGTTCACAAACTTAATTGTCAGACCTCCTGTGTGTGTGTGTGTGTGTGTGTGTGTGTGTGTGTATTTGAAAGGCCTTAGCATTTAAATGTACTTTAGCTTTAAAAGAAGTGTCTTTCCCCCATGAAGCTGTGTGAAATCATGTATGAGGCTGTGTGGGTCAAACTGAGGCAGGACATGTAGCCTAGGAAATTGACAACCCCTCCAGGTACTATGTGAGGTGCTTCACTGGTTAGACAAGTAACAAAGTGATATATCCAGTACCAATAGGTGGAGAAAAACAAGAACCAGTTTTCCAGCTAAGCTGATCCCTGTAACTGGCACCTGACCTTTAGCAATTATAATGTCATTATAATCTCATTTGCATTGTGGTTACTAGACTCCCATCGTGCATCTGACACCACAACAGAGGAACCAAATAAGGAAGAAAAGGCAGGAAAAGAGGGTCCCTCCCAGGGGGAGAAGATAAATGAACCACATCAATGGGATGTCCACCAATTCCCGCCTGGGTAGGATAGATACCCCTGATCATGACTGCTTTCATGCCACTTGTTCTTTGAGTACACCTGCACTTTCCTCTCAAGTATATACTTTCCTTTTCATTAAATCACTTTCACTTTCCTGCATCTGTCTCACTCTTGAATTCTTTCTTGGCGGGAAACAAGAGCCCAGTCACCACTGCTCCGGGTTGAGTGCTCTCTTGGACACCCCTGTGAGCCTCCAGAGATGGATGCCAATTACTGGTGTCCTTCAGCTCCTACCAGAAGTTAAGCCCCTGCAGATCACCAGTTCTTCAAAATAGGCAGCTTCTTTGATGTTCTAAGTTGATATGGTTACTTTTCCATTAGAGTTCAAAGTGCTTTTGTGCCCATAGTTTGAATCACACAACTCATTTGTATGATGCAAAGGAGACTGGCACCATGATTCCATTTGTACCCTGGGTGCCAAAGGCAGGTTAACTGATCGACTTACTTCCCTACCAGAAGTCCTAGAAAAGAACTAGAACCTAGTCTCCAGCTCTGAGCCTCTGAGAGAAGCTTCCATTCAGGACGTGACTCCAGGCAGATTTGGCAAGTGACAAGAATTTGAGGACTAGAAATTTAGCTTGTCTCATTTTTGAATTTCAACCAACATTCATTGATCAATGATCGATGTTCTTACGTTGAGATAAATAAGAAAGTGTTAATTGGCTCTTTTGTTCTTATTTAGCTTTATGTCTCTGCCAAGACATATCTCCATTTCTCCTAAACTCCCTTCCTTGACCTCTTCTGAGCATGAGTTAGATTTTCTAATAGGCATTCACAACTCAGCTCTGTTATAACATGAAAATTGTGTTGAAAATATCTGCTTATAGATCTCTTTCCTGCTATCTTAGAAGGGCTTCGAAAACGAGGACCATAATTTTGTTTCTCTCCCAGAATCTTGCATGGTGTCTGAAACACAGTATACTCTCATACTCTCAAAAAAAAAAGATTTGTCAACTGACCTCATCTCCAGGAGTAATAGTTTAAATGAGATGTGTGTCCATTTCAAAGCTGTCAGTGTCAGAATGGGGGCTTGGAGGAGACATAATGGTAGTCACCTGGAAAAGTGTCCATCACTCTTTGATGTGTGGCCTAAGACCCTCTTACTCAGTGTCATCAACTGGAAAATGAAAGGGTTTTAGTAGATGATCTCTAAGCTCTTTATGTTCTAAGACACCAAAGTCAGACTTCCGTTTGGAAGTCTTCAAAATGGCGGCGTGAGGTGAGCCTCTGTAAATCTCCCCTGGAATTTACAACTAATCGAACAACAATAACACCACAAAGGACTCCCTGCACAGCACATAGGCAAGACGAACAGGCCCACTACTGAATTCACCTAAAGGTGAGAGAATCGCGCGAGCGGGGGAGGAGGGAAGGGAGAAGTGTGGGGACAGAGCCGCGCGGGCGCAGGACGCAGACCTAGCTCAGTGCTCCGAGCTCGCTGCATCCTGGAACTACCGCAGCTGCGGGAGAGGGAAGGACTCAGACTGCTAGGGCTCTGCTTATGGCCCACAGGGCTGAGGGGACAGGATATAACACAGCTGAAGCCAACGCTCACGGCAGAGACCTCGGAGAAAAGACTGAGGGAAGAAGGCTGAAAATGGTGGTTTAAGCCCTCACTGGTGAGCAGAGAATGGAAGCCTTAGGCACTGAGACTAGCCGCCACCTCCCTGCCCTCCCAAAGCTCACCCCGCCCCCACCTGCCTGGTGCTGGAAGCGATAAAGTAGCACTGTCAGATCAAAATAACAGAATATTTGCTTTTCTGAGAACTGTGGACCACAGACACAGATTTGCAGCCCAACTAGTTCCGGTAAAGGGGAGGGAGCTGTGGAAGCGGGACCGGCTGTGGTGGTGGTCGCCGCCATTGCTCTGGGCCACCTCTCACAACTCACCCTACCCCTGGCCCCACCTATCTGGTCGGATCCCTCCAGGAGTAAACAGAACTCTGAAACATACGGGCTCTGAATCGGGTGCAGAAAGAGTTTGGAACTTCAAAAGCTCTCCGCATCCCCACAGGAATGTGGCACCCTATGACCCAGGCGAACTGTTAACAGAGGAGAAGCCCGTCTCCCAGGGAATCCCCCCATTGTGTGAAAAGTTGGAATAGTGCAGAGAAAACATAGCACTACCGTGTGAGAGAGAAAAAAAAAGCTGCAGTTGGAGAGAAAATAAAACATTCTACCAACAAGTACTGGAGAACAAAAGAAAGACCTCTTCCTATCAACCTGTTGCAGAAGCCACTCCTGTAGATGTCTAGGAAGAGAAATAATAAATCAGTAATTGCCATGAATAACCAAGGCAACAAGACCGCTCAGAAAGAAAGTGAAAAGTCTCCAGAAAAGGAACTTAAAGATATGGAAATACGTGACTTCAATGACAGAGAATTCAAGATTGCAGTTCTGAAAAAAACTCAACAAGATGCAAGAAAACACAGAAAGGCAGTTTAATGAACTCAGAAACACAATCAAAGAACAACATGAGCATTTTACGAAAGAGATTAAAATTTTAAAAAACAAATAGAATTTCCGGAGATTAAGAACTCAATAGAAGAAATTAAGACAATAGAAGAAAATAGACAAGAAGAAAATAAGGGACAAAAATCATATGATTATATCAATTGACGCTTAGGTAGTAGAGTTGACCAGATGGAGGAAAGAATCAGTGACATCGAAGATGGAAACCTGGAAATTACACAGATGGAAGAAGAAAGAGACTTGAGACTTAAAAGAAATGAAAGAACTCTACAAGAACTTTCTGACTCCATCAGAAAGAGCAATATAAGAATAATGGGCATACCAGAAGGAGAAGAAAGAGAGAAGGGAACAGAGAATATATTCAAACAAATTGTTGATGAGAACTTCCCAAACTTGTGGACAGCACTGGATCCTCGAATCCAAGAAGCAAATAGAACACCTAATTACCTCAATCCCAACAGGCCTTCTCGAAGGCACATTGTATTAAAGCTGTCTAAAATCAACGACAAAGAAAGAATCCTTAAGGCAGGCAGGGAAAAGAAGACGGTAACCTACAAAGGAAAGCCCATTAGATTACCATCAGATTTTTTCAGCAGAGACTCTACAAGCCAGGAGGGAGTGGAACCAAATATTCAAACTATTGAAAGAGAGAAATTATGAACCAAGAATAATATATCCAGCAAAGATCTCCTTTAGATATGAAGGAGGAATAAAGACCTTTCCAGACATACAGAATCTGAGAGAATTTTCTAATAAACAACCTGCACTGCAAGAAATACTAAAGGAGGCTATTTGACCACCATCAACAGGGACAATTTGTGGCAACTGAAACATAGAAAGGGGGAGAGTAAGGCCTGAACTAGAATAGGGAAATGGAGAAAGTAAGTGTGCTAAAGAAAATGGAATACTCTAAATATCAAACTTTCTTTTACATAAACTTAAGGGTAACCACTCAAAAAAAAAATCCAGAACTGAAATATATACTGTAATAAAAGAAGAAACAGAGGGAAACATCATAGAATACCACCACACAGAAATAATAGACAACATCAAAAAGGCAAAGAAACAATGGTGACACAGCCTTACCAGAAAACTAAAGATAGAATGACAGGAAATCCTCACATACCAATACTCACCCTAAATGTAAATGGACTGAACTTACCAATAAAAAGGCACAGAGTAGCAGATTGGATCAAAAAACTAAACTCAACCATATGCTGTCTCCAAGAGACACATCTCAGTTACAAGGACAAGCATAGACTCAAAGTGAAAGGGTGGAAATTGACACTCCAAGCAAATGGTACCCAGACAAAATCAGGTGTAGCCATAATGATATCAGATGAAACAGACTTCCGGGTGAAAAAGATAACAAGAGACAAAGATGGACATTTCATAATGGTAAAGGGGACTATACAACAAGAAGACATAACAGTCATCAATATTTATGCCCCCAATCAGGGAGCACCAAAATATACCAAGCAACTACTAACAGAACTAAAGGGAGAAACTGACCAAAACCCATTTATACTAGGGGACTTAAATACATCATTGACAGCAATGGATAGATCATCCAAACAGAAAATAAATAAGGAAAGAGCAGCCCTAAGTGACACATTAGATAAAATGGACATAATTGACATATATAGAGCACTTCATCCTAAAACATCAGACTATACATTCTTTTCGAGTGTACACAGAACTTTCTCAAGGATAGGCCATATATTGGGACATAAAGTCAGCCTCAGCAAATTCAAGAAGATTGAAATCATACCAAGCATATTCTCTGATCAGATGGCTTTGAATTTGGATATCAACTGAGAAAAGAAAGCAGGAAAAAAACCACAAATACATAGAGATTAAACAACATACTTTTAAAGAACGACTGGGTCAAAGAAGAAATTAGAGGAGAGATCAAAAAATACATAGAAACAAATGACAATGAAAATACATCCTACCAAAATTTTGGGGATGCAATGAAAGCAGTATTAAGAGGAAATTTATATCATTACAGGCCTATCTCAAGAAATAAGAAGAATCCCAAATAAATAACCTCATGTTACACCTTAAAGAACTACAAAAAAAAGAACAAGCGAAACCCAAGGTCAGCAGAACAAAGGAAATAACAAAAATCAGAGCAGAACTAAATGAAATAGAGAACAAAAGGACAATAGAAAAAATTAATGTGACAAAAAGCTGGTTCTTTGAAAAGATTAACAAAATTGACAAACCCTTGGCTAGACTCACTAAGATAAAAAGAGAGAAGGCACTAATTAACAAAATCAGAAATGAAAAAGGGAAAGTTATCACGGACACCACAGAAATACAAATGATCATCCAAGAATACTATGAAGGACTATATGCTACCAAATTCAATAACCTAGAAGAAATGGACAAGTTCTTAGAAACATATACCCTTCCAAGGCTGAACCATGAAGAACTGGAAAATCTAAACAGACCGATCACCAGTAACGAATTGAATCAGTCATCCAAAACCTTCCCAAAAGCAAAAGTCTGGGACCAGATGGTTTCACTAGTGAATTCTACCAAACTTTCAAAGAGGATCTAAAAGCAATCTTGCTCAAACTCTTCCAAAAATTGAAGAAGAGACAGTACTCCCTAACTCATTTTATGAGGCCAACATTACCCTGATACCAAAACCTGGTAAGGACAACACAAAAAAAGAAAACTACAGGCCTATATCTCTGATGAATACAGATGCAAATATCCTAAACAAAATTCTAGCAAATCGAATACAACAATGCATTAAACAGATTATTCATCATGACCAAGTAGAGTTCATCCTCGGGGCACAAGGATGTTTCAACATCCGCAAATCCATCAATGTGATACATCACATAAACAAAATAAAGGACAAAAATCATATGATTATATCAATTGACGCAGAAAAAGCATTTGACAAGATACAACATCCATTTATGATTAAAACACTCAATAAAATAGGTATAGAAGGAAAATACCTTAACATAATAAAGACCATATATGACAAGCCCTCAGCTAATCTCATAATTAATGGTGAAAAACATAATTAATGGTGAAAAACGTTCAGGAACACGACAGGGCTGTCCCCTATCACCTCTGCTTTTCAACATAGTGTTGGAAGTCCTTGCCAGAACCATCAGGCAAGAGAAAGAAATAAAAGGCATCCAAATTAGGAATGAAGAAGTTAAAATATCACTCTTTGCAGATGGTATGATGCTATGCATAGAAAACCCTAAAGACTCCACCAAAAAGCTGTTAGAAACAGTTAATGAATACAGTAAAGCAGCTGGCTAAAAAATCAACGTATAAAAGTCCATTGCATTCCTATATGCTAACAATGAAACTCAGAAAAAGAAATACAAAAAATAATTCCCTTTGCAATTGCAGCAAAAAGAATAAAATACCTAGGAATAAACTTAACCAAGCATGTGAAGGACCTATATACTGAAAACTATAAGACATTTTTGAAAGAAATTGAAGAAGACACAAAGAAATGGAAAGACATTCCGTGCTCATGGATAGGAAGAATTAACATAGTTAAAATGGCCATATTACCCAAAGCAATATACAGAATTAATGCAATCCCCGTCAAAATCCCAATGGCATTTTTTAAAGAAATAGAACAATAAAAATCATCAGATTTGTTTGGAATCACAAAAGACCCCAAATAGCCAAAGCAATCTTAAGAAAAATGAACAATACTGGAGGTATCGCACTCCCTGACTTTAGCTTGTACTACAGGGCTACAATAATCAAAACAGCATGGTCTTGGCAGAAAAACAGACACATAGACCAATGGAATAGAATTGAGAACCCAGAAATAAAACCACATAAATATGGACAGATAATTTTTGACAAAGAAGCTAAAAACATACAATGGAGGAAAGACAGCCTCTTCAATAAATGGTGCTGGGAGAATTGGATAGCCACGTGCAAATGAATGAAACTGGACTGCTGTCTGTCACCATGTACCAAAATTAATTCAAAATGGATCAAAGACTTAAGCATAAGACCTGACACAATAAACTGCATAGAAGAAAACATAGGTACTAAACTTAAGGACCTTGGGTTCAAAGAGCATTTTACGAATTTGACTCCAAAGGCAATGGAAGCAAAAGCTAAAATAAAAGAATGGGACTATATGAAACTTAAAAGCTTCTGCACAGCAAAAGATACCATCGACAAAATAAAGAGGCATCCAACTGAATGGGAGAAGATTTATGCAAACAGTGCCTCCGATAAGGGGCTAAAATCCAAAATATGCAAGGAACTCATAAAACTCAACAACAACAAAACAAACAACCCAATTGAAAAATGGGCAGAGGACCTGAAGAGACATTTCTCCAAAGCGACATAGAAATGGCAAATAGACATATGAAAAAATGCTCAACATCTCTAAGCATCAGAGAAATGCAAATAAAAACCACAATGAGATATCACCTCACCCCAGTCAGAATGGCTATCATCAACAAGACAAATATTAACAAGTGTTGGAGAGGCTGTGGAGAAAAAGGAACCCTCATACACTCTTGATGGGAATGTAAGACTGGTGCAGCCGTTATGGAAGGCAGTGTCAAGGTTCCTGAAAAAATTACGAATAGAATTACTATATGACCCAGCAATCCCTCTCCTGGGTATCTACCCCAAAAATCTGAAAACATTTATACATAAAGACACGTGTGCTCCAATGTTCATTGCAGCTTTGTTTACGGTGGCCAAGACATGGAAACAACCAAAATGTCCTTCGATAGATTAATGGATAAAGAAGTTGTGGTATACATACACAATGGAATGCTGTTCGGCGGTAAGAAAGGATGATATAGGAACATCTGTGACAACATGGATGGATCTTGAGAGTATAATGCTAAGTGAAATAAGCCAGACAGAAAAAGCAGAGGACCATATCATTTCACTGATATGTGGTATATAAACCAAAAACAACAAAAGAACAAGACAAACAATTGAGAAACAAAAACTCAGACACAGACAATAGTTTAGTGGTTACCAGAGGGTAAGGGGATAGGGGGTGGGAGATGAGGGTAAGGGGGATCAAATATATGGTGATGGAAGGAGAACTGACTCTGGGTGGTGAACACACAATGGGATTTATAGATGATGTAATACAGAATTGTACACCTGAAATCTATATAATTTTACTAACCATTGTCATCCCAATGCATTAAAAAAAAAGACACCAAAGTCTTCATTGAATACCTACTAGTGTGTTCAACACTATACCAACTACTATGGAAAGTTAAGAGATTGCCATTGCTTGGGGGACCAAAAAATCTTATCTCAAAAAGAAACTAGACTAGTACCCACAACCTGTCTTTACCCAAACTCACCAATATGAGTTAAGCTAAAAACTGTTCCAAAGAAGACAGAGGCGGAAGGAGGGAAATAGAAACAGGTAACTGATCTATTACGACTGGTCAACAATCAGTAATAACACCAGTGGAAATGTATTCGAGGCTTTTGTGCCAGGTATTGCACAGAATGAGTTACGTAAGTTGCATGTTTTTGTCCTTGCACCAGCCTTCTTGGAAACTATGGTTTCCTCATTTAAAGAAAAAAAAAGGAAAACAATTGAAAGTCCTGACATAAATGTGTGGAAGTAATTAGGGCACCAGAAGAGGAGGGCATTTATCCAAAGTATCCAGTAAAAACTAGACTCTTTGGTCCAGTGCTCTCTGTATTTCAGTGGTTTGCTTATGTTTGTTTTGTTACTTCTTGTTGTTTTCTTTTACCCAAATATGTGATAGAAGAGGGAGGCCAGGAGAAGGGGAGTTGGGAAGGCAGAGAGAAAGAGCTTGGTCCTTTGGCAGATGTCCAGGGTCCACGGTCACTCTACCTGCCTGGCCGCCGGTGATGTTATCTGTAACTCCTATCTAAGCGGCTGCCCTGCAAAGCCTTTTCTCCCATAATGGCTGTTGGAATCTTTCAGGTTAATAGCATGAATATTAAGCAGGCCAGTGGGATTCTTTATAAGCAGAGGAAATTGGGATCAGGTTAAAAATCCAATTTTAATAAACTTTCCAATTCCTGATGTACATGGTGCACTAATGGCTCTTACTGCTGAATCATCTGAAAAGTCAAAAGCATTCTTAAAAGGTCCTTGTATGGGAAGCTTGATGGGTATCGTTTAATTGTACGTTGCTCATCCATATCTCCACAGAAGAAATGGTGTAAAGCTGATGAGAGCAGATATGAAATGCGGCTATCCACAGAGCTGCTTGGCAGGGCTTTGGGTTGGGAAGATGATTTTCACTCTTTTGACTAAAACAAAGCATGATTACGCTGTGTGAAAATGGTATCCTCAAATAACTCCACTAATTTGATTGTACTGAGGTCTAGAATCATTTATTTCTTTTGATTTGTTAATTAGCTAGAGCAGTAGACTTCTGAGAGAAAAAAATGAAGGTTATATCCCCCAAACATTATGGTTCCTCCCAACTCAACTCACTCATGATGTGCGTCCCCTCCACCAGCCCGTCCCAACTTTCCCGACTTTATCTGTATGTCTTTGAAAACAATCCAGCTATCTATGATGGATAGATTGTCCGATGTTTTTCTAAAAGCAGGATTTTTATCCCCTTCATGACACCAAGTCTACTCTTGGCACGTGTGATTACAGGGCGGAGTTGTAACTTTTGCCTTGGTGGGACCTAGCCTTCACCCAAGTAAATAAATTACCTAATTAAATATTACATGTCATGACAACATTGGTGGAAAGATGAACATATTATTCTTATTTATTTATCTATTTATTTAAATATTTTTCTGAGATCTAGAAGCTAATTTTTTTTTCTGATTTCAAAAGAGATTAAAACATTTTTGAAAGGCCCCGAAAGTACCTTGGGCTCCTGTGACATCTGATGGAGATGTTGGTCCCATGAGGGAGATGATGATACAGGGATGAATGCTTCATTGACGCAGGTATGAGAAATGCAACCTCATGCACACATCTTACAGTCCATTTGTTGTGTTGGATAAACAACATATTGCTTTTTATTTCTGATCCCGTTGCCCTAAATTACACACATCAGTGCTGCAAGAATGCGATATTGCAGACCTGAAGTAGTCCCCTTGTTCAAATTATTAGACCCTGCTGAGTGCTGGAATGCCTTCAGGACAATGGGAAATTGTAGCACTGTCTTTGATTTTAGGTTTGCTGGAACCCAAGCTGACTGATGGTTTGATGAGCAAGTCTTGCTGATTTTCTCCTTTAGGCTTTCTTCAAGGATACTGGGTGGTTCAAACTCTTTGGAGAAAAATGTTTTTCTCTCTCCAGTTCCATCACTTTAGTTGAAACATTTACTGGGTGCGTCTTATATAGCAGCCCTGTGGTTGGTACGTGTATGGGTGGAGATTTGTAAAAATAAAATGATTTATTTTGTTAAATTTTATAAAATGGAATCCCTTCCCGGAAGGAGCTCACAGACATGCATGAACAGAAAAATCACTATTGAATTTGGTAAATGCATTGTAATTTTTGAATTGTAAAACTACAATTCAACCATGAGGTCCTGTGTCTCTGTATACGAGGAAGGTCAAAGGAGCATTTGGCCTGGGGTTCTCACACTCTCACGTACTACCCCAAACTCCTGCTTCAAGGCGCATGTGATTTTTCCAGCAGCTCTCTGCTCTTGGAGTCCCCACTGAGGTCCTCTGAGGGTGTGCTGTATTGTCCTTGAAATTGACAGTGCTACCTTCTCCCTTCTAAGACTCATTTTGATTCCAGATTTAAAATACAACCAAAGCTCTGAGAAGTTTGTTGAAAGAAGCAAGAATTCTCTTTCCCCATTTTTGATACACTTGTCTTATGAAAGGGTTTACAATGACACTCATAAGAGTTGGCTATATACTTTTTTTCTCCTTTACAGCAGTAATAAATATTTCACAGACTACTTTGAAACTCAGACAATTTAGCTCTTACATGAAAAAAAATATTTAAAATGATCAAATTAGCATATTTCACTATGTTTATATCAACATTTACTGTAAACTAATGTGAAGATGACTAATTTATACAAAGTCAGGAAAATCTATTGGATACTATGGGAAACAGGGACGATGTATGTAAAAATCAATAAAAATCATGGCATTGATTGATTAGCTTTATGCTAGGAAATTGGAACACATTCTCCTTTCATCCCCATTTTACATATGAATATAAAAAAGTAACTTCCTGAAGGTCATATTACTAGCAATGCTGGGTTTGGAACCTGGTGAAAATCAAGTCCTATGCTTTCTTCCTGTTTCATGACAATTCTCTCCTTCCCTTCTTAACTGCGTGTCATCACTTTATAAATTCAGAAAGAGGCCGCCAGCGTATTTTATGTTATATCTCCAAACAAAGGAGAAGATATCTGGGTTCTTCTTCATGCTTTGAAATGTACTTAAGTTTTAGGAATCTAACTATCCATTAGGTATTTAAATCCAATATTCATGATATTATTACAATTACATTTAGTAAACTAATTGACAAAGTAAAATGCTAGGCTTAAAAGCTCAATTCTTGTTGTAATTGTTTTTCTCTCCCCACATTGGACCATAAAAGAAGTTATGGAGATACAGTTTCTGGTCAGACAAACTTTATCTCACTTTGGGTCTTTGATTTTTGTGTGGTGCTTCAGATCTCAGCTCTGGTGTCCATGGTCGTTCATTCATTCCAGCATCCCCTGGTCCTTTAGCTCTTACTCTCTGTGGGGCACTGGAGTGGGCCCTGGAGACGTTAACAGTGAGCTGGAGACAGCGCCCCCTGTCTTCATGGAGCTGAAAATCAGAAAGGTGTTGCTGAATGCTTTGGTGGCTATAATGGCCTTCCCAGCTCTTGTTCCTTGTCTAGAGTCAGCCTGCCTTTATGCAGTCCCCTCTTTCTGGAAGCTGTGCTGGTTAACAGGGTCACTGCCTGCCTAGGGAGAAGGAATTTCCCAAGTTTGACAGTAAAGTTTTCAGTCCCATAAACACTTGGTTGTTATTTTGCAAGAGAATATAGAATTCCTGCAAATAAGGGACATTGACTTCATAAAATCCTATTTGTACCTCTGTGCTCTGTTTCTGTTTTCTGGGCATGCATCCTATCTCTCCATTGCAATGCTAATTCTTAGTATATTTTTAAAGACATTTAACAACAATGTTACTACATGTACTTCAAAAAATGCTAAGGTCTCAGTAGAAGTGATGGCAGCGGGTGTATTGGTTGTAGATTGCGCCATAACTGATTAACCCTAACGTGAGTGCCTGAACAAAACACACAGTTATTATCCCTGGGTTTCTGTGGAGTGGGAATGCAGGCACAGCTTAGCTGGTCCTCTGGCTCAGGGAAGCCCAGGTTCTAACTACGATTTGGCCTGGGCTGCAGGCATAGCAAGGCTCAATGGAGGAGGGAGTGCTTCCCGGCTCACGTATCCAGCAACTGGCAGGATTCAGTTCTTGCAGGTTGTTGGACTGAGGGCCCAGTTTCTTGGTGGCCCTTCCAGGGACGTCCCTCAGTCCCTTGCCATGTGACCTCTCCATAAGGCAGTCTATCACATGGTAGTTAGCTTCTTCAGAGTGAACAAGCGAGGCAGAGAAAGAGGCACCCTGACGGAAGCCATAACAGTTGTATAATCTCATCTCAGAAACAACATTCTATCACCTTTGTCAAACTCTGTTTGTTAGAAGCAAGTCACTAGGTCCAGCCCACAATCAAGAAGATGAGGATACTCGAAAGCATGAGTTCTAGGTGGTGGGGATCATGAAGGCCCATCCAGAAGCTGCCTATCTGGACCAGTGAGTCCATCGGTGCACAGGAAATACCATCAGTGTCATGGTGATGGCTTGGCCAACAACGATGGTAAAATGCCATCAACCATGAGATAATCCGTTTCATAAATATAGAATGTAAAAGAAAATCACCTTAAAGTCAATGAAATATGTTATGTTATATCTTAAAATCTTTGAAACATCACCCTTAAATCATGTTTTATAACATTTGTTTTCCCTGTAATTTTCACATTCCCCTTCAATGTTATAATAGAGATGAAAGAAAGTAAAAAGCATGGAATCAAATTTCAAGGCTTGTCAATTAGGAAACCACTTCTTTCCTCAGCCAAGAGATGGAAGCTACTAATGTCCTGGGAATTTGAACTAACCCTCAAAATGTTTGGTGTATTCAGAGAAAATGGGTCATTTTAACTTGATGGTTGAGGGGGTTCTGTTTTCAACTGGCTGGCTGGGGAAGGCAGGCCTCATGAAGAGGTGGGACCTGGGCCGTGTACAGAAAGCTTGAGCATGGCTTGAGTAAAGCAGATTCAAATGGCAAAATTCTGCATGGAATTTACGGAACACTGGAGGAGAGAAAGAAGCATTTGCAGGCGCAGAGCGATACATGAGAGAGGACTGTGTGTTAATTTTTTTTTTGAAGATTTTATTAGGGAAGGGGAACAGGACTTTATTGGGGAACAGTGTGTACTTCCACAACTTTTTTCCAAGTCAAGTTGTTGTCCTTTTAGTCTTAGTTGTGGAGGGCGCAGCTCAGCTCCAGTTTCAGTTGCCGTTGTTAGTTGCAGGAGGCGCAGCCCACCATCCCTTGTGGAAGTCCAACTGGCAACCTTGTGGTTTGAGACTCCGTGCTCCAACTGACTGAGCCATCTGGGAGGCAGCTCAGCTCAAGGTGCTGTGTTCAATCTTAGTTGCAGGGGGCATAGCCCACCACCATCCCTTGCGGGACTCGAGGAGTTGAACTGGCAACCTTGTGGTTGAGAGCCCAGTGGCCCTTGTGGGAATCGAACCGGCAGCCTTCAGAGTTAGGAGCATGGAGCTCTAACTGCCTGAGCCACCGGCCCGTCCCTATGTATTACTTTTAAACCTCCACATCCCGGTATTCGAAGGTTAACCTAAATTTTCAAGTTTATTTTTGTATTTGTTTCATTATGCACACAGTGGTACATGTTCATTACAGTCATGTTCATTACAGCTATTTTGGAAAATCACACAACATTAGAAAGAAGGGGGGGGAGGCAACTCCTCAATTAAGACTGAGTAAATAATAGGTGAAATAAAAAACCTAATTGAAACTGACAGATTATTGCACTAGAATACTTCCAAATCTTTAACATTTAAAGTTAGTTATGTTTAACTTAATTAAACATAACATTTATTGTGTATTTGGATTCCCAGTTTCTCAGGAACAGGTGCAAGCAGGGGCAGGGTCTTTGATCTGAAAAGAAAAAAAGCAATGAGTGTGTAATACTTCAGCAATTACTTTGTAAAGAACAAAGGAACAAATATTTTGTATGATTATACATGGAATTCTGAAGATGGGCCAGAAATAGAATAACTCTCACTTTTACCCAGTTCTTGAACCAAGAATAAAGAAATGGGTTCAAGATTTAGGAATAGGTTTTGGCTTACCACCCAGGGAAGGCGGAGAACACTAAGGTCACGCCAAAGGCCCCCGGCCTCTTCCTGGTCACCACACCCTCCTTCCTAACAAGGAATGTTAGAGGGATTTCTTTAAGACCATATATATGGTCCCTCTAACATTCCTTGTAATACTGGTTTTGTGGTGAGGATCTCCTTTAGCTTTTTCTTGTCTGGGATTCTCTTTATCTGTCCTTCGATCCTAAATGATAACCTTGCTGGGTAGAGTAATCGTAGTTGTGGGTCCTAACTTTTCATCACTTTGAATATTTCCTGTCAATCCCTTCCAGCCTGCAGTTTCTGTTGAGAAATCAGCTCATGGTCTTATGGGAGCTCCCCTGTAGGTAATTGATTGCTTTTCTCTTACTGCTTATAAGATTCTCTCTTTGTCTTTTAACCTTTAACATTTTAATTATGATGCATCTTGGTGTGGGCCTGTTTGGGTTCGTCTTATTTGGGACTGCACTTCCTGAGCTTCTTGTATATCTATTTTCTTCACCAGGTTAGGGAAGTTTTCAGTCATTATTTCTTCAAATAGGTTTTCATTTTATTGCTCTCTCTTTTCTCCTTCTGGTACCCCTATGATGCAAATGTTGGTATGCTTGATGTTGTCCCAGAGGCCACTTAATCTACTCTTACTTTTTTTTTTTTTTTTGGATTCATTTTGCTGTTCTGATTGGATGTTTTCTGCTACCTTATCTTTTAAATCACTGATTTGATCCTCTGCTTCATTACTTTACTGTTGATTCCCTCTAACATATTCTTGATTTCAGTCTTCATTTCTGAGTGGTTCTTTTTTATGTTTGCTATCTCCATTTTTAATCTTTCCTATCTCTTTGTTGAAGTTCTCCCTGAGATCCCTGAACATCTTTAGTATTTGGAACTCTACATCTGGTAGATTGCTTGTCTCCATTTTGTTTAGTTATTTTATTTTTTCTTTTTTTCTGGAGCTTTGTTCTATTCTTTTATTTGGGAAATATGTCTTTGTCTCCCCCTTTTGGCTGCCTCCCTGTGTTTGTTTCTATGTAGAGCTGCTGTGCCTCCCAGTATTGGTAGAGTGTAATAGCTGTCCTGTGGAACCCAGTTGTATAGTCTCCCTGGTCACCAGAGCCGATGCTCCTGGTGTGGTCCTTGTGTGGGTTATGTGTGCCCTCCTGTTGTAGTCGAGACTTGATTGCAGTTTGCATGTCAATTGAGGGATTCACCATCAAGCTGATTGGCTGTGAGGATTGGCTGAGGCTACAATGGAGAAGCTATTGTGCAGGAGTGACCCTAGGGAGGAGGGTTCACTTTAGCAGGGCTCTGGTGTCTGCCCAGTTTGCTCTTTGGGTGTGTCATTTTTGGAGGTGGCCAGGTGATACTCTGGCCTAGTCCAAAGCTGGCCACTGGGCTTACCAGCCCTGGAGTCTCCTGGGTGGGAACCTGCTGCAGGGCAAGTTCAGCCCCTGTCTGTCCCCTGCCCAGGGCCACCTGGCATGAGCCACAAAGCATTCCAGAGATGGCTGCCACCCATGCTGTGCTTGCAGGTGCCTTGATAGGCTGAGCCATGAACAAAGGCCAGCCATTGCTAGTGCCGGGCTTAGGGCTGCTCAGCCAGAGGTATGGAACATGCTGAAGCCAGATGCTGCTTGTTTGGGTTTTGTGAATCTTTGAGAGATTTTAGGAGAAAGTCCACAGCATGAGCCAAGGCAGGCCGTTTATACCAAAAAGCCACTGGAAGGGTCCTGGATGTGGGCATGGTCTTAGGGAACCAGTAGGGCGGAGCAGACAAAAGGTGATAGACAGTTTGATGAAGACTCAGATTGGCATCTGTGTGCGTCTGCACGCAGCGAGGGTCAGGGATCAACCAAGAAACAGTGACTTCTGCCAGGTCCTCCATCTGGGAGAAAGCTGCCCTTCCAGGGCTGACACTGAAGCCAGACAACTCAGTTCCTCCCTGTGTGTCCCTGGTGCCTTTCGAGTTGCTGCCAGAGGAGCACCTGCGAGTGTAACGCCCTCTGTCTCAGCCACCATCTTTGCTGGTTTTCATAGCCAGGAGTTATGGGGACTTCGTCCCTGGCACTGGGACCCTGGGCTGAGGAGGGCCTGGGAACTCTCACTCCTGGGGCGGGGGACTGCCGCAGACGAGATATTCCTTCTGATTTTTAATGGTCACACGCAGGTGTGTGAGGATTATATTGTTACAAGGATTATATGAGTTAGCAGGTGGAAAAGCTTAGAACCATAGGTGGCACATAGTAGGTGCTCAATAAACATTTACTCTTATTAGCCAAGATCACACTGCTTACAGGTTGTGGACATGACACTCCAATGACACCTTCTAAGGTCCCTTCACCAGACTCTGCTTGCACAGCAGCAACTTTACACATCCTGAAGGACAGGACCTCACCATTGTCACCCTAATTGTGCCACCCAGGGCCCCAGTGAGAGCTTTAGAGAGAAATGCTGTTGTGATTGTCTTACCATCTCCACACTAGTCCTAAAACATTAAAATTGTGTTTTTCCTCTGAGCAGAGCAAAGTGGTATTCAAATTCAAAATAACCAAAGAAGCATTCACCCCACAGCCACTGCACAGTGCAGCTGGCATTTGGCATGTTAATTCCAAAAGTTTTAACAGAATGCTGTTGTACCAGGAGGTTAACAAACACAAAACCTCCCCAAACACAAAAGTAAAATGTATTAAAAATTAAAGGATGTGCCGTGTGAGCAATGAGGTGTTTTAGGCTAAGTGCTCATTTCTACCTCATCCGACTTCCCTTGGTTCACCAGCCACACTTAGGAAAAAGAGGACCATTTTTCTCTTTTACTCTGTTGGGAATCGCTTTGCTCCCCGTGGCCAAAGGAAGTAAGTTTCTTATAAATAAACAAATAAACAAACTGTAATCAGCCTGCTTCTGCTCCTTCCATCTGTGAAATTTTCACAGATAGATTAAATAAATTCTTTTCTGAGAAGGGAAGCGTGAGGAGAACCATAATTTAGGCCTTTACAACCAAAAATGACAGACAGTCTTTCATTTATTATTCCTCGTGGAGAACAGCTACTAATATCTTCCTTCTAGGTCCTTTAATTAAATTCAGTTTCTTGTATTTTTCTCTTGATTCACTCCCTTTCCTTCCTGGATTAACCTAGTTCTTCATAGTTGCAATTTCTCAACTGTTAAATTTCATTTAATTTATTTAAATGTCTATAGATTTTACTCCCGGAGTGGAAAGTTTGTTTATTTTTTCATGTCTCTCCCTAGGCAAGAACACTATCCCATTTAAACCAGAGCTAACTAATTTATAAACCTCCACACTGAAATGTATTATCCCATATAATAAGCATATGTGTGAATGGAGTAGAGTGATTTTAGAAAGGAAGACTGATTGGCCTGAGACTGTCAAGAAAATGGTCTTCTCCATCCTTGAAGCCCCTTTGAAACAACTATGTCTTTCACAAAACGTTGTCTTCTTAACCCCCACAGAATGTCCCTGAGGGCATTGTAGTAAACACTGTTATCTTCCTGGTTGTTTGATTCCGCTTTCCTGTAGAGGGCTATCTGTTGCTATGTACTGCCCACTGTGGGAAGACTACTCCTTTATCCATTCATGTTGGGGCTGGCAATGTGACATCCTTCAGCCAGTGGAAGGTGATCTGATTAACCTCACCCGAGGGGAAGCTTTCGAAGGCATTACACATTCCCACTGGCTTTATTTCTCTTCTTCTGTCCCTACTTCCTTCATCCTGGTTCCCAGAATGAGAAAGCACGTGTGGCACAAGAAGCAGCTGTGGCTTCCTACATGTGACATGAGCAAGAAATAAATGTCTAAGGCTCGGGGCATGTTGGTTATTTCCCGTCTTTCATTGAATGTGTTTACTTGTGTTATTCAGGGGACATTCCTTGGAGACAGAGAATGCATCTTCTTTGGGGGGTATCTGCATAGTTTGGTGCTAATGATAAGTGTCTATCCTTTGCTATGGCAGTTGTGCCTACTGGAAGGTGTTTCTCACCATGAGCAGAAATCTGATCCCAGGGCTTCCACTGTGGGTATTGGTTCTGTTCCTGGGGCTCATATAAAACCATCTAATATTTCGTCTATAAAACATCTCTCGAGTGTTTTAAGACAATGCTACTATCTGCCTCAGGAGTTTGCCTTTACAGATGAAATATTCCCATTCCTCATCCTTTTTGATACCTCCCATAGTTTCAGCCTCCTCAAACACCTGGGGATTCTCCTTTGCAGGTGCTCTGATTTACCCCTGGCCCACCTAGAATGTAGAATCTGAAGTTAACACCAGCTTCCACGTGCAGTCAGGGCAGCACAAGTGAGAAAGGGTCACTTCCTTTGGATTAGTCCTCCATCTGGACTAATTACACTGACTCTAACAACGCAGCCTTGGCTATTTTTGGCAGCCGCTTCTCGCTGCCGACTCATATCAAGTCAACCAAATCCCATAAGCCTTATTTGCAAGCCTTTATCACCAGGCTCTGCCTCAACTTGCGCGATAGGTTTGGAGAACCCAAATGCAGATGCTAATTTTTCCTTGTTAAATTCTCCACCTCATCTCACCTGGTCTGTGGGTCCTGTTAATTTGGAAAAAAGGAAGGTTTTATTTGTGGGAGTCGAAATTCAGCTACTAGGCAACAGACAGGAGAAACCATCTGGTCCCATCAACTCTGGCATGAGTAGCAAGCCCCATCGTCTGGTCCAGGAGCCTGTACCGAACTACTTCACACACCACCGTGTCTTTGTTTAATTTCTCAGGGAGAACAGAAGAGTAGCTTTGAGATCTAGTCCTAACAAGCAGCTTTATTTATGTAACAGATTCTAAGGTGGCTCCCACGATCTCCACCTCCTACTATTCATGCCACTGCATAATTCCCTTTGCATGAGTGTGGATGTGTCCACTACCTTGCTTGAAACCACTAGAGTATGACAAAGCTGATAGGGTACATGTGACAGCACCTACAAGGTTATGTTACATGACATTATAACATTGTCTTGTTAAGCGACTCTCCCTTGCTGGCTATGAGGTAGCCACATGGCAAGGAACTGAGGGTAGTTTCTAAAGGACAGTCAGAAAGAAACGGAAGTTCTCAGTCATACAACCTGAAAGAAATGGATGCTGTCAACAGTCACGTGGGCCTAGAAGGGGATCCTGCCCCAGTCAAAACTTGAAGTGAGGCGGCAGCCCCGCCTAATACCTTGATTGCAGCTTTCAGATGAGACTCTGAAGCAGAGAGCCCAACAGATTCAGGCCTGGACTCCTGAGGCACAGAACTGGGGCTTTAACAAATGTGTGTTGTTTGAAGCTGCTGAGTTTCTTGTAAATTGTTACTCAGCAATATGGAGCTAATAGTCCATGAAATTAGGAGGTAGGAACCAAATTCAGTTGGAAGCCAATGATATCATGAAGCCCAGAAAACACACACCCATTGCCTCTTTTTGGCAGGTGGGGTCAACTTATAAAACCTCAGATGAGTCCCACGTACCACAACACCAGCATGTTAAAAGGCCACCTATTATCGAACTTCAGACAATAGAGATTTTTTACAGCGTTTGCCCAGAATTACCTACTGCTCATCCTTCGCATTCAATGGCCTAGCTCTCCTCTTTGTCCACCTTTTGGATCCCTTGGAGCTGTATCCAGGCCTGAAGGCTTGCTTCCTGCCCTCTTGGCCTCCTAACTTTGATTCTCTATTGAATCAGGGTTCCGAGTCTTGATCTCTCCTGAATTATCAACAGGAGGCCTGTCCATCTTGGTTCTGTTATATCTTCCAGGTGTGGTTCTCCCAGACCTCCTGCCGAAGGAGAAACATCTAATGTTCCAGGCTTTTTAATGATGGAAAGCCATCGGCCAGTAGTGTGACTTCAGCACAGTGATAAATATCAGTAATGTCAATGGGTCACCCAGTAGTATGACATTTCACACAGTAATAAATACCGGTAATGTCAATGGGTCACCTCAAGCATTTCACCATTTCCACTGGGTTCTTTTCCTCTGTGAGCATGTGCCTTATCATTGGCATCATCATATTACAATTCTGTGCACATCTTCACATATAAGAAGAAACTTGTAAGTACCAGTGGTTGGCTAAGAGTCAATTGCATTCATGTCCAGATGGTCTCTTGATGACTGACCCCAGGCTATGGTTTGTAGTTCCTGGGAAAGTGCTTGATATCATGAGGCTAACTTGAATCCTGCTTGTCATTTCTGATGGTTCATGGACTGCATGTTGGGGCTGGAGGGAGAAGCTGATGACTCGGCCTTTGTGTCTTTACCAGCCATGCTATTTTTACATGCAGCTGAGCATGCCACAGATAGAAAGGGCTCCTGAATTCCCTTAGTCCTAATGTAATCTAAATACTATGTATAGAGAGATAGAAAGAGAATCCAGGAGCCAGGTCCTCCTCATCCAGGCTTGTTATTTAAAAGCGAAGGGACCTTTGAGCTTAGGGACATGGACTCTCTCTCCTCTTAGGCTTGGCCTTTCAGGGTCAGGAAATTTCCTTTAATGTATTACTGCTGAGCAAAAACACATGCCATGAGCCACTTGAATTACACCCACAGACGGCCCTAAAATTATAGGGAGATCAGAAATGGGACTGGGCTAACCACTAATTCAAACCCCTAATTTTGAAGCAACCCTCTCCCCCCGCACCCCGAAACTAAAAAAGGTTAAATTCCTGGATCATTTATGCGGTTAATTAATGGCAGCATCCAGACTTGGATCAGACAAGGTAGCCATGTTATTCTTTGAAAGGTCACAGAGAAATTAAAGCCCAGAAGGGGAAGTGAATCACTTCCAATTTCTGGGAGGAGAGGTGAGATAGAACAAAGATGGTTGGACCTGGAGCTGAGCGGGTGGGCACCAGACCCAAGGAGGATGATTCTCCATCTTCTTGTCTAGACTCTGAGGAGTCCAGATAACAGTCAGGGATGAAAATAGAACCTGCTAGGTCAAGGGGGGGCAGGGTCTAGGAGGAGAAGGAGTGAGGTATGATGTCCTTTCCCCAGGGGTGCTGTGTGGATGGAGCTGCCCTCTTAGACCGAGTTTTATTATAGGACTGCCTATTTCCTTGTTTCTTCTCCTGAGCATTTAGTAAAGGGCCTATTGATTTTCATTATTTTTAATTCCAGCCGTGCCTCAGCTGTACAGTGGGGAGTTAATGGAAAGGTCTTTTCTGTCTGGGCCAGAATGTTTGAAAAAAGATTACTGCCCTCTGAGGCCAGCAGGAGGGTGATAGTGGGAGCTAGAGAGGGGTGCAGACGAGAATCTGAAAAATGAGGTCAGAGCCTCAGGATCAGGTGCTTCTTCCTCCAAGAGAATCTCTTTCAAGTGTCAACCTCAGAGGGACTGTTCATTTATTTATTTATTTATTTACACTCCATTTAGGGCTTTTATTAAAGGACTCCACTATCAACATCTCTAAAACTTTCCATCTACTCTCATAATTCTCTCATCTGCGTCCCCATAGCCTTTAAGTGGACATACTCCTATCTTTGTCCTCTGCTTTGTTTCAGAGTTACCTATAAATGGGCTGTCCATCCTACCGGATTAGGCAGGGAGATTTTCTTTTTCATTGTTTATCATGTCTCTCCTTTAGTCCCTCCCCCAAGTGGCCAAAATAGAGACTCGGAGGTAGCAGATGATCAAGAAATGTGCATTCTTGATAAGGAGATGCAGTGACACGCTGAGGGTAGGCCTGTCGCCTCTGAAGTCGGGTGGCCTGGATTTGAAATGTGCCTCCACTGCTCACCTTGTGCCCTTGCCAGGATCCTTGGTTTTTCTGTGCCCCAGTCTCCTAGTCCGTGAAGAGTGGAGTGAGTGGGACCTCCTCTCTGGGTTAGGGTGGATATGAAAAGTAGTTCATGGAAAGCGCTGGGAACTAGGTGTAGTCTGTTGTTTGCAAGGTCCTCCCAAAGGCAGGCCCTAAGCACTGCGTTCTGTGCTCCTAACTGTACGTGACATAGTCCCCCCGAGCCCGACAGAGTGGCGCCCAAAGCTCCGGCCCGTCTGTCAACATTCCTCAGGCCCCGTCTCGACACCACTTCCAGCAACACCTCCCTCACATCTCAGCTGTCCTTGTCCCAACCTGTGGGGATATGTCCAAGGCCCTGATTCCTTGCTTTGATTTTGTCAGGGGTGTCCCAAGGCTTTGCCGTAGAAATGTCACCTCTGCACAGGTATCCATCTCCCTTCAACCTCCTACTTTGCTCTTTTTTCAATCCAAAGAGGGGTAGGTTTGGGGTGGGTCTGTGAGTACTTGATGCCCACCTTGAGATTCTGGGTTTGATTTTCTGATATGTGGTGGGTGGTCTTGGTTTCTGGTGCCTCAGGGTGTGTGATTCTGGATAGAGGATCCCCTTTTCTGTTCTCAGGGGCCGTTGATTGGGAGGAGAGTTTCCTCTGGGGGAGCTGGCCAGTGATAATTACGAAGGCCTGACCTGCAATGAGCTGGACATCTGTGGACATTGTGTTTCTTCTAGGTCAGTAGTTCTAAAAGTGTGTCAGGACCATCAGCTTCCATGTCACCTGAGAACTTGTTAACCACATGAATTCTCAGACCTCATCCATGACCATCTGGAGTGGGACCAGCCATCTGTGTTTTCACAAGCCCTCCAGGCGACACTGGTGGGGGCAAGGCCAAGAGCCACCACCTTAGGCCTTCAAACCACCCTCTTCTGGACGATACCACAGATGGCCTGGAAAAACCCTGCTAGATGTCTGCTTCACACCTCCATCAGGTAGGAGGCTTACAGTGGTGCTTCTCAAGCTCCCATGATGACAAGGATCATACGGAAGAACTCATTCAAGAACATTCTCAGGTCCCACCACTGACCCTCTGAGTCAGGATCTCTGAGGGCAGAGCTGGGAGCTACATTTCTAACCAGAGTGGCAGGTGAATCTTACCTGTGAGGTTAAGAAAGTCTTCTCGGAGGTGGCTGTGTGCTGGGGTGGCTTTTTTCTATCCAACATGTGGAAGACAAGTACTGAGGGGTCAGGAGCTGTCAGAAGAACAGATTACTATCAAATTGTTCATTCTTTGTGGCCCCATTATCTGGACAAAACACAGCTCTGGAGTGTACACAGAAGACGTATAACTTGCCTCTCCTGGCATGTTCACCTGTCTTTGTAATTGCTGCCAGACACATACCGTAACAGCCTTTCCGTCCCTTTTCTTACTTCCCTTGTGTCTACAGCCTCTTGTGATGCAGACGTGAGAATGCCCTCATGCCCTTGCTCCTGGTGCCAACCACTCTGAGCAGCCTCCATTCTGCCTCTTATCGCCTGGGGGGGAGGGGGAAGGGACTTCACTCACTTGTGCCCTCCTGTCCTAACTGCCATTCTTTTTCTACCAAACTCCCATTCATTCTCCATGTCTCCATCACCCCTTGGAAAATTAGTGCTGTGCAGAAACAATCTTTACCCATGAATAGTTTCCCATCGCTACAATGATAAGGTACAAAACCCTAAATGTGGACTAACCAGCCCACTGGTCTCAGGCAGAGACTTCTTTACGCGCACCGAACACTGACTCGTGCTAACTTGTATGAAAGGTGATATTATTGAAGCATTACAGGGTTCCTAGAGGCAGGAGGACCAGACTGAGAAATGGGTGATCACCAGGGAGAGATGACCATCAGAGACTGCAGCAGAGGTCACAGCAGAGATGTGTGCTGGCCTGCTCAGGCCCATGGTGATGACAATGACCTTTGTTTCCACATGACTGCATTGCTCTCTCAAGATCCAAAGCCCAGAATTGGTAGTCAATGTGCTGAACTCAATCTATGTGCCAACCTCCTATTGGCCCAAGGCAGGGCGAGAAGAACCATGCCCTGTTTTTTTATTCTCTAGTGAAGGGCAGGTGTCCCTTACCAGGATATCAGCTGATAGGAGTGTTCCAAATGGGAGAGTGGGGATAGTAGGGAGAGGAGGCTGGTCATCAGCGAAGCTAAAAGCTGATCAATTTCTACTATGCCAATGCTTCAACCTTTGGCAATGAAAATATTGGGAGGAAAAAAATGTGACACAAGACTCAAAGGCTTTCTTAAAATTAATAGTGGCAAGATGTAGTCTCTTCTCTCTTCTCTCTTCCTTTCCTTTCCCCTGCCTCCCCTCCTCTTCCCTTGCAGTTTCTCTCTCTCTTCTTCACCTCAACCCACCTCTCCTTTTACTGGCAATGATGTTCTACTGCTCAATGTTAGGAAAGTTATAGGTCCGTGGAGGAAGAGATGAAAAAGTAATATTCTGAATTGTAAGAAAGGAAATTAGAATCTGTGTCCATGGAAGTTACCTAATTAGAACTGCCAAGAGTGCATTATTTTGTTTTTGTGTCCCATTGGGATACTTCTCATCATTCCACAGCACACAAATGTTCATTTAAAGTAGATCCTTAGAGTTTGAAGGTGCTCCTAACATTTCACCTGGAAATTTCCCTATGGATATTCCTCTGTAAGAAAATAATCCAAAATAATTGGGGAGAAAGTTTAAACAGAAAGATGCTCATGTCAGCTTTATTTATAACAACCTTCAAATTGGAAGCCATCTAAATGGGATAAATATCTACGTGGTGTGCTTACTTTAGTACACAATGTTTACAAAGCATTTAAAACGTGTTAAAAAGTCAAGTGAAAAAATGAGTGTATAAAATGTAACTGCAATTAGATAAAACAAATTAAAAGGACAAACTCCTACCGAGTGAGAAAGCACAGGAGTTAGACACACCGCATCATTTCAGGACTTGTCTTTAGATGATAGGATTGTTGGTGACACATTTAAAACATGTTTTATCAGCTTTTGCATTTCTTGAATTTTCCAACTTTGCACTTGGATCATGCATGGATTTCTTTACACCAAATAAACTTTAGTGAACAACAACAACAAGATGTCCTTCCCTGGGCATAGATGTTATGTGCTTGCAGTTTGCACCGTGGTCTTTTGAGATGACCACTCTCTCACTGAGGTCACCAATGACATCTGTCCCTGTAACCAACTCCAGTAGGCATCTTCTGCCTCATTTTACTAACACCCCCGGCAGCATTTAATGTGCTTAATCAGTCTTTCTGACACTGTCTACTATTTTCTGAAACACCATTTTCTCCTGGGAACACGTCTGCTTCTCTTGACATTCTTGACTGTTGGGTCCCCTTCTCAATTATCTTTGTTCTTTCTTTTCTACAATATTCTAGATTTTGTTCTCGTTTACACTTTTCTTTGTTATAGAGGTGATCCCATCCGTCCACTTCCCTCTGTGTTCTGACACCTTGTTGTTTTATAGGTCCAGCCTTCCTTCTCTCATGATTGACAGTCTAACTGCTCACTTGACATCTCCTTTAAATTACGTCTCAGATATTTCACACGTATGTCCGAAATGGAATTCTTTATCTTCCACTATTGGCATATAGACTGAATGAAGATCCATATGCCAGTTGATGTAGTCGACATTGGTCAAATGGAATTTTCTTATTTTTAAATTTAAAAGTGGATGAAAATAGAAATTCTAATATTTTGTTCATGAGTCACAATGACTCATCTTGGTTACCCTCTAAAGTATATAAAACCCATTAAAAACAAGTGCATGCGTTTGTCAGAATCATAGATGATTGCCTTCTCTGGGCTGGTAAGATTCTGATCCTTTTAAAATAAGAAATGCAGCAGCAATTCTACGTCTCAGAGAGACTTGGAAAATAAAACTTTTCTACTGTCATTTTATTTTATATCCGATGCAATATTAAGTAACATTTAGATAGTACCCACCTAAATCCCTGCCTTCTGTATGTGAGGCTTTTCAGCTAAGGTCCTAGGATACCTGGACACTGCTCACCAATTCCCACATCATTGTTTATGGGGAAAAAAAAACAGAAAGTTTTGAGTGCAACCAATGACTTCATCAAAGTGTTTGGGGGACAAAAAAATAATTGATTCTAACGAGGTACATATATGACTATTTCTTCACTGGAGTGACTTCAATGGAAAGTTTCTTAGTATCAAAATGTTTGTTAGTAGCAAAATAAAACTACCCTACTGCATCATTTTAGGACAGATTTGTACAGGGACTTGATAACAATGCATACAGCAAGTTCCAGCCATATGCATTATGTCCTAAGGGAGAGATGTAATTATCTTGATATATTTATGAATTTTATGTTCCTTTTGGCTTCTAAAAGAAACAAAAAAAAATAATTACTTGGTGAGTGTTGGTCTACTTTTAGGTTATACCAGGGAATATGAGCGAGGATCTTTTATACTCTTGCAAGTCAAAATATGATGTAGGTACATCCAGTAAGAGCATCACTTGGGAGCTTATTAGAAATACAGATTCTCAGGCTCCACCCAGACCCACTGAATCAGAATCTACATTTGTGTTTAATGAAAGTTTATTGGGGTGACAGATAAAATTAAAATTAAATTACACAAGTTTCAGGTGTACAATTCTGTAATACATCATCTGTATATCACTTTGTGGGTTCACCACCCAGAGTCAGTTCTCCTTCCATCACCATATATTTGATCCCTTTTACCCTCATCTACCACCCCCCTCTCCTCATCCTCTGGTAACCCTGAAACTATTGTCTATAAGTTTTTGTTTATTTGTCTTATTCCTCTGTTGTTTTCAGTTTTATACTTATTTATGGTGACCAAGACATGAAAACAACCAAAATGTCCTTTGATAGATGATTGGATATAGAAGATGCAATGCAGGGTCTCAGATCCTGCTCCCTGCACAACAACGCAGGATGCGGTGAGGCGAAAAAGGAACAACGGAGCCATAGATAAGAGAGTCATACCACTATATTCCTGATGGTGGCTGGTCGAGACACAAAAGCAAACATCTGCCAGTGCTCGAGCAAGGGGTCTTCCTGCACCCCAATCTCGTTGGCGGGCGGGCGAGACACAGGAAGTAGGATCAACATGATCTGCTAGCCACAATCCGCTTGCTAACCGTACTTGCTAACCGCAATCTGTGCTTGTTAGCGTGGCCATGGCAGTTATGTACAAAACAATAGTGGCTAATGGCCAACTGCTTACAGCTCATGGCCACCTGATTACAGCTGATGGCCATCTACTACCCTTTCCACATGACGTGGAGAGCCTGGAAACTGCTATCTGGGGCTCAGTCCCTACAAAGATGTGACACATAGACACAACAGAATACTATTCTGTCATAAGATGAAACAGAATCTGCATTTTTAACAAGACCCCTGGGCTGTTTATTGCACACTAAGCTTTGAGAAGCATTCTTCTAGAACTGTAGATATCTGGGCTTCCTAAAATCTAGCTTTATGTTGCTAGATTGATTCAAATTCTGTGGGTGATAATCTTGGCTATTCTGTTTTTACTTAATACAAACTTGTAAGCTTAGAAATCATTTTGTGTACTCAGGAATAAGGAAACGACTCATTTGAAGTTGGGCAAAAGGTTTGAAGATACATTTCACTGCAGAAAAATATGATGGCAGATAAGCACAGGAAAAGATGCTCAACATCATTAGTCATCAGGAGAATGCAAATGAAAACCGCAGTGGCGCACCACTACACACCTGTTATAACTGCGATGACAGGCGTTGTAATAACACCTGAGAGCACTCAGTGTTGATGAGGTTGCAGACTGAGTAGAATTCTCATACATTGCAGGTGGGGATGCAAACGGGTCTAGTCACTTTGCATAAGAGCTTGGTAGTGTCTTATAAAGTTAAACATGCACTCATCACATGACTCACAGCAATCCTGCTGCTAGGTGTTTACCCAAGGAAGTAAGTACACTTGTGTCACGCCAAAACGTGTATGTCAATGTTTCTAACAGTTTCGCTGGTAATCATCCAAACCTGGCAACAGCCCAAGTGTCCTCTGATGACTAGATAAACAAACACTGGTGTATTCATACGATAGAATGCTACAGGTCCTAAAAAGGAACACATGACTGATACATGCAAGAGCATGTACGAGTCTGAAATATGTCATACGTTGCGTAAATGAACGGAGCTATGTTTCCATTTCTGTGCCACCGTGTGAAAGGTACCAGTAGAGGGATGAAGAACTAACTGGTCACCAGGATCACAGTGTAGGGGCAGTGTCTGGACACAAAGCCTTCTGGGTGCCGCTGGAGCTCTCCTGTCTCCTGACTGCTGATGGTTACTCTACTCTAGGCATTTGTCAAATCTCATAAAACTGCACTTAGATGTATGTACATGAAAAATAAATGTACAAAAATCACGTGTCGTTTGCAAGGCATGTACTTCACTTTTCAGCCATGCCAATGAGACAAGGCTTAACCATAGTCATCTCACAAGCTAAACTTAGTGATGGATGTCCCATGGGGGCAACCATGGCAATGAGTCTGTGCCCTTCATTCCTCCCCACCCTTCCAACCACATCTTTGCAGAAATGCAGACTGTTCCCTTGGTTTCTTTTCTGAGCTTTGCTTTCCTCAGGCCTGTAATGTGCAGCGGGGGAGGGGATGGGAGCCTAGTGATTTGCATACACTGATGAAACTGCTGAATCATGACCTTTCTTTCTATGGTTGTATTGGAATGGAAACAAAGGTATGCCTCTAATTCACCCTGTGGAGTGTTATTCCTGGAAACCAGAATGAATAAAATAGGCCAGGAAGGCTTGCTGGCTTTATTTAGGAAGACTTTAAGGCTTTATGGCCTACTGCGGCTGTCTGTTGCAGAGCCTGAGGGCAGAGGGCGGGGCATCACAATCCTCAGTGCACCGCCCTTTATCTCAGGTGAGGGAGGCCTTTCTGATTGGGTCTCTTCCCACCCGATGTGCAGAGAAAGAAGAGAGCCTGGGCCGTGGGTGAATGACTGCTTCTCATCCATGGAATTCATTTTCAGATTTGAAATGCTGCATAACCTGGCGGATGGAGCACTGAATTGGAAATCCAGGTGAGGTGAAGTTTGTAAAGACTTAGCTGCCAACTCTCAGGTGAGGGCCTTAACAGCTTACTGCCTGAATTAACTCCTTTTTACCGGCGTTGGTAATTCAACATAAAAAGGCAGAACATTGCCACATGGTTTAAGTTTATAAAGTGCTTTCATGCAGTTTCACACTTTAACCTCCAGGTTCGATGGAAAGAATGGCCGAGGGGCATTGAGTGTCTGGTGTCATAGGCCTGGGTAAGCTCTCAGCTCACGTTCCTATCTTCACATTCACCCTGTAAAGAGCCTCAGTTCATGAAGCAGGTTTGATTCTGGACCTAATTCATTCCCAAATCATTGAATGTGAGACCTGGCCTTTACCTTTCTTCCTTCTTTATTTCTTTTCTTCCTTTCTTCCTTCCTTCCTTCCTTCCTTCCTTCCTTCCTTCCTTCCTTCCTTCCTTCCTTCCTTCCTTCCATTCATTCGTGAAAAAAATATATTACAGATGATTCAACTGACGTCCAGAGAGGGGAAGAGAGTGGGTAAAGGTCGTTGAGCCTGCAAATTCCGTCCTTAGATAATTAGGCCTTAGATTAAATACCATCCGATGGGGCCTAAAAGTGTCCATGTTTGCAACATATATGTAAGGGGCTGAATGTGGAGGCGTTTGGTCAACTCTAAATTACATGCATGTGGAGAATTGGACAGGTTACTCCATTTGTTTATTTTGCCACTATTACAATCTTACAACATGACAAACAACAACAACAGAATTTATTTATGTTTTGCTCTGCCGGTCAGTCAGAGTGGAAAAGAAACTGGGGACTGTTAGTACACATTCTGAGCTGTAAAAAATTAAGTGGACATTCCTCAGTTTCCTTCATGACTATGGAAATGAGAGTTTGTCTTCACAGAAAGGAAACAACCCATACACATTGTCAAAGAAACACCAGTATAACCACTTTTTTACATGAAAATGTAACATTTTGCTCACATGACAGAGGAAGGCCATGCCCAACTCTAGGATCTATCACGTTGGTATAATTTCATGGTGCTGTTTTGGCCAGAGAGGTGACGAGGAGAGATGGGGGGGGGGTAGAGGGAGAGAGAGAGAGAGAGAGAGAGAGAGAGAGAGAGAGAGAGAGAGAGATTACTGGGGAGGGGGGAGGAAAGAACCAACAGTAGGAAAACCATCCCAAGAAGTTACCTGTGAGGAATCTGGAAGACAACATTTTTCCTCTACAGGAGGAAGAAGTATGTTTGAAAGTCCGTTGGGTCTGCTAAATGCTTGGGGATAATTGTCCCTTCAGACCCCGGAGCTGCTGATTCAATGGCAGCCACTGGCCCAGCCCCCCTCCCGCCCAGTGCCCCTGATTGGCGGGTCAGTCAGTGTCACTCTGGTGGCCGTGCCCTCACAGAATGTCTCCAGGCCCACCATTCCTTCAGGAAAGGAGCTAAAATCACCCAAGTTCACCTTCTCAGAGGAACTTCTTGCAGCTCGGGGACTTCCTCTGTTCTGTGGTTCTTGAGAGCTGCAGGGGAGGCCTGATTCTTTTACCTGGAAGCTGACTGTCTGTCTGTGATCCTAGAGGTGGCTTGGAGACACTGGTATATTATAGGGCCTTATTGTTTTTCATTCAAAAGACTGTTGTCATCCATCATTTTGGTTAAGCCTCACAGCCAACTTTAGTCAGGACAGGGGTAGATATTGATAGCTATTTCCCAACTGGAAGAAGATTCCGGAGCCAGAAGAGATGGTGGTGCGCTCACTTGCCCAGATCAGTTTCTGGAGGGGAAAGTGAGGCTCAGGCTGGGGCCGGAGACGTGGCTGCACCAGGCCTCTGTTACCTGAGGCAGGGAACTCAGACCTGATAGGCACACGGGAGTGGGGAGGGGGGGGTGAAGGGGGGCGTGCTCGCAATGTCAGCTTTCAGGGATTTCAAACAAATCACCACGGTTTTCTTCCCTTTTGGACCAAATCATGGGCTTTTCCATCACTGTGATGGTTTAGCCAGATCCAGCAATCCTATGCCCTAGAGTAGAAAGTAAAAGGAGACCTGACAGGCACTGAGTTCCTGCTGTGCCACGAATGAGCTTCGTGACTTTAGGCAAATGATTTCCCTTTCTGGAGATACAGATATAGAAACTGGTGAATTGTTTCCAAAGTCTTGCCCCCCATCCCAGCTGTGAGGTCTGTTTTACAAGTGACATGTCACCTGGATCTTCAGTATGCAGAACAAGCAGCAGCAAGCAGCTCCAGTTGGCATGGTTGGCTAAGCAGAAGGCAGGACACCAGCCAGCTGGGCTTCTTGCCCTGAGGAGAGAGCCCTGCCAGGCCCAGGCCCAAGGCTTGGTCACAGGTTCCTGGGGGCATCACCAAAGGTGTGTGGAAATCCCCAGGCCTTCTATCCACAAGGTCTCTAAGACTCTCTAAGACTGTACGTGAAATGAGATCCTGTAAAGGAAAGCACAGAGTAAAAGTGAAAGCATATTGTTGTGTGACTGTGACCTTTGCATAGAGTGAAGGGAGCTTGTTTCTCACCTACAGGGGCAGGTAGGCTGCTGGCTTTTCATGGCATTGGGAAGAACGAAAGTGCAACTTTGGGAAGGCAGCTGTGTTCTCCTCTGTGAAAATAGGGGCCTCAAAAAGTGATGGGCAACTCAGGAAGGGGAGAGGGGGAGAGAGAGAGAGAAAGAGAGAGAGAGAGAGAGAGAGAGAGAGAGAGACAGAGAGACAGAGAGACAGACAGAGACAGACAGAGACAGACAGAGACAGAGAGAGAGGTCTGAATGGCTTTTCTTAATAAAGTATTTTCTCTCGTCTGAAAGCAAAACACAGAGGCCAGGAAGAGCAGGAACTCCCATGGCTGCGAAGTCATCATACCACCCCAAATTCTTAGAAGACTTGCCAGCTTAGTCTGGTGACTTGGAAGAATGACAAAGAGGCCAACTGACCTTCTAGAACCCATGCCATGAGCTCTTTGCCCTCACAGGTGGGAGTTTACTCTCACTCACCAACCCACATACTCATTCATCCATTTACTCATTTATTCAATCAGGAATAGCACAGAACGCACACACAAGACAACATCTGTATTATCCTTTTCCCCAGATTCACCAATATGTCCTAGCTCTTTAAAACGCACGGGTAAGCAAGTCTTCACAGATTCTTCCATCTCTGACAATCCATTCAGGCAGAGTCATAGCTCCTTGCAGAAGTGGGCCATACCTTCTGGACTGGGTGAGAGGCCCTCCTGGGAGCTCCCATGGCTCCGTGCTCACTAGTGCCAGCCACATCTGCTGCAATGGGAGTTCTGGGAGGGCAAAGCCCTCCACTGTCCACAGTTCTGCTCCCAGCTTAGCATAATACCTGGTACCCATTAGGTGCTCAACAAATACTGGTTGGAAGAATTAACAGCACTTACCCCATCACACTATGATATAGTTACTTGTCCGTCTTCCTTCTCGACCCTCCTCCCTATGGGCTGTGAGATCCTAAAACCTGGAGCCTCACCTCTTCCTACCTGACATCCAGGAACTGCCCCTTCTTGTCCTGAAAGAGAGTGAGGCCGAGCTGAATTGCAATTCAGGGCCCTGCCACATCCTGCAGAGAGCAGCCTGTTTCAATTTCCTCTCATGTAAACATGAAAATGAAGACAGTTTCCACATCCAGAGCTACTGAAAAGGTTTAGAGAGAATTTCGGTGACCTGACTGAGAAGACCCATAGCAAACAATGGGCACACAGTAATCTCTCATGATTAATAGGGACTTCAATTTACTTAAAACTCTTTGAATCACTGCAAATATAGGCTCTTTCTCGGATATGTTTTTTTCCAGATTCAGTAATATTTAACAGTTTGCTGTATTTGTTTTATCATCTCCTCTGTCTATATGTCTAGATCTAGACCTAGATCTATCTATATCTATATCATCTATATCTCTCTATACATTTATATATCTATATCCATATCTATATGTACATAGCTGTAGATATAGAGATAGATATAGATAGATATATAGATACATACATCTGCATATACCTATGTATGAGCAAATTATCAATTCTAAAATGCATGTTTTTGCAAACCTTTTGAAAGGTTACACACATTCTTCCCTTTTACTTGTTAATATTTCAGTGTGTAATTTCCAAGAAGAAGAATATTCTCTATAGTCAATAATATTGTCATAACTGTTTATGGTGCCAGATGGGTACTGGACTGAAAGAGGGAATCTCTTTGTAAATTATATAAACATCTAACCACGATGCTTACACGTGAAAATGTAATTTTGAATGTCAAATGTAATGGGAAAAAAAAATTAAAGAAAAAATAATCTTTAACCACAATACTGTTACACTTAGGACATTTAACATTGTTATAATACTTGATCTGATCTATCTCCCAATACCCTCTATTTGTGAATTGTCCCAATACTGTTTTTTTACAGGATCTAGTCCATTTAGTGACCCTGTCTATTTAGTCTCCTTTAATCTGGAAGCTTCCTCAGTCCTACTGATTTACCAACACCGACATTTTTACAGAATGCAGGCCAGGTGTAGACTTCTCTTCCATGCGGAGGGGGCGGGGGTTGCCTGAGTTTCCTTATGATTAGGTTCAGGTTGTGTCCCTGGGGACAATGCCAGGCGTGATGGTGTTTCCTTCTCAGTGCACCCCATCCAGCGGCATGCGGTACCCATCTGCTCCTATCGTCAAGGCTAATTCTGATCTCACCAAATGTCGTCTCTTTTCGCCACTGTACAGTTACTGTTGTCCCCCTTTTAACTAATTAGGCATCTATAGGTTGACCCTTTGAGACCGTGCAAGTATTCTGCTCCTCCTCCAATTCCCCCGAGATTTGGCCTCCACTGATGAATTTCGTCTAGCTGAGCCTTACTACGATGGATTAGTATGATGTGTCACTATTCCATCATGTTTTCCATTTTTATCATAGGCTTTCGACTACAAGGATGAAGTCTGGGTAGGCAAAGCAATGCATCTAAGGAGATTTATCTTCTTGTCAGAAGGGAAGAGGAGTCTTCTGTACTGGTGATTAAGGCTGGAGACGGAGGCCTGTATGTTAACCCTAGAGAAGCACCAAGAAAGGCATGGAATTGTCGATGAAAAAACATCCAGCCTAAGAGAAAGCTTATAAGAGTTTATTTTAGCCAAACTGACGACAATTGCCGGGAAGCAAAATCTCAAAGGGTTGAGGAAATGCTCTGCAAAATGGCGGTTTTGCAACTTATATATTAGAATTAAAGGAGGCGGTTACATGAAATCCATTGGTAGTAGATTAAGAGGGTGGAAGAAAGCAAAGAGAGGAAATCTCTGGGACTGGATAAAAGTAAATTGGAGAGCCAGGTACTGCTTCTACATAGGTGGGTGCAGGATTGTTGATAGTTCACTTTTTACAGCACAGAGAGGTGGTAATGAGGAGACAAGAATAACAAGGAAGGATTCTGTAGTTTCCTGCTCTGGTCAGGAAAAGGGGAGTACTGACCTTCCAAGGGCTTGTTATCCTAGATGCACAAAGACAACAGGCAGGCTCACTTAAGGAAAAGACTGACCTTTGTCAAGGAAGCTACAGGCTAAAGATGTGACTTCCTGCCGTGGCCCACCTTAGTTAGGAATTTCTATGTTCAGACCGTCTTATGTGGTTATGTTCAGTCTCCTGAGCTTGTCAGATTAAACCTGTGGCCCCTTTTCCGTCTACAGAATTAGGCCAGGGCAACTCAGACATTCACAGGAGAAGTAGAAAGTAGATGCAATTGCAGGAAACTCAATGGTGCAGAGAGCCTTAGCATGCCCTGCAGGCAAAGTCAGGGTGGGGGGTGAGGAAAGCTGGGGAGAGGCGTGGCTGTCCCACTTCTGCCACATCTAAATGGTTGGCTGAGCAAAGTCTTTCTACCTTTGAGCCTGTTTGTTATTCCATGAAACTGCCCATCACACTGGTCTCATAGCATTTCCCTATGTTTCAGATGTTGGATGAAAAATCCGAGGCACACTGCTTAAAGTCCTATCAGTCCTCATTAAATGCTCCCCTTCCTTACTTCCTGTCCCTTTTGTTGTTCAGCTATTGCCATGGAAACCCGCCCCTCTGCTTTCACTGAGGTCCCTTTAAAAAATTGCAATTACTCTAAAACCTTGATTTTTTTCAACTGAAATGAGAAATTCTAAAGGGAATGATATATTACATTTTTTGCTGAAAGTAAATTAAATGCAGGGTCAAAGCTGATTCTGAACTCAACTGGGAAGTCTCAGAGATGCTTACATCTCAGAATTGTTTTCATTATTGTTGGTAAATTAAATGTAACCATTTAATAATTTTGCACGATGATAATGCTATCACCACTTTTATTATTATCACTAAAATACAGTAATAATAATTGCTACTTTAAGCTTGAGTATGTAGAATTTGTTAGGCCCTTTTCCAGATGCTTTACAGTCATTACTTCTAATCCTCCAAACTGTCTTGCTATGTCAGAATTCTCTGCATCGTACAGATGAAAACGTAGATTCAGAATGTCTGTGAGAGCCACCCAAGGTCTTACGGCTGGAAAGTGGCGGGCCAGGCAGTCAGTATGCGTTGTTTCCAGAATGTGTAGACTTTGCCCTCTAGGTAACTTCTGGACAATGAGTTCAGTGTGCTGAAAACTTCGTGTTCTGCTTGTGCCTCTTCTGAACTTGGCCTAGCGTAGAACCAAATGTAACAAATCAGGTAATTGAGGCAGAGGTGGTTATTGCTTACCAAATAGTCTATGTGTTCCCCCTCATTTCCCACTCTATCTTGCAGTTAGGTTGAGATCAAATGACTCCTACAGGCCAAAGAATCAGAAGCAGAATGACACATGTTATTTCCAGGCTGAGGCAGTTACAACCCAGTGTGTTTCTTCTCTCTCTCTCCCTGTCTAAAGTGACCTTAGAAGTGACATGTTAAGGTGTCTATATTATAGGATGAAGAGAGCTTGGATCCCTGAGTTCCTGGATGGAGAAGCATCCAAGGCAAACCCCAGCAGCCTTTGTGTATGGAAAAAAACAACTTCTGTTGTGCCAAGTCACCATGATTGTAAAGTTTCTTTGTTACTGCAGCACAACCTAGCCCCCCTGACTGATCCAATAGTGAGTCCTATTTGATGATCAGTTATCATAAAAGGTATAAGTACCTCATTTTTGGGTGCCAAGGAGGCTAGGTGACTTCACTTACCATCATCAAAATGAAAATTGAATGGTGTGGCCTCTATAATTGTTTTCAGGCAGATCTAGCATTGTCTTGTTCTTTTGAGAAGAGGGGAGGATAAAAGAAAAAAAATAGAAAAAAAATAATCTATCTTTTTTTTTTTTTTTTGAGATTTAGGTTAAGCTGAATAAAACAAAAATTCTCTCCTCCAACTCAGAAGGATAGAGGAAGAATAATCTGCAGGAAGAGTCAGGTGCTCCCTCGGGAGCACATGTTTTAAATAATGTTCCCACAAATGCATCTACAAACATCAGAATCTAAGAGAAAGGAATCACAGCTAATGAGATGTGGCCTGATTAGAGAAAATCATTTTTAAATCGCTGTGGTTTTTCACTTTTGCCCTGGAAGGCTAGGCTTTGTCTGAATCTTATTAAGAAGAGAGCAATATTCAGATAACAAGGACTGATAAGGAACAAATACAACTTGGCTCGATTTAGCAGCAAATATCATGTTTTGAAAGATTATTATAAGTGACTTTCAAATTGGTGTAACTCTTGTATGAAGTAAGGTTTTGCTGGACTATAAAAATATTTTTCAATTACCCTAGATGAGAAATGGCAAAAGAGGTTAATTAAAAGTCAACTGAAGATTACTTATGCATTTACGCTTGTAATTTCTTGAGTTGCAAACTTAAAGAGCTTAAACTGTAAAATAGCTGATGATTATGATTCATGCCTTTACTCTTTAAACGTTGGCTTTTTTTGTTTCCTTGTTTGATGTAAAATCCTATCCTAAAAGTTTGCAGAATCCTAGATGTTCAGTAACCATGTCCCTATTCAAATGAGAAAGCAAGTCTAAGTTTGCAAGTAGAGAGAAAGCTGGATTCAAGAGAGTCTCTTCCCATCCCCAGAACACTAAGTACAGGTTTCTATAGTCTGTCTTCACTTATGCTCTTTTCCTCTTGGCTTCCCACCCCACTGCCTTCCCTTTCTCTGTTGGATTATACACCTGTTCACCATCTACCAGAATCCTATTCATTCTGCACAGTTCAGTTCAAACTGTTGCTGATGAGGGTTGCCTTTCCTGATTGCAATGGTCTCTCCATCTTTTGATTTCTTATTATATTCTTTAGGTAACCCACTCATCATTTCCCAAAGTTTTCATTTTTTATTGTATTGTCCTTTTTGTGTGTTTCAATGGCTTATCTTTTCCTTTATATTGTACATTTCCTGGAGTCAAGGAGTCTACCCAGTGACTGGTTTGGTCCTGGTGGTGGAAGGAAATGTGAAGGTGCCCATGGCCTGCCTACATTTAGGATCTATGTTCAGCTCTGTCTCCATAGGAAGTTACTCTTTTCATGGAGAGGAGAGGGGAGAAGCGTATGCTCCAGGCCAGCAACAAGGTCAGTGTGCAAAGCTCAAGGCCAGCTGTGGGTTCTTGGGATTGAGAGAAACAGAATACTGATGGGCCATGAAGACAGAGAATCCTAGCCAGGGTGATCAGGAGACATTTTCAGAGCGTACTGCAGAAAAACGACATCTTCTTTATACCATGTAAAGTTAAGTTTGAACATGCACTACAGAAACATTAAAGATTTTCTGCAATTACTAATAGAATCTGAGAAACTCTACTCCTTACCGACAAACCATTCATGTGAAACAGCAGGTAAGTCTTGTTTTGCCTTCAAAAACGACTTTCAAAACTTTCACAACTTTGAGGCCTCATGCTCTCTCCAGGCTCTGAGCCATCTTACTTATTTCCCATCAGCCTGGAACCATCCAATGATTCTTCCACTTTACCAGATAACTTATTTCATCTTTACCTGGATTACTTCACACACCTTCTTACATATCACCTCTTGTGAGAAGCAGTGGATGTTTTATTTCCTCCATCTTTCTTCCCCATCCCAAGCTAAGTTACTTCTTTCGCATGCATACTCTACTCCTGTACTTCCAGTATTCTAACACCTACCTGATATAATTCCTTATGTAGTTATTCCTCATCACTGATAGGGGGTCAGCTCTATGAAGACAGGAACCAAGCCTAACTTGTGAGCTGCTTAATTCCTCTTACCTAACAGGGTGTCTTAACAGCAGGCACACCAAAAAATATTTCTTGAAAAAAACACAGTCCCAAAACTTAGGCAATAAAGAGGACAAGTCCACACAAGTTGAACCAGAGTCTTGTCTTTCAGTTACACCCGGCTAAAATTGTTTCCACTCTTTAGAAAGAGATTGACATTTGCACCATATATCTACTATACACTATTTACAGTACACTGTATTTATTAAGGAGCGAGTGAACTATTTAGAGTTCTTATTTTGTGGTTGAACTGTATTCATTTTCACCTATCCTGAAGTTTCCTGTTAGAGAATCTGTACAAATAGGTTTACAGAGAGATATCTAGATTCTGTCATCCCCACCTGATGGTTGCTGTCAAATTTGTCCCCAGAATGGAAACTACTATGTAAGTGTGTGCCTTACATAGGTAGTCATGACTAAAACTTGCTAATATTATTAACACAAGCTCATGGTTGTTGAGTACTTATTAGGTGTCAGACACTGGACTGAGTAATTTACATCAATTATTGGAGACCACAACCCCTGTATGAGGTCAGCACTATTATCATCCTAATTCATTAATTTACATACCAGACACTTATTGGGTTCCTGCCACAGAAGAGAAGTGAAATAGTCACTAGGAATACAGTAGGGGATACACCAAGTGCAGAAATTTGCCCTCTTGGACCATGCAACTTAGTGGAAGAAAAGAGAGAAATCAGACAAAAATCAGTTATGTTGGATGTTAAAAATGTTATAAACAAGTGTAGCAGGGAAGGAAAAAGGGAGCGCTAGGGTGTGTGTGATTTTGCATATGAAGCTCAGGAAGGATGTCACTGATAAGGGACATGTGAGCGGAAATGCAGATTGGTGTAGTGTGGAGATTTCTCCAAAAATTAAGAATAGAATTACCATACGACCCAGTAATCCGTCTCCTGGGTATCTACCCCAAAAATCTGAAAACGTGTATCCATAAAGATATATGTGCTCCAATGTTCATTGCAGCTTTATTTACGGTGGCCAAGTCATGGAAAAAGCCAAAGTGTCCTTCAATAGATGATTGGATAAAGAAGTTGTGGTATATATACACAATGAAATACTATTCGGCGGTAGAAAAGATGAAATAGTGCCATTTACGACAACGTGGTTGGATATGAGATTATTATGCTAAGCAAAATAAATCAGACAGAAAAAGTCGAGAACCATAAGATATCACTGATATGTGGTATATAAAACTGAAAACAACAAAGGAACAAGACAAACAAATGAAGAAACAAAAACTCATAGACACAGACGATAGTTTGGTGGTTACCAGAGGGTAAGGGGGAAGAGGAGTGGTAGATGAGGGTAAAAGTGATCAAATATATGGTGATGGAAGGAGAACTGACTCTGGGTGTTGAACACACAATGTGATATATAGATGAAGTAATACAGAATAGTACAACAGAAACCTATGTAACTTTACTAACAATTGTCACCCCAATAAATTTTAATTCAGAAAAAAAAAAGAAAAGAGATGTGAAGGAGGTAAGAGACAGAGCCATTCAGATCTCTGGGGAAGAACATTCCAGGAAAACGGAATATCACTCACTAAATCCTGAGGTAGGAACATGTTGCGGTATTTGGGGATCAGTGAAGTACATGTGGTTAGAATAAAAGAAGTGAATGAGCAAGAGGGAAACTATAAAGGAGGGGGCAGATGAGATGGGGTCTTCCAGGTTATTTTGAGGATTAAGGGTGTATTTTTTCAAAATTTTTATCGAAACATATTTCACGTTTAACATTGTGTAAATTTACAGCATGTTGATTTGATATGTTTATATACTATAATATAGCCATTGTAGAGGTAGGTAGCACCTCTATCACGTGACACAATTATTTCCTTTTTTGTGGCTGGAATAATTAAGATCTAGTCTCTTAGCAAGTTTGATGATTATAATACAATGCTGTTTCTATATTCATTATAATGTGCATTCGATCTCTAGGACTTATTTACTACTACTCGTAAATTTGTACTTTTAAACATCTGCTCTATACCCCATCCCCCAACCCCTGGTAACCAACCATTTTACTCTGTGTTTTTATGAGTTTGGCTTTTATAGATTCCACATATAAGAGATATCATGCAATATTTGTCTTTCTAAAGGGCGCTCTGGCTGCTTTCTTGAGGATAGAGTGCATGCATGCAGGGTAGAAGGAGGAAGTCCAAAGAGGTGGCCACTAAGGTAATCTAGAGAAGAGAACGTGGGGCTTGAAACATGTGGTACTGGCATGGGTGATGAGAATGAGTGAGGTTCAGTGTAGATTTTTAGGTAGCACCCACAGGATTTGCTGATGGATTAGATACGGGCTATGAGAGAATGAGAAAGCAAGGATGGCACCACGATGTTTGCCCTTAGCTAGCAACTGTAGATATAGAACCGCTGTATCTGAGATGGGAAAGATTGAAGAAGGGGCGGGTTTAGGAGGAAGACCCGAGTTTGGACTTGGACGCATTACCTCTTAGGTTCCCATCTGATAGCTGATGGAAGTGCTATGGAGTAGGGACTGGACACGTGTGTCTGGAGTTCATAAGACTACTTGGGGCTGGAGTCCCAAGTGTGAGCTTTCAACATAGAAATGGCATTAAGACTCTAGACACTTAGTGGTCTCATCTAGTATTTCATATACACAATGAAATACTATTCGGTAGGAAGACTAGTGATTCAAAGACTGAGACCTGGGGCAGCCTGACATTTAGGTGCCACGTCCATTCAGGGAAACAGATGCTCAGACTGGGCAAGACGCTTCCTGGGCGTTTCACCTATGAAAGATAAAGAGGAAGGAAGCAGCATTGGGTGAGGAAAACTTTTAGACCACAAAGTGGATCTAAAAGGGAAGCGTCTGGAGAAAACAGATTGCATAGAGTGAGCCCTGACTATGGTGCATCTCTGACAATGTTTTAGCTGACCGCAGGGGGACATCCAAAACAAAGCTCGCCTTTTGGCAGAGTCCTACATTCCGTGTTTCCCTGAAAATAAGACCAAGCCAGACCATCAGCTGTAATGCGTCTTTTGGAGCAAAAGCTAATATAAAACCTGATGTTATATTATATTATACCCGGTCTTATATTAAGACCCGGTCTTATATTACATTAAAATAAGACTGGGTCTTATATTAATTTTTGCTCCAAAAGATGCATTAGAGCTGATGGTCTGGCGAGGTCTTATTTTCTGGGAAACATGGTAGTGCTCTCTCCATGCTCTGCCATTGACTAAGGGCTCTTGGGAAGAGTGTAACCTTAGCTTGAATCCTGCAGTGGACCCCAGTGGTGCTGTAGCTGAAAGCTGATAGCTCACAACACTATTCTCAGCTGAACACCAAGTTCTTTTGTGAAGATGATCCAAGCAGCACACTTTCTTGGCTGACACAGGAGAATCCTGAAGCATAGAGAGGTTAATTAACTAGATCAAAGTCACACAGCAAGTAAGTGGATTTGAACCCTGGCAGCCTGAGTGTAGATCTTAGCCTCTTAACTGCGATGCCAGACTGCCTCCCTCCACTGTGCATATTTGAATGTCAAATAGTGAACTAAATTTTATTTGGCATTGTGCCTAGAATGCACTTGAAGAACTGCTACATAGGTTTGAGGGAGACTCCTACTGGGGCGGAGGATATGCCTATTCAAAGTCTCCCTCTTCTTTGGCTCTCAAACTTACTTGGAATGTTTCCTTCTCCTCCTTCCTCCTCACCCATCTCTCCACAGTCAATCACACAAACAGAACACTACTGAGACAAATTTATAAACTGTCCTTGGATGACTCCAAAATGTTCCCTCCTTCAGGAAATTTGCTCTGCTTCTCTAAGCAAACACAATTTTTGATACCTCTACATTGTACAGCTTTTTATTCTTATTATCAACCATGATTCTCTATTTTTTGTTATAAGTATGTGCCCCATCTCCCCGGTTTTCACCATCAGCTCTTAGTCCTGGATGGTGGCTTTAGGGATAAACTGTAATTCATGACCCATCATAGGCCCCTTCTCCTCCTCTCCAGCCACAAGACGTCATTAGTGGGCCCTGATTTTTCAGGCCTCTGTGCCTCTTTCACAAGCTGCTCTTTCTCGGAATTTTCACCAAGATTCCGATTAAGAGCTCCCCCAAAATCTTTTCCTCTTCTATCTCCTATCAGTGTCATTCACATGTGTCTGTGTTCCTGTTCCCATTGTATTAGTGTCTTTCAAAGACTCTTGAGGATGACATAAAGTAAGGAAAGTACTTTACCTCATGACTTGGTCCACAAACCTACCTATACACAGCCTGCCACGCAATTGAAACACATTCATTTCACCAGAGTCTCACAACTTGACTGCTGTGCAATGCACACTGATGTATTCTGGCCTGTTTTATTTCTTTTTTTGAAGTGCTGTCAGTAGCCACTCTATTGATTTAATGGCTTGCCAATGGGTCTCAACACACAGCATGACAAACACTGCCCTCTGCAGACCTTCATTACCGTGCCCTGCTCACAACACTGACGTCATACCGGCAAGCAGTGAACTCTCAGGATAGGGATCGTATCTTCTTCTTATTTTTACCTTCTATTTTAGCACCAGTAACTGTCTGAAGAACGAAGAAGTGAGTACATGTACGTGCTGATTTTTTGACACACACCTACTTGGAGTTTAAAAATGTAACAGAGTTCCTGGGGCACCGGAATATTTACACTAGACCTTCCAGAAGCTTCTTCCTTGCCACTTGACTGGGCACCATCCATTGTAACCTGGATGCCAATGGTTTTGTCAGTCCAATAGCCTCCCTGTTCTGGAAAGTTCTCTTTACCCACTTCATTTCTGTTGTTGGCACAGGAGCTACCTGGTCCTACAGACCGACTCCTCTGGCCTTGGGTGGTGGTCCATAGGTGGGCACTGACACAAGTGAGCTCATCGCTCCATCTGTGTCCAGAATGAGTGGAGTTAGTCCCTCTCTGGAGGTTAGGAGATATGTTACTGGATACATGGAGCAAGCCAGTCTAGAGCAAGAGAGTGCGGATAACACAGAGGTCAGGGAAATGAGGGGTAGAGATGGAGAGAGAGTGTGTATCGTGGCAGCATTCTGAACCTCTGGTTCCAGTTCTCTTACAGACCAACAGATCCCTACATTTCTCCCATTAGGTCATATCGCCCTTTGTTCAAAGGCCCCAATATGCGCCCACCAAATTCTCCTCTTACTTTTGCCAATGTGATGTAGGTGTCCGTGAGTGGGAAACAAAAGTCCCAAACCACACACATGGCTAGTCAAAGAGTCCCAGACAAGCATGTGTGAGGTCTGGTGCACGGTGACTTGTGGCTGTGACTAAAGTTCTGTGCTAGATACCAACCTCCATGACCTCAACTCATCAGGGAAGAGTCCACAGAAGGTTCTGCGTGGGAGGGCAAATACCCTTCAGTTTAAACCAAGGGACATATGAAGGTTGTGCGAGAAACAGAAGGAGAGTTTCTTCTTCCCATTTATACACCCAGAGAACTTGGGGAGAATCATTCTACTTAATGAGTTCTGGCATTTGGGTTCCAGCCTTTTCATCTGCACCATCGACATGGTGCTAAGCTTTGTCGTGAAGATTAAATGACATCATGAATATGAGGAATGCAGTGGTTTCTGACATAAAGTAATCACTCGATACTACTCTCTTGACCCCTCCTTTTCTTGTAAAAGCTGTGATACACTTTTCTAATTTTTAAATTATCCTTCCCTTTGAAAGTTAATGTCTTTGATGAAGCAGTGATTTCCTACACTGCCATTGTCCTTTTTATTCAGCTTTCTAGTCTTTTCTCATTTGCTGAAATGCTCAGTCTTCTGATGATTTGTATGTTTTGCTTGAGTAATAAATAGTGGTAAAGCCACCGCATCAAATAAAGATGGTTTTATTTTTAGAGCAGTCCTGGAAATGACTTGTTAATGGCCCAACATGGCATTAGATGACAAACATTTCCCTGGATAAAGCATCTACGAGTGTCAGCCATCACTGACTTGACAAAAGTGGCTGTCCCTCTTTCCCACACAGATAATGAAGCAGCTCGTCTCGCCAGAGCCTGATGCTGGGCTGTCAGGGAAAACTGAGTTTCTCAGCCTGCCATATTTTGTCGTGGTCAGAGTCTCACAATGGGAGACAGCAGGTTGTGGCTGCAGAATTTGACGTCTCACTTGAATATATTGGTTGGAAAGTCAGAATTCTATCTCTGGGGCCTGGGACAACCCCTGTCTCATAAGCCTGCCAGGCTGAAGCTGCTTTGGGGCTGGGATAATGGCCTCAATTCTGGACACGCCTTGTGGTCTACAGCCCTGTCTGTGTTCTGGCCCAGAAAAAGGCAATGGGTGGGAAGTACCGTGTTTCCCCAAAGATAAGACCTAGCGGGACAATCAGCTCTAATGTGACTTTTGGAGCAAAAATTAACATGACTCATTATATTACATTATTTTATATTATATTATATTATATTATATTATATTATATTATATTATATTATATTATATTATACCTGGTGTTATGTTATGTTATGTTATGTTATGTTATGTTATACCCGGTCTTATAGTAAAATAAAACTGGGTCTTCTATTAATTTTTGCTCCAAAAGATGCATTAGAGCTGATTGTCCAGCCAGATCTTATTTTCAGGGAAACACGGTAGGGTGATGGCGGTGATTCTACATCCGTCTGCAGTGTCCAGTGAGTTCCTACACATGGAAAAAGAGTGTGTGGAATGGTGAAATAGAATCAAGTCAGAGAACAGCAATGGAAATTCAATGTAGTCTAAACCCCGGTTCTCAGTGGGCAGAGGTGGGGCTGGGTGGCCTTGGCGGACGAGGATATGTCAAAATCACCTGTGAGCTTTTGGCAGGTTATCCAAGTCTGTCTGCAGCAGGGGTGTCCACACTGCGGCCCGCGATCCATTGTTCATTGGCCCGCAGCTAATTCCAAAAATATAGTTAGTGTACTTAAATAAACCAGGTGAGGCAATACGTACTTCACCTCGAGTGAGTGGCCCGGCTGTTTGTGTATTTTACCGCATATGGCCCTTGGTGAAAAATGTTGAAAAAAGTTTGGACACCCCGGTCTACAGGAAAGTATGAGAATTAATTTGGGTGGGCGGGGAGTGGCAAAGTGGTACTCTGAGATTGTTCTATTTGAAATTTAAAAAGATCTCCCAGGTGATTTTAATATACTACTGCCAGAAAGATAACCATTTTCCCAGCCCATTTCCTCGCCCAGCACCTCCTAGCTGTGTTGACTATGGACTCAATTACACTGTTGATGCTTTGCATAAAAGGGAAAACTGGGTGATGGTAGAGTTGGCTCTAGGACGTAGTGCTTCTGACCTCTTGGTCAAGTTTCTTTTTAATATTGTCCCAACTTCCCAAACCCAGAACACTTCACTGCCCCCATGTTCTCCCTGTGCCCCCCCAAAGACACTGAACTTCCCTTATCATCACTGCCACGACTGTGAAGTGACTTACAGAATCGTGAAAGTAGAAGATGGCTTTGAGCTCACTTTGTTCACTCAATTCCTGATATACCCTGTAGACTCTGAAATCAAGGGTCCAAGAAGGAAAGCAGGGTCTTCAAGATGAAGAAACCTGCTAGTGAAAGAAGTCCTAGTGCCTAGGTTGACTTAATTGGGCTTGGTTTGCCTCTGTCTGACCATGTTCATTACTACTATCAGATACCTTTTCGTGATGTGATCAATCCTAATGGGGAAATCACATGACAACGACCTTCACAAGTCATCCCACCTTATTGTTATCTCGACATCATGTGTGTCCAGGACGAGTGAAGAAAGATATTCCCTTTCAAGGAGGCAATGTACAAACACAGAAGCTGAAGTAGGCCTACTATGGCAGAGCTACAAGCAGAACTTGTTCCTTACAGAGGCCCCCAGGAGAATACATTCCTTACCAGTTCAGGCTTATATAGTCTGCTGGCATTCCTTTGCTTGTGGCCAATTTACTGCCATCTCTGAATCCATTGCCACATTGTCTGATCTTTGACCCTCCTGCCTCCCTCTTCTAAGGACCCTTGTGATTATATTGGGCCCGCTCAGGTAATCCAGTGGAATTTTCTCATCTCAAGGTCTTTCATTTAGTCACATCAGCAAAGTCCCTTCTGCCATGTAAGGTAACGTATTAATAGAACTAGTACAGAGGCCAACAGGAAGAGGCTCTCTCGGATGGCCTTGGCATTGGGGGGGCGGGGTGTTGGGCTCCTGTTCAACTTCAGCAACCTACTACCCACAGACAGAGCTTGTGCCCGAGTGGGGTCGCCCCACTGATTGAGACGCTGGCCAGGTCTGCAGCTGGACTTTCCATTTTGAAGGTAAATGTGCTTTTATCTGCTGAAGTCCGTTGAAGATATGTATTTATACTTGCAATTGAAAACATTCCCCAGGTTGTAAATAATATTAATTTTACTGAGTTCTTACTTCCTACATGGTACAATGCTAAGATCGTCTCACTTTATCCTAACACAGCCTTATAATAGGTGAGGGTTTTTATTATCCTCACTTCGTATGTCATGGTTTGAGGGTTAAAGAAGTTGAGTGTCCAGCTCAAAGACTGGATAGAGCTATTTAGCAGGATATCCTGGATATAGCAGTCTCTACAGAGATTTAAGCACCGTGCTAAGAAATACTCTGGTGTTGAAGGAAAAGCATTGGTAACGTGGCAGGATTGCTATAATAAAATTATAGCAACGTGAACAGATTCTGTAAGGCCACTGTTACAGGAATATGTGATATTTCTGGGAAGCACTAAGATCCTTCTTTCCTTTTCTTTTTTTATATTGTAATTTTTTTATAATTAGAACTTATCACTCTTTAAATGCAAAATAGTTTTTGTTTAACCAATGTTTATTTAACTGCAAAATTGTGTTCGAGTGTCAATTTTGTGATCATAGAATGGCAGATAAGATTTTGGAGCCTGCTGTGACATTCTTCTAATTTGCATTCATTCTCCCTGGGACTTGGGCTGGAAATGTACATGTGTGTATCACCCATCGTGCTGCTGACAGGAAGAAGAAATTTACATTTTTTCCTGGCAGAGCAGTGAATAACTAGGTCTCTGATATAACTGTAGTAGGGTTTGGAAATGAACTTGTTTTCCATCAAATATAAAACTCAAATGTGTGTATGTATATGTACATACATATATGTGGGCCTATAAATAATTTCATCATGAGAACTCTTTCAACTGCCCTTTAGATACCCACTTGGCTAATGGATTCCTTTTCAATTTCTCCATCTCATAGTGTCTCTAACTTGAGGTGACATGAGTCGACATTTTGGGGGCAGACACTGTGTGCCAGGCATATTATCAGCTAATTCATTCACATCGTCTCACTTAATACTCACAAATATTCTATGAGATGAGGAAGGCTTGATTTAGCAGTTGAGGAACCTGCAGCTATGAGGTGCCATTTGCTGAAGGTCACACAGCAAGTAAGGGTGACAGCTGACACTCAGACTGGGGTCTGTCTGGTCCCAAAGATCATATACCTTTCACTTCACACTCTTGGGTATTCATTTCTAAAATCCTACAGCTTTACATGAGGTATCACATGGCCTAGTACTCAAATATGAGCCAACATCTGTCACTCTGTATATTTAATTTATTTTTATTATGACCATACAGCTTTGTATTTATAGGGCACCTACTACAGTAGTCCCCCCTTATTCGCATGGGATTCGTTCCAAGACCTCCAGGGGATGCCTGAAACCATGGATAGTACCAAACCCTATATACGCTATGTTTTCTCCTGTACATGCGTATCTATGATAAAGTGTAATTTATAAATTAGGCACAGAAAGAGATTACCAATACCAACTAATAATAAAATAGAAGAATTATAACAATATACTGTAATCAAAGCTATGGGAATGTGGTTTGTCTGTCTCTCAAAATATTTTATTGTACTGTACTCACCCTTCTTGTGATGTGTGAGATGACAAGATGTCAAACCTATTCCTGAATCTCTGTAACCATCCCCTTCTGGCAGAGAATGGCTTGGTGTCACTCCCTCAGGGAAGCCCTTGCTGAAGTCTTCGTATAGACCCAACACTTCCTGGCGCAGCCACTGCGGTCAATCGGGACACATTTCCTGTTCATGTCTTCCACCCACAAGTTCAATGTCTTTTCCATCTTAACTAAGCACTTATCACACACCGTGGCTTTAACTTTTGCAGTGTGAGGTGCGACAGCAAAACTAGCATCAATTTCTTTTCTTCACAATTTCATGGATAGAAGATATGCTCTCACCACAGATCTTAGGAACTTCAGTGTATGACTGTTATTCTTTCCTTGTTATGCAGAGAACTTTTACCTTTCCTGAAAGGAAGCACTGTGTGGCTTCTCTGTGGCACATCCAAGTCGCCAGCATCATTACTCTCGTGCTTTGGGGCCATTATTTAGTAAAATGAGGGTGACTAGGACACAGTACTGTGACACTGTGACAGTTGATGCAATAACCCGGACAGCTCCTAAGAGACTAATAGGCAGGGAGCGTGCACAGTGTGGAGACGCTGGACAAATGGAGAGTTCATGTCCAGGGCAAGAATGTACGAGTTTTCATCACACTACTCACAACAGAACACAATTTAAAATTAATGAATTTTTTATGTCTAGAATTTTCCACTTAATATGTTCCAACTCTAATTGACTGCGGGTAAATTACACCACGGAAAGTGAAACCACGAATAAGGGAGGGCTACTGTACTGAGAAGCAGTGAGAAGCAGAGAATTGCACAAACTTCAGAATTAGACTGAGATCCTGGCCCTCCGAAATCCTAGCTATGTGACCTTGGGTAAGTTACTAACCTTGCCAAGCTCCGGTTTCCTCATCTGAAAATGGGGAGAATAAGTACGTTCTCTCAAGGGTGCTGTGAGCAGGAGTAACAGGACACACCCAAAGTTGGTCCCTGTGGAAGCTGGGTGATTGTTCATTTTTCTGTATTCTTTCAGAAGAATGGAATAGCTTGGTGACTGTGACTTGATGTATTAGCTAAACTAAATTAAATAACAAAACCGTTCTTTCCTGTTTCTTAAATTTATTTCTCTTTCTCAAAAAAGCAAGGACTGGCTGGCATCCTGATGAAAGCACTGCATTTCTCTGATACAGAATTGATACGATAGGTCAGACCTGAGTGGCAGGTTTCATTTTATAGCCTGGTGAGCAGCACATTTTGCTTCTCTTGTTTGCTTTTATCTTGAGGTCAAAGGCATGATGGGAGACATTATCAGCAGTGCCCGCCCTTCATTTCCTGAACATCTGCGTTCACAGCAGCTGTCTGTGGGGACACGGGATTCATCTTGCTGCTATCTGCTCTCGTATGTGCGGGGTCCTTTGAAGCATGGTGCATTTATTTTGACTATTTCTGCCAAATAATGTCAAATTTAAGGAGCAATAAGGAAAAGAAAAATCTTTGTTTTCCGTCCGGAAAGAACTCTGAGATGTTTATTAGCTGCCTTCTCCCTTAAATCATCAAGGTTTAAATGTGGTTCAGTTATTACCACTGCCTTATCTTGAGCTAATTTTGGCTTGTAGGCAAACACCCTTATAGTTTGAATTTCTTCCATAATAAGCTTAAAAGATGAGAGTGTAATTAGTGAGTCTTGAAGTTGAATGAATTTATGAGCATGCAAACTCTTGAGATAAGCCAAGTGCCTGTGGCGATACCCCATCCTAATGAGAGTCTTTTCAGGGATTTCCTGGAAAAGGATTTTCTTCAGTCCCCCTCCATGATTGTTATTAGGAGATCTCCTTAGAACATCATCCAGGTAAGAAGTTCAACACCTAGGCGGTGTCTTTGATACCTCCTTCTTCCTCTCCCCAGCATCAAGTCCTGTGGGCTTTACACATTTCCGTAACTCATAAATTAGGTGTCCAATCTCCTACTGTCTGTCCTTTTAGCTTCTCACCTGTTCATCTGGTAGCCAAATGTGTTTTTCCAAACACAAATCTTATCAGGTTTGTGTAAATGACAAACCTGATGTCATTTGTATAATGACGCACTCATTATTGTACCCCCATTACGCCCCACCTCGCTGGTACTTATTACTCATAACTAATCATTACATGCCTGATCAATGGCGGAATTAGTAAACTATGGCATTTTAGGCAAATTTCACGTTCACTTTCCTTACCTGAGGTGACTATTAGGATACATACTATTCAAGTGGATGGAGGAACATAATATCTGTGACTTAGATACACATGAGAAGTACCACAGACCAGCAAGTCTACTTAATTCAGTAAGAATTTTACTTTCCAGGACAATAGATCTCTCTTAAAGAATTTAATAAAGAAACAGGAACCTTCCTTTGGTCTTAAAAATAATCTTCATTGTGGCAGGCCAATATGATACCTTAAGACCCAGCTAGAGATTTTTGAGAAAAGAGCATATCTACTCACAGAATCAGTGCCAGCATGCAAGAAGTGAGTCAGTAATTGAAGATTACATTAAGATGAGCATCTCAAACTCTGTTAAATCCAAAAGGTATAGATAGACCTGTGTGCTGAGGTAGGGAGGACTGGAGAAAGCGATGTATTAGGCTCAGGGAGAAACCTGGCATCTGTTCCTGAGGAACAATTAATTTGAATGATGGACAAGCAGGGAAACATGATGTTTATGCTTTCCAAAGTGTATATTATGACCATCAAATCCTTATTCTTATTCTGTTCAGTGTCTTGTTTAGTTTATTTCATGTGCTTTGTTTGTATTGTGATAATAAAAGAAAAAAAAAGATATTAACTCCTACACATCAGATCAATTTCCTATAGCAATTAGTGAAATTTGATTTTTGTTTTACAAACATGTAATTCTGCTAAGTTTAATTTCCTATCTCATTGAGTTTTCTGAGTGAGTTTGGGGATTTGTTTTATGTGACTTAGCATTATGTTTTATTTACCTCTTGAAATCAAAGCATCTTTAATCTTGCCCCGTTCCCCATATTGTGTGGCTATATGTGGGAATGTGTGTTTGGGATCCACTCGCATTTTCTTGAAGGCTACTGGGTTTCTGTTCCAATATTACATGATATCCTTATATAGTTCTTCTTCCTTTCTTTCTTTAGTCTTTCTTTTTTATTAGTTTCAGGTGTACAAGACAATGTATTAGTTAGACATTTATACCCCTCACAAAGTGATGACCTCCCTCCCCCAATCTACTACCCTTCTGACATCAAACAAATGAGCAAACTAATCAGTTATGTTTTTTCTGAAAGTTTTCAATGGCTTTTTCTTTTCTGTAGCATTTTTCTTGAACATTGTTTTCTTATCTTGTGCCAAGTCTTTTCAGTTTCCGTGGTGCAAGGGGGTGCTTCAGCCTCACACCCAGGTTCAAGGATTTTCTCCCTGGTGTCTTCTCCATGAAGAGTTGCTAGTTGTCCTTGTGAGGGGACTGAAGTCGGGAATGACCTATGTCACCATCTTGGTGATGTCACTCCTTCCATTTTACATTTTTAAATTATTCTCACTCTAATTAATCCTCCCCCTCCCACCCCTGGCCCCAGGATCCTTCTTTCCATGATCTTCATTGAATCTAGACTGTGTACTCCCTAAAATGGCTTCATTGCTCCTATTCTCTGGGCTTCCTTTTGCTACTGTCTCTGGTTAAATTCACCACTTTCTGGAAGCCATAACTTCCTTTCAGTTTCTACTTTGATTTGTGCTAGTATATATTCTTCAGTAACTTCCTAAGAGTGGGTATGTGGGTTATAAACTTTATTCATTTTTATCTGTCTTGACAGTTTAGCTGCATATAACATTGTGGATTGGAAATTGATTTTTCACTCATAACTTTGAAATCCTTTCTCTGTTGTCTTTTGGCATCCAGTGTTCCAAATGCATCTGAAAACACTCTGGATTTTATTCCTTTGTACATAAGTTATTTTTCTCTCTGAAAGCTTGTAGGTCATTTGTTTAGTCATTAGTGTTCTGAAATTTCTTTTTCTTTAATTTAATTTTATTGTGATTGGAACACTTAACATGGGATCTACCTTATTAACAAAATTTTAAGTATATAATACATTATTGTTGACTATAGTTACAGTGTTTTACAGCAGATCTCTACAGCGTGTTTATCCTGTTTAAATGAAACTTTATGAGTGTTTAGTAACTCTTCATTTCCCAGCCCTGACAATCACCATTTTACTCTTTGAGTCTATGAATTTGAATATTTAGGTACCTCTTGTAAGTGGAATCATGCAGTATTTGTCTTTTTGTGACTGGCTTTTTTCACTTAGCATAATGTCATAAGGGTTTATTTATGTTGCATATTGCAGATTTTTTTTCTTTTTAAAGGCTGAATAGTATTCCATTGTATGTATATAACACATTTTCTTTATCCATTTGTCTATAAACACACATGTAATATTTGACATTACATATGTATATACTTGTGTATATATGTATATACATTATGACATTATGTATATATGTATATATATGTGTGTCTATATATGTATATATATGTGTGTATACATACACACACACACACACACACACACACACACACACACACATATATATATATATATATATATATATATACACACACACACAATATTATTCTACTTCAGCTTCAGGTGTACAGCGCATCAATCCTGCATCTGCCCAGCCAATGAAGTGATGCCCTTGATAAGTCCAGATCTTTCTTTTTTTTAATGTAGGCATTTATTGCTATGAAATTCCTCTTAATACTGCTTTTGTTGCATCCCATGAGTTTTGGTATGTTGTGTTCTCATTTTCTTTGGTTTCAAAGAATTTCCTTTTTGATTTCTTCTTTGAGTCAATGGTTATTCAAGCGGGTACTGTTTAATTTTCAAATATTTGTGATTTTTTTTTCCAGTTTTCCTGATGCTATTAATTTATACTTTTAATCCATTGTGTCAAGAAAATACTTGGTATTATTTCAATCTTCTTAAATTTGTTGAGCCTTATTTTGTGACCTAGCATGTTCTCTATCCTGGAGTAAGATCTGATCATGTGGTGCTGTGTCAGGGATGGAGCCTCTAGTAAGAGGATGTCTGTCCTTTATCTTACTACTGGCTTTTGTGAGTCTGGTTTCACATTCTTTCAACACGCAGGGGCCTTTCAGTTAGTTTTTGGATTTTTCAGAAAGGGAATTTACCTGTGAGTTGTTGCTGAATTGGTGTGTTTATAGGGGGAAGGAGATTCCAGGGTTTTTTACTCTACCATCTTGATGACACTACTCTTGAAATTTCTTAATGGCATATCTAATTTTTGGACCTTTAAAAAAAAATCTTACTTGTTATTCAGTAGGCCTTTTCCTTTCATTGAATTCAAGTTTATTGAAGAGGAATTCACAAATAATTTTATCCTTTAAAAGTACATTTTGATAAGTTTTCATAAATACTTATCATTATAAATTCATCACCATATCAAGATGTAGAATATTTCTAACATTTCATATCCCCTTTTAATCCCCACTGCTCATCTCCAGCCCCTGACAAGCACTGATCTTATTTTTATCTCTATCACTTTGTCTTTTTTAGAATGTCATACAAATGAAATCAAACAGTGTGTGGGTTCTTTGAGTCTTACTTCTTTAACTTAGCATAACACTTTTCAGATTTATCCACGCTGTTGAATATTGGTCATTTGGGTTGCTTTTTGATATCATATATATAAAGCTACTATGAACATTTATTTACAGGTTTTTTGGTGTGGTCATTTTTTTTTTTTTTTTTTTTTACTTAGGTAAATAACTAGGAGTAACATTCTTGGGTCATATGGTAATTGCATGTTAAACTTTATATGAAGTTGCCAACTTGTTTTCCAAAGTGGATGTGCCTTTTTGTTTTCCCACTAACAGTGTATGAGAGTGCTAATTATTCTGCATACTTGCCAGCACTCAGTATTTTCCACTTTTGTTTATTTATTTTCTAATGTGAGCTATTCTAATGTATGTATAGCTATAGCTCATGATTTGGACACTTCCCTTTTGAGGATTTACATTTCCTTCAGTTCAGGAAAGTTTCTTGTATTATTTCTTTGGCAGTATCTTCCCTTGTCTCATAACTGTTATGCCTTTCCAGGATTTCTTTTAGTCTGATGCTGAGCACACTGCCTTGCCTCCAATTTTTTTTTTTTTAATTCTTCTCTATCATTTTAGCTCTAGGTTCTGTGACATTTCTTTGACTATATTTTCAACCCATGTATTTATTTTTTCTTTAATTTTGTCTGCCAAATATATGTTTTCTTAACTGCCAAGAACTCTTTCTTTCTTTCTTTTTTAATAGAAACTAATTATTAGTTTTGGAAAGTGATGTGTCCTTAGATTTCTGTCAGAATACTAGCTAGAATCTGTTTCCTGGTTAACGCAATCTATTTCTTATGGGTCTTTACTTTTTAATTAGTTAATCTCGGTCTTTCCCCATCATAGTTTATTCACATTTCAGGGTTTCTGTGTTGTCTAGTCACATTTAGGAATTAGGCAAAAGGACGTTTTCTGGAAGTTCTACATGCAAATGGATAGGTTGTGCAGGTCAAAAGTCTTTTCTCAAGTTGTCTGCTTTCCTGCCCATTGTGACAGGTAAAGCAAAGGTACACACTCTGGTTTGGTTTTTCTACTGTCTACCTGTACAAGGAACAGGGATACAGTTAATATTTATTAAAAATTAACGATGTGATTAAACACTTGGACTTATAACAATGAAAAAGTTAGCAGTACTATAGTGCTTAAAATCTGTCTGACCATTTTCTAAGAACTTTTTATATGTTCATAAACAACAACGCTGTCAGGGATGCCTGTTACTATAGACCTGCTTTAAAGGTGAGGATCTTGAGGAATAAAGCATTTAACTCAGGTGTCTGAGTCTGCGCAGCAATAAGTTGCAAATCTGTGTTTGAAACCCAGCAGTTTGAATCCAGTGTCTTTGCTCCTGAACAGTATGCTGTTGACCCATCGACACTGGCTTTCTCCCCAAATCCTTCCAACATATCTGTGAGGTGGGCATTGTCAATGCCACTTTACAAACGAGGATTTTGAGGTGCAGACAAGCTGAATGACTAATCTCATTTTCCAAAGCTCATCAGTAGAAACTGTCTGACTCCAAAACACATAGTATATTGCATCAGATCTGTCGAAAGAATGATCATTTTAATCACTTACAAATAAAGATTTCTTGATAATTACATCAATGTTTATTTGAAGCAGGGTAACATTTGAATTCAATATTTTGGCTTAAATGGTAGAAACAAAAAACTCGGTTACTAATGATCTGTATGAACTGTCAATTCTACTTTGGAACCAACAATTAAGATTCAAAATATCAATTATGTTGTTTCTCAGTAACACAATGGATCAATAACCTTCATTTTGTGTTCTTCTTAATTACTGCGTGGGGGCTTCTGCAGAAACAGTCTGAACCAGACCTTGCATATTAATCTCTGCACATAGTTCCTGTTCCTCACAATGGAGCAATCAGACCTTGATTAATGTCAGCATTAAGCTAACTGCTATCTAATCAGTTGACAAAATGCTGGTTTTGACTCTAGTTTTCATGGTTTGTTTGTTTCAGATGCTTCTGATTGGTGTTTGCTATGGGGAAGAACAGAAAAATAAGACATCCATTATTCATTGAAGTGAGTAGAAAAATTTTTGTGATATTCCCTCTGGCTTTAACTGAATGACAGAGCAGTAACTCAAGGTCTAAAAGTAAACCACCCCTCTCCTCATCCTGCTATTTTTTGAAGAATAGAGAATTTAAACCAATCATCCAATAAGCAAAATGTCCCTCTAGAATTTCACATCATGAAAAATGATACCACCCGCCATCAAATTGTCCATGAGAAAAACAACACTGAAAAAAAAAAGAGTGTGTATGTTTTTTTCTCTTCCTTGTATATTAGATTCCTTCAGATCCTAAGATCATTCTTTCTTCCCTAGTTAACAGTGGTACTATCTTCATCTATTTCCCTGTCCTTATACTTATCCATCCCTGCTTCCATTTTATCTCCACCCACCAGGCATCCACACTGGACAGTGATTCTCTCAACACATAGCTTCAGATCACTCAATTCAGATCACCCAGTTCTCTCCTGGCTCTCTGGCATCTCCCTAGAGTTCAGTGAGGGTATCTCAGGGGCCCAGAAGAGTCCGTGAGAGAAGCCCACCCAATTTCAGGTCACCCTTTAAATGTTTAGAATTGTTCTCATTTATGAGCAGCTCACTGGACAACCTGTGTCTTCTCATGCCATCTCCTTGTCTTGGTACATTTGGTTTCCTCCACCTGGAATCTCCTGACTCTGCTGGTTTGCCTAGAACATTCCATTTTGTCTTACAATCTGAGCTCAGGAACTGCTTTCCGATGCCGTTCTGATCCTCTAGACTGGCACTGTCCAAAAGAACGTTGTGCATGGAGGAAGTGTTCTGTAATCTGTCCTGCCTACTCCCCTAGACACCAGCCCCGTGTGACTGTCAAGCCCTTGAAATGTGACTAGAGCAGCAGAGGAATTGAATGTTTAATTTTATTTATAAAACAATTTTCATTATTGAAATAACCGTACATGAGTAGTGACTACTGCATTGGAAGAACATCTCTGGCTAGATCTACCTTGAGACCTACTTCCATTACAGCACTTTAAAAAACTGCCTCGTAATTCATTTACGTGGCATTCATGCCTCTGGTCTGCCAGCACCTGTGGGTCAGCACTGTGTGTTTGACTGTACAAATCCTTGCCACTAGCACAGTGTCTAGCTTAAATTAGGGATTCTTTAAATGTGGAATGAAAAGGTGAAAGGAAGCAGCATAAAGTAGGAAATGTAACACATAAAGGGGAAATTATAAGGGCTTTGCAATCCGGCATTTCGTATGCAGATCCATGATCTTTCTCTTAGTTGGTGAGTAATCTTTGTACATTGCCTCTCCTGAGCCTAACTTTCTCACCTATTTAATGAGGATGATGTGTAATTCCCCTTATTAGATTTGTTGGGAGAATTAAAGGAGCTGTAATATATGAATTGCGTACAAGTTAGTGAGTTCACATCAATCCTCCAAGATTCCTCAGTATGCATTTAAGTACTTATAGATTTTGATCTGAAGCATATTTCCATTACCTGAAATTCAAAATTCTAATGATAGAAATGTTTGAAAAAGCCACAGCAAGTAATAACAGATTGTAACATATATAGCCAAAAAAATACTTTTAAAAGGACTGCAGCTGGTGAGTTGCCGACCGAAGGAAGCACATGTGTGTTCCAAATTTCAATGAAACCAAATTCACCTCCACGTGGGTAAAAGTATTTGCAGAAACATGCCAAGTGACAGGTGGTGAGCAAGACCAGCATGACTAATTGTGGAAGAAAAGAGAAAGGCAGAGGGAGAGAGGCTGTTGGTGGGAACATGGTGATTTATTATTCACTGGGAAAAATGCAGTGTCAAGAAGTATAGGGTCTTGGCTGACATCAGCTCTCTGAATCAATTGAAACAGTTTTATTCAGGTGAGCTGCAGCCAGAAACAATTGTCCACCTTTGTCATCACTCTGTATGCCTAAGCACAAAACGAAGTGAAGGCTGCAATCAGCAAAAAGGAAGGAAGCCATAATCACCAAACAGCATTAGCATCTTGACTTATATGGAGAGAGGTAACACCCCTGGAAATGCTGCAATGATTTACATAAACAAACATGCAAAATACATGCAGGAAAATAGCCTCATCTCTGAATCCAAACCACTGATTCATCATGGCTCACTCTAGAGGTCAACTGGTGAACATCACTTTCCTACAGCTCCAAACCAGATTGCTACTTGAAGCTTAAGCGGAGTTAGGTTTAGAGAACCCCTTGCCCTTAATCTGATCCAGGGGCTTTAACAGTAAAGCAACCTTAGTAACTTGTAACGATCATTGAGTTGTTGAGCTTGAAAGTTGATGAACTCGAGTGTACTATATGCAAACCTGCACTTTCACTTTTATTTTTATTTTTTTAAGTTGAAGTTTATTGGGATGACAATGGTTAGTAAATGTACATAGGTTTCATTTTTCAAGAGGCTTTTCTTTCTTTCCTTTTTGTGACATTTCCATTTTCTATCTCTTTTCCTACGGACCAATGTTCATCATGAAAGGACTACAGTTCATTTTATTATTGTTGTTTTATGTCCTTATTTGCTATTTCAGGTATTTTTTCCTGTATGCATGCAGCTGAAACAGAGAGTTTGAAAGCAGCATAATAATTGCAGCTGAAGTCAGTTCAGACAAAAAATTAATATATATATATATATATAATATATATATATATACATATATACATATATATACATATACATATATACATATATATGTATATATATACATATATATATATATATATATCAATTATCTTTGTATGAGAAATTCTGCTAGCAGCTGCAAGGCATATTCAATGAACAAGATGCTCTTTCCCTATGCTTTTGGCAGAATTTCTAGGTATGGCTACCAGGAATCTTTGGAACCTGTAAATGCGAGCTTCCAAATCTGTGATTGTATTATATGGCAAAGTTGACCCTAAAAAATAGATATCTTGGTAAGCCCGGTCTAAACATATGCGGCCTGAAACACAAAGATCTTTCTCTGGCTGATGGCAAAAGAAGACACAGGTAGAAGTCAGAGAATTACAAAGCATAAGGAGTTGAGTCCATGCACTGCTGATGGCTTTGAAAGTAAAGGGAGCCACGTGCAAAAGTGTGTGGCCAGCTTCTCGGAGCAGAACGTGGTCCTCAGTAAGGAACTGGAACTCAGCCAGTAAGGAAATGGAATTCAGTTCTACAACCACAAGGCACCAGACTCTCCCCAAAGCCTCCAGCTAAGAGGCCGGGTTGGCGGACATCCTGATTTCAATCTTTGGAGACCCTCTGGAGAGGGCCTAGCTGTGCTCATCTGGATGACTGACCTAGAGAACGGTGAGATAATCACTAGAGGTTATTTGAAGCCACTAAGATTGTGGCAATTTGTTCCACAGCCATAGATAACTATGACAATATTCTTGTAGAACGCAGAGTTAGTTTAGCAGGAAAGGAAACTATCTGAGTAATGATTACAGTGCAGTGTGATATATGCTATTGAGGGAAGTCCACAAGAGCTGTTGTGGCCCTGAGTATAGTGGGGCTCACTCTGTCTGGGCATTTGGATGGCATTTGACGTGGCACTGAAGAATGTGTGAGAGTTTGGCAGCCAACGACAGAACAGGAATGCTATGCAGGCAGAAAGGACGGCATCCTCAAATAGTCAGGATCACAGACGGGTGCCTTGGGTAGCAGACGTGGAGGTGGAGATTAGTGTGCAGGAGTTTTCTGCTTTTTTTGTTTGTTTGTTTGTTTGTTTTTCTGTTTTTTCTTTTTTTCTTTTTCTTTTCTTTTCTTTTCTTTTCTTTTCTTTTCTTTTCTTTTCTTTTCTTTTCTTTTTTTTTTTTTTTTTTTTTTGGTTCAGGAGTGTTTCCCTCTGAAGATTGCTGCTTCCACTTTCTCCCTTTCTCATTTTCTCATCCTGAACTCTGGGTTGGGGAGGTGGATTTGAGTCTTGTCCCCTGACTCCTTGCTGGTCCATTTTAAAATAAAGACTTCTTTTCTACAAAGCCAATGACATACCCTGTTTTCCCGAAAATAAGACCTAACCAGAAGATAAACATTAGCATGGTTTTTCAGGACGCTCATAATATAAAATAAGCCTTAATGCGTCTTTTGGAGCAAAAATTAATGTACGACCCGGTCTTATTTCTGGGGAAATATGGTAGGGTTCATGTTATATTACGAGCATCCTGAACAATCATGCTAGGGCTTATTGTCCGGTTAGGTCTCATTTTGGGGGAAACACGGTAGTGTAGTCTGCTCTGCATGTTGGACAGCGAGCTCTTCTCTGTAACAAGTTCACGGCGAGTGGGGGGCTGAATCCAGGATGCGGAAGTTGGAAAGATGAAGAGTAAAAGAGAGGATTGGAGGTGCCTTCTGGCTGCCAGACATTGGGACTGCTTTCTCCTTGTAGATTGGACAGAGGTCTGCCCTCGAGTAGCTTGTGGATTGTTCAGGAAGTCAGATATTATTCAATAGCTATACTAATAGTGGTTACCATTGTGTTAAGTCTTCGGGAGGAGAGAAATGTATACTTTATGAACATATATAATCAGGCAGGGAGTGGATGGGCTATAGTTTGGGGGCTAATTACTAAAGGAGGGATTTTAGGATGGGGATGACTTTGATGATTACGACACAGGAGCCACAGGATGGGGGGAAACAATGATTCAGGAGAAAGGAAAAACCTATCGGTTAAGTTAGGGTGGAGGTGGGAGGGGGCATTTGTAACCACGAATCCCTGTGGGAAGGAAGGCCATCGGAGCAGCAGTGGCAGCCCTGACATTTGTCACCATGGAGCCCAGCAGAGACAGGGCCCTGCCTCTCTGAACAGCACATGCCACACAGCCTGTGGGAGACAGCCACGCAGTCCTGCTGGGCTGCTGCTGCCAGGGGCTGGCTTCCTGCAGAGTTTTCATGAAGGCAGAAGCAGTGGGAAGCTTAGACAGTGGGGAAGCTGTAGCTCTCAAGGTTGAGGGGCCATCTGGCAGGGATTCAGGATCAGATAGGGAACGTGTTCAAGTGACAGTGTTCATTCACTCAGCACACGTTTATAGAAAGCCTGGTAGGGGCTGATCCTGTGCCAGGCTCCCAGGCTCGGGTGTCCCCCAAGAGAGAGGTGTTTGCCGGTGGTCGGTTACCTTATGCACCCTGCTCAGAAGACGATGTTCTGGCTCTAATCCCTGGACTCTGAAGGTGAAGTTATTTATTAATAGGAATGGGGTCTTTTTAGGTGAAATCAAGTTAAAAATCTTGGGAAGAGATCCTCTTGGACATAGGGTGGGCTGTAAATCCAATGACTGGTGTCCTCACAAGAGAATGGAGAGGGAGAGGTGAGACCCCAACACACAGACACAGAGGAGGGGGCTTTGGGAAGATGGGGACGGACTGGAGAGAGGCAGCTACAAGCCCAAAGCACCAAGGACCACCCATGACCACCAGACGCTGGAGAGAGGCACGGAACCCACTTTGCCGACAGCTTGATGCCAGACTAACCCACCCTCTAAGCTTACATTCTAGTAATGGAGGCAACCGATAAGCAAATAAGTAAATGGCAACATATGTACAGACCTTTCTTAAGCTGCATTTAAGAGCTAATCTGGGGTTGTGATAAAGGAAGGGGTGGGAGGAGGCACTATTTGGAATGAGCTATTCAGGGAAGGTCCCCCAAGGAGATGACATTTGAGTAGGCTCCTGAGGGTGAAAGTGATAGTTCTGGGGAAGGCATTCTGGGAGGAAGTGACAGCATTGACAAACGTCATGAGTGGGAGAGGGCATGACATGTTCAAGGGACAGAAAGGAGAGTGGGGCCAGCGCTGGCAAGGAGGCTGGAGACAGCGGCCAGGCACTTGAAGGCCACATTGTGGAGTTTGCATTTTATTTTTCAGAGAAAAGGGAGTAATGCAGAAAGGGAGAGGGGACAGAGAAGCTGGCGGTTAAGTTTGGAGGAAGTCCTGACAACACAGGGTCAGCATTTGTAGAGCTAGCAGGAGTCAGAGAGAAGGCAGTTTGATCTTCCCAGACGAGCTTATAGCTGGGTGGGACTTCTGTCTGGGTAGAGCTGTCACTAACTGATTCTTCCAGTTCCTTCCTCCGACCCCCAGACAGGCAAGATGCTTGTGGACATTCATCAAACTGCATGTAATGAAAGGGGAGACAAATACAGCCATGGGGGTCAAACAATGCTAGCAAGAAGGTGAACAATCAACACATTTTTACAGACAATTACTAGAGTCCTGGGCTTAAATATTTACCAACGCAAGTACAATGATTATATGGCTTCATGCTTTTCCTATGGGGTCAATGTCAACTTTATGATTTTCTTTGGTGGGGGATGGAGTTGGAGAGAGGTTAGGGAAGATTTGATATGGCTTTTCAAGGGGAGGGGTGGGGCTTGGCAATAACTAGGTAGAGGAAGAAAGAAATGTATGTTTTCGTGAACCTACTGTATTCCAGTAGGCATTGTACTGGGCATTTTACATACAAAAAGCCACTTACCCTTTATAACCCTAGTGAGTTGGCATTATTAGCATTATTATATAAAGAATCTGACTTTCAGGGTGTTAGGTGATTTGTCCCCAGTCACCCAGAATGGAGCCAGCAAGCCCAGGGCAGCTGGACCCCAAGGCTGATGTCTTTCGTAAGACATCAGTACCAAGCTGTATGTCCTTCCATGCCAGGGAGAAGATACTGATTCAGTGGACCCTAAATCAGACACCCCTATATATGCCTCCCATTGAAGAGATTGGACTAGAGAGCTGGATTGGCTCAGGTTCATAAAATCCCAGAGTTTACCTATTCACATAGCCTGTGCTGACACATTTCCTACATCCAGCGTGCAAAATGAAACATGCCCGTTCCCTCTGTAACTGCTCTTGGGGTTGTAATTCTTATCTTTATTGCTATTTTTGCAAGGAGGAGTAAATCATTATGTGTGTATTTTTTTTGGCTTTTTTCCCCCTCTCTTTCGAAGTTAATCGAGTTACTTCCCTGTAATTTTTTACAAAGTAAATTTCCATCTACCTTTAACCACCAATTAGTCATCACATTGGGCTTTTCAGAGTTCTATTAAATCATTTGTCATAGATGCTGCCGATAATAGTTAGCTTAGGCTAAATGTTTCCTCGTTCAGAGTATTTATCACATCCTGTACTTGCCATTCCTGTGAAAATAAAAAAGCAGCGAGTGTGTGAACTCATTTATAGGAAGCACCAGATAATGAATGGAAAGAACTGGGCAAACTGCAAAGGCCTCTGCAGTGGGGCGGTGGTTATTACTGGCATCACAGCACTCTTTGGCCTGGTTTATCCGTGAGTGATGAAAGAGGCAATGATGAAGTGTAGACAGGTTCACTGTGTAGGAGAAAGATGGGATTTCATGTCTGGGAACCAAGGCTTCTTTTGACCTTGGACAAGTCACTGCCATGCCCCACATCTCAGGCTCCTCGCTTGTCAAGTGTGAATTGGAACCTCTACCCCACGGTGCTGTTGTGAGATTTAAATGAAATCGTGTCTGTGAAACACCAGCGGAACGGGATGCCTGGCCCGTAGCATTCAGTAGATTTGGGCTTCCTCTCACTAAAGGCACCCGCCCAGAAAGGAATCTCCAAAGCAATAGCTCGATTCATCTGTGATCCTGTCGCCCCTCATATCCCTGGTATTAGATCATGGATGGGTCTACACACTGGGACCTCAGACCTACCCCGTGAAAAAAACATTTTCAAATGTGCTCTTTGGGGTTTGACATTTCCCATTGTGCTGTCCTGGTTTCTGATCTGGTCCCTGTTAACCTACTTTGCTTCAGGGAGTGGCTGTTGGCACAGAGTTCATGTTCTCTGGTATCTAGTATCGACACAACCTCTGTTCTGGCTTCATGTTCTTTACCTATGAACTGACCTTCAGTGGAACATTCCATTACACTTGAAATAATACCTAAACAACTCTCAGCTCCTTACCATGGCCCACACACCCTATGCATGACAGCCCTGATGAGTCTCTGATTTCCCTTGCTGTTACTGCCCCCTGTTTTCATCTGGCTCTAGCAACACAGACCTTCCTGCTGACCTACCCACCTTTCTGTCCCTTGACCATGTCACGTCCTCTCCCGCTCAGGAAATAGCCACCCCCCTCCCACCTTAGCCCACTGGATCACTTCTTCTCTCTGCCTGGAACTCAGCCTGTGTGTCTCTGTATAATTTGTGCTTTTACCAGCTTCACATCTTTACTCAGACGTTACCCCCTTAAGGGAGCCTTCCCTCATCATCCCATCATTTCTTATCCTCTTGGTCCATTCCATTTGTCTCTTCCGGCCTTATTGTTGTGTTATATACTAACTGTATCTTCCGCCTGATTTGTCCCACTAGGATATGAGCAGTAAGATGGAAAGGATTTTCATTGTTTTGCTCGGCACTAGAAAAGTGCCGATACCTACGGTGTATATTACAGAGATTTGTTGAATGAAGGAATGCATAAACACTCTGGTACTTGGACTAAAGGGCATGGGACAAACATTCAGTGAGCTGGAAGCTGATCCCTTCCATACATTTGCTGTTTGAATGATAACCGCTTTGCTCCATCAGGTTGGAGATCTTTCCTATTTTACAGAAAAAAAAAAAAAAAGTAAAAAAGAGGTTAGGATATTCAGGTAAAAGGATGGCACATCAAGCACCTCACTTTTTCTAACAGTGTTCAACAAAGGCTTGTTTAATGAATATACATTTAATTCATTGCAGAATCCATGTGAGAAAACTATGTTTAATGTTCTGAGTGTTCTGTTTACTGCTATTGTCGTCGTCATCTCCATTGTCAAGACTTTAGGACTCTCATTCTCGGTTTGTCAAGTGAATTTGGATTTGTTCATTTCAAGGACACCTGGCTCTGTAAGAACTGGTATCATTCAAATTCATTTAACGAAAGGCAAGTGATTACACCCCACTTGAGTTTGAGTTTCTCTATGGGCATCTGATCCCTCACTGTCACTAGGCTATGGAAGAAACTAGAGGGGGAACTGAACATACATACAGCTTTCTCTAAAGGAGAGGGACCACTGAGTCCCAAAGTGAAGACTACTCGGCATATGGTGACCAGGTAGGGCTGGGACTGTCCCTAACAAATATGTGGTCATCCTAGGTAGAGAGGCATGAGGGAGAGAGCCAAAAGCACGGCCTTCGTAGTCTGGAAGATCCGGGTTCAACCTCAGACCCCTTGAACTTGAGACAGTGGGCAAATATGACCTTTCCAAGGCCATGTTAGTAAAGAGGGCATATCACATACTTTGTACACCTGTGGTGAGGAGTAAATTAAATCACTGGTGTAGAGAACCCAGTGAAATGTCAGCTTCACAGTTCATGCCAAGTGCATTGGAAACCACTATTGTTACCTAGTCCTGCGCTCTCCTTATTGCCACGAAGGAGCTGAGGCTCCAAGGGGTTATGTGACTTTCCCACAGTTACACAGAGCCATAGCTCTCATAAGGTCAAGTTCTACAGAATCCCCTCAAGTTCTCTATCATAAAGCATTGCTCTTTTATTGCTTTCTTTATCACAAGCCACTAACGCAGTGCTTGGTACATAGTAGGTGCTTGTGAAATAAATGATTTCATGCTAATAATACCAACAGTACCCTTTACAATGGGTTTCACTTCATTTATTCAATATAGATTTATTAGACTCTTGCTATTTCCCAAACCCTAAGCTATAGCCAGGGGATAACATGGTGGTGAAGAATAGATGCCCTTGCCTTCATAAAGCTTACACTGTATTCCCAGATTAGTACAATATAGATTGTTTTCGATGCTGGTTTCTCTACACTGTCTCTGGGAAACAGGAAATGAGAATGTTTGATTTAAAATTTTTCGACTCATTGCTTTTATTCCAAGAATAGTTTTTATTCCAAGAATAGTTTTTATTCCAAGAATAGTTTTTATTCCAATTCCTGGTCTTACACGTGTCACTGAGCAGAGATAATGCTTACATATCCAATACGATGAAACACATGGTTTTTCACTTTTGATGAATCCTGTACAGAGCAATTTTTAAAAAATCTATTATTGGATATATCTTTTTTTATTTTGTGCCAAAAATTTTATATAAAATGTTTTAAAGAAAAGCACAACTAAGACATGTAAACATGAAGCTCTGTTTTCATATTTCAAATGGTTCATAAAAACATTTAGCTCTTGATAAAGAAGCTAGAGTGCTCCCTAATTACTCTGAAGTGTTATTTCTTAAGCTAACCATACAGGGCAGCCACTTTAAGACACAAGACAGCATAAATAGAGTAGGCTGAGCCTGCACATTCAAGAAAGAGATCTGTCAGACAGCAGATACATAGTAAATACCTACTACATGCAAGAAAAGGTTGTAGGTATTGGTGAAAATAAGAGAGACCTAATCCTTGTCTTCAAAGAGATTATAATCTAGAGGAAGCAACAGAAACCAAACACGAAACCAAAACGAAATGATGAGGATAACATTAAGCCCTGAAGAGTGCTATGACAAAGAGAAAATGGATCTGCGTGTTAAAAAGTGACTGAGCGTGTTGCCTTCGCCTCACGGAGGAGGCTCTGAGATGACACTTGTGTTGGGACCTGAATGAGGAGAAGACAGTCATGTGAAGATCTAAGGGAGAATATCCAAATAGAAGGGACAGCACATACAGAAGTCCTGAAATGCATACACTCGGCATGCTGTTCCGGGAGCAGCAAGGCCACTGTGGTTGGAGCCTCAAGAGAAGGGAGAGTGTGGCTGGCGACCAAGTTCATGAGAGAAACAAGAGGGCGTGGTGAAGAGCTTGGGCATGGCTTCATGCAGGGAAGGTTGCCCTGATCATTTACAACGTTCTCTCTGGCTGATGTGTGCATAGCCGCCTGTAGGGCACACCCATGGAGGGCAGATACCAGTGAGGATGCCGACCCTGACTTGGGTGATGGATTTGGGTTTCCATGGTCTTGGTGATGAGAAAAGAAAGGATTTGGGAAGCATTCTGGAGAAATTGTTCCCAGAGCCTGCTCATGGATTGGACTGGTGAAAAATGTCAAGAACAGCTCCTGGTTTGGGACTTCAGGAACTGGCTTGATGCTGGTGCCTTCTGCTCAGATAGAAAGGCTCAGGGGAGAATAGATTTTGGTAGGAGCAGTGGTGATGTGGGGAAACAGGTGCTCTGTGCTGGGCCAAGCTAAGTTTTACGTAGATGCCATTAGGTTGCAGAGGAGAGATGCCGAGGAGGCAGTTTGCACCTGAACTTGGAACGCAGGGAAGTTATCAGGCTAGAAATGCAAACTTGAGAAGCTTCCTGTATCTATGGTATTTAGAGATGGGAGACTCGTGTAGGAAATTGTAGCTAGACAAGATGAGAGGTTTGGGGATAGGACCCTAGGCTCTCCAAAATTTAAGGATCTGGCAGAGGGCATGACACAGCATAAAAAGCTAAACAAGAAGGGTAATGGAGGAAGAAAACAATGTAGGACATGTGTTCTTTCACAATTTCCTTTCCTACTGATCCTTGTAAAACCCTGTGTTCTTATTTGTTCCCCTTGGTAGCTTGCTGGACTCATCCCTCACTGTCCCAGCTCTACCCGTAGCTACTTCAGTTCAGCACGTCCAGACCCTTTAGCGCTGGCTCGTTTCCATCTTCATTGATAGTCTTATGAACGTGTGGGTCTTGTGCTGACTTAGGATCTACTTCTCAAATGCTCACTTGGGAGATCTGTTAGTTTAAGAGAGCCGTGTGTACCTGGTCAGGGCTTGGATCACAGGTTCTCAGATACAAAGCGGGGAAAACGCAAAACACTTTCTATGGAAACGGAAAATCATGCATTTATGTTCATTTGTTTTTCCATTCAGTACGTAGGCCCTGTGTGTACTCTGGGGCAAGTAGGGACTGTGGTGTTAAGCTGAGGGTCTGCTCCAGCTTTGGTGCCTGAAGGGAGAGGTCATCTCTCATCAATGAAGGGCCATAGACCTCTGGCAGAAAGATCTGGAACAAACCTTTTTATGGTGCCTGCGATTGATTGGTATCCTTATTTGTCTACAGGTGTCCCCTCTTCTAGACTATTAGCTTCTTATAGGGTATGAGTCGTATGTTAATAACATAATAATGAAAATGACGACACAACTAACATTAATTGAGGGTCACACCTTGTGAGGCACTGTGCGATGAAGATCCCTATTTAATCCTCAAAACCAACTTAAGAGGCTGGTGCTATTATTATCTCCATTTTTCAGATGAGTAAACGGAGACTTAGAGAGTGGAGTACATTGCCAAGATCATAGAGGAAGTAAGTGGAAAAATTGCAAAATTAACTCAGTTTTCTCGACTCCACGCCTTCAGGTAGTCTAAGCACTGGCTTAAAATATAGTCCTAGAGTCAAAGCACATTGGCGTCTTGTTAAAACCACACATGTGATTCATTCACCAGGTCCAAGGTGAGGCCTGAAAGTCTGCCTTTCGACCCGACTTCCACGTAATGCTGATGCTGCTCATCCATGGACCACTCTTTTTTTTAAAGATTCTTATTAAAAATGTAGCTAACATACAATATTATATTAGTTTCAGGGGTACACCATAGTTATTCAACATGTATATGCTTAAGAAGTGATCGCTTTGGCGCCATGAGTTGGCTCATACAGATCCTTGCCTGTTTCTGGATGAGGCATACCAGCAGGGTCTCGTCCAACAATGTACAAATTGGCTCCTGCAACCATCCGCGCTCTGCAATGCCACTGGGCCTCAGTTGGTCCAGCATACATCATGGGAGATGGGAAGATGGCCACAACTGTTGTTTCAGGATTCAGGACGCCTTTGCAATTAGATTTTTTTTTTTCTATGTTGAAAATACAAACTTTTTTCCTTCCTTCTGATAAGCTATTGATCTATTATCTGTTATAATCTAAAGTATCCCTATGATCTGTGTAAGCCCTGAATGAACTTTATCCAATAAAATTAAACCTTTTGACTTCTTAAAAAAAATAAAAAAAAGTGATCACCATAATAAGTCCAGCACCCATCTGACCCCGTACCACACTATCACAATATTATTGACTATATTCCCCATGCTGCACATCACATCCCCAAGACTTATTTGTTTTATACCTGGAGATTTGAGTCCTTTATTCCCCTTGATCTCCCCCCCCCCTTTTTAATTTTTAATTACAGTTGACATTAAATATTATTTATTAATTTCAGGTGTAAGCATAATGGTTAGACATTTATATAATTTGAGAAGTGATCTCCTGACTAGTCTAGTACCCACCTGGCACTATATAGTTATTACCATATCATTGCCTATATTCCCTGTGCTGTACTCTACATCCCTATGACTACTGTGTAACTACCAATTTGTACTTCTTAATCCCTTCACCTTTTCACCTACCCTTACACATCCTCTCATCTGGCAACCATCAAAATGTTCTCTGTATCTATGAGTTTGTTTCTGTTTTGTTTATTTTGTTCTTTAGATTCCATATATAAGGGAAATCACATGGCATCTGTCTTTCTCGGTCTGACACTCCACTCAGCACAACACCCTCCAGGTCCGTCCATGCTGAAGCCGATGGTGAGAATCCATTTCCTTCCATGACCGAGCTATATTCCATTGTACAATGGACCACCTCCTCTTTATCCATTCATCCATGGGTGGACACATAGGCTGCCTCCACATCTTGACTGTTGTAAACAAAGCTGCAATGAACATAAGGATGTGCCTGTCTCCTCGAAGTAGCATTTTGGGTTTCTTTAGATAAATACTCAGAAGAGAAATTACTGGGCACTACTTTTTCTTTTTATAGCCTTTGTTTGAAAGTATATTTTGTATATACTGTCATGCAGGGTCTCCTGCGGGGTCTCAGCTCCCCCTCCCCACACAAGAATGCAGGATGTGGTGAGGCCAAAAAGGAACACCCACGGAGCCATAGGTAGGGGAGTCATCCCACTATGGTCTCACTGGACGCTGGGTTTACACGACGTGCGACCTGCTGTCTGCTTTCCTGCCAACTGACCGACTCTCCTCGACTCTCCTCCACTCTACTCCACTCTCCTCCAATCTCCTCGGCTTCCCTCCATAGTCACGGCAGTTATATTAGTGGCCAATGGCTCAATGGTTACAGCTGATGGCCATCTACACCTGAGCCAGCACCTCTCCACATGAGGCCAAGAGCCTGGAAACTGCTCTCTGGAGCTCTGTCCCCACAATACTTTAAGTATATACAATAAGCATTGTTACCTCAGCACTTTTTTGTTAATTTGTTTCCATTTTCATGAAGTATCTTTTTCCATCCCTTTACTTTCAGTCTGTTTGTGTCTTTCAATCTGAAGTGAGTCTCTTGTAGGCAGTATATGTAAGGGTTTTGTTTTCTAATCCATTTAGTCACCCTATGTTTTGATTCGAACATTTAATTCATTTACACCTAACATAATTGTTGATAGATATGTAGCTATTGCCATTTTATTATTCATAATTTTTCTTTTTATTTATTTTTTTTATCTTAAAGAAGTCCTTCTAACATTCCTTGTAACACTGGTTTGGTGGTGATGGACTCCTTTAGCTTTCCCTTGACTGGGAAACTCTTTATCTGTCCTTTGATTTTAAGTGACAGCCTTTCCACGTATATTACCCTTGGTTGTAGGTCTTGATTTTTCATCACGTGGAATATTTCCTGCCAGTCCCTTCTGGCCTGCAAAGTTTCTGTTGAGAAATCAGCTGACAATCTTATGGGAGGTCTCTTATCAGTTACTAGTTGCCTTCTTCTTGCTGTTTTTAGGATTCTCTCTTTGTCTTTAATCCTTGGTATTTTAATTATAATGTGTCTTGGTGTGGGCCTGTTTGGGTTCATCTTGTCTGGGATTCTCTGTGGTTCCTGGGCTTGTGTGTCTATTTCCTTCATCAGGTTAGGGAAGTTTTCAGTCATTATTTCTTTAAATAGGTTCTCAATCCCTTGCTTTCTCTCTTTTCCTCTAGTTGCCCTGTGATGCGAATGTTGTTATGCTTGATGTTGTCCCACAGGTCTCTTAACCTATCCTCATTTCACTTTTATTTTTTGGATTATTTGGCTATTCCAATTGGGTGTTTTTGCTACCTTATCTTCCAAATTTCTGATTCAAACCTTTACTCCATTAGTCTGCTGGTGATTTCTTCTAGGGTATGCTTTATTTCAGTTTTTGTATTCTTCACTTGTGACTGGTTCTTTTTCATGGTTTCTCTGTCCATTTTTATGCTTACTATCTCTCTGTCAAAGTTCTCACTGAGTTCCTTGAGCATCCTTATAGCCATTGTTTTGAACTCTGTGTCTGGTAGGTTGTTTGTCTCCATTTCATGTAGTTCTTTTTTCTGGAGTTTTCTCCTGTTCTTTCATTTGGGACTTATTTCTTTGTTTCCTCATTTTGGCTGCTTCTCTGTGTTTCTATGTATTAGATAGATCTGCTATGTCTTTCAGTTTTGACTGAGTGGCTTTATGTAACTGGTGTCCTGTGGGGCCCTGGCATAGTCTCCCTGGTCACCTGCTCCGGGTGCTCCAGGAGTGTCCCTTGTGTGGGTTTTTGTGCTCTTCTGTTATACGTGAGTCGTGATTGCTATTGGCACATCAGTGGGTGGAAATGACCCTCAGGCTGATTGGCTGTGAGGTTTGGCCACATCCACAGCATATGGGCTGCTGTGCAGGGTCCTTACCCTAATGAGTGGGATTCACCACAGCTGGCTTCGGTGACTGTTGAGACCGCCCATTGTGTGAGCTGCTTGTGGGACTAATTGGATGGTGCTCATCTGTGGTCTGAAGCCAATCTCCAAGTATGTTTGTTCTGGGGTCTCTTGGGAGGGGTTCCGGTGCAGGCCCAGGTCACCCACTGCCTGTGACTAGAAGTGATCTGCAGTTTTTCACTGCCTGTGTTAAACATGGAGATATGTGGGAGAGGCCACCTGCAAACCAAGGACGGCTGCCACCATTACTGGGCCTGGAGTAGCTTTACAAAAAGCCGTGTCTCCCCGAGGCCTGCTGCCACTTGCTAGCTCACTTAGCATTCAGCCACTGATAAAACCTTGTGCGGTAAGCAAGTTGGGTGAGGCAGGGTCTCAGGGAGTTTCTAGAGTGGGAAGGGTTGTGGTCACTAGGTTAATGTAGATTCTGGTTTGGTGCCAGTGCTGAGCTTGGAACTACTCAGAAAAGTCTCAGAGCAAACTGAGGTCATTCCCCACCTGCCTGGGGCCAGCTGACTCCAATAATTTTCCAAGAAATAGAGCAATGTGGGTGGGGCTGGCTGCTGGAGGAGAAAGTACCTCCTGTGTTGTGAGAGTTGGGTGGGGTGGAGTCAGCAGGGTAGACAGGGGAGCTCATCAGACCAATCAGTTTCAGATTTGGGCCTGTGGGAGGGTGGGCTCAACAGAAAAAAGATGGTGCTTGCCTGTCAGCTGCTCAGGACCAGGACTACACACAGGGAAAATGGTGACTGTCCTTCGGCCCTCTCCTTGAAGACACATACCTCAGTCTGCCCCTCGTATGCTTCTGATGTCCCCGAGTCACCATCCCTCCACTGGAGCCCTACGTGAGTGCCGGCAAGTATGTGAACTTGTGCCCGGGCTTTTTAAGAGGACGTCTGGGTTCTTGCCACCTTCCATCCCACCCAGATGGTAGGAATCTCCACTGTTTTTCACAGCCAGATGTTGTGGGGGGCTCGTCTTCCTGGCATCAGCAGTCCAGGCTGGGGAGCCTGGTGTGGGGCTGGGGTCCCTGTCTCCTCCAGAGAGAAACCTCCACAGCAGAGATATTCTTCCTGATTCTCAACTGCCACATGGAGTTTTTGGGTCATCCTATTTTGTCTCCACTCCTCTTACCAGTCTAGACTTGGCTTCTTTATATCCTTAGTAATGAAACTTCTGTTCAGCTAGGTTGATTCTTGTATAATTTAGTTGTAATTTTAATGTGTTCAGGAAAGGAAGCAGGCACAGTGTTTATCTACTCCACCATCTTGGATCTTCTTGGTGTTACTCCATGAACCACTCTATGAGTACCCAGATACTAGGAGCTTAGGGTATGCTCCCCTTGCACCATATTTGCTGTAATGTGGATTTTTAACAAATGCATATTGAGAGCCTGAACATGGAAAGATGGGACATGGATAGATATTTTCCTTTCTGCTTAGGGAAACTCGGATCTAAATGTACAATCTGACCTCAACATTCCTTAGCTCCCAAATAAGGAAGGAGATATTTCAGTTCTCTTGTTTTTGTGATTGGGTTATTACATAAGGCTGAGTAAAAATACATTTCAATCATATTTTGGCTAAAATTTAAATCTAGAAGTAGAATCAGTCCTAAACTGGGTTAAGAATCTTCCAGTTGGTACCTTTGTATATAAGATCAAGGGAACTACATCCAGCTTTCTCAGGGTTAACCATAAATTACATTTTGTGTTTGTACTTGGTAATTTATTTTCCTGCAGTGTTTTTCTTCCTGTTTAACCTAAAGTCCTTGCAGTCTTCTTTTCCTTCATGCTCCTCATAACATAGGCTAAGGTTTACCTGCTTTGCAAAAGGAAGAAAAGGAAGCACAGATAATTTAAGTGATTTTCATAAGGTCACAGTGGGAGTTTGAGGTAAAAGCGGGAAGTAAAATCTACATTCCTGAGTCCTGGCGCACTATCTCCTTACCCACACTGTTCTCTCTGTGTGACATACATTCTTTCTCAAGGATATAGAATGCTGATCAAAGAGATAGAATAACAACCTTAAAAACTTGAAAACAAAAAAGTTTTCTGAAGACTAGGTAATGACAAAACTCTGCTATACTTCTCCCATGAATTCAAGTGGGGCACTCAGTTCTCAGCCATGTCCTTGTGACTTGAGTTCAAAGTGATGTTTCAGCTTTCCCCCGCCCAGTTACCCATTGATAGGACTCATCTTTCCTCATACTACTAACCATTGCCAGGGAGTTTAAAAGAGGCGATACAAACAAAATGGCAGACACATGATGGAGCTTTTAAAATTACACTCCCACTAAATCGAAGGCATGTGTCTGATCCTTTAAAAGTGGTCCAGAGGCAGTAAGGTAGTCTGTCTGAATTAAGTTAACTCTGCCAAGCTCTGCACTGAGTCCTTCCTTTTATACTTCGTCCTTTGCCTTTGCCTTTTTTTTTTTTTGCATTTAATTTGGGTTTTTTTTATTATACATACCCACTATATATCATAGTTTCTCCTGTTAACAGCACCTATTCATGGTTTTGTTCCTGGCCCACAATCTCACTTCATAATTGGCTCAACACAGAGTATTGAAATATGGAAGCTGGAGGTTGGCTCATTGTAATCAGTCTGAATGTAGCACTTTTCGTATTGTACCCACCTCTTCCTAGCTGTGCCCCTTGACATTATTCATAAATAGATGTTTGAAGCTCTCTGGTTGGGGTGAAGACTGAGGGAGCAGCACTCCTTCACTGAGTTATGAGGGTCAGAGTCTGAACACACTGATTGGTTATACAGGGCAGCCAAGGGCAGTTGGACCTGGTGATCCAGAGTAAAACTAGCCCCAAGGGAGATCGTCAAGGGTCTTAGTAGATTTGCCAAACACATTGTCAGCCTCATAGAAACAAAAATAAAGACTGAAACAAAGTATCAGGAGCCAGGTAAACACAGGAATAAATCAGAAAACATGAATGAAAGAGGATGCAGGGCAAAGGCATTTGTGACCTCATGTGCACAGTGTTAGAGGACTGTGGCTGGCCAGATGGTACCGGGCTGGTTAGCCTGAGCCGGAAGCAGCATCTCAGCAGGGGTCAGGCCAGCTTTCTCCACTACATCATAAACTCCAGGTAGAGGAATATGTTATAGTTATTGTGTATATGCTGTTTAAATAAACAAGGCTCTTAGAACCCAGGGAGTGCTTAATGTATGCTGAATTTTGTTCTCTCTCTCATACATGTCCTGCTTCACCTAACAAACCTACGTTTTCTTTTGAGAAAAGATTCCAAGACATGACCCTCAGTGGAAAGATGGGTTCTAGTGGTTAACTTTACATGAAATTGATTTCAGGTTATGTGTGCTTTCTAAAACACACCTCTCCAGGTTTGAACACAGCCCTACCACTTGTTAGAATTTCTCTCTCTCTCTCTGTAAATATATATATATATATATATATATATATATATATATATATATGTATAGTGCCCACCTCTAGGAGGTGGCATATATGTTATAATTTATATATATTTTATATAAATTGTAATATGTAAACATATATATATATATATATTTATATGGCATATGTATGCCATATATTATAATTTATATAGCATATATATCTATATAGATCTCTTTATATCTATCTATATATATCTGCCTATCTATCTATCTATCTATCTATCATCTATCTATCTATCTATCTATCTGTCTGTCTGTCTGTCTGTCTGTCTGTCTGTCTGAGGGAGCCAGATTTGTATGCACTTGTGTAGCTGGTTAAGCAGTGTCTGCAAGCCTGTGTCTCATCCAATGCTGGGACTTGAAGCTCACAAGGAACACAGTCAGGAAGGAAAGATCACAGGCAGGCTAGAACCCACATGCATGAGATGGAACCCCACAATGATGGACTGAAACACTTGCCAGTTCTTGCTGGTTCTGACCTAGCAAGGGTGTCCTGCGGAAACCAGGGCCATTCATCACAGAGCAAAAGATACACCTGACCTTGGGGTCAGTGACGCTGAAGGTGGGACCAAAGGGAAGGCTGAGAATTTGCAGACACAGATGCTTCTTTGTGTTAACAAAGTGAGTCAGCTGGTTGGTGGTAATAATGAGTGTGAGCTATAAAATGGCTGCTGCTTCTTTTCCACCCTTCAGCATATCTCAGGAATCTTTCTTGTGGATGACCCTAGTTGGAAACACACAGGAAACAGAGTCCTGGGAACTGTAGTTCAGTCTAGCTGAGTGGACAGATGACAAAGCCATCACAATGACAGACCAAATAATGTTAGCTAATTTGGTAACACTCAAAGCCAATTTAAAGTTGTATCACCTGTAATTTAAATGATCCTTGTGACAGCCAATTCGAATTAGAAGACAAATCTTAGAATGGGAGGGTTTCTAACACTTAATGTGGGGATCATGAAGCCACAGAATTATCTTGCATTTATTCTCCATACTTCTAACCTGAAGGCAAATTAAACTTGAGTTCCGAAGCAGCCTAGAGCTTGTGCCATCACTGAAGGAAGTCGTGAAGAACCCACGCTCTTCTAGTTCTCTGTTCCATCATGTATAGTACACAGTTGTCATCATCAGGGTACAAGATAGCTGTTCCTCTCCCAGACATTGATGCCTTCCACCAGTCAGAAAGAAGGAGGTGATAAGGAAAGGGGCATTCCTATTGTTGGGTAAAAAGCTTTCTTAGAAATCAGCAGAAGACCACAGCAGTTGTCTCATTGGTCAGAACTGTATTAGCTGTGTACTCCTAGCATCAAGGAAGGCTGTGAATTAGAGTTTGGAGGGGGGTTCTTCTTATGGACATGCTACTGCTTCAAACAAAATGAGGGTTCTGCTATTAGGGAACAAGTAAGGAGAGGTGGATATTGGATAGAAAACTGGCCTGGACTCCCTTAGGGGAAAAGACTAGAAAAAAAGAAAAAAAACAGGGAGATGAGGCAGGATGTTTTTGAAAAAGGAAGAGTCTGGAGGCTTATAGCATGGTGGCCGTGGGTGGACATGGTTGGAAGTGGTGATGTCAGGATACATTTTGAAGGTAAAGCAATCGGGATTTGGAGATGGATTTTATGTGGAATGTTTGGATAAAAGACAAATTCACGAGCCATTCTTGATTTAGAATACGGTTGGGATGTTGAGTTGCCTGGACTCAGTGACAGTGTCCCAGGCGTCAGGACTCCATCCTTGCCTCACTTTCTTCCTCAGTGATGCAGCTGGACGCAAGGATGGCCTGACAAAAGCAAGGAATGGATCGCTGGTGTGTTGGTGATTGAATCTTAAAGACTGAAAGAAGGGAGCCCAGTCTAGGTGGGTGTCTTGGCTGTGCAATGGATGAAGAGTAATGTCAAACAACAAAGTGGGAAAAACAGGTTTGGGGGTACGGTAAATACCCAGCATTAGCTCTTATTGCCTGTGCCTGCAAATGGCCTGGCATCTCTGAGTCTTAGCTTTCTCCTTTCTAAAATTAGATTGACGTGTTTGTCACTGAGGTTGTTCTGAGAATTACTGAGGTCTTATATAAGAATGGCTTAACCTTCTCCCTTGGTTCCTGGCCTGGGTAGGTGCCCTCCTTTTTGAAGCCCAGGCAATGCTGATACCAGACTCATACAGTGTTTTGAGGCAATCTGATGTTTTGGAAGAGACCAGTCTTCACCATCAGACTGATATGGTTTCAAAAAATCTGTTTCTTATCAGTGATGTGACTTAATTTCTCGAAACCACAGTCTCACAAATGCAAACCAGAGATAATGGCACTTATATCATGGGCTAACTGAGAGCTTATTGGGAGAACTAAGTAAACTTTAATAAAATATAGCACAAAAAATTGTAGACCAAGACCTACTTACAACATAGCAGTTTCTTGTTTAACATTCATTTTTCCTCCATCAAGGTACATAGGGAGACATAAGCAGAGATAGATTATATGGCTTAAAGCTGTTGGGTTTTCTGGGATTCTGGGTTTGCAACCCAGGCCTGGTTGACACATTTTTGCTAATCCTTTTTGTTTGAGAAACTCTTTGTCTCATCCTGGAATCTTTCCTTACTATTATCTAGGTGGGTGGGTTCCCTTTGCAATTAGGGAATCTGATTACTTTCAGTGGACAGTAACCCATGAACCCATGATATGATGCAGTCAATGTGTTTTAGGAATCCCACAAATACAGTATGTCCTGGAATGACGTAAGCAAGAGACTCTTAAAAAAAAAAGAGGCTACAGGAAATGGAGACAGGGATTAGCCAGGAAGGAAGGGATGGTTTCCTCTTGAGCCAACTTTTAGTAGTGAAGTAATGAGTCATGAAAATAGAGGCCTTGTATTTTACATGACACACAAGAGACATCTCGCTATTCAACTGATTTTGGGCTGTCTGCACAAATCAGAAAAGCGGTGGTCTGCTCAGGCAACAGGCTGGCTTTGGTGTCTGAAAGGAAGAGTGTCAGGGACGTTAGCCGTGCCCTCCATTTAGAAAGGCTCCTGTCATCGGACTAATCACAGAGCCTTTTCCTTGTGACAAATGGGTAGTTTTCTTTAATCCCTGAAACCCTCTGATCAATTAACTGCTATTTAAGCCAGTCAAGGAAATTGAGAAATGGGGGGGTTAATTAGCTTTCAGAAGGTCACACAGAGTATCACCAGCAGCGAACCCTGAAAAGGAACTCAGGGCAGAACTGGTAGAGGTGGAAAGAGTAAAAACGATGTGATATCCAGCTGGTAACAAAGATGGGAACAGGCACCAGAAGATGAGACGCTCCCTGCCCCTCTCAGAAAACCAGAACATCCTTTCTGAGGCTCCTTAAGGGGACCCAAGTTTTCCTTCGAACAATCAACCCTTTTTCTTTGTGTTAGTGTTCTGAAGGCGCTTTTCACGGGGCACATGTTTGTCTCTAGCTTAGTACAATCAGTACAGGGCCTCATCAGCCAGGAGCTCTCAGAAGGATCTAGAATCCAACCTGAAAGAATTTCTGCTGGTGAAAGATGGGGCAATTTGAGCATTGAACAAAATAATGAATGCAATCCATCGAGGCATACTGAGTTCTTAAAGCCCTTGAGTTTATGATAATATTTTCCATTGGAAGAAAAAAGAAAATAAATCTTACTTCCCTTTTGCTATATACCCCACCCTTCTATAAAACCCAAACTCTCAGTACACTATTGGAAAGAAACCAGGCCACCAAGCCATTATTTAGAAATTTGGCAATTTGCCCCAAATAATTATGCATTCTTCTTGCCTTTACTGTCTGGATTTGTATTTAAGTATAATCAAATAGTACTATATGGCAAATAAAAGTTCTTCTGAGAAGAATTCAAGCTGAAGTGTGGATGAAATTATAAAATTATGAAGTTAGTATTTACAAACGATGAAAAAATAATTGACTCGGGATGAAACCATTGGAGGACAGGCTGATGGGGAACGTTACGTTGAAAGAATCGATAATTACCACCTGAACCCACTGTAATGCTTAGCAGCATTGATCTTGGCCCATCTCATAATTGTGGGCAAGATGGAGGACACAGCAGCACATGTGAGATAGTTTTGCCTAGAGAAGTTAGATTTTAATGTAATCAAAACCTCAGAACTAACTTATATATTCAAGAAAAAAAAGATTTTAAAAGCAGTTAAATACTACAATGATAAGCAAAGAGATGAGTAAATAACATCTGATGATCAAACTTCCCAAACCAGGGTTTTCTTGAGAGTTATATGGGGTGCTATTAAACTCTTCTTGGGGATTTGTGTAATATAAAATGCACTTCTTATAGGAAGGGTTGCTAGGAGATTTAAAGGGGATGTGCAGGAAACACTCCTGTAGGGTTTAGCATATGTCAGTGATCTTTCTTCACTTCTAGCAGTCATAACCAATACTGAGATTTTTCTGAGCCACACTAGTTATCCAAAGAGCAACATGACAGGTGACTGCTCGTTGATTTCTGATGACATGATTTTCATTGGCAATGTATGTGTCTATCTCTGCTTTTGACAATACATCCTCAAGTCCAATAAAGGTCATTTTGGAAATAAACTTGGTTTCTATCAAATTAAAGGGGATTACAACCTCCAGAAAAATCAATGCTGTTTTTTGGAATGGATTAACACACACACACACACACACACACACACACACACACACACAACACAGGGAGGGTTCCGATAATGCAGAGTGAAATTATAAACAGCATAAACGATATCCACGGGTTTTTTCCTAATGCTATAAATATTCTTGTTTCTTAATCAAACTAAATTTAAAATAATAATAATGAAATGAACCCAGAAAGGGCACATACTGTGTTTCTACTTAGGTTTAAAGTGGAGCCTTTGAGGAAAGTATCAACTGCTTTTCTCCTAATTAATCTGAGGTATTGCTGGAACTTGCCTCGTGGTCGTCTCCTTCTTTTATTTGGGCACCAAATGCTGTTTCATATGAACTTGTCATCACCAAGATGCACGTTCTTCTCAGACATGACTCTGAAAGAAGCTATTTCTGGGACACTGCGTTATTTCTGTACCTGTTGCTATTGCCGAGACTCAAGGTCCCCACTTCCTAAGAAACTTCCCAGTGACAATAATTTAGGGGTGGCACATATTCACAGACACCCAGTTTGCCCATCCCTCTCTCTGTGCCCCTTTATAAGGCCGGGCCATATGTGCTGCCTTTTCGAGGAGAACACTGGACTCTTTTTACTTCTTCAGGAACCGTTGGACACCGGAATGCCTCATTTTTTGTTACTTGATCCTGCTCTAACATCATGTGTTTGAAGTAAACTTACCTTGAGTGCAAATTCAAGATATGCTCTCAAAGATATTGACAATTTTTCCTCTACTTCCTCTCTTGCCTCATCTTTAGCAGCTCTTCCAGAGATAATCTTTCCTCCAGCTTCACGAGTTTATGAGCTCAGAGCCCCTTCAGAAAATTTCCTATCAGCTACCAAACTTCTATTTGCCCAGCTATTTGCCCAGCTATTTTTTTACTCATCCTGTGGCATACATTTCAACAAAAACCCTCCTCTGCGAAGTCTTCGGTATTAGTTTCCTGTGACTGCTGTAACAAACTACAAACTTGGTGGCTTAAAACAACACGTTTGTCCTCTTATATAATAGTTCTAGAGGCGAGAAGTCGGAAAGGAACATCACCGAGCCCAAACAGAGGGCCTAGAGGGGAATCTGTTCCTTGTCTTTTCCAGCTTCTGGTGGTTGCCAGCGCTCCTGGGCCTGTGACCACATCGGTCCGATCTTCAAGACAAGTGTCTTCAGACATCGGTCTCTGGCCCATCTTCACATTACCTTCTCTTATGTGTGTCAAATCTCCCTGTGCTTCTCTCTCGTAATGATACTTGTGATTATATTCAGGTCCTTCCTGGATCGTAAAGACTAATTTCTCCATCTAAAGATCCCAACTTACTCACCTCTGCAAAGGTGAGATTTGGATAGATTTATCCAAATAGAGGAACATTTACTCGTATAGTTTCCACGTGTTAGGACCTGATGTATTTTGGGGGCTGTTATTCAGCCTGCTTTACTTTCCCTGTTCTTTTTCTCCAACTCTAAGCTATCCTTCCTAGGCTGGATTATGAACCTCTTATTGATTTAAAACTTTGAATTTAATTTTATCCTGGTACATATGATGATGATGATGATGATGTTAATGATGACTAAGAGATATCAGTTGCTTACGGTATACTGGACACTGCTCTAAGAATTTCACAGGTATTATATCAACTATCTCATACAACCATTTTAAGATGTAGGTACAATGTTCACACTCATTTTTCAGATCATGGAACTCAGGTACCGTATCTAGGAAGTAGACTTATTGAGATGTGAACCCAGACAGTTCGATTCAAAGCTGTGTAGTGTTGCCACATGGCTATTGATTTACCTTCTGTCCTCCCAGTTCACTGTAAGGACCTGGGAGCTCGCCAACACCCCCAGCTCCTAGCACCCAGCTAATGCTCAGTGATATTTGGGAAATAAATTGATAAACAGATTCTAAACTGTCTCTGTCCTTATCCAGATATAGGCCTCAGACATATGTGCAAACCTTTCTGGGTCTCAACCATTTAATCAGGATCTTGGCGTTTGGATGACTGTTATGATCCTTGATGTTTTGTGAATAGATTATCTCAGAAGTCCATTTGGAGTCTAAACTCTGGCTGTTGGATTAAGGTGATTGATTCACTCGTTTCACGTTGTTGAGAATACCTTGCACACAAACCAGGGCCCGGTTAATGATTTATTACTCTGGGGGAGGTAACTTTTGAAGTAGAAATTATAGACTGTCCATGTCCCAAAAGCTTTGGAGGATTGCCAAAAGTATTGATAACATCTGTTTGCCCAAGGTGGCCAAGTCACTTTTACTGCTGGTGACAGAAACTTTAGCCTTTATGGAGTCAGTCCCTCAAAAGATTGTGTTTTATTCATTTACTGTCTGTCATCCCTGCAATATAATGACACAGAATCGTTGCACCTGGGTGACCTACCCACATAATCAGTGAATACTAATATCTCAATGCTTGGGATTGTGGATCCAGGTCACACACCCCTGTCCCATTCTGCCCATGGGTTAATGAAATGTGAATCAAGTAAATTTAGAAAGTAATCTCAGATGTAAGCATTGCATGTATGCACACACATCTGGTGCCTTCTACACAAGTCACTTCATAAAGCCTCTCTGAAATACCGGCATGTGAACCTTCTAGACACTCATACATATTAATTGATAATAAAGGGACAAGTGGAAAAGTTATCAAGAGCCCGGTGTAGTGATGCCTTGGTCTCTGAGAGCCGTCAGAAACCCTCTTCAGTTAGAATAATAACCATGGAAGCAGGAACCAAATAAAAGACTGTAGGCTAGACTCAGAATGGAGCTGCACGTGATCAGATTTCATCATCATTAATGTGTATTATGGTCACGTGCCCAGTGACGTGTAGTGAAGAGAGAGGTGCTCTTTTAGTGGCACAACTGTCTTTTGTTGTTGCTGTTGTTGGGGTTGGGGTTCCTGGTAAGAGGGGGTGGTTGCGCAACCTCAGAAACTGCTCTCTGTAGTGGAAACAGCACAGGCCTGTGGAGGCAGGCAGTCTGGGTTCCCATCGCAGGTACTGCTTATTATGAGCAAACTCCCCGCCATCTCTCTCTGCAAAGTCAAGGAAGTAATGTCAGGTTCAGTGGAGACGAGGTGGAGAGATGAGAGGATGGCCAGGGGATGCAGTTCATGTGCCTTCCGTGCACGTACTGAGTTTCTGTAATAGGCTCTCGAGGGAGAAATGTTTCGAGAAAGCCCCCTTCGCAAACCCACAGAGAAATCCACTCTTACAACTGCCAATGTAGGCTTTGGCTCCAAATCTGAATCTGTATATTTTTTAATCTTATTTTTTGTTTATTGAGATTTAAGACACATACCATAACATTTACCTTTTTAGAGGGTACGGTTAAATGATTTTTCATATATTCACAAAGGTGTACATTGATCATCACTAATTCCATAATATTTTCATCATCTCCAAAAAGAAGCCCTGTACCCATTAGCATTCACTTCCTATGCTTCCCTCTCATCATTCCTTCGCAACCGGTAAATTTCTCTCTCTGGATTTGCCTGTGCTGGATGTGTCAGATAAATGGAGTTATACAGTAAGTGGCCTTTTGTGTCTGGCTTTATTAGCATAATTATTTTCAAGTTTATACCATGAATTAAAACTTCTTTCCTTTTTATGGCCAAATGATATTCTACCGTATGGGTACACCACATTTAATTTATCCACTCATCTGTTGATGAACTTTTGCATTCTTTGTACTATTTGGCTATTACAAATAATGCTGCTAGGAGCATTCCTGTACAACATTTTTTATAGACATAGGCTTCTAATTATCTTGGATATACCTAGGAGTGGAATTGCTGGGTCATATGGTGTGGTAGCAAGCATGATGGCCTCACAAAAATATCCATACTCTAATTCTTGGAAACTGTGAATAAGCTATCTTATGTGGCAAAGAAAAATTATGCCTGCAGATGGAATTAAAGTTGCTAATCAGCTGACTTTGAGATAGATTATGCTGGGTTAATGGAAAGGGACCGATGTAATGGCAAGTGTCCTTAAGCCAAATGGCCTCTAGCAGCAGGAAAAGACAAGAGCATGGATTACCCCCTGTGGCTTCCAGAAAAAAATATAGTCCTGTCTACACCTTGATTTCAGCCTCGGGAGACGGATGTCAGACATTAACCTTCAGGATAGTAAGATAATAAGTGTGAGTTGTTTTAAGCCACTGAATTTTACGTGTGAGTTGTTTTAAGCCACTGAATTTTGGTCAGTCACTTATTAGCACCACTTGGTAATGCCATCGGGGCAGCTGTGCTACCCAATAATTGGCGCTGATTATTTTTTGCCGAATTCCTTGTGGGTAGGGCTGTTGTCACAGACCAAGCTCTGAGGCAGGGCAGATAAAGATGGGCTCTGAGAATGGAGCTTTTCAGAGAGCTTCCAGGCAGAACAAATAGTCATAATCCGCAGGGGTAGGGTTTTGGGGGAGGTCCGAATCTGTGAGTCCCCCTTCCATGGCTCATACAAGGCTGTTTTTCACAGTTACTATAGCTGCAAGACTGTTGGTTTTCAAGAGCAGGGGAGAGGGTGATGTATTAAAACAATTTAAAATGCAAGAGGCTCTTTGTTCTTACTAGATTCAGCTGTTTTCCCTGAATAAATACTCCTTTGATTATTAAAAGCCCATATTCTGAAAAGGTAGCTTCTAACAGATTTTTTTTTTTTTTTTAATTTCTGTGCCAGTGTTTTCATTGATTTTTAGAGGAGTAGATTTTCAGAGGCCCTTTCCCTACCCTTCTGGATTTTTCTTTTCTGGATTTTCACTCTGGAGAGCTGGGCAGATCAAGAATGGGCCCCAAGTCATGTCCCTTTAAGCATACGTTTTTCTCAAAGCATATCTGAGTAGCTCGTGGCTAGCCCCTATTCCCAGGAGTTCTATCCAGGTACTATGTATTCTTCTAGATCAGGGATGTCCAAACTTTTTTCAACGTTTTTCACCAAGGGCCATATGCGGTAAAACACACAAATAGCCAGGCCACTCACTCAAGGTGAAGTACGTATTGCCTCACCTGGTTTATTTAAGTAAACTAAATATATTTTTGGAATTTGCTGTGGGCCAATTAACAATGGATCATGGGCCGCAGTTGGCCCCCGGGCCGCAGTGTGGACACCCCTGTTCTAGAACTTCCTGCTTTAATGCTGCTTCTTCCCCTGAATCTTCAGTCCAAATCACATAGCTGTCAACTAGGAAGCCTCTTCTGGGCCACACCTGGGCCTCACTGGCCTCTGAGAAAGACGGAACCCTGCAAGGACGGGCACTTTTGCTGCTTTTGAACACCCCGTACAGATCTCTGCTTTCTTGGGGGCTAAGAGTCCCCAAGGAGCCTTTCTCTGCCAGCTCCCACCCATTCTGTGAAGCAGCTCTACCTGACCTCTGGTAGGTCTCTTTCCACTCTGGTCTTTGAGCCAGAAAATTTGGCTCTCGTCCTGGATTTGATATCTGCTGGTTTTGATGTTAGACATGTTTTCATACTTCTCAGGAACTGATAAGCAAATGGCAATAAAACAACTTCGTCACAGGACAATTGGGATATTATCTATGATAATTTATTGTAAAGTACATTCTGTCATCTCCACATCATTTACCAAATGATTTTAGGTTGTAGAAATCCACACACCTCAATATTCATTTTGCTAGAGCTGTTTTTCTCCAGCAGTTGTTCTGGAGTTCTTTCTAAAGATTAGTTTTGGGGGAAAAAAAAATACTTGTTGTGCTAAGTTTGAAGAGGATTCTTAAAATAATTTAAGTCCATTCTAGGTCATTTGGAAGACAACTTAAAAATTACATACTCCGAGCAATTTCCTTCCTCATGCTTGTGTGATTTTATTGTGTTACCATCAAGTAGTATTACCTTAATTGTGGAAAAACAACCAAAGTGGAATTTTACATGGAAATGATGCATTTATTTTAAATAAAAAACAAATATCATCACAACTCATAACAATAAGTTGAATAGAGACAAATGTCGGAAGAATTGGATTATTAAATCACACCCACATGATAAAGATAATACACACACACACAAACACACACGTTCACTCACACTCACACTCACATTCTTTGCCAAAGTAGCCATCATTGTAGTCACAGTTCAAACAGCACTTTAGTTTCAGCAAAATGACATCGACTGATAATGGGAATCTGAGGTTGATCATTTGGATTACAATGGTTTTATAGTTTTGTCTGTCATCACTTTGTAAATCTTTTTAGATCTTATATTAGTATAAGAGCTACAGACATAAGGCAATTATAATGAGTTTGTAAGTACCCATATTTAAGTTGCATTATGATAAAATTATCCAGCCAGCACTAGGGGGTCCAGCGAGAATGTTCTTCTTGCAGATGGAATCTGTGCATTACTCAAGTTTCAGAAATGCGGCTCTGGCTTACAAAAACCAGGCAAACTCAGAGGGAGCCTGAGAGGAATTTCTATGCAGGCCAAGTTGTACCTGTAGGTACAACATGAAGAGATAAGAGAGATTTTCTTACCATGAAAGACAGAAACCTGCAATTACCAAAAGGCACATAAAAACTCTTGGGAAGAAACTAATTAAAAATAACGAGGAGAGGGTGGTTTACTGAGAAGAGACTCAGTAAATTAAGAGAACATTTTGGGGTCCTATTTTCAAGAACGCAGTCCCGGGAGAAAGAGCCTGGGTTTAAAATTCCATTTCTACCCCCTGCCTTTCAATAAGTCCCATTGGCTGCATAGTTTCATGTTCCTAAAGCCTCAGTTTCTTCAATTTTAAAATGTTTTCTCTGCAGATTTGTTATATGGGTCAAACAAAATGACAAAAGTGAAACTTCTCTATGAGCCACTAGCCCTGTGTGTATGATAGTTATGCCGCTGTATTCTGTTTTCTTAGATGTTCACAAAAGGTCCCTGGAAATGTTTCTAATTCTTTACAATTGAACATCTCAGCAGGAAGATAAAAAGCCCAAGAAAGCTCAAGGTCAGTGAAATAAGCGATTCTTGCATCTAATCTAGGCCGAGATCTTGGCAAATGCAGAGTTGATGTATTCTATAAAAACAAAACCTTAGAGAGATGGGTTTAGGCCAGATCTCTGGCTGGGAATTTTGATGTTTTTCCATAGATTTTTCTTTTTGTTAATCACAAAGTTTCTTTTATAGATTCAAAAAAGTCCACATTCCTCAGAGGTGTACACTCATATGGTCATACATGTGTTCACCTACAGAAGCATCTTGGCCCATCCATGTCTGAGTATTCACATTTCCACAGACACAGCTAGTAATGTGCTGACACATGCACCAAACACCTACACACATGCCCTGCTCACTCTCAAGTGGATCCAACGCCCACTAACCAGTGACCAGAGACTCTCATGGTCAGTTCCCAGCATGCTTTACGCGTGAGAGGCAGACATGTCCTGGTCTCCCCATCTCCCAGCGTGTATCTCACCCAGGGGTGTCCTGGCGTCCCGTTCTTTAGATCATCCTTTGGAAGCATTTGGGAGCCGCAGCAACAGTGGGTGTGAAAGTCAGTCATGCTGAGAATTGAATTAGGACCTTGGGCAAATGACTAGCTCTGTCCGAGCCTCAGTTTTTTTGGTTGTAAAACATCCGTAGTAAAGATGTCTCGTGGGCATGAAAGCATTATGTGTAATGACTTATGTATTTCCTCTATGCCCTTTTGGTTCTATTTAAAGTGACTTTGTCTTTTTTTTTTAATTTTTGGAATCATACATAGATGTGAACAGTAAGAGACACAGAAATCTTAGAAAAGTCAGGGAGAGGTCCTCATGAAGACAAGTGCTGGGACAGAACTCACTCAAAATGGCCCCAGTACCCTCAGTTGGAGAAACTTGTGGATCTTCTTAATGCTTATTTGTTATGGGCTTGTTCCTCTTCCTACCGGTACACATCTTCTCAGCCCTCATGTCTCTAGCGTCAGACTTTTATGCTTGCCCTCCTTTACTATTCTCTCCTGATTTCCCTGATCTCACTAAATAAGGCTCTATCTAAAGCCATTCTCTCGCCTTCCAGCCCCATTGTAATAGCTGTGGTCTGTCCATGTTGCCCAATTTCACATTTGTGAGAGGAATTTGATGTCGAGACTCATCTTTTTCACACAGGGTCATATGGATTTAGCTTTGGAGTCCCACAGACCTCAGATAAAAATCTAGCTCTAACATTGATTAAGTCTGTGACCTTAAGCAAGTTGTGAAACTCTCAGAATCTCAATGTTCTTAGAGTCATACAGGGATAATTATGGTTCGCACTCCTGTTGTAATTTTGTGAGGAAAAAAATCAGATAATGTATGACAAGTGCTTAGTCTAGTACAGCGTATGTATTGAGCCATGAAAAGGCACTAAAATACCATTAGTGTCAGTTCTGGCCATAGAGCAGAGGTCAACCTAAGAACGGAGTGTCTTTTTGTCAGGTGCCCACCCTTGGCTGGTTAGTCACAGCCACCGCACAGCAGAGGCCCTGGGTCATTCCCGAAGACAAGAGTGTCAGCAGGCCAGGCTTCCTGTATCTACATCTACTCAAGAGATTACGGGATTTTTGTTTCCTTTAATGCTACATAAATATAAGAGATAATGTAATCAAATCAATATATGCATGGATGACTATAAAATAACTTTGGCAAAAGCCATTAAAACAAACAAACAATCAAACAAACAAACAAAAAACTTTTCTCTTTCCCCTTAACATATTCACTACCAAAAGAAAAGGGCCTGCCGAGAAATATTAAGGAGACATGCACAGGCTGTAATGGATCCTCTAACCAAACTTGGGGACTGGATAGCAGAAGGTGGAGTTCTCTGGAGGTGATCACATAAGATTTGAAGAGTGAATAAAATGTATTTGGGTTAACAAATGTAGCAGTGGGTACAGGGTTACTTTCCAGGGAGACAATGGCAAGTTCCAGTGCACCCATATTATTGGCAGGTAAACACCTGTAGTTAGAAATGGGGAAACCCATCCCGCCCACTCCAGTTTTCCTCAAAAAAGTGGATGATTTCAGTTTCTCGAGTATATACTCATATATCTCCTTTAACGAGGTAGTTGGGTTCAGAATCTGGTTAACAATGACCATTTTGAAGAATTTACTAAGTATTTGCCAAGGGTCCAACCCATGGTTTTGACCCATCCTTACCCATTATTCTATAGTCTACAAAAGGAAGCTTCCAGAAAAATTCTTGATCTCTGATGCAGTCTCAACAGGAACCCAGGCTGCTTCAAAATAGCCTTGAAATATTTCTGGGCCTTGCAATGGCAAGTCAGATGAAGGCTCAGAAGACTTGTACTTCCCCCCTCTGCGACCACCATGAACCTGAGCATGGCCCCAGCTGTGTAGTAGGCAGGTGGAGGAACCCCTCCTTGATGTGGGGTTTAGAACATAACAAGCGTCCTGGAGCAGCTGTGCTTGGCTCTCATGTAAACCTATCCAACAGGTATGCTTTTATTCTTCAGAAAAGCCAAACTTGAAAGATAAAGAAGCAAAAAGGGAATATTTGAACAATCATGTGTCCCTGCCTTTCCTAATGAAGGGGCATTCACATTTTATATTTGCTTCACACATTTTTGTTAATAATAGAATATCACCATGAAGCTGATGTTTATTGCTCTGTCCCTTTCCTTATCATCCCTTATTTCTCAAGAGCTAGTTGCTAAGATGAATTCAGTGCGTCATTTATCAGTCAACTATTTATACCTTGAATCCAAGGTTAACCATTGTTAACCAGATTCTGAAGCTTAAAATTTTTTATGCAAATATCACCATACAATGTTTATCTTTCTGTAATTAGCTTTGATTGCATTCCACATGATGTTTTTAAAGATCTATGTTGGTGTGTATAAATCTAATTCATTTGTTTTAATTGCTGAATTGTATTCTACTGATTAATATTTAAGTTGGGTTTTTAGATTTAACCTACCGTACCTGTTCCCCAATCATCCAGACATTGCATATTTTATAGGACTGCACAGACTCAGATTAAGGGATAGGAAAATGTGATATTGAAACACCCATGGTTCTCTAGGGATGAAGACCGCTTTGTTCCCCTTTTTGAGTCAAATTTACCATTCTATACACTTTTTCTTAGGCTGAATCTTCATTTTATCCATAGTAATTTTTTTATTAGTTTCAGATGAACAAAGCAACATAACGGTTAGACATACACACCCTTCACAAAGTGATCACTTCCCCCACCAATCTACTATCACTCTGTTACAATACAATTGACTGTATTTCCTATGCTGTACTTTACACTATGTGATGTGTGTGTGTGTGTGTGTGTGTTATTTAATTATAGTTGACATTCAATGTTATTCTACATCTGCCTCAGGTCTACAGCACAGTGGTCAGACATCTACGCAGTATATGAAATGATGCCCCTGATAAGTCCAGTGCCCATCTGTTACCCTACATAATCTTTACAACATTACTGATTATATTCCCCGTACTGTATTTTATATCCCTGTGACTATGTTTTATGTTGACTTATAAGGCCATAGAACAACTCCCTTGATATTTCCATATGCTCCTGAACCCCAGAAGTAGATTTCCATGGTTTGTCCCTACAATTTACCAAACTTTGTTATACATGCCAAAAATCAGCAGCAAAAGGGAGCAGAACCCAGATTCATGAAAAATGCTTCCGAAGTGCCACTCTTTTTCATTATCCATTTAATTGTTTTCTGCCCTCTACAGAAATTGCCACGTACAAAATTTATTTTATAAAAGACTCAATGTCCTTTCATTTCTAGAAATGAGAATCATAGAACTGATAATGTGACATTTTTGCCCTGGCTACCAGGCAGCTCGACACAAATTGGTTGTGGAATCAATGAGGCAGAATTGCAGCCTTTTCCTTGGTACTGAAGGTTTACTTTGGCTTCATTTAGCATTTTCACAACATATTTCAAAGAGGGGAAATCTTGGGCTTGGAAAGCAAGAGTTCCTTTCCCAGGATCATATAATACACATGGCTGAATGGAAATACAGCCTGAGTGTTTTCCTGCAAGGCCAGTTCCTGTAACCACTAAGCTCTTTTAAGTCAGTAAGGTAAGCAGTATTTTAAAAAATAATAATTGGACCAATGATATATACATATATATATATATATATATATATATATATACATATATATATATATATATATATAAATTATTATTTTTTTCCAGTTACAGTAGACACTGGATATTATTTTATATTAGTCTCAGGTGTACAGCATAGTGGTTAGACATTTATCTAATTTATGCAGTGATTCCCCCTGATTAATCTCGTACCCACCTGGCAGTATACAGAGTTATTGCAACATTATTGACTATATTATTATTTCTTATCAGCATTTCCATTGATACAATCATAGAGTTGGGGTCTGCATTGTGTTGTTTTCAGTAATTATTAACTTAGGAACTATAACTTGAAAAAAGATTTGTTCAGGCCAAAGACACAACAAATAAAAGTATACCAGTCCTTATCTACTACTACTAGTGATTGTCAGTTCTCCTTGCATACACCCAGTTCTTCTCCTTTGTCAGGCCAAGACCAGAAGAATGTTTGGCTGCACGTGGCAAAGACCCTCAGACGGCAGAGGGAGAAAAGGTGACTTTTTCTCCAACTGGAGAAGGCTTGTCTCGGCCCAGCTGAGGCTGTTTTATTCTTCAGAGGCCAAGGCCATCGAGGGCTTAGCTTCTTCCAGTGGTCAGCAGTCATGTTTCTAGATAGCAGGAAAACAAGGTCTGACCAGACCTGTCTCCACTTATTTCCTTCTGCCTGCTTGGTCTTTCCCTTCTTGTTTTCCCATATCTACCTTCCAAAAATCACTCTAAATTTCTAAAATGGCTTCTGCTCTGCTTGGTGCAAGCTGGATTTTCCCTAGTGTCAGGCAGTCACTCACCCAAGACAAACTATGAAAGCTCTTGTGTCCCTTTGGTCCTTCCTCAACACATCACCTGCACAGGCTGAATTCTTTTCCTGTCGGTAATTCCCAAAGGAAATGTCCATACCAGTAGCCTCTGCTCTGGACCATCAGACATATTTGGGTCTTACTCCCACTATCTTTCATCTGATAATCTCCATGTATCTTTAGCCTATTTATTCCTGGTTTCACAATATTTGGTACTCAAATTTTGTTCTTATCTATTACATTTTTCTTTCTCTTTATCCTGATTTTGGCTCGGCTCTTCTGGACAAGATTTATTTGACTAGATCTACTGTTAACATCTCCTCCATTTGGCAAGCTCTGAGTTGACCCTGCTTAGGATTCTGTCCTTGGAAGGACCTCTCTCTTGCATATTCCCTAGGATGATCCTGGATAATCTCTTTTTAGTGAAAATAAGAGGCAATTGGCATCATGAGTGAGAACAGAAACTCTATAATTCAATTTAATCTCAATAAGAATTTAATAATTTGGACACCATTTCACAGAGCCAAACAAATAGCAAAACATAAACAACACGTTATCTAGATGATAAAAAAATATTCTAGAACAAATTACATATTGTTACAACCAAAAATTCATGTGGACATAGCAAAATAATTGGGGCAAAGTGAGGTTTAGAGACATCTGGCAAAATCTTTCTTACCGTACAACACGTCTGCCTTCCATTTTTGCCCCCAAAGAGACCATTGTTTTAACACAGCATTTATTTAGAGTTGTATTTCATTTGGCTCTCTTAAGTGCAAAAACAGTTACAGACACACATCCATATTTTATGACATCATTGTTTTTTCTCTCCAGAGAACTGGCTGTTTTGATGTCCAGGGAGAATGGAGGTCAACATTGCTTTGAACAATCCCGTTGTTCGGCAGGCTTTGTGCTGGTTGTGCTGCACAGGAGGGAGTGTGGCCTAATGCCTGAGGACCTGGGTGCTGGAATCTGCTGCCTGGGCTTGAACTCTGCAACTGCCCAGCTGCATGACGGTAAGTTACTTCAGCAACACGTTTCTCACCATCACATAGGAATCATAGGAACTACCTTGGAGGGTTTTATAAGGATGGGATGCAATTCTTCAGGCCAAGAGCCTAGAACAATGCTGTGAAATAGTCCGGACCCAGTTGATTTTGTCATTTTTAGTTTGTAAGGGAGCTAACCACTTTTACATGGTGTAAAAGGAAGAACGTGGGCTCCACAATCACACACATCGTTCTCTCCGGGTAACGAGCTATGTGACCCCTGTCGAGTTGCTTTTTGGAGTCTCATTTCTTTCATCTGTAAAACGGGGATAATCACACATATTTTGTAAAGGTTCTTAAGTGCGATCATTTATGTAGAGCTTCACGCACAAACTAGATGTCTGACAAAGGTTAGTTCCTTTTTAGCTTCCCTATCACTGGAAAACCAGTAGAATAACTGGAAGAGGGAGAAAACGGGGCCCTAATAAGGGCATGTTTTATAGTGAACAGTGCACTCGCTGGATTTGTTGAAGTGGCTTGAAACCAACTCTCAGGGCTGCCTACTTTGCCTGCTAATGCTCCTCCTTCTTTCTGCCACATGTCTGGGTGCCCAAAACCGGGCACTCTCCTAAGAGTGAGATGGGAAATTAGAGCTGGCGAGTCCTCTTCTCTAATCTCAGATTCCTCAGAAAGGGGCCTACACAACCCCCAAGGAGTTGAAGCTAGGAGTGTCTCTGCACGTGTCTCTGCGTCTCTGTCCGTGTGGGACAGTGTCCAACACCAAGGCTACGGTCTCAGCCTCTGCAGTCAGCCAGCTCCGGACTGAAGTCCCTGACAGGAGACCTCGATGTGTGTGACCAAGGGGAAGTTGTTTAACTGCAACTGAATAATAGCAAGGATGCTAATACTTATCTCAGAGGATTGATATGATATGAGACAAAAGACGCCAAGTCATGACGGTTGGTGTGGGCTACGTGCCAGGGCAAACAGATTACCATGTGTATCACCATCATTATCAGTCTCTCTGTAGATGAGCAGAGGTGGGTCTGTGGCTGCGTCTGCCGCAGTGATGTGGTTCTGTGGGTGGCATCCATGCGGGTGCGCACCTCCCTTTTCTAGGAAGAGGAGCTGCCGGCCCTTTCCTGCATATCCTGTGTGACAGCACCACAGGCTCTGTCCACGCTGAGTGATTGCATCATTGAAGAGCCATTCTCATGGGCACTGGCCAGGAGCTCACGCTACCTGACCAGGCAGTGGGGTGTCATGGAAAGAGGAAGAAAAGTGGCTCCAGAAACAGCTGGTTCCATTCTCAGTTCTATCCATGAGTATCTGTGGAACTTGGACTGAGTACCCTACCTCTGTGAATCCCCGTTTTCTTATCTGCAGACTAGAATGATAATATTGATCTCCGTAAAGTTTATTCACAGATAAATGCGACTACGCATTTATAGAACCAAGAGCAGAGACCAGCATTCATTGTAATCAATCAACAAACATGTATTATGCTCTTATTGTTTGCCAGGCACTGTGCTGGGCTCTTCGAGGTGACAGCAGAGAAGAGGTGCCCCACTCTTTTGGAATTTGCAATTACTGGCATGTGATAAATGTAAATTAAGGGAAAGCGAAAACTTTCCCACCTCCTGTCATCACTTTGTCTGGGGTGCTTTATACTTTTTGGTGTCTCTGGCCGCTTCATGTCTGTACTCAGCCATGCAGGTGACTTTGGAGATCAGTGTGCCTTAGATGAGTCAGTTATTTTAAAGCCAAGAAGTTGACAGAGGTAGTTTCAAGCTTGAGGAAGTCATGAGGTGGGAGGGAGAGGGGAATGTTTCAAAGAGAGTTCCTTTGTGGGAGTGTTTGGGGAGCTGCCAAATTTCTAATGAATTTGCCTTTATTGAAAGAAGGAAACGGTACTTTCCCTTACAAAGGAGGAAGAAAAGGCTGGCTCCTTTGTGACTGAAAGGTAGCTAGGGTGTGGAACCAAAGTGACATAAGCAGGCCTCACCCTAGAGAACCTCCGGGGTACGTGAGAACAGAAGGCAGAAAAGTGCATGCTACTGGAAGGAAGGAGCTAGAAGCCACAAAAGGGCATCACAGCATCACACGTGGATGGCAGTGTGAGTTGGGCTGGAGAGACGAGCTGGACTAGCAGTGCTCATGCTTGCATTCTGGATGGGGCAGAGATGGCCGGAGGTAGTGCCTCTCTCTTCTCTTCTCTATTTCCCAGGGTCCCTGGCAGTTAGGCTGGGGCCCATGCAGCTGGGCTCAGACCAGTGGGGTGCAGATGGAAGTGACTAATGGATGCCTCGCACACATTTTTAGATGCCAGTCCCTTTTCTCAGCCTTGGGGATCCAGCACGAGTCACAATCAACATAAATTTCTGCCCTCACGGTCCTTATATATTCTGGGAGGGTGGGACAGACAACGAACATGAGAAATAAGTAAAATGTATAGTAGAACATGTGAATAAGTAAAATTTGTATAAATACATATATGTAATTAATACAGTATGTTATTTATACATAATGTATTAAATATGAGTAAAAGTACAAATGTTTAGGTATAATTTCCTAAATATAATTAGAACTAAATATGCATATATACATGTTATATATATAATGCATATGTGTATATATGTATATACATATATAGTTTTACTTATATTTGTATATATTATAAATATTAATGTACATATTTATTAATATGCATTGATAATAGTGTAATATATTATTAATATTAACTTATTGATTATATATATGTATACATATCTATGGGGATAGACAATTAAGTTTGCAAACTTAACTATCTGAGCTAATATAAAACAAAATATAAATATGGGGATAATTGCTAAAGCAAAAAATAAGTTAGGTAGGGAGGACCAGAAGTGCTGGGAAAACCATTTTAAAGGTGGCGTCCATGGATAAATACCTCAGAGTGAAAGTGAAATTTCTAATAGAGCTGCAGGAAGAAAGGCTACTTGCCTCTGAGAAGGAACAACCCATGATTTTCATGGAATTCAAGGAGGCCAGTGGCTAGAGTGGAGGGTGGAGTATAACAGGGAAAGAGAAAAGCGAGGGGACAGATTTTTTGGGGTCATCTGTGGTCTCAGAGGCCAGTTGAAGGTTGTCTGCTTATTTACAGTTCAAGGGCAATGGGGAAGCCAACTCATGAGGGGTGAGATGTGACATTTCAGAAGAATCACTCAGACTGCTGTTTGAGTATAGTCTGAAAGGGACTTGGAGGGGAAGGGTGGGGACAGAAGCTGGAGGCCAGTGTGGAGGCTTTTCCAGTGTTTAAGGTAGTAAGTAAGGATGGCTTGGACAAGGTGGTGGGATGAGGGGTGAGAGATGTGACAAAATCTGAATATACTTTGAAGGTAAAGCCAGTAGGATTTGCTGATGAACAAAATGTGGGGGTTGAGAACAAAAGAGGAGTCAGGAATAACTCCAAAAGTTTTGCCTGAGCAGTTCAAAGAACAGAGTTGTCTGCTGAGATGGGAAGAGCAACAGGAGTATGCTTGGGGGAATATCCAAAGTTCAAGTTGAGATGCCCAATGAATGTCTAAATGCATATGTACCTGAAGTTTGGGGAACAAGTTTGTGGAAGATACAGTTAGAAGTCATCAGTGTACAGATAGTACTTGAAATCATAAGACTAAATGTGACTACTTATTTTTTTGCAAACAAGGTGGTTGAATCACAGGTACTGTGGCAGGAAGGGAATGCATCAGATTGAAGGACAATAATTTTTGAATGGAGAATAGTCTCAGAAGCAGCATATTTCCCAGGGGAAATTTTTTGGACTTCCCAGCAGAACCTCAAGAACATTATAACCAACAAAAAACACTTTAGGGGAATTTTACTAAGGTAAAACAAGTAAGATAAATTATTTACTAAATTATTTGGTAACCCCAGGTGGAAGGTGCACCTTACAGCCTTGATATTGGTATTCGTAATAAAGGTATGAATGTTCTGATGACTCATTCACTTATCCCAATCATGACTCATCTGGGAACTCTGGGGCCCTTTTAATGCCAGTGTTAGTTCTGAGTCAATTTCAATAAAATTAAAAAACAAACAAACAAACAAAAAAACTTCTTCACTGAAAGCTGAGTAATTCTTGACAGGTTAACTCAGAAATCATGTAACCAAGTGCATGCTTAGGCCAGGCAGAAAATGTAAATAAATGTAAATGGCTGAGTGTGTAGACAGGAAGGGTGAGGGTCATTGTCACGACAGTGGACAGTGTGGTGTTCACAACAGATGTTCGTTGAATGTTATGCAGGGATCCAGGCCCAATTTTCTGCAAATTTTCAAGTCTAGAGACATAGAAACTTTCTGTGGAAATGCCCAATATTTTAACATTGACACATCATTTATTTTACTAAACACGTGGTGTATACATGAGGCAAAGCATGTCTTCTGTCTAGCTGTAGCTGAGTAGACCCAGATTTGGGGCTGCTGGTTGCCTGTTTCTGCATAAACATTTACTGAGAAACTCCTATGTTCTGGTGGATACAAGTAAAACAGAAATACAAGTGGCTTGATTGCTCCCCACCCAGTGGGGCAGGTGGGCCACTCACTGTGGGCACTCTGCTTTGAGTCTGTGAAAATGGACCTCAGGCAGTGTGGAAAGAAAACACGATCTCTGCAGGGACAAGCCACTAAAGACTTCATGGAAGAAATGGCATTTGAGTGAAACCAAGCTTTAGGAATGGAGGAGCAATCAAGGTGTTAGATGTTTGCCAGACTGTTCCATTTGGCTAATTTAGTCTTAATAACTAAACTCCACTCATCTATTGTTAACGAGGTTAGACTCCTTATCTGTCGTTTTTCATTAAGATCTATGATCCATTTCAGCCTCTCACTACAACTGTTTTTAAACAGTTTTATTGGAGTATAATTTACATAGCATACAATGCACCTATTTAAAGTGTATCATTCAATGTGTTTCAGGATATCCCCAGGGCTGTGCAATCATTACCACTATGTAATTTTAGGACTTTTTGTCTCCCTTAAAACAAATCCCATACCCATTAGCAGTCACTTTCCGTTTCCTTCTCCTCAGCCCCAAGGAACCACTGATGCACTTTCTGTTTTTATGCGTTTGGACATTTCATAGAAATGGAATCAAACAATATGTGGTCTTTTGTGACTTCTTTCCCTTAGTATAATTTTTTTTCAAGGTTCACCCTTGTTGTAGCATGCATTTGTTGTGCGAGGGACGCTGCTCGCTGCACCATTTGTTGTGCGGGGTGGCTCTGGTCCCACTCCCCACATAAGAACGCAGGACATGGTGAGGCCAAAAAGGAACACTCACGGAGCCATAGGTAGGGGGGTCATACCACTATATTCCCTCTGGCAGCCTGGCGAGACACACGCAGTAGTAGCCACAAGATCCATAGTCCGCCATTCCTTCTCTGCCTGCCAACCAACCAACCAATCAACGCAGCCCCGTAGTTACATCAGTAGCCAGTTGGCTAACTGGTTACAGCTGATGGCCAAACAATCACAGTTGATAGTCATTCACCACCCGAGTCAGCACCTCCCCACGGAGGCCAAGAGCCTGGAATCTGCTCTCTGGGACTCTGTCCCCACAGCATTATTACCACATTATGTCTTTATATTGCCAAATAATATGTCACTGAATTAATATACCACATTTTATCCATCCATTCATCAGTTGATGGACATTTGGGTTGCCTTTATTTTTTGACTATTATACATAATGCTGCTGTGAACGTTTGTGTACAAGTTTTTATGTAGATATCTATTTTCTTCCTCTTGGGTATATATCCAGGAAGGGATTGTTGGGTCCTATAGTAACTATGTTTAACATTTTGAGGAACTGACAAACTGTTTTTCAACGTGGCTGCACTAGTTTACATTCCCAACAACAACGTGTGAGGAGGGTTCTGGTTCCTCCACATTCTCACCAACACTTATCATATGTCTTTTTGACTACAGTTAGCCCACTGGTAAGAAGTGATATCCTTTATTATTTGCTTTGCATTTTAATAACTTATGATGTAAAAAATGTGTTCTTGTAGTTATTAGATATTTGTATGGATATTAGGTATTCCTAGGGTTGTGCAACCATTTACCACAATGTAATTTTAGGACACTTTTGTCCCCCTTAAAACAAATCCCATACCCATTAGCAGTCATTTTCCATTCTATATTGAATAGAATATAGGTATTTTTTTGAAAAGAACTATTCAAATCCATTCCCATTTTTAAATTATTTACTTGTTTTTTTATCATTGAGTCAGAGGAGTTCTTTATATATTCTACTTAAAAGTTCCTTATCAGACATATGGTTTATAAACTCTTCCAATGTTTGGGCTGCCTTTTTCACTTCTTGATGATGTTCTTCTCATCACAAAAGTCTTTAATTTTGGTGATTTGCAATTTATCTATTCTTTCATTTTTTGCCCTTGCTTTTGATATAATAGTAAAGAAACTATAGATTAACTTAAGGTTATGAAGACTTAGACCTGTGGTGTATTTTAATAACTTTATGGGTGTTGCTTTTCCACTCACGTAGACCTATAGTAAATTATTACCTATAGTAAATAACTCATTTGTATATTGTTGTGATGTAGGAGTCTGACTTCATTCTTCTGCATGCGTCCTAGAACCTAAAAAGACTGTTCTTTCTCCATTGAATTTTCTCTGCACCCTTGTTGAAAATCAATTGAGTATAAATGTAAGGATTTATTTTTGAACACTCCGTTTCATTCCATTGACGTATATGTTTATCTTCTGCCTGTACTACACTGTCTAAAATAGTTTAGATTTGTATTGAGTTTCTAAATCAGGGAGTGTTCGTCCTCTAACTTTGTTCTTTAACTTGGCTTTAGCTATTCTTGGTATCTTGCAATTTCATATGACTTTTAGGATAGACTTGTCAATCTACACATCTACCATTCTTAGATGTGAGAAGGCTGAAGGCTATCAGGAAGTAGGGAGGTCAGACACAGACAGACAACTTAGAGAATTACCTAAAATATATCTAATTGTTCACTACCCACAATAAACAAATAGCAATATTTTGTCATAGTCACTTCATATTTTTGAAAAAAAATAATGTTTAAGGTGACTTTAGTAAATACCATTGCATCCCTTGTTTTCTCTAGTCTCATTGCTCTTCCCACCACCCTGATTAATAACAGCTGTATCATGAATTTGTTGTATGCTCTCCCTGTCCATATTCTTATATTGTTACCACATTATGTGTAAATTAGTGTGTTAGAGTGGAGACTGTACAAATCATTCTTTATTATTTTTTTTTGAAACTGTCCTTAGTTTTTCTTCATGATTTCTTTTTTTTTTTTTAAAGATTAGATGATTGTGAGGCTTTATAAGAACAAATAATTTAATTAACAATTAGGAACCACATTTATCTATAGTAACAAGGTGATGTTCAGGAGTGGAAAAGTTTAAATATAATCTTGACTTGAATAGCAGAACATCTAAATAGAAAAATTACACAAATAGAGAGATTGCTAAAAATTCCTGACTCTGTGTATATCCCCCAGCAAAATCTTATTATCACACAATGTGGGTTGATTATTCTAAACTACCTGCTGTGATCTTAGTCAATATGAGGTGTAAATTATTTAGGAAACAGTTTTTTTTTTCCCCCCTTACAGGAGCACAAGGCAGCCATTAGTTCTCCTTCAAGTAAGAAAGAAACAAACAAATAAAAATAAAACAAAGAAAAACTGATTAAAACAACAACAACAAACCCAAACCCACAAAAGAATCTGATAGAAAACATATACATTAAGTTTTTTAATTTAATTTTCCTCTTTTATTTGGTCTTTGCATATTCAAAGGGAAGTAGAGGTTTGGTACACATTTGCTTGGTTTGAAGACAGATAAACTCAATTGCCTTAATAGAGTACGTGGAAATGGCCTTGGGCATCCAGCTGTTGTTTTGGTTAATAAAAAAAAAAAAAAACAGGATATTTTTATTAAGAAATCTTGACCTTGTGGAAATTGGATGTAGAAGAAAAAACTGTGAGGGTATGTTATTGACCTGATGCCCTATGTACCCCGAATAATGTAGTATTTATTTCTTCTAAACAAGAATATTCTTCTACATAACCATAATAACCCCATCAAAATCAGGAATGTAACCTTGATACAGTATTAACATCTAATTTTCCAATTCCATTAAAGTTTTCTAAATGCCCCAATAATGTCATGTATGGTGAAAGTATATAATTCAGAATCACAGGTTGCCTCTATTTGTCATATCTCTTCAACCAATTTCACACTGGAATAATTCATCACTCTTTCTTGAAAGTTCATGCCCTTGACACTTCTGAAAATTGCAGGCCAGTTATTTTTAAAATGTGCCTCCATTTGGATTTGTCTAATATTGCCTCATGTTTAGATTCACATTACCTTTTTATCAGGAATATCCAACATTGATATAATGTTCCTCTCAATATATGTGCGACAGATTGTAGTCTCCAAGATGGTTCCATAAATATCTCCCATGCCACATACTGCTCTTACAATGTGCCGTTGATGCGTCTTCTATTGGAGGTGGGAGCTGCGTTCTCTCCCCTTGATATGTGGAGCTGTGACTGTATCCATGCCATCTATCTTCCAAAGTTAACTCATCAACAGCTATAGCTTCCTCCTGATTTATTTGGGACACTTACACTCGGAACGCAGTTCTCATACTCTAGGGAAACAGGAAGACCATACGAAGTGGGCATGTGTAGGGATTCTGTGTGAGAGCTGCAGTTGAGGCCCCAACCGACAGTGAGCATTAACTTCCAGTGTCTCTTCAGCTGGGTCCAGCCTTCAGCCACTGAATCCAGTCTTCCTTTGTTGTCTGCGGACATCATGGGACAGTGACAAGTCATTGCTTCAAAACTCTGTTCTGAGCCATCATGGCTCTTTCCAAACAGGTGTGGATGCCAGCACTGCTCTGCCCCACCTCATGGCTTTGGGGTTGAATTGCTTAGGAAGGAAAGGGGAGGGAAGAAGAGGAATAAGGATTGGGAGTGGATAAATCATATTTAGGTTCTGGATTTGCTATTTGCAAACGGTGTCTTCTTTGGCTTCCTGCTTAGCCAGGGACTCTGGTCCCCGCCTCTGCAAAGTGTGGGTGGTAATGAAGGTGCCTCCTCCTGAAGCTGTTGTGGACACTGATGCTAATATCTGCCCTTTCCTCACCTACAGTTCCATCCACGCTGACACAGATAGGCCTACTCCTAGGAGCCAGGGGCTTTTTACTCATCCTTATCCACCCAATGCTTAGCTCATAGCAAGCATTCCATACATTTTATATAATGAATCAGTGAATTATATTACAAAAATCTTTGTAAGTTATAAAATGCCATATGAGTGATAGCTATTGAATCCAATTTTTATCTCTCTAAAATAGTCAACTATTAGTTAATATATTTATATATACAACTATATATAGTACATAATATATATGTATATATAATATATGTATATATGTGCATATATATAATATGTGTTATATATATATAACCATTTTTAAAACTTATCATGACTTCTAACACAGTTCCAGACATATGATAGGTGCTCAATAAATATGAATGATTAGATAAATGGATGAACAAATGGATGGATGGATGGATGAATAAATAATTAGTAGCTTTGTAAAAGAGAATGTTTTGAGTTGATTTCGTTGTTTTAGACCTCGCACAGATGGAAACCCCTCAGTTTCATATGAATTAAGTAAGGGAAGTTCTCAGACAGCCACACAGTAGAGAATCAATGAGAGGGTTGTCAGTTCTTCAGCTGAATGGATTGTTCAGATATCATAAATGCAGTTTAGACTCGGTACAGTTTCATAGTAGAAGAAACTGAATGTGATTATTATACTGGTAATTTGCGCAACTGCTTGGCAATACACTGCAGGATAAAGTCCAAATTTCCCAGCACAGTGGTCAAAGGGTTTCCCCATCTGGCTGCGGCCTATTATCTCAAACTGCATCTGGCATTTCCTATTCTGTCCCCTTGTCTCTATTTTATATGAGGCCATGAGTCAAACAGTTAGTTCTCTTTTCTTGATATTTTCCTTCTGTTGCAAAGGGTAAATAATTATAACTTGTCTAAATTTCCCATTGGGTTGCTGAGACTCAAATGATACAAAGCATAAAATTCAGTAAATATAATTTCATCCATTAAATACTTACTAATTACCTGATTGATGCCACAAACTTCCAAAGGCACTGGGGATAACAAGTCACAGCCCCCATCCTCAAGGCGAACCAAGGAACACAGACATCAGAATGGTCACATGTAATAAAATGCTGCAACTGCTGTTAATCTGCATCATAGAGATTGTTGGCACACAGTTGGTTATATCATTTGTTATTCAACAAATATTTATTGAGTACCCACTATGGGTTAATCTGGCTGTTGATGTTAACGTAATTCAAAAGATACAGTCTCTGTTTTTCACGGAACTTATTTATTTTAGTATAGTATTCCCTACCCCCCCGCCCCCCCACTACTTGTATGCTGTTTTGCTGTCCATGGTTTCAGATATCCATGGTCAACTGTGGTCCAAAAACATTAAATTAAAATTCCAGAAATAAACAATAAGTTTTAAATTGTGCATTGTTCCGAGTAGTGTGATGAAATCTCCCAACAACCCCTGCATCTGGCTTGGGGAATGAATCCTCCCTTTGTCTACCATCTCCATGCTGTATCTTGAGAAAGAGAGACCGCATTCACATAACTTAAATTATAGTATATTGTTATAATTATTCTATTTTGTTATTATTTATTGTTGTTAATCTTTTACTATGCCTAATTGATAAATTAAACTTTATCTTAAGTATGAATGTATAGGAAAAATAGTATATATAGGCTTCAGTATTATCTGTGGTTTCAGGCATCCACTGGGGATCTTGGAACGTATCCCCCATGGAAAAGGGGGGGCTACTGCACAGTGAATATGCAATAAATAATCACATGGATAAAGTGGTATTTGAAGGTAAATGCTATGAAGGAAAATAAAGGAGAGTAAAGGAATAGAGACTAATGAGAGCTGGGGACCAGTTTGCCTGTCTTAGTGAATGAAACCCTCTCTGAGGAAGATATCTTTGAGAATGTCTGATGAAACTAAGGATCAGAGACCTGTAAATAATGGAGAGGCAGAAGGGACAGGCAAGGAAAAAGTGCTGAGACATGAATATAGTTTTGAATTACAAGAACAGCAATAAGTCTCATAATCAGAAGAGGCAGAGTAGAGTACATGGTATGAAATGAAGATGAAAATACTTGCAGGGTCCAGACCATGTAGGACCTTGTCTAGACTAACACAGCTTAAGTGTTGTTTACAGTGTTTTTATCAGAGTTTGAGAAGGGGGGTGGCGTGATATGATTTATATATTAAAATGAAAATAAACAGGAGGCTAGAAAGAATGGAGGACACTACAATACCAAATGAGACGTGGTGGCTTGAACTGATGTAGTTGTGGTGAAGTTGTTGAGAAGTGGTCATTTTCACGATATATGTTGGAAGTCACTGGAGAGACTTGCTCCATGCATTGGATGTGGTAGGTCAGAAAAGCAATCGAGGTTTTTGACCTGGTCAGTTAATCGTTACTTAGATAGTTGGATATATGAGTTGGGAAGGTGAGGAGCAGTCATGGCTGAAAATGTAAATATGAGAGTTGTGGGCACATATGTGGTAGTTTAAATCATGGGATTGCTTCCTTGGGAAGACTGTATGGCTGAGCCCAGAAAACACCAATATTTACAGGTGGCAGAAGAAGGGCAGACAGCAAGGTAGTCTGAGGACAAGAGACTGCCTTCTCAGAAGATGGGAGAAAAACCAAGAGATAGAGATTTCCTGAGCACCAAGTGAGAAAGTGTTTCAAGAAGGATGGGATGGTCAATTGTGTCACTTCATTCTGAGATTCTAAGATGAGGATTGATTTCGATTTTGGGCCCTACTCGTCTGGGGGTTGCTGGCCACTGTGATAGCTACAGTTTTATTGTAGTGGTGAGAACAAAATCCTCACTGAAATGGGTTCAAGAGAGGATAGAAGGTGAGGAAGAGGTGGAAGTGAAGATAGGCAAGTAATTATATGTTTCGGGTCATTGGATCCATCATCAGCTATACTGAAATCAACAACAATGATGATGTGAAGAGATGATGACCAGATGTCAAATTCTTTAAGGAGTGAAGAAAAATGGCTAGATTGTAACTGATAACTGCCAACAAGATAGGTAGGTGGTGGTGGTAAAATCTGATGACACATATTTTCATGGAGTGAGATGGATACTTTGATAGATAGGAGGAATGGGGTCTCGAAGCAGCAATGAGAAAAAAGGGGAAAATCTGTCTCCCATTCATGCCCTGCAGTACGTGGGCTGCTGGAGAGAAGAAAGTCAATGCTTTCGAGAGCTTCAAGGGAAGCCCAGTTCAATGGGCAAAAAGGACTCATGAATCAGGGGCAGCCAGGGAGGGCTTCATGGAGGAGGTGACACTTGAAGTGAACATTGTAGGATGAAGAGGGGCTTGTCAGGCAGATGGCAGCAGAAGAGCACTTCATGAAAAGAAAAACAGATGAATAAACTCAGGGCTGAGGGACAGCAGACAGTATTTAGGATCCACAGCAGTTTAACCTCTGTATGAAATTAAGACAAAAATCACAAATGAGGAATAGAATATAGGATGTGCGGCTGCTCAGGTAAACAAGAGGCCCATAAACACAGCATTAAGGAACTTTGTGACTATAAAGTATTATTTTTGTATTATTCAAGCTTACAAGGTGTGATTATAAAATACAGTGGGTGTTTAAATAAAAAACAAATTATAGTAAAAGACACATTGCCATTAATCCCCCTCAAAATACTCCCCCTCACTTTGAACACACTTATCCCATCGTTCTTGCCACTTTCTGAAGCAGTTCTGGAGGTCCTCTTTCATGAGTGTCTTTAGTTGCACTGTCGTGGCTGCCTCGATGTCCTGAATCATTTTGACTTTGGGGAAGAGCCAGAAGTCACATGGTGCCAGATCTGGTGAATAAGGTGGGTGACACTGTAATGTTTTTATTTGACAGAAATTGCTGTATCAGAAGCAATGTGTGACACGGAGCTTTTCCGTCGTGATCACAAAATACGATGAATGCTGCATCCAACGGAAAGGCAGGGATCTTCAATGTGGGAAGCAGCACGTGGAACCTAAGTGACAGTGTGTGACAAGTTTCAACTTGCTCAGTGCAGTCATTTGGGTGTGAGCTACGGTTGAGAGATGGTGTGTTTTAAAGTGTGCCATAAATCATCTTCCATCATGACAATGCTCCGTGTCACACATCGCTTCGGGTATGGCAATTTCTGTCAAGTAAAAACATTACAGTGTGTCCTCATCCACCTTATTCACTGGATCTGGCACTGTGAGACTTATGGCTCTTCCCTAAATTCAAAATGATTCAGGACATCGAGACAGTCATGACTGTGCAACTAAAGATACTCATGAAAGAGGACTTCTGGAACTACTTCAGAAAGTGGCAAGAATGAGGGGATAAGTGTGTTCGAAGTGATGGGGAGTATTTTGAGGGGGATTGATGGCAATGTGTCCTTTACTGTAATATTTTTTTTGCTGTTTAAACATTTACCATATTGTTTGATCACACCTCATATAAGTGCTAAATATTAAATAAATGTTTTTTTTTAAATAAATGAGTGAATTAGTGAAAAAAATCCAGCTAATACCCGTCAAGCACATAGTATATACTTGGCCCTGGGTTACATTGCACACTGACAGATGTGCTTCTCGCACCACGCCCATAGCAGAAGCTGCTAGCATTCTGATTTTACAGATGAAGAAACAGACACAGAATAACCACTTGTGTTGTCCAAATTTGTGCAAGTAGTAAATTTGGTATCTGGGCTTTAACCTCTCAATAATTCCTACTTAGAACAAAGTTATAACCCTGTTACTGCCTGAATGGATCAATACTAGATAAGTTATAAAGCCAAACTAGGAATGGAGAGATCTGGGTTCTAGTGTTACTAGTGAGCATGAGGACAATACTTGCCTTCTCAAGAAATAGGTAAATAAAAGCATTTACACTAGATTGCATTTCCTGTACTTGTTCTGTGGAACAGGAATACTGGTCCCTTGAGATGCTTCCTGGTCTTCATTGAAAAGTATTCAAGGACATCTCATTGTGGTTTTTATTTGCATTTCTCTGATGGTTAGTGAGGTTGAGCATTTCTTCATATGTCTGTTTGCCATCTGTATGCCCTTTTTAGAAAAATATCTCTTCAAGTCCTCTGCCCATTTTTTAATTGGGTAGTCTATTATCAATAAATCAACAAACAACAAGTGCTGGCGCGGATGTGGAGAAAAGGGAACGCTTGTGCACTGTTGGTGGGATTGCAGATTGGTGCAGCCACTATGGAAAACAGTATGGAGGTATCTCAAAAATCTGAAAATGGAACTACCCTATGATCCAGTAATTCCACTCTTAGGTATCTATCCGGAGAAATCCAAAAGTCCAATTCAAAAATCTTTATGCACTCCTATGCTTATTGCAGCACTAAGCACAATAGCCAAGACATGGAAACATCTGAAATGCCCATCGGTAGATGACTGGATTAAGAAACTGTGGTACATTTATACAATGGAGTATTGCGCAGCCATAAAGAAGAAAGAAATCTTACCATTTGCAACAACAGGAATGGACCTAGAGAACATTATGTTAAGTGAAATAAGTCAGACAGAGAAAGACAAATACCATATGATCTCACTTATATGCAGAATCTAAAGAAAAGAATGAGTGAATGAACTAATCAGAAACAGTTTTGGGGACAAAGAGGAAAAACTGAGGGTTGCTAGATGGGTGGGGGGGGGATAAGGGGGAAGGTGAGGGGATTAGAAAACAGTCGGTAACCACAAGATGGCCACGGGGTTTTGAAAATTGATTTGGGGAACGTAATCAATAATGTTGTAAAGATTTTGTAGGGTATCCGATGGACACGTGTCCCATTTGGGAGACCACCTCAGGGATGATGTGGATGCCTGATCACTGCACTGTACACCTGAAGCTGAACAATAATGAATGCCAACTCTAATTTTATATATATAGATATGTGTATATATGTATGTATATACTTACAAGTGGAGTACAGCATTAGGAATCGAGACAGTGGAAATGTAATGGCTGTGTGCGATGTCAGAGGGGTAGTGGATGGGGGGAGAAGGGTTCACACAGTGTGAGGGATATAAATGATAAATGTCTAAGTATTACTTTGTCTTGTGCACCTGAAACTAATAAAAATATATTTGATAACTAGAAAAAAAAAAAAAAAAAAAAAAAAAAGAAAAGTATTCAAGGACAAATAGATTAGAGACAGAATATATTCTGTTCCATTCTTCCATTCTTATATTCACCATGTGCATTAGGATGATAAAGGCTCTGACAAGTTCTGGTGTAAAGAAACCAAATTACCTTTAATCCAGTGTTATTCAAATATATGTGTCTTGGTCATTTGCTAGTATGAGAAGCAGTTACTACATTAACCGAAAAGAACTAAGGATCTATATTGTGATAGGTGTGAGACACTTATAGGAGTGAAGCAAGATGAGAAAAACAAAACAAAACAAAACAAAAAACAAAGAAATGCTAATGGTGGCCTTGAATTCAAAGGGGAGAAAAACTAACAATTGGTTAGAAGTTGCTATTATGTATTGGACAGCTTACAAACATGGCCTCATGTCAGCCTCATGTCACGTTGGTTGGCGAGTATTATCTTCATTTAGAAAAAGGCTCAGAGAGGTCAACAGGCATATCTGAAGTCGTCTACCTCCCAAAGGGTAGAGAGGGCATTGTGACCTAAGACTGTCAGCTACAAAACCTTTGCTTTTGCCACTGTACGATGACGTCTCTCTGTAAGTGGTCATGAGAACAATATTCGTAATTACTTTAATACCTCACCTTTCTATAAAGCAGGGATCAGTGATCTTATTCTACAAGAGACCAGATGGCACATATTTTAGGCTTCGTGAGCCAGATGGACTCTGTCACAGCTATTCGGTTCTGCCCTTGTGATACAAAGGCAGCCATAGGTAAAAGGTAAATAGATGGGCATGCTGTGTTCCAGTAAATTTCCTTTATGAAAATGAGTGGCCAGTCAGATTTGTCCTGTGGCTGTAGTTTGCTGACCCATGATATAGTGTTTGCAGTTTATCATGCTCTCATGCCATGAGTTTATCTACGCTTCCCAGCCACTGTGTAAAGAGGGCTCCATTTTACAGATGAAGTGACCCAGGTTTGGGAAGGGAGTGTGTTGTTCACGTTCACACATTGATGTCGACATTCACAAAGGGTGCTGGAGTACCTTACACCACCAGTGGGCACTTGGTGAGCACAACTGTACTTACCCCACTCTCCATTACTCTGTGGGTTTGCTGAAGTCAGGGGCTCTGTTTCTCATGGTAGCATGGCAACGTGCCTGGATGTGATAGGTTTAAAATGAATGACTGTCGAGTGGGTTGCTGACTATATGCCTAGGTTAAACCGAACACTGCTTCTGGAGGTGCTTCTCTGTCGAATCCATTCAACCCAACAAGTGGCCCTTAATCTGAATGTACTGCACGTGTAAGAGTGTACCAAGTTACAAACCAGGGTCTATGCTCTCAAGAAGGTCACAGGGCAATCATAGGCTGGCGGCAGGGGAATGGATGGGGGAGGGTTGGAGAGCTAGCTCTCTGCTTTCTGCCTTTTATTTTGCTGGCCCTTGAACCCTGCACTACCTAGGAATGACCGCTATGTCATAGTTGGGGGATTTGAGCCTCAGAGGTTAAGCTACCTGCCCAAGGTGGTACACCTGGTTAGCTGTCTGTCAACCGAAGGCCAACCTTCGTGAGGCTGGACTCATCAGGTAGGCTGAACACGTGAGCTGGCATCACAGGCACGTGGACTCGGCTCGTGGTCATCAGACGAGGGCAGATATGCATGCAGGTAAGCGCTTCATAATGGACAAAAGGGGCGTGAAGAAGGCTGTTTGGTGTTGGCTGGAAATGTGAACAGAATTACTTACGCCTTCGTCCTGTTTGGACTGCTATAAAAAAATTTCACAGACTGCGTAGCTTATAAACGAGATACATTTGTTTCTCACAGTTCTGGAGGCTGGAAGTCTGAGATCAGACTGTCAGCATGGTTGGGTGAAGACCCCGCCCCTACTTCAGACTTCCCTTTGTAGCCTCACATGGTGGAAGGGGATGGAGAGCTTTTTGGGGGTCTCTTTTTGAAGGGCACTAATCCCATTCTTGAAGGTGCTACCCTTATGGTTTCATTAGTTCTTGAGGGCTTCACCTACTAATGTCATCACCTTTGGGGGTTAGAATTTCAACACGTGAATCTGGAGGGCCACAAACCTTCACACCATAGCACCTCGGTGTCGAGGGATGGGTGGGATTTGGGTTGGTGAATGACGATAAAGAATGTTCCCCAAGGTTAAGGCACAAAACTGGGAATAAACCTAGGCATATGCATATAACAACTAACATTGGTGATGAATAGTTTACAAATTAGTAAACACTCATTCCTTTATTCAGTAGTGTGATGAATCTAGATTAAATAAATCTAGAGAGACACACCACGAGAAGCACTGGAAGGAGGGGTTCTTATCTCCGCATACAGGTGAAGAAACACATTCTCAGGAAGTTGCCTGTAAAGACAAGTGGCAGAAATTCAATTAAAGTCCAGGACTTCTGACCCTCATGTCCATCAGTGACAAGGTAACAGTCTGCTGCAATAATTTAAGTGAGGGATAAGGCAGCCAAAGAGTAGGCAGTGAAATGGATAAAAACAGCCTTTGGAAGGCTGTGGAGTGAGGCAGATGGTCCACAAGAGTGAAGCTAGGAGAACAGCCAGGATGGAGGCTTCTGAACATCCTGTCGGGGCCCCATTCTTAGACACCATAGATTCTGTCCAGGTAACTGGACAATTGGGGCTTTGAGTGAACGATGATCCCAAGAATGGTTTCTTCATTGCTCCAGAACAACTGATATTGATTAAAACACTTCTCTGATTAAGGATAAATTCAGACCATCATTCTGGAATACTCATGGTCCTGGAATGAGAAGACTTGGGTTCTGTGTCTGGCTATGCTGTTAATTAGTCACTTTCTTTTTTGGGTCTCAGTTTGCTCTTCTAGAAAATGAGATGTGACAAAAGGAGGTAGCGTGACATGACTGTCAAGAGCTTGGCTCTGGAGTCAGGGAGGGTGCGTGGTCTTTCATTTCAGCTCCATCACTGAAGCATCTCCCTCTGTGCCTCAGTTTTCTCATTTGTAGAACAGGTGTGTATTCCTCAGAAGGTTAGTGTTAGTATTAAGTGACAATGGACATAATGTATTTAGTACTATACAGAAAATATACTAAGTGATTAATATAGTATTAATAAAATAAGTGAAGTTATAGCATTCTACGAGTATGCTATTATAGTATCATTATCATTACCTGAAATATATTTCCATTATTGATATTGTACAGCTTTATTTAACTTGCATTTTGAGTGGTGTGCAGTGGAGAACCACTGTATTCCTTGAAATTTTCTTTGTAGTGACATTGTTAAATTTGTGATTGCACAAGTGATATGTTAAAACTCTGAGGAAAACTAGATACCTCCATGGGTATTATATTACTGAAACTAAGCTTTCTAAATGTCCCTAGGTTGTTTCTTTATACAAGAGTAATTAATACTTTGAGAAATAATTAAATATCTATTAATCAAATGACTTTTTCTAATAGCATTGATGTTTTGCATGGGTTTTCAAACCACAGTCTTAGTATTTTTAATATGATGCATCAAAGTTAGCAAGTGATAGAATAAATTAATACAGTGATTCTTCACTTGGAAGAACCTTATATATCGTCTAGCTGCCACTTCCGTGTTCCCTGAAAATAAGACCTAGCCGGACCATCAGCTCTAATGTGTCTTTTGGAGCAAAATTTATATTATATTAAAATAAGACCAAGTCTTATATAATTAATATATAATATAATATAATATAATATAATATAATATAATATAATATAATATATAATACTGGGTCTTATATTAATTTTTGCTCCAAAAGATGCATTAGAGCTGATGGTCCAGCTAAGTCTTATTTTCGGGGAAACATGGTATCTTGAGGTTAGTTGAGAGGACAGGAGGCAAATAACAGCATTTTTATTCATAAGAGAATATTCTAGTTCCTTAATCTAAGAATACGCCACTTTTATGTACACTTTTAACATACATATTAACATTTTCTGTAGGGGTGTGAGTGTGTGTGTATGGGGTGGGTGGGTGTGTTTGTGTTAGAGTAAGGAGTGTGGCATTACGACAGTAGTCTAAGGACCTACGAGAGCCTCTATAGATGAAGGGGACAGAAAATAAAAACTAAGTAGCATCAGTAAGAACCAAAAATCGTCGCATACAGAGCCACTCAGGGCAAGCACAAATAATCCATTACTTCAGATCTACTCTTTTTCATGTTCAAAAACCACTACTATCTCCAAAATTTATATTGTTTAATTTATGCTGTTTAAGAGGTGATCAATAAATCTAGAAAGACTTCCACTGAGTCTTCTTGTTATTATCAGTGCCCAGGATTAGAATAAGTGCACACTTACACATTCATGCTGATCTCCTCACGTGGGATATTGTCGGACTTCCAACTAAAGCTCTAGAGTCTGTACTCGACTGTCTAACATGGCAGCCACTGGCAGCATGTGGTTATTGAGCGTTTAAAATGTAGCCAGTTAAGATGGAGGTGTGTGCAAGTATAAACTACACACTGGATTTCGAAGTCTTAGTATAAAGAATGCAAAATATCTCATGTATAATATTTATATTGATTACATGTTGAAATGGCAATATTTTGAGTATAATAGATTTTAGAAATCTACCTGGTTCTTTTTTTGTGTGTGTTTGCGGCTGCTAGAAAATTTAAAACTACATATGTTTGTTGCATTCCATTTCTATTGGATGGTGCTGTTCTAGACCAATGGCTGTTTTAAAGAACCTACAGTCTTGTTGGGGTACAAATATTCACTATATCCAAATGTTATTGAATACGGCCATCCATTGCCACACTCCAAAGGACATGTAGTATTAATTGAAACTGAGCGATGCAATTTTTGTATTCTTTTTTAACTAAATGACATCTTCAGCCTAATGAAAGTCAGGATAATAGAGTACTACAAAATGTATTTTTGTTTTGTTTTTTGGTCTCTAAAGACTTTCAAGATTTCCCAGGCTTTCCAAGCAGAAAGCAAATGTTATTTGTGTTTCTTTTCAATATACTCTTAGGATAATAATAAAAACAATTATAATGATATAAAGCACTTTAAAAAATGCCACCCGGGTACTAATCACTGAAACAGGCATTTAACATTATATTGTTACAAATGAAAATTGTAAACTTTTCTCACAGAAGTATAACTCCTTGAGACTGAGACTATGTCTTATGACATGGAAGACCTGGAAATAATTATTGCTTAGTAAGTATTTGTTGGATGGATGGATGGGTGGGTGGGTGGATGGATGGATGGATGGATGGATGGATGGATGGATGGATGGATGGATGGATGGATGGAGACTGCACACAAATAGAGCACCTCAAACCTGAGGTGTGCACAGTGGATGGAGCTGTGGGGGTGACTCAGTCACCTGCCTGGGATATGCAGATTCAAGGGCAACCATACCACACCTTCTCAGAAAGCATACATTTTACTTAATGGGAGGTGATTTGAACTCCATTTTTATATCAAAGTAGAAAGGGAAGTATTGTGGGAGAGATAGTTAGAATCTCATACATTTTTTAGACAGAACAAATAAAAGACTTCAAAGGAATGTCGTCTTTGTCTTAGACCTTCCCAGGCTGTGTTCTCCTCCTTTGACACTATCACTCCTCAGGCACCAGCTGGTCCCCATCTGTACATTGGTGGAAAAATTTGCCCAGGACTGCTCAAAGGGAGCTTCCAGCATTGTCATTAATATGGGACACATTGATGGCAGGCACCCCTTAGGGGTCCTGGGCTCCTGACTAAGCCACCCCACACTCTGAGGGGCTTATCAAAACAGCAGTAACCAAATGCCTTCTTTCTTTGGGCATCAGATAGAAAGTTAATTTCTACCTTTCTGCTGTTAAGACACTCCTATTTCCAACATGATGTCACAACATAAAACCCGGAGTACCCAAGATTAGAATTCAACTTCTCAATATTATCACATTCTCCTTGAGGGCCTTGCCATCCCCCTTGGCACTGCCAAGTTGCCCTCTGGAGGTAATGTTCTCTTTTAGCCCAAATGTCATCTTGTGTGTGTCTTCTGCCTAAAAAGACCTTATTTCAGCTGGTTGGCTAAGCAGGGCAAGGATGTATGAAAATATTCTTCATGTAGAGGGAGCCTTGGGGCTGTAGGGGACGGGCAGTGCTTCCTTTTCTTCCCCTCATTCCTCCCCATGGGATGAGGGGCCACCACTCCGATTGGTCAGTTTTGTGGAAGGAGCTGAGCATCCCTGCACAGCCCACTTTCCTCTGCGTTTTAAACACACACGTTCTAGTCTGCTCCCAGTCATGCCCTACAGGGGAGGCCCAGAGTGCCCCATCTGTGCAGGTGGCTGTGTGCGTGAGTCTGTCTAATTCAAGGGGAAGTGTTAGCAAGCTCACCTGGCCGCAGATCTGAGCCCATGTCCTCCAACCCTGATTTAATCCACAATGAAGCTGCTGATTTGGATCTTCGTCTGTGTGATTCTCGTGTCTTTCTTAGGCTTGTTTCCAAACAGAGGAGGGAAAGAGGTGTGTTATTGGTGGGCTCCTAAGTCTCGACTGGACTCTGATTATAACAACAAGGAGTGTCAAAACAGAATACACACAGTGTCATTAAGTCAGATAACTGGGTTTTTAATAAACATCTATTTGGCTTCTGCTTGGGGTCTTAGGCTACAGCTACCTCATTGGCTTCTTTTTTTGCCAGGGATGTCTTACAACTCCCACCAGCCGGAAGACACTTAAGGTTCCATGGGGCTCCCACCTCTAAGTCAGACCCACCCTGCCCTTCCAGAGCTAGTTTTCTGTCTTGGACTTGTTTTTGCCCACGTGACTCACCCCCCTTCTGGAGAAATCATACCACATGGCTGGAGTTGGTGGGAGACTCCTGAAAGGTAATTCCTGCAGGATGGGGTGGAAGGTGTTGGACCATAAAAGACGGAGGCAGAGATGAATGATATAAGTGACTTTCCAGCACTTAAAGATCATCTTAAAGCTAACTTGAAATCTTTCTTTTGTGGTCATCTTTCTCCTGCTACTAAAACCAATCTGAATACTGTTTCGAAGGGTTAATGGAACACCCAAGGTCCATGTATTGTAAATCTTAAGTGCCATAAGCATTCGTTTCATTGTCTCACAGATCCCAAAACCCTCAGAAGTCGGGAACTGTTTCAAAAATTCTTTGTCCGTGATGGAGGAAAAAAATGCCCATGTGAACAGGAACACAGAACCATCAGCTCGCAGCCACCCTTGGGTAACAGGTGAAGAGCACATTATGCCATGTGAATGCAGAAGTCAGCAGGTTAGCGAGGTCACTAGCATTGGCTGCATTGGTTTGCAGTGGCCTGGCCTGCCATCTCCCTAGGAGGGTGGTCCGAGCCAAAGAAGGGATCAGATCTCCTGCGTCTACACCAGGGTCCCTTGAGTTTCGGTCTCTGCTGAACGTAGTCATCAAATAAAATGTAGAGATCACACTTTGCATTAAGGTAATGCTAAAATTTCTACTGAGCTTCCATATGTTAACAGATGCTGAAATTCCTTATGCGATTCCTGATGAACATATTGTACGATTTAATGTTTAGCAAAAAGATTTCATCTAAGCATAAATGCAGACAAAGTTTAATAAATGAATATGGGGAATGTACATACATCTTCACTTGAAAATAATCAAGGTAAAACCTATTGATTTTTTTTACTGAGACACTTTGTTTAGAGAACTCTTTTATAAAGTACAAACGTAATTTCTGTTAGGTTGTAAAATATGATGAAAAACAAGTCTAAGGAATCAGATGGAAGATCTGAAATGCACACTGCTCCAAATCATGGCATTAAAATTTCAGAAGAATATGTGCTTTGATCTTTCTGCACAAAATCCCCTCCATGACCCCATTTTTTTTTGTTTATCATTCTACTTCTCTCATTTAAAAAAAAAATACAGTAAAATTGACTTATTTTGGTGGACAGTTTTATGGATTTTAATACATAAACACGTTTGTTTAACCACCACCAAAACCAGGATTCAGAAGAGTTCCGTAACTGGAAAACTCCTTTGTGTTACCCTTATGTAGTCGCACTCTCTCCCATCCCTAATAGCTAACAAGCATTGCCCTGTCCTTTTTCTTTATTCTCTAGACTTAAAAATAATACAGATTTCTTCTAAAAATTCTTAAGACATGGCACAGGGTGGAAACTCCAGCATCAACAGACATTTGCAAGAATAAGGTCTATTTTGCAAATCTTCCCGCTTTTCTCAAGTGGATGTCCTCTATGCCAATTTCTCCCAAGGATCATGCACAGAAACTGCCATCTGAGGTGTGTAGGAGAGAGGCTAACTCATTGCTTATGATGGATGCCTTTACTTATTTTTCAGAATCAATTGCAAGAACCGGCCAGATTCATTATTAAATAGTTGGGAACTTATATTAAGAGATTATAAAATAATAACATGCAGGGCTAATATGCCGGCAAATAGGTATATACAAAAAGATCCATGAATGAATTAAAAAGTGGAAAGGACCCACGTGCCCAACAAAAGGGAATGTCGTTAATAAAATATGATACCTCTAGATGATAAAATACTTTGCAGCAATTAAAATAAAGTCTTGAACTATCACATGAGATAAGAAAAGGCTTATCATATACTGTTGAGTGAAGAAATCATGCAGTTTAGTGCTTAGTTTAGTAAACACAGAGGCATTGCTGTACATGTAAAATCCATGGCCACTGGTGATCCTTTCATGGAGCATTTATGAATAAGTATTATTTTGTTCTTCATACCATTTTTCTTTTTCAAATGTTACATAATGGATCATTCTTATTTTTGTTATCAGATAAAAATTCATGACTACTATTCTGATATTTTTGAGCCTTTGTCATGGGCATGATGGTCTTTTTCATGTGTCAACTTGTCTGGACTTCATTCCCCACTTATTCATTCGCTCACTGATCTAGGTGCTGCTATGCAGACATTTTGTAGAAGTGACTGAAGTCCATAATCAGTTGACTTTAAGTAATCTGGGTGGGCTTCACTTCATCAGTTAAAAGGTCTTAAGAGCAGAGCTGAGGCTTCCCTTAGGAAGGAGACATTCCAGCCATGGAGAGCACCTTCTGCTCCGGCCTGACCGTTCCAGCCTGTCCTTTCTGGTGGGCCGCCCTACAGATGTTGGACTTGCCTAAGCCGCAATCACAATCAGTCAATTCCTTGCACTAAATCTCTTGCTATAGATGATGTACTTCTCCTGCTGTTTCTGCTTCTCTGGTTGGACCCTGACTGACATCACCACTAGGAAATGTGCGAAACCTTTGATATGCGATCGCTCAGGTTACACATCATCATTCTCTGTGTCCTGAGTCTCCCCACAAGCTGACTCCGAAACATGTGGGTTATTCAAAAGGTAGTACAAGTAGGGAGAGAGGGGGAGTAAGATAAGAAAAGGAAGGCAGTGAGCAAACAGTGTGTGATCCAGCAAGTTAGCTCTGCGGGTAACCAGGGAGAATTCTGGGATTCCATGTAAATTGCTTCAGAGTTATCTCAGCCAAGGGAAGAGTGTGAAGAAACATTTATCCACCAACTCTCCAGCCATTGTTAGGTAAGGAAGCTTCCAGGGACATTCAGTCGGCTGCACTCAGAGCTTGTTCTGCCCTCGAGCCCAGGGACCCTTTACCCAGGAAAAAGACTCAGGCAAGAATTCCAGTAATGGTGTTTATAGGTCTTTGTCAAAGGTGGAGGCTGAGCGGAAGTGGGAAAGGGCATGGATGGCATCTGCTTGCTCTATTTTGGGCGTTTTTATAGATGAGGGAACTGAGGTGGGCAGTTAGTTAATTTGCATAAGTTCTAATAGCTAGTAAGATTCACCATCAATCTGTCCTTGAAAACCTCTTGAATGTTTTGCTACAGAACATATAACTAATAGTAATAATAAAAAATCAGTGCCAACCGTAACTTTCCTGTCAACAGAGAGTGAGATTGAGCATTATCACTCCCTCTGTTGGGTCACACTGATTTTCAGAAGTGCTGAGCCACTTATTGCCCCTCTGAATTAACTGTTTCTTACAGTTTTGAGCTTCCAGCTTCACTCTTCCCCTCTTGGTGAACACCTCAAAGTGTGCCGTGAGCATGCTTGCGAGATGGGGCAAGTCTGCCATTGTAAGCATGGGCAAGGCCTAGGTGATGCCTCACCATGAGGACCTGAGAAGGTCACTGCGTGTATTTTATTTCCGCCTCTGTCTTTTCCCTTATCAGGAAGTTTGTTTTGCTATTATTTTATTTGAGTTTATCTGAATTATTCTGACAATGTCTAAGCAAATCTGTCATCACTTCACGAGATATTTGGAGCACCAAGTACTGTCAAGATATTACAAGAAAGGCAAATGTTGGAGAGAAAGAAAATGATATTTATGAAAGACCTGTACACTGGATAAGGCACCTCAAGTATTGTGTCTTCTTTGATAAGCTGAGTATTCTTATTTTCATTATGTAGATGAGGAAACTGGGGCTTAGGGAGACTGGGTCCCCTGATTAGGGGCATGTAGCTCACCAATGGCTGAGCTGAGATTCAAACCCATGACATTCATCTTCATAGCGAGTGTTCTTTCCATCAGGCCACACATAGTGCCTGACCTAAAGGGATTTGATGAGAGATGACAAACCACGTTATACAAAAGTTACAAAACAGTGAGGGAGATGCCAGAAGGCTGAACTTGGTCCTGCCAAAGGGATAATTCGGGCAAGTTATGTCATGAGTCTCCTGTTAAGGAATCTCAGGAACAACTTTGTAGAGAAAGTGGAACTCACTCCATGCATGCAAAGAAAGGTAGGTGAGCAATGTGGATCCAAGCCAAGAGTGGGTGTGCAGTTGCTGTGTTGAGAAAGTTGTAGTCAGATATTTTTGTTGGTTCCAGATGCTGAGTGTATACACAACCTTTTGGGCATGTGGGATTGTAATCCTACGAAGCCCTATCTCTTCCGTGAAGCCTTCCCTGATCCTCTAACAGAGTCAGTCTCGTTTTATCTATGTCTCCAAAACATTGTCTCATACCTTGCAGCGCAATAATTTAGAGGGCTTTGAAACTGAAATGTATTGCCTGGATTAAATCCTGTGACCTTGGGAAATTTATGTAACAAATCCATTTTTTTTTTCCTCACATGCAAAGTGGATAATAATGACACTTGCTTCATGAAAGGGAGTCTATGAAGTTAGAATTAATATGGATTACTATCTATAGGGCACTGAGTTACAAGCTTAGCATGGTCTTCTAGACACATGGTTCTCAACTGGGGGGGTGTTTTGCCCCTCAGCAGACATTTAACAACATCTGGAGACATTTTAGGTTCTTTCAGCTGGGGAGAGAGTTAATATTGGCACCTAGTAGGTAGTGGCCACAGATGCTGCAAAATGAACCAGCCCACTGTACACGCGACAGCCTTCTCCTTCCTCCCTCAACAAAAATCATTTGGTCCAACATGTTAATGATGTTGATTTTGAGAAACACTGTCCTAGACTGTTGACTTTGTGTAAGCCACACTAGATTGGCTGTATGGATGGCTCTGCATTTCTAATCCCTACCACTAGGACTTCAACAATGTTTGTTGAATGAATGTTCAGGAACTCAGCTGTCAGTTGTCGGAGTGGCTGATGAAAACAGCATGCCAAAATGCAAGTGACAATCAAGGCTTCAGTCACTGGCTGGGACAGTATAAACAAGGGTCCACATCAGAGTAAGTGCCAATGCCCCCATCCACTTCCCTCCCGCCATGAAAGAGCACAGCAGCCAAGGCTCAGGTGGATCAGCATAGATGTGGGGTTGTCTCACTGCTGAGAGAACCCCAAACAAAAGGCTCCTACAGTTCTGTGGGCTGGGGGTGGGAGAAGGGGCAGGGGAAAGAGAGACAGTATACAGAGCACTGAGTACTGACTCAGGCTGGGGAACCTGTCCGCCAGGTTGCCCCCACCTTCTTGGATAAGGAGGATGTGTCAGAGGTGCTAGAAGGGGACTTTGCCCAAGTCCTCAGATAAAGAAACCTGTGAATCTAGGTGCCTGGGCTAGGAATGTACAGGTGCTAAAAGGCTGACCAGCCAGACGGGGTCTGAATCCTTGACTGCAACCCCCTTTGGACACCATGTTTCAGGGGCTGCACCCCAGCTCTGGTATGGGGAGGGCAGCTTTCCTCTGTAAGGCCTGCCTCCTAATTGCCTTTATGATTGCCTTTGTTTTGTATAACTGTAGGGCCCTTATTTTTTCTAGCCTTATTGAGATGTAATTGACAAATAAAATCTGAATATATTTAAAGTGTACAACGTGATATTTTGAAATATACATAGTGAAAGGATGTCACAATCAAGCTAATTAATATAACCCTCACCTCAGTTCGTTACCTTTTTTTGTGTGTGAGAACAATTACGATCTAGTTTCTCAGTAAATTTTAATGTATCATATTGTATTATTAGCTATAGTCTCTGTGTTGTATGTCAGATCTGCAGAATGCATTCATCCTGCATATCTGAAACTTTGTCCCCCTTGACCAACATCTCCCCACCTCCCGCAGCCCCCAGTCACTAGTAACCACCATCTACTCTCTGCTTCTATGAGGGTCACTGTTTCAGATTCCACTTCTCAGTGAGATCATGCAGTGTTTGTCTTTTGGTGTCTGGCTTATTTCATTGAAGCATAATGTCCTCCAGGTTCATCCATATTGTTGCATGTGACAGGGTTTCTTCCCAGCGAGCTGAGTCGGTAGGACCTTTAAAATCACAGGATTTTGGCCAGGCGCTGCACTCCTCACGAATGAATGAATGAATGAATAGAATTATATATATTAAGGAAAAATAAATCTAACCAACGTGTATATGAAGAGGTGTATGCTTGAAATAATTTTCTACTTAGGCAATGCAATAGTAATAACCAGGACCTGTGGAGTTGTTAGTTATTTTGGGTAATAGGAAGATAAAACAATCAGTGTACATTTCTATCATTGCTGTAAAATTTTCAACTAAACATATTTTCTTACCTGACCTAAGGTAGTATGGGAGGCTACCTATGCCCACTTCTCGGGGGTAACTTTAATTGTTTATAACCAAACTCAAGCCCAGTGAGAATGCTGCTTTAATACCAAAATAGAATAAAAATTCTGAAAAATATAACTTACACACCACACCCTTTCGTGAGAGACAGCCTAGAGGAGTCTCAAGAGTGGGTCTCTGGAACTGGACTGGCCAGTGTGACTGTGGTCATGCTGGTTCTGACATTCATGAGCTGTGTGTCTACGGGGAAATTACTTGCCCTCTCTGTGCTTAATATTTCTCACCTGTAAAATGGGGATAAAATAGTAATAATAATCATAATGATAATAACAACAATAACAATATGGCTGTTTGTGAAGATTCGATGCGGTCAAGAGTTCGTAAAGTTCTTAGGAGAATAAGTCATATAGAGTAGGTCCTACAGAAGCATCTGCTGTTCCAACATTGCTGAAGGTCAAGACTTCCGGCTGGAGGTCCCTATCTGGCTGAGCCCTGAGGGTAACGGGGTTAGCTTGGCAAAGCGGAGCATAATGGGCGTGCCAGGCAGAGACAGTGCAGTGAGTGCTTAGAGCTCCAGGTGAAAACAGCAGGTGAGTGTGGATTTTAACAACCCTGAGATGGGAGAAGCCCGACAAGTAAGCAGGCCATGAGTCTGGTATGTCCGGGGCGGGGGGTGTAGGATTTTATCTAAATTAGCAGTTATTTGCCGAAGGATTGTAAGAGGACATTGAAAGGCTCAGAATTGTCTGGGCTTTTTCTGACCTGCTTCTGGTGCTCCGGGCCCGTTCACAGCTAAGTACTCACGTTTGACAGAAGCTCTCGTTTCTTTGATAGTGTTTGCAGCTTCTCTCCTCTGACAAGACTCAGATTTGCTCTTTGGGTTGTTTCTGGCACCAGCGACAGAGATGTGCCTTTTTCTGTGCTCTCTTTAGGTTGCTACCTGGGAATGGGACATGAGCCTTGGAGCAGGGGATAATTCAGCCTTCCAGAATTCCCTGACACAGAAAGTACATGGGGTCTCTCTTCTTATTGGCAGTTCAAAATAAGATTTTAGTATTTTGAATTTCTGAAATTAAAAAAAAATATTTTTTAAAAAATTCCAAGTTGTACAACTCTAGAAAAGTTTAACATATACGTGACATATAACAAACACTGCGTACGTTTAAGGTGTACCAAGTGTTGATATGATACATTTATATATTGGAACGTAATTACCATCGTAATGTTAGCAACTACTTCTATCAGGTCACATAACTGTCATTTCTTTCTTGTGGTCACACCAATTAAGATCCGGGCTCTGCGCAACTTTGAAGTTTATACTATAGTATCATTAATTATAAACAGTGTGTTGTACATTAGATCTCCAGGGCTAATTTGTCTTCTAGTCACAAATTTGTACCCTTACACAAGCTCCCACCACCCCCTCAACTTTGACCTTCCCTTTCACACCTAACTGCCTTGTTGCTCTCCTGCAGTCTAACGGCTTTCGATGCCACCTGGATGCGTACGGCGATGACAAACTTAAGCCTAGCCCCAGATTCTAGACTTGTACATCCAACTACTTGAAGTGTTTGCTTGGGTGTCTTATTGTCAATTCAAACTTAATATGTGCACATCTGACCCCTGCCCTCTCCTCCAGGACCTACAGTCTTCCCCATCTCAGTGGATGGCAATTCACCCTTCCGGGTGTCAGGCCAGTAATCTTGGGACCATTTAGATTCTTTCTCTCATATCCTGCATTCGGACTTGTAGGGGATCCTTTTGATTATATCTTCAAATATATATACGCATGTATCCAGAATCTGTCCTCCCCTTCTCCCCATTCCACCCATTCTGAGCCACCCTTGACTGCTAACTGGAGTCACTGCTTTCATTCTTGTCCCCCTACAGATTATTCTCACTGCCAGAGTGATGCCTTTTAAAGATCACATCACTCACTGTTTAAAACCTCCAGTGACTTCCCCTCTTACACAGAGTAAAAGCCAAAGCCTTTCCAATGCTCAAGACTCCATGTAACGTGATTTTCCTGTTACCTTTCCTATCTTATCTCCTAGTCTTCTCTCACTCACTCTGCTCCTTCCTCCTTGGTCATGCCGTTTCTCAAACTCATCAGGCAGGTTTCCATCTCAGTATCCTTGTTTACATCTGCCCACTGCTTGCATCGCACCTCACCCCAGGAATCCTCAGGCCAAGTCTCCATGCTCAAATATCATCTTCTGTTTAAAACCATGTGTCCAGCCCTATCACCCCAACCCACCCCTTCTGCTCTCAGAGCTCCTGTGGCAGCTGCACCGAAACCCCTCAGTGTGTTATTATTATTCAGGGACAGATACAGAAGTGGCTCATTACACAATGATTTTGCAAGAAAGTGATCGCTGTCTTCAAGCCCACTTTGGGGCATAGTCTGACAAATTCAGCAGCTTTTAGCTCACATAAAGATAATGAGATGATTGGGGAACACTTTGTACCTGTGGAGTGCTATCTAAATGCCTCCTGATGATGATGTTCAAAGCTGGGTGTCCTTTTAAAAGCAGTAATACTCCTCTTCTGTTTCTCTTAGGCATGTGAAAACTAAAACATTAACTACCTACCCAGGAACAGGGCGTGCAGCTTTCTGTTTGATCAGAAAGACTTCTTTCCGGGGGTGGGGAGCTGCCCTGCTACTCTATGAAATGTACATATCTAAGACTCATATTCTTTTATACCAGTTTCATTCTGGTCAAGTTTTTGATCATTTTCCACAACCAAACTTTTGTAAAAATGATGTATTGAATGTGAGGTTATTGTCTTCATTCTTTTTCTTATGCATAAAAGGAATCACATATCATGTAAAATTTCATAGCCAAAAAATTGTGTGTGTGTGTGTGTGTGTGTGCGTGTGTCTACACAGGATAGTTTTCAAAGAATTACCAGATTTCCCTTCATATACAGTCATCATCCTTGGGAGCTGGTGGCATCCTTCGAAACCATTTTGTCCAACCCTTTTATTACTAAAATGCAAAACCTGAAACCTACAGCACTTAAATGACTTACCTAAGGTCATATGATAAGTTTGTGGCAGTGTTGATGGGTCATCACTGACTGTCGATTCAACATGAAAGCCTCTTAAGGTCCCTTCTGATCAGGTCTTTTGACCAAAGGTTGGCAATAGAGCCTATGCTAGTCTATTTGAAACAATAACCTTCTTAAAGTGAGAGGTCAGTGGCAGAAACTGGCTGATGTTCTGATACGGAAAAAGGATGCGGGGGTGAGTTCAGCCTTCTGGTCTCAGGAACTACTGATCAGGGCATTGTGTTCACCGGGCACTTTCTTTCTGGCTCACTCCAGTTCTTCCAACACTCAATATAAAAAGTTAGTGGTTGTTTGGAGATTGCATATTTGCATATGTTGGCTCTGTAGGATCTTGTTCCTGATTAAAGGACATGTTGTTGCCAATTCTCAGGGAAGGCGGCTGCTGCTGAAGCCTGATAATCATTTTTTTTATGCATCAAGGAAGGCACAAGACGCGTCAAACCATAATCACTTCTACAAACATAGACAAGCTGTAAATTGTGACTGATACAAATTAAACGATGTTCCTCAGTAATTATATTTTAGAGATTGTGCACCACATACCCAAACACAATTTTAAACTCAGAAAACTATAATTGCATGTTTAGCGCCTAGCACTCTTTGTATGTTTTGCTTTGCCTGAGTTACTCCAAGGAAATTGATTTCCTGGGCATACCCTGAGCAGGTTCATTAGCCATTGGCATGACTGTCACTACACGATTATTATTCTCATCATGTCAATCATACTCTTCCGGGGAAGGGGGGGTAGAGCTTCATGCCATCACAACAAGGAGTGACCAAGTTCTCCCAAATGTCTCCCCAATCTGTTGTCTCCTTTCTGTCGTCACCGTCACTGCCATTGTTGAGGCCTCAGACACCTCCTTTCTAGACAATTATCACTGTCTCCCATTGGACCCCAGGTCTGCAATCTCATCCTCGATGGCAGTTTTGTCATCTGGTCACTCTGCTCTTCCCTCTCCTTGTCCTACCACGCCAGGCTTCTCTTTGTAGTCCATACTCCAGCCATATTGGCTCTATTGCCTAAGTGTTCCTTCGTCTCTCCGGTCCCTGATTTTTGCATGTGATTTTCACTGAGCCTACGATGCTCTTTCCTTCTCCTTTCTTCTCTAGCTCCTACTAATCCTTTAGGTTTCAGCTCAGGTACTACCTATTCCAGGAAGCCTTCCTTGAATGCTCCAGTACAAACTAGGTTTCTCAGGGAGACATAATCATAGCTCCCTACACCTCTCCCACCATATTACTATCTGTTGGGCTCCGTTTGAGTTGTTCATATACTTGTGTGTGTTCCTCAAAATGCATGACGAGGGCAGGGACCTCATCTATCTGTTTATCACGGTCACTTCAGCACCTAGGACAGTTTCTGTTCTGTATAATCTCAGTAAATATTTATTAAATGAGTAAATGAATTCTCAACCCCTAGTCTTATGCCCAGCTAAATGCAGTGTTTATTTAATGAATAAATACAGGAAACACAGAGAGGCCACACATCTCTGATGAAAGGAGGCTGCCAGGGGTTTAGGTGAAGGGCAGTAATATGATTAAACAGATAGGTGCCAGAAGGCAGGGGGTTGCGACATGTTCAATATATATTTGTTAGACAAGGAAAGAAGTCCGCTCAGGGAACCATTGAGAGATTAGATTTTCTAGGTAGGCTGGAAACAAATCATGGTGAGCCTGGGATATTAGACAGAGACATCTGGGTTGTGTTTTGTCAAAGAGGAGGAGTCATCAGGTAAAATAGCTCCTTGTCTTCAGGATGCTGTCCCAAGTCATTGGCAGGCTGTGAGCTGGCACCTGTTTCCTCTCCAGCTTCACTGTCTTTCAGTCTCGATGTAGCACTGAATCGTGGACACCACTTTCCCTGTTGTTAGCACCCTCCACCCGCCGACCCTCACCCTCAGGACAGGTATGGGACGCAGGTGTAGTTACTTGAGCTGCTTATGCTTCCTCATTCCTCCCTGCCTTTGCAGAAGCTATTTCTTCTGCTGAGCCAATGCTCCTCACCCTCCCTGAGTATCTCTTAAATTCCGGTATCTCCCTAGGAATACCCACTCCTGAGAGATCCATGCCTTGAGTCTCCTCCATCAGACCTCCCGGCATCCCTAACTCTCCAGGGCAGCTCCCGTTTCAGGGCACATAGCACTCCAGGATTATTTAGTATTAAATTCACAACCAACCTGCATGAAGCCAAAACTCTCCTTGTTCATCTGTCCGCTCAGGACTGCCCTCCCCGGTGCCTGATGTTCAGGAGCTGGTCAGGCAAGACTCATGAAGGAAACAACAAGACAGCACATGTACGCATGGGGGGTATTAGAGCACCCGGGTGGGTGAGGCAGTGGAAGCAGAGATTCCAGGAAATGAATCTGATTAGAATATTCAGGATGGACTGCAGGTGGGAGATAGAATGGTCGACCCTAGAATGGTATTAGTGGATAAAAAAGACAAACAGATTCAAGAGACATGACAAAAATATTAAAAATTTGGCAAAACACAAGAGACCCCTTTGTTTTCAGTTTTCAGAAATCTCTCCTCCCGTGGTATAGGCTTCAGGGCTTTTTGATACACTCGGCTCACTATGTCTAAGCTTTTGCGTCTCATAACACCCCCACTAAACACTTGGGAGAACAGGAGGGACTTGAGGACCCCTAGTTCTGTCCCCAGAGGACATCCCTGCTTCAGGGCTGTTAGCCGAGCTGGCACGCTTCGTGGAACAGATGAGCTTTTCAAAGATTCAAGTTTGGTTCAAAATTCACAACTCATGAGTTCCAAATCGTTCTAAATTTGGCTGAGTGCATTTTTCTCTAGCCGTGTGCCACCAAGCAAGACTTAGTGACTTCATAGAGTTAGGAAAACAAAGGGACGTTATTGCCTCTCTGCAGAAATAAACTTGATGAGGACAAAAGGAGTGCACTGCAAATAGTACAGCAGCAGCCCCTTAATTTTGTGTATTTTCCACTCAAACAGCTTTCTCTGGCATCAACAACCAAGCCATTCACTGAAAGAACTGCAGCCAGTTACCAGCTTACTTACAAGCAGAGTGGCACTAAGTGAGTTATCTTTCAGCTTTGTTGAACAAGCAAATTATATAGTAAATTAAATCACATTTTACTGTTCAGTTGGTGTGGTGCAAATTAACGAGTGCACTTTGATTCCACCTTGCATCTCCTGCATATTTCATAGCCGGGATGTTCCAGTGTCAATGTGGGACAATTTCTCAGAGGACTTGTGTGCATTCGGTTTCTCTGTTATGTTTACAAGTTCATTGCAACCAGCCTACTTGGAATAGTGTTGGCCTGATACAAAATGGCATGTTTTGTTTGAACAGCATCTTTAGCTCCTGGTTAATTATTTAAGTGAATGATGTTTTCCTTTTTTATTTATTTTTTTAAATGTCCTCCAAGAAACTTAAATCATAGTCGTCACTAATGTAGCTGCATTGTTGCTAACTCTAAAAGATTATAAAAAAGAGTGAATTCCCAGAGATGAGCAACTGATCTTCAGGGAAGGATGCTAGATAGATAGGTTCCTTCTGCTGACACCATAGAATGAAAAGCAACTGTCCCCTGAGCTTGACGGACCTGGGTTGCAGTCCCGACTATAATATTTCAGCTATCTGAGACTGGGTGTGTTATTTGCTTTGAGATTCATTTGCGTAAAGAAGGTTATGGATGTTGCATGAAATTACTTACATTCCAAACTGAGTGCAAAATAGGTGCTCAAGAAGTTTCACTTCTCTTCTTTGTCTTGATAATGATGGCTTGATGAATCAGAAGCACCAACTCTGAGCATCCTTCTTCTCAGAATGAATGGCAGGTGTGATTCAATTGGTGTTATTAAGACAAAGAGGGAAAAGAGAAAGAAAAGATAACCGTGACTTCAGACTTGTCAGTGTGAGTCCTAATGGCACTCTTCGTGTAAACTTTTCAGTGAAAAGGTCCTATGGGTCAGCCTACATGTTGGCATTTCTGACAAATGGGTCAGTGGAGATGGGAGCATTCATTGATTTGAGTGGATGTGTGGCAATGGTGCTCTGAAAAAAAAAGTGTTATGCCACTATCCTCTGTCACAAAAATAAAAATGAACTGACAGAACCTCAAATCAGCCAACAGGTGCAGTAGCGTCGACTGGGGCTGTGTAGACACCCTGATTCTTCTTCTGAGTGTCCCATTCTGGTGTTTGGGAAAGACATTTAACTCTTGCCATTCTAAGATTTGCAACCTACTTTCCTAGAGGTCAGTGTATACTACTTGAAGTTTTTGATGGAAACATCCTCCAGTATGCCTGAGATAAGTATTGACTAGTTTTGAAAGGCATCTGTTTTGTTGTGTTATATATTTTATTATGTTACAGCATGTTACGTGATGTTATTAAACTTTCTGGTCTCTTAACCTTTCTAAAACTTAATTTTCCAATCCATAAGGAAAGGTGTTGAGCCAGGTTTTCTGAGGAACCCCTGTGACTCCAGAGATTTGAAAGTCTACGGCAACAGAAATCTATTTTAAGCGTTAGAACAGGAAAGACTGCCTCCATCTGCATTTTATGCTTCACTTGGATTGAATTGAGCAAAACATGCTTGTCATGAGAAAGGGAACTTGAAAGAGATGATGATTCTCTCTAACATGAGAGGACAGAGCAAGAGGGCAACTCTCTGCAAACCAGAAAGAGGGTCCTCACCAGGATCCAATTGGCCAACACCTTGACCTTGGATCTCCCAGTGTCCAGAAGCATGAGAAATAAATGTCTGTTGGTTAGGTCATCCAGTCTATGGCATTATTGTTGCAGCAGCGTGAGCTGACTAAGACACTCAGTTTGCCATAATTAACACAGCACAACCTTTTCAACAAGAATTTTAAAGGCTCCAGGTGAGCTGATGATCTGGTCTTATTCCTATCCAAAGTCAATGATATGGCTCTTCTCACCCCTGTCTTCCCACCCTTTTGCTCAGGACGGAACTGAGGCTCTCAGAGGTAAAATGTGCAGATGCAGATTCCACAGTAATGCATGACTGAGCTGAGATTCCAATCCACATGTTTCTCACCCAGAAGCTCTTCTATGTCACAATGCCTTATTTAGCCATTAATTTATCCACTTATTAAAACTTTATGCCAACCATGTGCCGGGCAGAAATAAATGTTACACTCAGTTTGTTCATGTATCTCAGAGTCAAGTAGAGGCATGTGGACCAACTAAGAAGGGTCATCAACAGTTCCAGTTTGCCTGGGTTCAAAGGTTTTCCTGGGACATGGGACTGTGATGAAATCAGAAAATTCAGGGAAACTAGGATGACAGACAATTAGGAGAACAAGGAAAGTAGGAAATCTAAGAGGTCTCGATCAGCAGGGCCCTTGTGTGCTTTATTACAGCATGCTGTCAAATATTGTTTTTTTTCCTAAAGGGCATAAGAAGGCTTTGCAATATTATCACTAGTATATATCCATAACTGAACATTCATCAAACTCTTACTGAGAAAATTGTTTCTTCCTCATGGCAAAATTCTAATGTAGTGCCGTGAATGCTATTACCGAGGGAGACTTCCCATCCTTATTCCCATCCTGCGTCTACCTGGAAAATTTGAGGCATAAGATTGAAGAAATAAATGGAGCATGACATTGTTGTTTCTGTGTCATCGTGAGTGACAGACCGGAGGAAGGAAAAAAAAAATGAGAGGAGACCTGTTTCAAGATCTTTCATGATATTTAAAAAGAACCATAAGTATTCTTCACTCATTTAATTTGCATTGCTTTCTTGAATGCTATGAGCTTAGTGCTATGAAGACATAGTTCCTGGCTTCAAGAGCAGCCAGAGGGACACCCAAATTTAATGAGCAATTACAAAGTAGAGTTCTAGGTGCTAAAACTGAATTTATATTTAGAGAGTATCAGCTATATTCACAGCTCTGCATATTTTGTAATACAAAGTCTGGCACTGATCCTCAAAGGAATTAAAGTTAGTTGCAAAACAACTTTCCTTTATTTTCTTGTTTAAAACGGAATGACAGATAACATGCAGCCACAAATCTTGAATAGACCAAGTGCCAGGACTTGTGTATGTAGGCAATATATTTACATATATAACAGCACACACCTCTCTCTCTCTCTCTCTCTCTCTCTCTCTCTCTCTCTCTCTCTCTCTCTCTCTCTCTCTCTGTCTCTCCATCCATCAATCCATCCATCCATCCATCCACTTGAGAGTGTGTGTGTGTGTGTGTGTGTGTGTGTGTGTGTTTCCAATGAAAGTAGCAGAAAAAAAGTATATAATTCTTACTGGCTTGTCCCACAAGGAAGGGTAGCATTTCAGACAAGAAGCCTGAAGTTGAGAAGATACCAAGCTTGGAAGGTCAGGATTCCATCATCATTCTCTATTTTCTTCCTCTTCTTACTCTATGTCTGCTTGGTCCTCAGGTTTGCTGCCCTATGGGGATAATATAGCTGCCATTTTTCTCCTTCTCCAGGAAAAAGATAAAAATGCCTATGTGTTTCTTAAAGCTGCCATAACAAAGTGCCACAAACTAGATGGTTTTTACAAAACAGAAATATATTGCCTTCCAGTTCTGGAGCCTAGAAGTAGGAAATCAAGGTATCAGTGGGGTCATGTTCCGAAATCTGTAAGAAAATTCATCTTTCTTTCTTCTACTGATTTGCCAGAAATCTTTGGTGTTCCTTGGCTTGCAATGATGTAACTCCAACGTCTGCCTTCATTGTCACATAGTGCCTTCCTGGGAGTCTGTTTCTGTACATGGCTGTCTTCCTGTGCAGACACCAGTCATATTAGGTTGGGGTCAACTCTACTCCAGGATGACCTCATCTTAACTTGACTAATGTCATGTACAAGAACCCTACTTCCAATAAGGTCACATTTTGAGGTGCTGGGGTTACTCTTTGTATTGGCACGTAATTGTTATCTATCAGACGAATGAATGAATGATAACTAGATTACAACTAAATCTAATACAGGGTTTTGTTTCAATTTGAGCTCTTTCCAGCTAACCTGAAATTTTATACATTTTACCATTTATGTGGCTTTTTACTTTAAAACACTTTAGTATAAACAATGTTTTATATATATATATATATATATATATATATGTATATATACATATATACATATATATATATACATATATATGCAAATTTACTTTAATCTATACCTAATGGCAGTTAAATTGCTTTAGAAGCACTGGATCGGGAACCACAACATTAAGTAGCTATTTACAAGTGCTTCAGATATCATCATCAAAATTTTTACAAGAGGTTCTATTAATCAGCATAAGACAGACATAATTTTTCATCAGTGAAATGCATAGTATTCAACATATAGGGTGACTAGAAAGGCATCATGAGCTGCAGTGCCCTTACAAAAGCAGGAGATAAAAATCTAGCAAACCAGGGACTGGAGGACCAACCATCTTCAGCAGTCTGTATCTAAAGCTGCAATTCCACATACTGAAGGCCTCTAGTGCATGATCTGATGGAGAGACGGGGAGATGGGAGAGATGGTGAGACGGTTTAATCCCATTTCAAATTATTAGTGCATTAACCTTGGAGTGAACTTTTTCGCCAAGGGCCTGTTATTGCACATTTAGAAGAATTTGGCCTAAGGTTTTGCTTTCTGTTTTAATACCCTGCATCATAGTCAAGTTGTTAGGACAAAAATGTATAACTGCCACCTATTTCTAATTGCAGGTGGCTACCAATATTTAGCACATTTAAATATTAGAAATATTTACTAGAAACTTAGGACAATGACTGAAGGGACAGTTGACAAAAACACATCTATTCATCATCTCTTCAGCCATCACATGACAATCGTCAAAGTCTTTCCACGCGGCACTAATTCTGTCTTCATAGGCTTAAGGAATGTTGGAGGTTAGCAGTCCTCATGAATGTGTTTCTGTAATATTCTAACAGTAACGTTCTGTGGACTACCAGCCACTGAATGAAGGAAGCTCTCTATTGTGCTTGCAAGCTCCTCCCTCGGGGTTACTGTTATTTGTTTTCTCTTTAATAGTTATACATTCATTTATAAGTTTTACAGATATTTCTAATGTCCTAAATAAAATGAAATTATGTGTCAGGTAATACGCTTAGTGCTGAGTCTGCAGTGATAAAAAAAGATATGTTTGAGACGCAGTTACACACACACAGAAAGAGATGATAGAGATAGATAGATAGAGAGAGAGAGAGAGAGAGAGAGAGAGAGAGAGAGAGATAGATAATAGATAGATAGATAATAGAGAGTGGAATAGAAAGTAATAATTACCCAATGGTTTGATATCTTTTGCCTACGAGAGATGCTGGCATTTCTTTTAGTTCAGAAAAGAATCATTTATCCCTGAGACAGTGATCTTCCTTTCCCACAAACCTGCCCCAATCAAACGTCATCTTGAAATTTGCATAACATGCTAAAGATGACTCATTAAGCCTCAGTATTGCCTAAAACTTTATCATGCTTAATTTTACATGTTCCAAATCATTTTCCAGTTTAAAACTTGAGCTCAGCAGGCTCTTACTTTTGAGAGACGTTTAGAACATCACGAGATTTTGAAACAGAGACATAAAGCAGTTTGTCCACACCCCCAAAAAGCTGTGTGTGTGTCAGCACAGCCACAGACCTACCCTATGTGTCCCCAAGGCCCCATGACCTCACTGGAAAGTTGCAGCCCTTTCTTAGTCACTCTGCAGCCGTCACTTGCCCCTTGGAGGCCTAATTTCTTCTTGTGTGCTTGTTCCTGCTGCTGTGTGTGCAGAGCTTGGCTGCAGGGGAGGAGACAAATCTGGGGGTGTGGCTGGCCAAGGGGGGTTCCGGTGTGAGCCAGATTTAGGAGCCCGTTTTAATCAAGAGCTACCTAAAATATAGGAGGTCAAATGGATGATTGGTATTTTCTAGAGTAGGCTCTGAACCTACCTATTTCCCTCAGCTTCTGCATTTGTGAAATGATGGGGTTTTGTGCATGAAATCATTCAACCAAACTTGACTGAGCACTCAGATGCCAGACCTTATGTTTTTTAGACTCGAGAAACATGTCACCTTGTGTGGAATACAAATTTGAAAAGACCTGGTCATGCTCTTTGTGATGGAGGTGGATCATCTGGATTCCAGAGATGTTAATAGATCTTAGGGGGGAAAGACGTTCAGTGGAAGTACTTTATTCTCTTATAAAATGTGAGGAAACACATTAAATGTATGAAGAGAATATTTTTACCATATGTGACAATCTGTAACAAGAGTCAGGCCATTTCTTTATTTTATTTTATTTTATTTTTTTATTTTATTCTTTTTAATTTATTTTATTAGTTTCAGGTGTACAAGACAAGGTAATACTTAGACATTCATCACTTATATCCCTCACACTGTGAACCCCCCTCCCCCCATCCACTATCCCTCCGACCTCGCACCGAGCCATCACATTATATATATAAAATTATAGTTGGCATTCATTATTGTTTAGCTTCTGGTGTACAATGCCATGATCAGGCATCCACAGTATCCCTGAGGTGGTCTCTCAAATAGGACACATGTCCATCGGATACCCAACAAAATCTTTACAACATTATTGAATACGTTCCCCAAATTGATTTTCAAAAACCCTGAGGCCACCTTGTGGTTATCAACTGTTTCCTACTCGCTTCACCTTCCCCCTTATCCCCACCCCCCCACCCATTTAACAACTCTCGGCCATTTCTAAGTAATCCAAAAGGTCACATGTAGCACTTGACCTGTCACCACACACAGCACGTGCAATTGACCCAAGAGTCTCTGGTCTAAATTGTGCATCATACTGTATATTCTCCGTTTATACTGGTATATTATTCAGTGCTGATTGTGGATTAAGCTCTAAGAATATTTGTTGTGTTTTGTTTTGTTTGTAATTGTTGCTAAAAGAGTATGTAAGTCAAAAATATGCATTGCTGTGTATGAATGTATTTTCTGTACTCCTTGAATGAAATATAATATTAAGAGGTTCCTAAGATCACGTGTCACTGGAAAATGCCTGCCACATCCATGATTTAGGTGAGGAAACTGAGGCCCCGAGGACTTAGCTCATTCTTTCACCCAATATAATTCCCTTCTCTGTAATTTCACATTTTCTTCCTGGCACGTATTGTCAAATGCAGGTTTAAGAGCTTTCTCTCTCTCACCTGGTTGTTAGTCACACCAGGGCAAGGAGTGGCCTTGTCTCATAGAGCCTAGAATTGTCTGAGTCCTTAAGACTCTGCAATGTCATTATGTCTAAAATGGGATTCAAACCGAGGTTCTATTTCTACTGAAGTATATAGTCTCCCATTCCCACTGTCTTTATCATTTGCCTCTTAGCTATTCTGAAGTGTTTTTTCAACATTTTTTCTCACAGACCATTCAAAATATACCATGGATGTTATTATTGTTTGTCTTTATAATATATGCTATAGTTTTACTATTATATATATTATACTTATACAGAATATATATTATGTAATTATATATTATATATCAGTTAAACAGATATCACTTTACTATAGCATATACTGTTACATATAAATATAGGTGATATTTTATATGTATATTCACAGTTTTGAAATAACATCTTATTCAGCCATGACTATTTCCTTAAGCTGCATTTCTAGAAATGAAATTAAGTCAAAGAGAAAAATAAAAATAAAAACAAAACGAGTCTTGGATACATATCTCCACAGATATTAGAATACCTGTTTCCCTGAACCTTTGCCAACAGTATACCATTCTCCTTTTAAATCAATATAGTTTGCTAAGAAAAAAAATCTCACTTTCATATCTTTTTGATTCACAGGAAATTGAACTCCCTCTAAGGCCATTGCATTTCTTGTCTTGTACTCACATCCTTTTCTCATTTGTCCATGGGAGTGAGGGGAGGTGTTTATCGATTTAGTCAGTTTTCCTACCTCTTTATATTTTATCTTCATATGTTAAGGGTATTTTGTCAGTCATATAGCTTTCAGATTTGTTCTCCATGTTAGACACAGAGCACTGCAAAAGGAAATATGACCGTAGAATGCTGAATGGCAATGCACAACACATGGATTGTCCCAATAAGAGGACAGAACAATATTACACAACAAATAACAGTAAGTGTAAACAAAAATTCCAAAAATCTGTTTATAGTTGATAGTCCGGTTTGGCAATAACACATTGGAAAGTCACTACATTGCATTTGAGAATATGTTTTGACATTTGTTATGTCATCTTGGAAAAACTCTGTTCCTTCCCCAAAACTCCATGTCTTCAATATAGAGAATTTGGACTCAGTTACCCTTAATGGCTGTTCCATCTTTGACTTTCTGTTCATCTTTGTTATTCAGCTCCACACAGAATGATTTCACTCAGTCAATCAGCTAGACCTTCCGTCTGTACAATGCATTCACCAAATATTCATTGAACACAGTGCTGTGTGCTGTTCTGGGTATTGGAGATAGAACAGTAAACAGGACAGAAGTTCTTGCGCATGGCACTCAGGGAGGAAAGACAATCTGGTGCCTCTGTACCAAGAGCAGGTTTGGGGACGAAGCGTGGCAGGCATGCTACTGGAAGGGGTAGACCGTGAAGGTACCTCTGATAAATGCATTGCTTACCCTTCTCCTCTGGCTCTCTTGAAAACCTAATAGAAGAGTCTGTTAGATGTGTTTTACTGAAATCACCTGTGGACAATTCAGTGAAACATCCTATATCAAGGATATCCTGTTAGGTCCATCTCGTTCCGACTTGCTCTAGGAAGCGTTTCCTTGATTATACTTTGTTAGAAATTAATTGTCTCCCACCTTATGTTCTGTTCTCAGTCTCCTTTGTTTATAGGTCTCCCCGGTTGGGTGGGGGGCACTGTGCCATGTGTAAAAGAAATTTCACACGCCTGTGTTCACAACTGTCCTGAACCTTCCTTTAGATGTCTGTGCCTCTGACCCAGGCACAACTGGCTAGCTTATTATATACAATCATTATCTTCTTCCTGGACACAGAGCCAAGTCATACCTTTCCACTTCCCTTGCATTCAGGTGGGATCACAAGATGGAATGTGGAAGAATTGACGTGGGCTGTGTCCAGCTGTGGTCCGTGGAAAACTGCCACCTATGCCCCTCATATTCTTTTTTCACTGAGGCAAGCTTCTTATCAGAGGCGGCCAGACCACCATCATCTTGGGTCCCTGAACCACTGTATGGAGCAAAGTTATACCCCAACTTCTCCACCCTAAACCTGTCCCTAACCTAAAACTGCCCTTGACTAATTTTACTCTGTAGAAGTATTACATTTTGGGTATGTATGTTACAAAGTTTAGTTGCTACCTTAACCAATATCCTGCTGCAGTGGCTATCAAATAGTATGGACTGCATGGGGCGGACACTCAAGGATATTTTCATTTGATGACTCAAAATTGGGAAGAACATATGGAGTAACAGAATTAGAATTCCATGTGTATCTTCCAGCTCCGTGACCCTCGTTCCTTTTGCATCATAAATTTGCTGCTGAGAAGGCCCTACCAATGGTTGAGATGGTTAAGTGTTAGTGGGGAAGATAACCTGAAAAAGTCTGCTTCCTGGTAGAGCAAGGTGATAACTTATGGCCTTCTCCATCAATTTTAGTGTCAATTTTTAGTTACTTATTCTCTTCATTGATACCCATCAACATACTTGAGCAGACTTTTCCACCCATTTCCCATATTTATTTTCTTAGCTAAAGTGTTTGATTCCCTTCAGTCATGTCCCTTGCTCCTGATTCTGTCCTTACCTATTTTATGCCTTAACATATTGCCATTTTATCTGCGTAGTCTATCAACACCATCTCTCTGAACTTCCAGAGGGCAGCTAACCAGCCCAGTTTCTGTCAGACATATGTGAAAAGTTCCTGTCAGACGATGTCAGACGATGTGAAAAGAAGTGTAGACATCCATGAAGCACAGTGCAAACATCTAGGACAACTTGCTCCACCCAATACATTCCACATGTAAAACTAGAGATATGCACCAAAATTATGTAATAATGATGTCAGGAAATGAAAGAGGTGGTGGAGGTCATAAAAGTCCTTCTTTCTACTTTTTATTCCTTCTTATTTAGCAACAGAACCTGAGCCCAGAACACCTTGATGTGTAAGATCTCATAATAATGTCTGCGGAGGACAGCAGATCGATGCCTTTGGCGGAAGGAATCAGGATCCAGTGGATTTACATTCTGAAAAAGACTTGGGCAAGACTGTGCACTGGGATTAACCTGTGATTCCATGGTAGGGGCGAGGTGTACAAATACCTGTCAGTTAGACAGATGTATTACATGTATTATCTCTAATCTGTATAACATTTCCATGAGGGGGTATTATTTCCATTAAAAAATGAAGAAACAGGCTGGGGACTAGTCGATATCAAGAAACTGATAGGGACATTTAGCGAGTTGCTAAATGGGATTTATATTTGAGCTGTAGTTGGGATTTATCTTTGAGTCTTTCTGGACTCCAAACTCCTGCTTTTCTCTCTAATAGTGTGTTCAAATCTGTTCCATGAAAATCCATGGCACATGGTCCTCACTATTAGGAAAGAATGAGGTCTTAGCCAGTCTTTCCTATAGCCTCAACTAGGGTTTCCAGGCGGGAATTTCAGGAGTTTTTCTCGCTTTCTGGTTCCTGAATCCTGAGAACAGTTGGTCGGGAAATTGGGAAAATCAGCTTCTTGAACCCAGGTGGTTGGTAGTGTCGGTTGTCACTTTGTGGAATCGATTCATTGCGGAGAACAGAAAACAGTTTATATCTCGGGATTCAGGAATGGGAAAGCAAAAAAAAAAAAATAAAAAAATTCTGAGAATGGGTAGGACTTCCAGCCTGGAAACCCTAGCCTCAACATACTAAATTCTTTCCTCATTCTAAATTTATTCTCTCATTTATTTATTTTGTTGATCACAGGGTACAGAAGTTCATAAAACAACCTTCTACCTCAAGACAGCCATGGCCTCAATGAGGAAAGACATAAATAATATTAAGTACAGTATTAAATGTTCATCTCACACGAACTTTGGATTCTGAATTCTGTCTTTTGGAAATGAAGTCCTTTTTTTCTCTCTATTTATAAGTTTATTGGAATTTTGTCAGGTTGAAATGAGATGTGTGATGGTTCTTTGTGATGACGGAAGGTATTCAAATGGTAGTTCTGGAGTTTATTTTTATTTGCCCATTTATTTATGTGCTGATTTCCTTATTTCTCCCTAACAAGCTGCCATGTAACGTACATCATGGTCTTCACCACACTTAGTGATGGCCTGCTTATCTTCATGCTTTTAGGAGATACACGGCCTTAGGCAAATAGCTGAGCTACTTGGGGCCTCAGTTTCCTAAGTCGTTTAGAAAAACGGGGCCTCCATTTTCTTCTAAGTAAATTGTGCACCACTTGTCAGATCCCAAAACCATGGAGTGAATGAGGTGAAATGATAGATCTGAATGCAACTCGAGAACTCTGACCTGCTAAGGAAAACTATGTGTTAATTATAGGTGTTTCACGTGTTTATTTCAAAAAAGCATAGATAAGTTCCAGGGCAATCTCCTGACCATACCACACGACGTGTGGTAGAAAAATATAGTGACACGATCATGCCTTTTCTCCAGAAAGGAATTTGAAAAATGTTAGGGAGTGCAGAATTTATCTAGATATTTTTTTTGTTGGTACAGATTGGAATAGTGGAAAAATAAGACACAAAAAACACACCGTATACAGTCAAAACATATATGTGTGTTTGGATGAATATCTCACCAGGAATGTTTGGAAAGAATGAAGAGGAAAGTGGTAATTGATGGCAGAAATTAACAGACACTCAGAGTCCTACTGAATAAACCTACTTCCTGAGAGTCATTTCATTGCCAAGCAGCATGAGATCTTTATTAAAGAAGTTTATGCTGCAGGGTGAAAGGGAAATGAAACATCTCCCTTTTAAATCTGTGGAGGGATAAAAAGGAGTCAGGTTCTCTTCATTTTCTAGAAAGAGCAACTTACTGTCATTTAGTTGAAGGCTCAGGATAAGTTGGTTGGAGAGCAGCAACGTCCACCGTGGGTCTCTCATCTTCTCCCAGGGTTCCAGCTCTGAGAAGTTAAAGACCCAAAATCTGGTGTGGAGAGGCCATGGGGAGGATAGAAACACAGATACCCTGACTCCAGGCAAGAGCACATTTCGAGAGGAAACTGCTCTGCCCAGTAGAGGGGTGATCCCACCATGAGAACTTGCCTTCTTAAAGATGATCATACATTTTGTAATTTATTCTAGGAAACAAGTGTCCTCCTCCCTCACTCCATCTTCACAACCTCAGCCCACTCCCAAGCTTTTGTTTATTGCTACATTATTCATTGGCCAAATACACCATTTCGGGGGTTTAGATTAATCACCTCTTAAAGATCAAGGCTGAGTCCACTCTTGTTTCTCTTTATCTTCTTGGATGAGAAACATTTACATACAGCAGGGCTTTGCTTGGCATATCCCTTCTGACTCAGCAAACCTGGATTTCAGGAGAATCAGTGAGTCTGCGGGACTCTATAAATAAATGCTGATGCTGAGATTCTAGAGCCACTGGCTCATTCTCCCCACTGGGTGGGTCTGTTAACTTATTCTTGAGCTGTAGTCTTCTCATCTTTGAAGTTCTGGGGTTCAAATGGGTGCTCCCCAATGTCCCCTTGGCTTTTAGAACTATCTGGACATGATGCTCATGGAGGAAGCTTCTGACATTCCTCCCGTGTTTCTCTGCTCTTTCCCCACTCTGACTTCAGCGTTAAACGGCTGCTCTGGCTCTGCTGTGTGTGTGTGTCCTGAGCCATCTGTCTGTCCCTTTGATGATCATCACCTTAGGCCTTTAATTGAACTTGTTTTGAGCAGGTTTGGCACCATATATTGATTAGTTGTAGAATGTCTAATGTCAAAGTTGACTAAGACATATAATTGTTCACCTTTTCTTTTTATACATGTAGAATGAGACCTAGACAGAGATTGTTTTTCCTTCAAAGCACTCGACATAATACGGTGTAATAGAATTACTTATATTTATTTGATATCTGTCTTCCTCAAGGGGCTGCCAGGACCACAAAGTCAGTGTCCTACTTATTTTGTCACCAATGTCTCTATGACTAAATTCTAGAATGTTCTTGGCCGGTAGTAAATATTTACTAAATTAGTGAAGAGACTGGATACTCTGATGAGGACCATTAGACCCGAGTCTTAACAATGAACAATGCTCTCAATAACCTTTGTTATTGCCTCCAAATAAAATTGCATATATAGGAACATATAAACTTACAGAATTGGAAAAAAAATGCATCTCATAGAAATTTAAAATTACGTCCCATTTTCTGACCACTGCTGATGTAATGACTTAAATAATTATTTTTATAAACCTGATCTTGAGATAATTATTATAGTTATATCTTCTTCAGTAAAGTGAGTCAGTATTACATAGAAATATGTTTAAGGATGTGTTTCATTTTTAATGTATCAGGAGCATCAAAAAATTAAGGTATCTTGGGTGTTTCTCAACCTCAGAGACTATAAATGAATGAATGAATCAAGCGATTTGGTCTCTCACTCAGAGTCAAGCTTCATACCTGGGTTTCTTGACTCATAATCCAGATTCTCAATGTCTAGAGGGAACGTGCAAGGAGTCAGCATGCCACAAGCTCCTCTCTGAGCCCATGTGGATTATGAGCTCTTTCTGCATGAATCACACCTCCACCCTTCTTATCTTGGGTAACATCCTAATCATTCTGCTATTCTCAGCGAAGATGTAACCACTTCCACGAGCCCCTCCCAGGTGCATCTTTCCTTCCTTCCTTCCTTCTGGCTTATGTGCTTCCTGAGGGCAGGGACCTTGTCTGTTTTGTTCATTCCTTTATCCCAGGGTCTGACACACCGAGTATGTGCGGGAGAAGTTCTCAAGTTTTTGAATTATTTAATTCTGTATGACCTACATAAGCATACATACAGCTGGCTATGATAAACACTTGTTGAAAGTGGCCTGTTTTGTGACTATTTCTCTACCCGGGGGTCTCTTGTGCTTTCCCTACACTGCTAGAAAATGAGAAGAGAGGTAAGCAATCACAATATATTAACCCTTCTTTCAGGTCACTGTGTTTTTCTGGACACAGATGAAGGTCGGGAGAAGTCTTCCTGACTTAAATGGGTTTACCTGGACTTGAGCTCCGTGACTCCATAGCTGGGTTATCGTTTCTCGTCTCCTAGAACTTTCTTCTGCCTGTGCTCAGTTTTCTCACTATCTCCCTTGAGGAGAGCTGAGATCACTCAGAACAACATGTGTGGCAACATGACCTTGCCACTGTTGTCTTTTCCTTGTTTAATGGCCTTTCATTTAGACGTCTCTTGGTTCCTTACCCAACTCTGCAAACCACAGCCATGTGTTTAATCAATAATTAATTCAACAAATATATATTGAGTCCCAGCTGTATGCTGAGCCCTACTCTAACACTGGTGCACAGCAGTGGACGAGACAGAAAAAAACGTTGCTTTCATAGAGATTACATTTTAGTGCCTAAACATGTAATAGTTTGTAAAAATGTCTATGATTTATTATTGCAGTTGATGCAGCAGATATTATTGGTGTTCATCACTGCTCCTGTTTTCATTTCAACATTTTCCCCCCAGTTTTCCTCAGGTAGAGGGTAGTCTTCTGTTTTAAGAGAAAGTGAGCCCCTCCTTAGATCAGGGACTAAGCTCCGACTGTGTTCAGCCTGGTGGGGTGGGTCTCCGTGGTGACTGATTGGTTTGGAACTGGGCGTGTTACACTATTCAGCCAATGAGGAGAGTCTACCGGGGCCAGGACGGGGGTTGTCTAGGAAGGTTTGTCTTATAAACATGGGACACGGAACATGGATGCTTGTGTTTCCCCATCTACATATTGTCATTTCATTTGACATCTAGAACTGGGACGGGTGTCACAGCCATCCTGGGACAGTGAGGACAAGCCTCACTGAAGGTATCAGAACAGAAGAGAAGAAAGAAGCTATGCTCTTGGTGATGATGTTTGGCTGCTAAGTTATTCGCTCTGGGGCTTCCATACTGCAAACTCCTTATTTTGTAAGATGTATCATTTTCTCTCCTTTTTGTTGGCTTTCTGGTGTTTACAGACCAAACTGACCTCATGGATTTAGTAGGTTATACAGCTCTGTTTGCATTGTACCCAGTGTAGTGTAATAGGGATCAGGAACCATTTTCTATAAAGGGCAGCATACAAGTAGTAAATACTTTTGGCTTCGTGAATCTCATGGTCTCTCTCACATCTACTCAACTCTGCTATGGCAGCTGAAAAGCAGCCACAGATAACATGCAAATAGATAGGCATGGCTGTGTTTCAACAAACTTTATTTACAAACTAAGACCTGGGCTGGGTATGGCCCGCAGACAATAATTTCTCAAACCCTGCAATAATGGAAAGCCACGGATTTTAGAGTTACACAAAATATGCCTGAATCCCAACTCTGTTATTCTTGCTATGATATCTACTTAAGCATATAAATTGTATATATTTAGTTGTTTATATTATCCATCTTTGCCACTACCATGTGAGAACCACAGGGAATGGTCTTGCTTCTCTTATACACGGCTGTACCCCAGTGCTCAGAAGAGTGTTGAATGACTTAAGACTCACGTGTGATTGAAATTCTTCATTATGTTATGTTCTTGTAAGGGGAGAAGAATGCACCTTATACATGTTACCACAGCACCTTGATAGGGACTTTCACACAAAAAGCTTTCCATGCAAGTTAGCTGGTTGCAGAATGAATGCAGTCTCCTTTAGCCTACGGTTGCAATGATCAAAATCTCAACCGTCGGACAATAAGGTAAATGGTACTGGTAACTGCACTAGCACATTAGATATATTAACATAACATAACATAGTGTAACATAACGACAAACATACCTTAACAGATGATGTACACAGGAATACATGCCCTGGAGAGCAGGGGCAATTTTGTATTACACATAGTACCTTGAAACTGGAATTCAGTAGGTGCCTGTTGAGGTTCAGTTTATTGACCCATTGACCAATGGTCAATACACTTAATTAACTTAAAAATCAAAAGATGAATTAAAATGAAATAGGCCTTAATTGAGCACCGGCCACAGGCCCAGACTTCTACTTGTGGGCATTTTGAAGCTCTCCTCGCCTCCTCTTGAGGGATGCTTGTTAGTAGTATTTTACCCACAGAGTGATGGAAACTCTCTGTGAGTCACTGACACACAGGTCACAGTAATGGAGCTGGTTTCCAGATCCTGGCCTTTCTCTCTAAAGCATGAGCTCTTGGTAGAAGAATACACTGCATAATTATTGAGCTAATTTTCAAAGACCTGGGTTTCAAGGACGGGCACTCATCAAAACTGGTTTCAAGATTGTCATGCTAAGCAAAATAAGTCAGACAGAAAAAGGAGAGAACCATATGACTTCACTCAGATGTGGGGTATAAAACTGAAAGCAGCAAATAAACAAGACCATCAAAGGAACAAAAACTCATAGAGACAGATAACAGTTTAGTGGTTACCAGAGGGTAAGGGGGATAGGGGGTGGTAGAAGAGGATAAAAGGGGTCAAGTTTATGTTGATGTAAAGACAACTGACTGGGTGGTGAACACACATACAATATACAGATGATGTATTACAGAATTGTACACCTGAAACCTATGCAATTTTATTAACTGAGGTCACCCCAATAAATTTAATAGACACAAAATAGAAACAAAAACAAAACAAAACAAAAACCTGGTTTCTCCTTCTTCTCTCCATGTTCCCCTCTTTACTTGGGAATTTTAGAACTCTGCAGTTAGTTCCAACCAGCCATCTCCCGGTGCTTCTCATTGGACCCTTCATAGACAGACACCAAGTGGAAGGCAGGAGTGACAGACTTCCATTTTTTTTTTTTCAATAAAAGCAAACCAACCAGCAAACTTACTAGCTAAAATAAAGTCTACTTGTCACAGACAAAGGAGTTATGGAAAACTCTTGCAGAGCAGAGCAAGGTTAATGGCTTTCTAAGTACTAATTCTTTGGTTACAGGACACGTTTCTAATTCCAGCCTTTTGTTGTGAGTTCTGTGGACAGTTAGAAAATCAAGAGGTTCTTCTTACATCTCGACAATGGCAGGAAACTGACACACACAAGTGCCCACTCAGATCGAGGTACTGGAGTAAGATTCCACTCACATGAAGTCATCCACACTTCCACACCCTTGGTTTATCCTTTACTGAATTATTGTATCTTCCATCTTAGAAAGCAAAATCATAATCTTTGCTTCTCATCATTTCCTCCAACCACTGCTTATTTTTCTGCTTGGTCTTAGAGCAAAGCTCTTCAACAAATTTATGCATTGGATTCCTTTTCTCTCTTTCTGGTCTCTCTGTATCCCACTGCCACTGTTGTCTGGAGCCAGCCTTGCAAAGGTCATTAACAATCTTCATCTGGCCAAGTCCAAAGGTCAACTCTCCAGCTCTCTGTGCGGTCAGCACAAGACACATTTAACCAGTGTTTCTTTTTAATATTCTTCACTTGCCTCTTTCTCTTTCTCCTCCTTCAGTGGCCACTTCTCTGTTTCCTTTTGCTTGGTTCCCTTCCTCTGATCCCCTTGAAAGAGGGCAGATCTGACCCCCTTTCACCAACTTTTTGCTACCACTCACGTCCCTCTAATATGTCAAGATTCTTCCAGTCTCAGGATCTTTGATTTCTCTTGGTTCTATAAATTCTCATCATGCCGACTTCCCCTCTGTAGAGCTCATACCCTTGCCTCACTCATAGAGTCCATATTCTTAGAGACCCTCTTCAAGAGCCTTTTTCAAAACTAGATTCTCCCAATGTAGCCTCTTATCACTCTCAGCCACTTTACTCTAATTTATTTATTATCTTCATAGCACTTGTTGCCATCTGAAATCATGTGGTTGGTTAGTTGGTTAATTTGTTTATAATTTCTATGCACAGCTATTTGGCCAGTGCATGAACACGGATGTGACATATATTAGAGGCCCAATAAACACTAGCTGCATTAATGAAGTTTTTGCCCTGAGTCCTTATTTTTGCACATCACTGCTGAACTTTCTAAGTTGTTCTTTCATATAATTGTTCTATAATGGTAATAGTTAACTTTTATTACTTGTTTATTGTATGTTAGGCATCGTGCTGAGGGTATTAATCAACATTATCTGATGAGTGGGGTTTTACTATGCTCACCCTGGTTGAAGGAGATGAGAATGTTATAATGTGCCATTGTTGACATGGGAAAGCCCTTTGGAGGCTTCTGTGGTCAGCCTGGCATTACAGGCTTTGTCTGCATACCTGAAGGAGCTGAGTGGCTGGTACATCCGCTCTGCTGATGCTGGGCCAGTGGTCAATAGTCCTGGTTACCTGTTGCCTGGCCTGAGCCAGGTGGTCAGCTCAGATGTGCTCTCTCTATGCTTGTGGGACACTGGATGTAGTCCCCAGGGTCGCTCCCAGGCAGCAGAGGCAATTTAGAGAGCTGGGACCCATATTTGGGGTTCTGTGGCCCCCATTTCCTGATCATCTGGTGGCAAGCACAGATGGCGGCATGCAAGGGCTTCAGACTTTGTCTAAACTGTCCCCTAAGTGCACAGGTATTTTCATATGCATTCCCTCATTAATCATAGTCAAACCTCACACCAGTCCTATGAATCAGGTATGGGGATTTCATTCACAGAAAAAAGGAACTGTGACCTGCTCAAGGCCATGAAATGAGAGTGGAGAGTCCATCCTCAAGTGTCACCCCTGGCCTGATTTCTCCCTCCTGCCAGCATGCATGCACACACACATGCATGCACTAAGTACAAATGTAGTTCTAGCCATAAAGAAAATTTCTAAGGTCCTGACACTCCCATGCCCTGCCTCAGATCTGCACCTTCACTATTCCCTCGTGTCCTTTCCTGAGAAACTAGCCCTCCTCTAAAAGCTAGCTTTCTCTGGCTCCTTCTCTGACTACAAAATCTCTGTTCCTATACAATCTTCCATTTCCACTATTATAACTCTATCGCTCAGATCTCTTTTTGTTGTGAAAGACAGAAACCCAATCCCGACGAGTTTAGGAGAAAGGCCCTGGGGTTTTGCTGGCTTCAGGCACTGCTAATCAGGGGCTCAAATTATGGTAGTGCAAGGTTCCTCTGTCTCTCTCTGCCCCTGTGGCAACGCTTCCCTGTGTGTATATGCTCCATGATCACACAGGCTCTCTCTCTGTAGAAGGAAAGACTACCACCAACAGTCCTCAGTCTTCACAGCTGCCAATCCTAGAGGAACCTCGACAGATTCAGGAGAAAAGCAATGTGCACATTGCAGAAACCAAATGTGTTCTGGCTCCTGATGTTCACGTGTGAACCCTGGAAGCAGGGCTGGTCAGAGCCATCCAAACTTCACGCACTGATGAAGGTTATAGAAAAAATGCTGAGCAACATGATATGCCCACAGCACACAATTATCCCACATCTTTGTTGCCTTTTTTTTCTTTTTTTAAATGTCTGTTTCCCTAACATTTTCTATGTTAGTTTGTTGTGTGGGGTCTCCTGCGGGGTCTCTGCTCCTGCTCCCCACATAAGAACGCAGGACATGGTGAGGCCAAAAAGGAACACCCACGGAGCCACAGCTAGGGGAGTCATATCACTATATTCTCGCTGGTGGCTGGGCTGGAGACACAGGAAGCAGGAGCCACACTGTTCGCAACCCTCACTGCACCTCTTGCAGGCTCAGCCACCATCTTCTTGCCAGCCCCCATTTCTCTGCCAGCGTAGCCACGGCAGTTATATTAGTGGCCAATGACTCACTGGTTACAGCTGACGGCCAACTAGCCACAGCTGATGGCCATCTGATCACAGTTGATGGCCATTTACTACCCGAGCCAGCACCTTTCTATGTGAGGCTGAGAGCTTGGAAACTGCTTTCTGGGGCTCTGTCCCCACATAGTTCTATGAGGGAAAGAGGACTGGAGGTCTTGCTTATCCCTCTAATAACAAATGCTGAGCACACTGCCCAACTCACATTGGAAACTTAATGAATATTTCAAAATGAATAAATGAAATCCATTATGACAATGTACTCAGTTGATTTTTCTTTTTCTTTCTGTTTTTAATTAAATTTTATTGGGGTGACAATTGTTAGCAAAGTTGCATAAATTTCAGGTGTACAATTCTGTAATACATCATTTATATATCACCTTGTGTGTTCACCACACAGAGTCAGTTCTCCTTCCATCACCATATATTTGATCCCCTTTACCTTCATCTACCATTCATTGCAGATTTATTTACCGTGGCCAAGACATGATTTTTCTTAATTACAAAACCCCTGTGTTGTGCTGACATTAACAGAAATTGGGTGTGGGGACAGAGCCAGGAGTGCAGTTTCCAGGCTCTCGGCCTCACATAGAAAGGTGCTGGCTCAGGTAGTAAATGGCCATCAACTATGATTGGATGGCCATCAGCTGTGGCTAGTTGGCTGTCAGCTGTAACCAGTGAGCCATTGGCCACTAATATAACTGCCGTGGCTACGCTAGGAGAAAAATGGGGGCTAGCAAGAAGATGGTGGCTGGCAAGCGCAGATTGCAGTTAGGACGGCGGGTTGTGGACAGTGTGGCTTCTGCTTCCTGTGTCTCCAACCCAGTCGCCAGCGAGAATATAGTGGTATAACTCCCCTACCTATGGCTCCGTGGGTGTTCCTGTTTGGCCTCACTATGTCCTGCGTGCTTATGTGGGGAGCGGGACCAGAGGCCCTGCCTGACACCCTGCAGCCTACCCAGCATGACAAATGGCACAGTGAGCAGGGTCTCCCGAATGACACTGGGTCTTGGACACTCGCGGTCCAGCTGACAAGCCAGCTGTAAATCTCCTGCTTGTATGGAGTTACCCGATGTCTAATATGAGACCCGCTTGTTGAGACTTGCTTCCACTTCCATTACCCAATGCAGATTCTAATTAGCTCCACCTCCCTGCCCCCTACCCCACCCCCTGGCTTCCTCAGACTGCTTCTGACAGTTACAGAGATTACCTTCTTTGACTCAGTTATTCTCCGAGTATTAGGATAGAAGACAAAAAAAAAAAAAGAGAGAGAGAAAAGAAAGAGCAACAACAACGATAACAAAAACAAAATTACATTGCTATATCCTTTACAGCTTACAAAGCAGTTTTCTATAGCCAATCTAATTTAATATTTACTGTGAATATTGTAATTGTATTACCAGTTTAGACGTAAGGAAAGTGAAACTAGGCTGTCTCATTACCAACCCATTCCATGCCTTGGTGCTAATTCTGCCTGTTTTCACAATCAGCCCATGATATTCCTAGAGCAGAAAGATTTGGATGAGACTTCAATGATTATAAGAAAAAAATCCTACCCCTTTTTATAACAACCATCTGGTGAGGGAAATATTGTTTAATTACTTAAGATAATAAAACTGAGAGATGGAGAGGATAAGAGAGTTGCCTTAGGGATCTGCCAGACCTTAGCCTTAGCTTTGAGTTATAACTTGCCAAGCTGCTCTCCTGGAGTTTCTGTGGCACAAGGCCTGTCTCCTTGGGGTCCAGCCCATCACCTTTCCACAGGCGCCTCCCAGGGCTTGGTCACTACATTCAGCATATTTCACACTCTTCTTGTTTCAAGGGAGTGTCCTGGTGACATGGAGGTGACCTCAGATGTCGATACAGCCTGATTGCCCCATTCTCCAGCGATCTCCAGATGACTTCGGAGTTGACTCATTGGAAACGGACCGGGTTGGTTACACGTGCCAGGAGGGCTGGTGCCTGTGCCAGCAGGCCCCAGCTTGCCAAGGTTGGCACCATAGGTGGCCTCGTGATGGTGAGCAGTAGAAATGCACTCCTCAGAATTTCAGTGTCTGGGTGTAGACTAAAGACCAGGCAGGGTACCTGCTCGAGTGCACCCTGAGTATAGAAACGCGAGAAAGTTTCAGACACTTACTCACAATCTTATATTTATGAGGACAGAGTGGGGGTTGGAACCCGGATCATTCTGACTCTGGAGTCTCTGCTTTGGCCCGTACACAATGCACGTTAGCCTGGGGATGCTAAATAATGAAAACCACACCCAAATGCAGGATGTTTCCCGTATGAAATAGTCCTTGTAGCAACTGACAAACCTTAGTTAGTTGCTTGTACCGTGTGAAGCCGTATCTCTTTGGTGGGGTGGGGGCAGGGTGTTATCAGGGCTGCCATTGTTCCTGCAAGAGTGGCCTTCAGACACACGTAGATATGATTTATTCCCTATGGTCAGAACAATGCTAGCGAGTTTTCTAGTTGACCTCGCAGCCAGTAATTTCCTGACTCACAAGCCCCTTGGGCCTGGGCCATTCAGACCAGCCCCAGGTGGCCCCTGGGATAGAAAGATGCCTGCTTGCTTGGATACATGTCCTTCCAAGCAGGGATTGTGAAAGAAAGTGCTGGTGCCAGGAATTAAGGAAGAGGAGGAAAAAGGCTTTCTTCTGTGCTCAGTGTGTTTTCCAGAGTGTGTGGGTCGTTCAGTTCCTGGGGATGTGTTGCTGGCCTGGCCTGTGTACCAAACTGCGGCTGGAGTGGGGGAAGTGCACCGAACGTTTAGAGAAACAGGATCTGCCCCAACTTTGTTTTCAGGAGATGGGCATGTGCAGAGCGTATCTGGCCTGGAGTCAGACAGGCACAGAGGTTCGTGTGTTTGCCTCTGCCACAAAAACTCTCTCTACACTGTCCATTCCCAGTGGGAATGGTATGGAGACATGGCATTTTCTTGGACAATGGAGATACAAATACCAAGCTTCCAGGATCATTGGTTGATTAAACAGAAAACAACGTAGGCGATCCTCATTACCTCTACACAAATAGAAAACTCAGGAAAACATGAGAAAGATAAGATCAACACTCCTGAAATCAGAATGAACCACTGAAGATGTTTAATTTGACTCAGCTAGGCAGCTTAAACTCCTGATCCTCTAGGGAAATAGAGGTGAAAGGTGGGGCTCAGAACAGCTAAAGACACCAAGAAAAACTTCAGGGGGTATGGTGGAACTGATGGGAGAAATAAAAGAATCAGATGACGATATTTTCAGCCATTTGTGTTAAGTAAATTTCACATATATCCCATAGCCCTCATAAAACTTGTGCAGTGATTTTCGCTCTACTTCACGTTGTTGCCACAGGTTCCGAGAGGTAAAAATCTGTTTCTTACAGTGTGACTCACAGATCTTCGATCGAAATCACCTGGGTTGCTTGTTAACAGGAAATCTTGCATCTCCTCCAGTCCCACTGAATCATTTTCTCTTGGGATGAAACCGGGAATTTGCATCTTTGTAAGTTCCCTAGGCGATTCTTATACAATATAGCTAGAGAACCACTGTTTGTGTTATTACCTGTACATCGGGAATTGCCTAAGGACCTTGAAACATACCCTGTGCCTCTGTGGACTCCAGAGATAATGATTAAATGATCTTTAAATTGGGGGTGGGCATTGACATTTGGAAAGGCTCTACAGGACATTCCAGTATTCAGCCCAGTTGGAAACCCACACCTAGGGTCCTCTTACATTTGTGACAGTTATTCCAATACGGAAGGTTGCCAGATAAAATGCACGCAGTTAAATTTGAATTTCAGATAAAACATGAATACTTTTTAAAACACTATATATGTGTCACCCTTATGATACTGAACATATTCATACTCAAAAAGTTATTTGATAAATCTGGAATTCTTAAGTCCCCAGCTGGTGCTGCTAATACTAAAGCCCATGCCTTTTGTGCCGGGGTGTTTTCCCTTTCTGAGTTTTAAACGATCAGTGAAATTCAGATAGGGCAGACGCATTACCAACACCATCGTCCACAGACACCTCCCAATCAAAGTAAATTAATATAGATACACAAATACTGCTGGAAACATTATATATAAAGGGAGAATCCTTGATAAGTCAAGCCTTACCTCCTATATTCATTGTCTACTTGCTGCTATAACAAACGATCAGAAACATAGCAGCTTAAAACACCTGTTTATTATCTTTTAGTTCTGGGTGAGAAGTCTGACACAGTTCTCACTGAGATAAAGTCAAAATGTCTGGGTGTCCTTAGGGAGAATCTGTTTCCTTGACCTTTCCAGTTCGTAAAGGTTACCCACATTCCAGGTCTCCTGGCAGTCTTTTTTCTGTCTTCAAAGCTCATAATGTTACAACTCTCTGACCATTCTGTAGTCCGTCTCCCTCTGACCACAGCTGGGAAAATTTCTCCCCTGTTAAGAATTAGATTTAGTTTGCCAGGAAAATCATGATACCCTCCTTATCTCAAGATCCTAATTTATTCACATTTTTAATGCCCTTTTTGTCATGTAAAGAAATGTATTCACAGGTTCTGGGCATTAGAGCACAAATAAACCTTTTGGGGTATGTTATTCTTCCTACCATACCTCCTAGTTTATTTCTTTCATGAATTAGATTTTTTTAAAGGCTGATTTTCTGAAAACAATGCAAATGTATCTAATGTGATATAAATAAATATCCTTGTATAACATACTACATTATATCCAAAAGCTGTCACTAAACTTTTAATGTTTTTATCAGAATCAGTGGGAAAGAGGTTTAAAGAGAAAGTTGAAAAGATACTATTTATTCTCATCAACAAACACTAATACAGCGTTCACCCTGTGTCAGGTGTTATTCTGAGCACTTCAAAGCTGTTAACTCATTTATTCCTCAGGTCACATCCCAATGAACGAAGTGACAGTGTTCTTCCCATTTTACAGATGAGAAATTAGGTCCAGAGAAGTTTATAACTTACCCAAGTTTATCAATTAGAAAGTGGTGGGCTGATTCCCAAAACAGCATTTCAGACATTCTTCTCTCCTTTAAGCTTTTGTTATGCTTACTTCCTCCAGTGACAAAATGACCAAGACTCAATGAGTACTCAACTATAGGATAACATTCAGACATTTCTGCAATCTTTAGTTTGAAAAATATGAACTGGAGTAAATGACTATCAGCATTTCTTAAAAAATACTTAGTAAGGGGAATGTGAAGCTGAAGAAATCTTGGATCATGGTTTAACTAAACATTTAATTTACTTTAGGATTTGGTTTAGGTTATCGGACTATCATTAGATGGGACTCAGTGAGTCTAAGCAATAAGTAAGTCAGGACCATGAAGGCTCAGCTAGGACCCAAAGCCACCGCCTCAGAGAGTCCGGGACCAGGGTGTGAGCTTTGAGGGCCCAGGTGATTATGAGCTCAATAAAAATGGTTAGGTTTGTGAGATTTCTATTCAGAGGGGTTGATGTTGTTTGGAAAGGCAGTAAAGCCAAAGTCCAATATTAACCTTATCTTTGCTCTTCAGAAACTCCCAGAAGAAGCTAAATTCTGTTCCCAGCACTTGTCTATGTAAGTGCAATATACATTTCCGAAGCCTATTTATGTTTCTACTTATTGCACTGTGTACATTTAGGCAAGCCATCAAAAATCCGTTTTGGAACAGGTGTTCCAAGTCAAATGCATGCCCTCCAAAGTCATTCTTGGTGGAAAGACATTGATGAAAAGAAAAGGAAAGCAGAAAAACACACACCCCTGGATCAATGTCTACCTGCCAAGTCTTCTTCATCATTATAGACACACCTGGGATTTATTCAGGTGAAGAAAACCCAATGAGCAATGAGTTCTATAATTCAAATTATGGTATTGTTTCTCTGTTTCATTGCCTATGGTCTGAATGTTTGCGGTATATTCCATTTACCCCTCTGGATTCACTTTCCACCTTGCCCACTCTGGGAAGTATCCTAGAAGACTGTCTCGTATAAACTGCCTCAAATGGGCTTCTTATTCTCTGGCTTCTCATTGGGTTTGGTCAATGGGATGAATCAGCAAGAAAATGGAGGTAAAAGGAAAGAGAGATATGTGGTGGGGGGAGTATTTATTCCTGTGGTTTCCTCTTGGCCCAGCAGCAGCTCAATCATGACCATGTTCCTCTTTGAAATACAGCATCTCCTGTGGGAGTCCCTCTCCTATGGCCTTAGCTTTCACTGGGTTCCCATAACTGCCTTCCTCTCCTTCCCGCTAGGTGTGGCCTGGATTACCTATTCTCACTGAAGTTACTCTAGGTGCAAGAGATGGAGAGCAGAACAAAAGAGGGGCGAAAACATCCCTCCTTCATTGAGTTTATAATCTAATGGGAAAAAGACAGACGATAAACAAGTTAAAAATAAAATATGCCAGATAGTAACCAATGTTATGAAGAAAAATAAAGTAGGGAAGTGGAATAGTGAGTGCTGAAGCAGGGAAGGTATGCCTGTTTTCAAAAGGTGTTTGGGGAGGCACGAGTGGCATTTGGGTAAAGATTTGAAAGAGGTGAAGAAGCAGCTATGAAACAGGAGATAACAGCAGTCCTCGGAGAGGGGAGAGTATATGAAAAACACAAAGACAAGATCATTCTTGGGCTGTCCCCAAAACAGCAAGGGGTCAGTGTGGCTGGAGGAGAGTGAAGGAGGGCACAGTGGGGATCAGAAAGTCATTGGGGGCATTTCATGTTGGGACTTTCAGATTATTATAAGAAATGTGGCTTTTATCTTGAAGGATGGGAACCTTCGGGAGGAGTTGTGCTGAAGAGTTATGTGATCTGACTTACTATTTAGAACAGTCACTCACACTTTTATCTACAGAACATTTTTCATTCATGTGTAAAGAAAGATGAACTATTAAGAGTTATTGCAATAATCCAGAGAGACACCATGATGGTTTGGGTCAAGGAGTGGCTGGTGAAAAATGGTTAGAATCTAGATTTATGAAGAAGGAGTATTCAACAGAATTTTTATGTTAGTCAAGGTTCTCCAGAGAAACAGAACCAAGGGCTCTCTCTCTCTCTCTCTCTCTCTCTCTCTCTCTCTCTCTCTCATCCATCCATCCATCCATCCATCCATCCATCCATCCATCCATCCATCTATCTATCATCTATCTATTGAGAGATTTAGTATGAAGAATTGGCTCATGTGATTATGATGGAGGCTAAGAAGTCCTGTCATCTGCCATCTGCAAGATGGAGGCCCAGGAGCACAAGTGGCACAGTTGCAATCTGAGTCTAAAGACCTGAGAATCAGGAGAACCAATGGTTGAAGCTCCACTCCAAGTCCAAAGGCCTGAGAACCAGAAGAGCAGATGATGCAGTTTTCTGTCCAAGTGTAGGAGGAGGCTGATGTCCAAACTCAAAAAAAGTAAGGCAAAGAATATCTGAAGGGTGAAACAAAAGGGGTAAGAATGGCTCTAAAATTTTTGACCTGGCCAACGGGGAAAATAAAGTCACTATTATTTGAAATGAAAAGATTGTAGTAGGCACAAGATGAGGTGGGGGTAGGAAATAGCAGGAAGTAAGTTTTAGATGTCAGGTTAGAAATGTCTCTTCCTCCTCCAAGTGGAGATGTCAAGGAGGCAGGTGAAGCTCCAAGTCAGGGTTCAAGAGTCCGGGCTAGAGATGCACGTGTGAGATTTGCCAGAGCAGGGATGGTATTATGACATTATGCATCTGGATGTTATCCCTTAGAAAACAAGTACAGATGAAGAAAGCACAAGGCCTGAGGCTGGTTTAAATGCCTTGGGAATGAGGAGAAACAAGTCAAGTAAACTGAAGGGGTTGCCTAGAAGAAAACCAGACAATGAGGTGTCCAAGAATTCAAGTCAAAAAAGTGTGATCCAGTGTATTACATGCTAATAATTCAAGCCAGATGGACTGGGAATTGAGCATTAAATTAGCAACATGGAGGTCCTTGGAGAATGAAACAGGAACAATATCTGTGGAGTAGTGGGGTGATCAAAATGACGGTTGAGTTCAAAAGGGGATAGGAGAAAAGGACTTGGACAGAGTGAATGTCAACCACTCATTGAAAATTTACCTGTAAATCGGATAAAGACAAGGGGTGCTAATTAGAAGCTAATATGTAGAATCAAGTGAGGGTTTTATTTGTTGAATAGAAAAAATATGGCATATATAATTTTAATCAGATTGATCTGGCATAAAGGAGAAATTAATAGTGCAGAAAAGAAAGAGGAAATTGCTAGTTACGTTCTTGAGTAGATAAAAAGCATAACATTAACACTGGGCAACGGAGCACCTAACTCATTTGAACTTGGTCCCAGGAAAATCAGAATTGATTTGGAGGCTTCTCAGCAGATTAATGTGGGTCAATGATAAAAGATGATTCATATCCACTTTTGATGTTCATAAAACTATTCAGGAATATTTTTGCCCGACAAAAAGATGGATGCCTTCTTATGACTAAGAAGATACAAGAAAAACATGCAGAGGTATGACTCACTGGTATAAGGGAAACTCTTGGTTTGATTGGGATTATTAAATTAGGAAACTCCTTTTACATTTTGACCTGTAATCTGTGCATTTGTCTCAATTACCCACTGAGCCCATTCCTTCCTTTATGGGCCTCATGGTGGCACTTTCCATGATCTACGACAACTTTCATGTGCTCTCAAGTATTGTTTGTTTCACAGGAACCATCTGCTTTCTCCCAAACATTTTTAATTTATTTTCATTTTTAGACTCTCCACAAATTTGGACACACTCCTTTGACCATTTTTCTGCCTGCCAACATCATTTTTAATGTGTGGTTCTTGGAGGTGACACAAGGATCCAGCCTTAATCTGAGCAGCTTGCGTTAAACCTAACTCTGATTGCCTTTTCCCTGGTCACCTCATTTCCATTAATGTGGCCAATGTTACATTAGGTCTCTTGGTAGCTATTTTAGGCTGATAGCTCATATTACTCATCTCGGAGCCATGCTCATGTGTTGAGACAATATCACCTGCGGCCTTGATCTGCATTATCTCCTCTAACACTCAGCTCAGTCTGGGGAACATGTGCAGTTAATATCACTTACAGAAGACGAAACCAGGACTTAGCAAGTCTCTGGGATGTATCCAAATCCTACACCTAGTAATCAACCTCAACCTAACATCCCAGCTCTGTCTGTCCAGGAACCTGGCTATGTCATTGCTCAAGGATGCCCCCAAACTGAATGATTGTAGGACAAATATGAATGCGGCAAAAAGCGATATGAAATGTGGTTATGGAAGAAGTGAGACAAGCTAATGCTGCTCTATAGGAATTTGTTTATTCCAGAAATCCTCAGATAGGAGCGTATCCCTTCTCATTGGTGGATGCAGCACTTTCTGCAGGGCTTTGAGAGCTGGAGTGAACCAGGAAGTGACCTCCATTGAGGGAAAGATCTGGTTGGTTAGTTAGTTAGTCACTGCTTTCCTCCTATAACCCAAGACAACACCCTGGTTCTGATGAGCCACCTTCCTGCCCAAAGGTGTGTGTGGGAAAAAGAAATCAAGGGCTGTAAGTCACTACTCATGGGAAGAGTTTCGACCTCAGATATCTGTTGAAAGGCAGAGGTTGAAATGATATTCTTAGGATCGAGTTTCCTAAATTGGTACATGAACTTAGTAGCACTGTAACCAGAGTAAGTAAGTGGGGGGAAAAAAAAAAAGTAAGGTCATCCAAGCAAGTTGTCACAGAATGCCCAAACAGAGGTAACGGGAAGAACATGAGATTTTAATAAAGCCATCATAATGGCAAAAAAGGGAAAAACAAAACAAAACAAAAAAAACAACAACGTGATTTAGCCTAAAAAACAAACCATTACACATTTGGAGTTTCAAAAATAATAATTACTGCTATACCCAGTAGATATCCTGGTAGCCACTCCATCCTCAACCCATCATTGACCTTGACCCTCTGGCAGCTTTCTTTCTTTCCCCCATCCTTAATCCCATCTGTGAGCCTCACCAGGGCTACAGGGAATGAAGCTCAAGGCCACATTATAAAGACGACATCAAGTAACCCCTGCACCAAAATGTCCTCATCAAAATGACTATAGCACAACGTCCTGCGGTGAGAGGTGATTACAGCTCAACCTAGACCTGTGGGTCAGAGATTTGGAGGTGGATGGAGATCCCAGCAGAAATTAAGGTACTCACTGGGGAAGCCTGAAAACAAATCATCAGGCACAGGTCCCCAGACAAAGGCCAGAAGAGCAAAAGCTACAAGCAAAGCCACTTGGTAGGGAGAGGGTAACACTGGGTTTAAATCCTCCTCGGCTTGATGACAGGACAGGTGATAAAGGTAGGTGCTCAGACAAAGGAGAAGGCGAGGGAAGAGCATCTTCACATTTTAGCCACTTCCCTCACTTCATTGACTCTTTCTATCCACTGGTCAAACCAGCTCCGTTGAGGCTGAACGTTCCCTAGACAGCCCCTGTGTGGGGACATCTCTGGGCTGCAGCTCACAGAGATGTTCCTTCCCATTCTGTATCAGTCCGAGTGAGCTGTTACTGGACGGCCCAGCTCCCACGCCACATTCATCTGGCATTCTTCTCGGATGCCTGGGTGCAGAGCTAATGTGGTCGCGTCTGTCTCACAAGTGCCCGTGCGTCACCTCCTGCCTGGCCTTCAGGCACTGCAAGCACTCACACAGAACTCTGCTTCCATTTGTGGTTCTGGGGAAGTCTGGAGTCATGGCCAAAACCAGATTTCTGGGCACTTGGGATGCCATTAGGTGTATGCTACTTCCTATACCGACTATGAGTCATTTGTCCTTGCTGTGCCTCAGTTTCCTTGTCTTTAAGAACTACGTGAGAGAATTCATGTTGAGTGCTTAGGACAGCGCTTGGCACAAAGAGAGCAGATGTGACTTGCACAAAATGTGAGTCCTTTTGCCCTCATCTTGACCTCACCTCCCTCGTGCACTTCAGTCCAACCTCAGGTCAGGGCACCTCACTACACTTTCATGTGTCCCCTTGAGGCTGTCCCCGCCCCTGACTGAGAGTGTCATGCATGTTTTAGTTGAACTGAGTGCAACACGCCACCAAAAGTTTCACATCTAGGATGGGCTAACTCTGTTCTAGGAGGATCTTGCTATGATTATGGGTAATTCTGTCTGTATTAGTTTGCTTGGGCTGCCATAACAAAGTACCCACAAACTTGGTGGTGGCTAACCAACAGAAATTAATTTTCTCCTAATTTTGGAGACTAGAAGTCTAAGATCAAGGTGTCAACAGGGTTGGTTTCTTTGGAAGCCTATGTTCTGGTCTTGCAGGCAGCTGTCTTCTTAATGTGTCATTCCTCTGTGTGTGTCTGGGTCCTCATCTCCCCTTCCTGTAAGGATGCCACAATATTGGATTAGGGCACACCCATCTAACCTCAGTTTAACTTAATAACCTGTTCAATGACATGCTCTCCAAATCCGGTCACATTCTGATGTCCTGCGACTTAGGACATCAAAATATGAATTTTTGGTGGACACCATTCAGCCCATGACACAGACTGTGAAAACATACAAGGCTAGAATTTCCTGTTGGAGCAGCAATGATTAGAGTACTTCAGAAGCAAGTCAACACTCTTTCAAGAAATGCAGGAAACAGGAAGATAGCTGTCCTACCGACACAGTGGACTGACGAGCAGGTGGCTGAATCATGGGAGGTCTTCCAACCTGGCTTTCTGGGAGAGGCACTGAGTGTAGTGAGGGAGTGGGGGCTCTAGACGCAGAGACGGATGGATCCCTACCCTAGCTCTGCCACCAACTGAAAAGCAGTGTCTCCCTCAGCCTTGGTAAGACTCTTTCCCTTTCGTAAAATGAACCAATGCTGATAACTGCCTAAAAGAACAGTTAGGAAGGGTAAATAATACCATGCATAGAAAGTTGTTTTCATAGTACAGGACACATTCTACATGCTTAATAAGTGAGAATTCTGATTATGGTTTTTAATGATAAATTATTATTGTATGACTATAATTAATAGATTTGTCATTATGGTACAGAGTAGGAAGGAGGAGCTTGCTTTTCTCCCCACCATACTGAATGTGCCTTTTTCCCATTGTGGTTCACACTCTTCCTTAAGGTTCTCTTAGGAAAGCAGTGTCCTCAGGATTGGTGGCACAGGCCAGTGGCTGAAGACCGGTAGCAGGGTGGAGATCTACATTGGTGGACGTGGCTAAATTAGCAAATGCTACTAACCGGGGTTGTTTTGTTGTTGGTGCTGTTTTCCCTTGTTGTTGAACATTTCTCAGCACTTCCCTGATATGGAAAATGCACACAAGAGTGCTCATGGCATCCCCTCCCAATGCTAATGAGAGTTTCTGAGCTCTATGGTAGGCATCATCTTCTCTTTCAAAAATTCCTCTGACATTCTCGGACTCCTATATCTGTAAGCTCTTTGGGATCCATGGTTTCACTGGGTCACAGTCTTGGACATTCACTCTGGCTTCAAGAACCCACTTGGTGGCTTGCTCTTCTCCACAGCCTGTGAGAAAGTGATTGTGATGGACTGAATGTCTGTGCCCCTCCCCCACCTCACAATTTCTACATTGAAGCCCTAACTCACAGTGTGACCGTGTTTGGAAATGGGGCCTTTGGAAGGAAATTATGGTTAGATGAGTTCATGAAGATGAGGCCCCATGATGGGATTAGTGTCCTTACAAGAAAAAGAAGAGAGACCAGAGCTCCCTCTCTCTACCATGTGAGGACTCAATCAGAATGCAAATGTCTACAAACCAGGATGAGGATTCTCACCAACAAGCCAACCATGATTGTGCTCAGATCTTGAACTTCTAGCCTCCAGAACTGAGAGAACACACGTTCCTGTTGTTTAAACTACCCAGTCTATGGTATGTTGTTAGAGCAGCCTGGACTCACTAAGACAGTGATCTTCTGCCCCAATCTGTGTTTACCAGACTGAGTCACTTAGGAGATAATTCAGTGAGGAAACAACAGCTGAAGTCCATGGGGAGATGGTAGTGTGGGGTTGAGAGTGAAGGTGGTTAACAACGAACAAATGTAGGATGCATTTTGAGACTAGAATGGACAAACTTTGCTGATGGATTGGATATGGTCTGAGAGAGATATAAATCAAAGATCATTTCCAGTTTTGGCCTGAGTAGCTTTGATAAAAAATGGTATTGCCATGTACTGAGCTAGGGAATATGGGAAAATGGTCGGGTATTAGCAGGGAGATTATAGAGATATGTTTAAGCATGTTATGAAAGAGATGCTCATGAGACATTCAGGAGGGATGTCAAACTGGGAGTTTGATATCTGAATATGGTTTACGGTTTTCTGTCCAAATTGTCAAGTCCTGCTGATGGCAGTGGAAAGGCATGGAGAGTTCTGGTCTTACCAGTGAGCTAATTTTGAGAGTGTGTGTGTTTCTGAAGGGAAGAAGAAAGGAAATAGGTTCAGAGGCGTACGAGCAGATTAGGAAATGATACTGGTGAGAAAGTCTCAGGATGAAGAATTTGGTCCTAAACTTGGATTATCATTATCTTCTCTTAAAATCATGCCATTCCTTAAGTGATTAATTTAACAAATATTTATTGAGTGCTTATTGTGTTTCAAATCCTAAGGATATAGATTTATATTTTTTTGCTAAATTCTAGAATCGTCTTTACCATCTAGGATTCTTCTGGGACAAAAGATTATAATTTACATACTAATTCTTATTTTTCTCATGGAATCAAGATTCGAGTATGTCTATTACAAGGATTTATTATTCTGCAGAGGATAAGCATGGTTGTTCGGCTTAAAGTTGAGTACTTCCAGTGTTAAGGAAAACATTATTTTGAAGACAGAAGATTATTATTAATTGACGTCAATTCAGTTTATCCCACTGAACAACTAGTGTTTTCCAGAGTCCCATGCACTATTTACACATGCTTGTTCTCTGTCACTCATGCTGTATTGTGAATTGTGTTCTCTTATCGTTGGAGGTGTTCAGGCTTACGTAGACTGAGTACCTTGTAGGATTCTATGTCCATACGGAATAAACTGGTAATAGAAAAATGATCTTGTGAGTCTACAGTTAGGACTGGGCTTATAGTTTTGTCATTCTTGAGATTGAGAGATAGAGATAAACAAAGGTAAGGTGAAGAGGGTGTGTCACATATCAGCGTTTCAGGTTTGAGGTCCTTTGGCATAACTAAATGAAAAGGTCTAGTTGGCAATTCAGTTCTCAAGATCAAGGCTGGAGACAAGAAATACCAGAAAGCCATGGGGTTGCTCAGAGGGAGTGTGTCAAAAGAAAAGAATGGAGGTGAAGGGGTAGAATTCTAAGAACTCTCAATCCTTCAAGCGCAGGAGGAGTAGAAACATCCCATGAGAGGTAATTGAGGCATTCAGTGCCTTTTCCAGATCGTATTTAGTTACAACAGAGTTTGAAACAAGTGTCATGAGCCAATTTACAGATGAGAAAATAGTGCCTCAGAAATCTTATGGGACTTGCCCATGGTCATAAAGCTAATAAACAGTAGACCTGGCATTTACCCCTGCCTTCAACAAAACAACAACAGCAAGCTCTGGATTTCCACCTTCCAAGCTGTTTCAACTCTATCACCAGTTCTGACCATCGGAAAGTTGTTTCTCATATTGATCTGAAAGCTGAAAATCTCTCCCTTCTAGGAAGTCCTTTTTTTTCAGTTTTTCTTCCCCCCACAAAAATGAGAGATCTTATTCTTAGGAGTGGAGAAATGGGCCAGGGATGGAAAGGAGGGGGCAACACACACACAGCACACATGCTGCCCAGCTCTTGTCTGCATGGCTTTAGCCGGCTCTCCTTGGACATCAATATTTCACGTGGTTAATTTCAGGTAGACACTACGCCCCTCCCCTCAGAGAGTCTTTGTACCACCTGTCTCAATTACAGAGAAGAATTAAAAAAAAAGGAAAAAAAATAAAAATTCGGCATTCAATTAAAAAAAAAAAGAATGCCATTCAGTTAGAAATCATGGATTTTGAATTGGACGGATGTGTTGCAACTTAGTTCCTCCACTAGTATCTAACCTTGGGGACATTTATAAACCTCACTAAAACTTATTGTCCTCATTCTGAAAATGAAGAAATAACGTATAACTAAAAAGGGTCATAATAGTAGCAGTAATGTTTGCAAAACAAAGTGTGGATCTGGCACAGAGCAGGAACTCAGAATATGCAATCCTATTTTTTTTTAAAATGCCAATTGATAAATATGAGAATCAGTGATTCTAGAGGCAGAAATGATCCATTTTTAGGTTTTCTTCCTAGAACTGAGGTTACACACAGCTGAATGATAGCATGAAAGCACTGAATGAGTCCTGGATAGATGCTGCTACCCGTCTCCTGATTGTAATAGTTGGAGCTCTGAGATGTGATGGGGCTTAGATACTGGCAAATGAGGGAAAGTTACAGGAAATGGGGGTGCATCACGTTTTCTGGAAATCCCACACTTAAAGAAGACACTGGTGCTCTTTGCCATCGGTCAAGCAGGGAATTACAAGGTTCATTAGAGTTATATGTTACATCATGAAAGTCAGCGCACTACCAAACTAAAAATTCTCCAAGCACAAATTTATTGAGCATGTATTATGTCAAGTAGCCTGTCACAAAATGGTAAAACTGGAATATCTTATAGAGATCACTTTAACATTGTTAAGGTGGCCTCGATTGGGATACTCCTGATGATTTGGGTGAAATACTTCTTCATTATCCCAAAATGTTCCTCACATTGTAGGCTCTTTAACATCCTTATCCTCATACACTAAATGTCACGGTGACAGTGAAAAATGTCTCTCCATTTCCCACATGCCCCCTGCGGCTACTACCTGAGGATTCTGCTCTCTCGGACCCTTATTTTTCAGATGAGGAATGAAGATTCAGAAAAGTGTCTTATTCAAGTTCAGTTATTTCCTCTTGCTCTTGATTTTTCAACCAGGACGCTTTGCAATTTCACTGCTATGTCTCATATTAGCAAGTACTTAGGAATGTTAAGTCCTTTGATCAAACCTAATTCCTTTTTGAGAATCAGCAGTTAGAATTATAAAGAAACTTGGAGTCCATCTGATCCAACCTCTTCCTTCGGCCACTGAAAAAACGAAGCCCAGAGAAAAAGATAACTTGGTGGATTAAATGCAGCCTCTAGGAAAATAGCGATAACACACAGCATTACCAGGGAATGGATTCTGTGGTGAAGTTGGTTTATTGTAGAATGTTAATGTTGGAAATGACATTGAGGTTGGAGAGGAAATAAAGGTCCTGGGTAACTTTATGATTTATTCTGGAGGACAGGGTGGGTAACAGTGGCATAATGGGGGATGTGGAGGGCATGAGGGGTCAATTAGCATAGAAAATACAGTGGATACCAAGTTGTGCAGATTCAAATGAGATAAAGATGAGGGCAGGGTCTCTGGTGTTCAGATACACATTTATTACTTAACACTAGCAATGGTAATTATGGGAGCTGTCATTTGTCGATACCTAACTGTGGTCCAGGCACATAACCTTTCCTAGGTTATGTAATCCTCACTCTATCCATAGAATAGTTTTATTTTTAAAATAAGTAAACTGAGGTTCAGGGAAGTTCCGTAGTTGTCCAAAGTTGCACAGATGTGTTAGCAGAACTGGGATTCATTGAATCCATATAGATTTCTTTGTATATGTCATTCTCTGTAACACCTGTTGGTGAAATACAGATAAAGAAGAAAATAGCCTTGTTTTTGAAGACCTCAGCCCAGTGGGAAAGGCTACTATGAAGCAGACATACTGAGTATAGGTTGAGGGCTCTCACTGAATTATGGGGGCTGAGAGAAGAGATGTGTCATCTAAACAGGTTGGTGGTGGAAGGATATTTCAGGAAATTTTCTTAGGAGACTCCTGCATTAGCTTAGAATTGAGGAGCAAATTGAAATCTGTTTGAGGAACGAGGAATTAGGGTAGTGAGGGCTTGGTGCAGAAAAGAAGGGAGGACACTTAAGGTGGCCAGAAACCAGACTCCTTTGTGGAATTGCAGCTCTGATGCCTAACACATGAGATAGCGAGGCTTAGAGATACTTTTCCCTGCGTAAGTGACTACAGGATCAACAGCCTTCTGGAATAAAAGAAACACAAGAAGCAAGGTTACAGAGAAGGAAACAGGCTCTAGGATTAGATGTCTTGGTTGTGAATGGCTACAAGTCTCCTTAAATATCTGGGAGCTGGAGCCCAGCATGCAGATTGCTGGGGATCAGAGGCAGTCAGGCAGCTGGCCAGAGTCTGCCTGACCCATCTCTTCTGGGCATTTTCTGCTCTTTCAAAATTGTGTCTCTTCCTGTGCTCTCTCTCACTTCCACCCTCTTTCTGGCTACCTTGTTCCCACCCTTGACCCTCTCTGGGTGTCTGTCTGTGCATTCCTACTTCCTGTCAGGGCTTAAGCAATGGATCTGCCACTTTCAGTCATGTCACTTAACTCTGGGCCTCAGATTCCTTACATGTAAAAGGACAAGTGTCTCTCCTGGAGTGTGGAGGGCCACATCTGAGATGTGAGTGACTGGTGTGAACTGGAATGAGGCATGCGAATCTCTTTTGTTGTCAATACTGTTATTCTGAATTTATCGTGCAGGATAAGGATACCTCAGAGTTCCTAAGTTTTGTGGCTTCCTATGTGTAACTGGGAAAAAATAGTTATTTGCATTTAAATACAAGTCTAAATCCCTCCAGTCCAAAAGTGGTAATAACTACCCCGAATGAATTATACATTTTCTAATTTTAAAAGGCCGTTTTATGGAAATCAGGTTATTTATGCTGCGTGGTATGTTCTTGTATGGATGCAAATGCCAAAGACGGCGATTTACCCAAACTACACCATCAGCGGGAGGGAAACTTAGGGACCTCGTTTGTATCACATTTTAAACACTCTGTAAATACATTACCTGCAAAGCCCCTCATGAGGAGGGGGACGAAATCACTATCATGGGCATTTCACAGTTTTTCAGCTAAGTTTGGTGACAGTTTGCTCTAGCTATCCAGGATGGAATGTGCGGTAAATCTGGAAGTAATGTGATCTCATTTTCAAAGATTCAATGAGAGCTGATTTGTATGTACAATCCAGTTTTATTTTGTGAATGTGAGTCTCACTCTGTATTTAGAGTCACTGTTGCCCAAATCTGAGTGTGTAAATCCAATTTGCATATTCAATTACATCTATTTGAAGGCCACTGCTTAATAAAAGTTACCATGTTCGTTTTGGGAGTCCATGGCAACAACCATCTCCTGCAGCCATGGCAGGCAGGAATGGCTGTCATTATTGGGGAATATGTGACTTTGAAGACAGAAAGAAAATAAAAAGTGCCTGCAAAGCCTGAAGTTACTTCTTGGCCTGGATCACACACTCTTTACATATGTGGGTTGGGGGAAGAGAATGGGATGGGAGCAGGGCTGTAGTGGAAAAATTTCCTGAAAACTTTCTCATTATTCATTAATGAATCAAGCCCTTTCAGATGTAGAATAATCCCCAGGGAAGAAGAAAAGCCTACCAAAAAATACAAAATGCTAATGATGCTTTTCCCATGAAGTGTAAATAAGCACAGATTATTATTATTATTTTTTAAGAAATAAAGAAAAAGGGGAAACAACAAAAACAACTTCCGCGGGGAACCAACTTAAACTATATCATGGGTGACAGTGTAGCAGCATTTCAGCTCTTGAGGTTTTACATTTCTTAATAGCAAAATTAGGCGGTTGAGATAATAATGTCCAAAGCATAACACAGATCCCCTTTCTTTTTGAATGAGAAGTAGAACCCCAATGAAGAAAACGGAGAGAACCAGTATTTTAGTCGTGACATTAACTTAATAAAATTCATGTTTGCTTATTTTAAACTCAATCAATGGGAAGAAAGGTAATTCTAATAAGTGCAGCAATTAGAAATGTGTGCCCTTTTAGACATATTTTGGTAAAAACTGGAATGGATAACATGGCTCATGACTGGGGGCAAAATATTGCTGGTAGTTCTCAGCCCAAATATAACTCTTCGGACCTGTACACTCAGGTGACTTGCAAAGAAAGAGTTGCCCGAGTCTGTGTAGCAAACAACTGCCATGATGTGAGTACCAGTATCCTGAATTTATCATTAAAAATAAGGGTATATCTCAGAGAAATAACTTCTCAAGATGCCTCTGGAACTCAGAGAAAATCTGAAGCTGAGAGACTGTCCCAGTGGCCAGATCTTCATCTGATAGACACACTTGGACCCGGCCCGGGTGTGTTTACATCAAGAGAGAGGAAGTCCTTTAGGCACAGATGTAGGAAATGAACAAAGGGAATGAGAGGATGCAGTGCTGGCCCTGAGAAGACAGGAACTTTCTTCAAACAGACAATAGAATGTGCCCCTTACATAATGCAGGCAAGTCAGTAACCTTCCTCACTCACCAAGTGAAACTCGGAGAACATCACACGTTTGCACCTCCTCCTCCAATGCAAGTGGCTAGTAGGGGACTGGATGATACAAGGATCACAATTGCTCTTTCCATGTCCCCTGAACTAGCAGAGTGGTCGTAATTCTTTCTTCCCTATGGGATTATCTGTTATGGGGTGAAACGTCATTTATTCTTCAAATCAAAACCCTGAGAATAAAACAGAACACTCTTGTTAATAAAGCTAGGGCAATGGGTTAAAAAAAAAAAAAACAACAACAACAACAACAGAATTGTTTGGAGCAAAAGAGGGAGGTTGCCACTTTAATCTGATGTCTTTTGTCATCTCAAAAACCCTGTGTTCCCTCCATTTATGCCCCCAAATGGCCCCTGATTCATGTACCCATATTCCCCAGCATCTGCAAGTTCTTTAGGGGTCATGTTTTCCTGGTATCCCCCATGATGGCAGGAATTTCCCAGGTGTGCAGTAAAAAGTTGTTGTACTAAACAGAACTATTTTCACTCCAAAAAAACCACTGCCTTCTACCACTACTTAACTGTGTACTTTGGACCTTGGGTGCCTTGTTTGTAAAAAGGAAAATTGAAATATGTTTGCTGAGAATAATGGCCAGGCCCATTTTCCAGTTCCTAGAGGACTGCATATATGGCTGCTGCTTTTTCTCCTTCTTCTCCTCTTCCTCCCCTTCTCCTTCTCTTAATTTTTCTCCTTTTCCTTCTTTATATTCCTAGTCTTATTCTAAAACCTTAACAGGTGAGTCAGCCAAAGAATGATCTCATTTGAGTAATATGCAATGACTCAGAAATCCACAATACGGGTAGAAGCATATTTGTGATTTGGAATTATGGGACCAAGAAGTAATTTTTTCAATGCCCACTACATTTCTGTCCTCAGTCCTTTCTTTCTGGACCTTATGTATCATTTTGATTACCACAGTTTTATGATATTAAGGTGCCCATGCAGGCATTTTATTCCTGGGAGAGGCCTATGTCCTGACTTGGTCATAAACCAAAAGATTTAACTACAAACTAGGACTGCTACCCAGGGACCAAGTGCAGAAAAAAGAAAAAGGTGTCAACACTGCCTTGCCCAGTTGTGTCTTCTTCGAGATTCTATGGCCATTTTATCAGTCAGAGTTCTTGGTTGCAGAAAACAGAATTCACTCCAGTTTGTTTAAACAGTAAGATTGTTTAATGGGTATAGAGTTTCAGTTTTATAAAATGAAAAGTGTTCTATGAATGGATGGTGATGATGGTGGCATATTATGGATGTATTTAACACCACTGAACAGCACACATGCAGGTATGATGGTAAAATTCTCTATGTGCTTTCATATCATTGCAAATGGTAAGATTCCATTCTTGTTTGTAGCCAAATAATACTCCATTGTATGAATGTACCAGTTTCTTAATCCAGTCGTCTACCGATGGGCATTTTGGTTGTTTCCATGTCTTTGCTATTGCGAATAGCGTTGCAATAAACATAGGGGTGCATGTATTTTTTTTCCAGTTAGCATCTTGGATTTCTCTGGATAGATACCTAAGAGTAGAATTGCTGGGTCATAACATTATGCTAAGTGAAATAAGTCAGACGGAGAAAGGCAAATACCATATGATCTCACTTATATGTGGAATCTACAAAACTGAATAAATGAGCAAAGTAAATAGAAATAGTCTTAGAGATACAGAGAAAAAACTGATGGTTGCTAGAAGGGAGGGGTGAGGATGAAGGAGAAGGGGAAAGTATTAGAAAGCACAAATTGGTAACTACAATATTGCCACGGGGATATGAAAGACAGTTTGGGGAATATAATTAATAATGTTGTAAAAATTTTGTAGGGTGTTAGATGGACACATGTCTTATTAGGGAGACTCCTTCATGGACGGCGTAGATGTCTGACCACTGCACTGTACACCTGACGCTGAAGCTGAATAATATTATATGTCAACTATAATTATATATGTATATACATATATATATATATTATACATATACATATACATATACATATACATATACATATACATATACATATACATATACATATATATGTATATATAGTCATGGGATATGGAGTAGAGCATAGGGAATAGAGACAATGGAATTGTAAAAAGATATGTGATGTCAGAAGGGCAATAGATTGGGGGAGGGGGGTTATCACTTTGTGAGGGGTGAAATGTCTAACTATCACATTGTTTTGTACACTTGAAACTAATTAAGAAAAAACAAAAGGTGGCAAAATTTATGTTATGTATATTTCACCATAATAAAAATCACTTTAAAGAAAATAAAAAGATTGTCTGTAAAGAGATATGTGCAGCTCATTGAATTGATAACGGAACTGAAGAAGACTCTAGGCTGAGTGTCTAAGATGCTTCCGAGAGTCTTTCTGCAGGACTGGCCACCATGGAAAGGACTCCACTTACCTGATTGAAGAAGCTGCTGAATCAGGAAGTGGCTGCCTTAGTAACTAACTATAGAAGGGCACTACCACTCTCATGAGGGAGATGGAAAGGAAGGATGAAGAAAGAAATTCTACCTTAGAAAGGTGATGGGATTCACATTGTAAGGAACTAACTATAGAAATACCAAATTTATCTACTCTGTGATACTTCTAACTCTTTTCATGCTGCAGAGCTTCAGTTGAGAATTCTTGTTTATCTGTATGTTTCTACCAGACATCCTTTTGCTCCTCTGACCTCAGCCCTGTGCTCAGTTCACCTCCCTGCCTTTGTGTGGCCCGGTCTCACTTTCTCCCTCTCTTTTTCTCTCTCTCCCCCTCTCTCTCTCTTTGGTATACAACTCCACTTTACAACACCTTTAAAAGTGTGGACTGGGTTATCATAAAATACTCCAGGGAAATCTAATCATAGCTTTAGCCTTGTATCTACCTGTGCCATTTCCCTAGCACATTACTCTACCAGGCATGCCATTCCTTATCCTTAATTCTTTGGAGAGGCCAGCAGTCACCCATCTGCATTTCCTTCCCATACTGCTACTGTAGAAAAGTGAAAGCCAGCTGGCTATCCAGGGCATCTTGGGTTACGTTTGCCAAAAACTAACCCTATCAAATCACCTTTAACAGCCCAAAAATGTCAGTCTAAAATCAGGCTCCTTAAACTCTCTGATTCACTTTAAATTTTAATTCACGATCTGCCCCTAATTCTTTTGGCTTCTGATCCCAAGTCATTTGTTACTGTTTAAAACCAGGTGTGGTCCTTAGGCCCAATATTTGGCACTATCTTCTCCGGCTCTGACCTCTGATATCTTTCTGGACCACAATTCATTTCTCACCACTTGATTGTGATTCTACCCTTACAGGTTCCTGGAGATGATTAGCTCACTCTGCCCAGGCAGGACAGTCTTTTCACTACCACTTAATTGAGTTCCCCTCATAATCCATCCCCAAACTCAGCCGTCTACCCTAGCTTATAAGAGAAGTTTAACAATGTGTCCTGCAGGCATAGTTAACTTAAATGAGCTCGAAGACATCACTCAAATATCATCTTCTTGATGGGCCTACCCAGACTACCCTGCTTAAAATGGCAACAATCTCCTCACCCTAGCAAATCCTGATGACCTTTATCCTGTTCTAAATTTTCTTTCTTCCTTACCATTTATTGCCTTCAAATGTATGATATAATTTTATAAATTTATTATGTCAATGTTTTATCATTTGTACTATCCTGATGGAATATAATGCTATGAGGGCAAGGCTGACTCTTGTACTCCAAGAACATAAAACAATGCCTGACACATAACAGGCAGACAATAAATATTTGTTCAACGGCTGAATGACACATCTAGAGTTCTGGACTATGTCCCTCTTACTGAGCTACATGGTGGCTTCTGCTTCTTCTTTGAAGTTTGTGAGTCTCCATGTAGAAACTGATGCCCAAGAATGTGACTGAAAAGCATGCGATACTGTTTATGTCAACGTTCTCTGCTGTACTGAGGAAAAAAATAATGAATGCCTGCAATTCTCAAAGGCTATTGAAGGAGTTTAAATTAAATAGTGGATGATTAATCAGGTGTGACTTTTGTAGATTTGCCTATCAGTGAGCAAGAATTCTATTCTGTACAAATGGCATCTTTTCCACCCTGAGATTTGACCAACAATAAAATAGTTTCTCGGTTTCGAAAACTTCAGGTTCACATGAACAGAATTCTATCGAATGATCACTCGTCTCCCCTCCCGTCTTTCAAGCACTCACTTCACTGTTTAGTTGGACTAAAGATTTTTTTGAAACGTTTAGGAGAAGATGACCTAAATAAAGGTCTCAAAATGGTAGCAAGAATGTTAACAAGCTGTTACAAGAAAGTATGAGAATGTGTACTTAATGGTTGGCAGTCTCCACTTTCCTACAGTAGGAAGAACACTGTATTTTATTGACTTCTTGTTAATTGAGCGAAGTAATCAAATTGTATGGCACATAGGTTCCGCATCAGCAAACTGGGGCAATAGCAGTCTGTAAAGTTCCTGCGAGGGAGAGGTGCGGTACATGCATGAAACTCCTGGTTACCATCTGGCCTGTGCTGAGCAGTTACACGTGCTAGTGAGCACTGCTTCAATTCCTCCGTTCAACTGAACCCTCATTGTGTTTCTCACGAATCTGACATACGTGCTCACTCTACCACGATATGTCTTCTCCCTCAATGTCCTACAAAATCATCTGCACATTAATCATCTAACCCGACTTTCACCCTCACTATCCTTTCACTTGTATCTTTCTGTAAACTTAAAATCTTCCCTTTTGTGGGAGGGGCAGGGGATTGTGAGAGCTAGAGACCTGTGTTAATGGAAAAAGAAAAATGCTTCTTGGCACCTCTCCAAACTTAGCAGGACAGAATGCTGTGATCCTCTGGTGATGCCTGCCACTGGCCTGGCCTAGGTCACAGCGGGCATGGGCGAGATTTTGGCCATCTAGGATGAGATAGATGTAAAGGGAACAGGGGAGAGAGGTCATGGCGAGAGCTTTCAGTTGAGGAGAGTTTAAAAACAACTGTGCAAAGTCCAGAAAGCACGTTGTATTCAAAGTGATGAGAGAGCTACAACCATTGTGATTACAGAGGGGCTGTGTGCTGGGGGGAAACTGATTGCATGTTGGGTGGAGTGGGGAAGGGGTAGATTTATGGGGCCTCTGACTATTAGATAAAGAGGATGATATTAGCTGAAAATAAAAAAGGCCCATTTTTAAATCACTCTGTGAATGGAATAAGAAGAGGGAGCAAAGCTCATCTTTTACTTTAGACAGTCTATAAAAGCTAAGGGAGAGAGGGGCATTGACAAATGAATGAGTTCTCTCTCCACCATTCCCTAAGCTCTTGGACTCAGACAAGACTCCTCTCGTGTCCTGGGGAAGTGAGGCCTGAGGAAGGAGGAGAGTCCGTGACCTTGTCAAAATGTGTTTCTGTGGGAATCAGGGCATTGCTGTTTATCTTGTGAGATAAGCTCTGGTCAGGGTGTGAACATCTCTTTTTTCCTGAATGTTGGTGACTACATTTTTTCAATGTCAACTCCTCAAAGATGTCATTCTCTGAGCTGAGAAAGAGTTGTTTTCATACACAGGACTGTGAGTTCTGAGATGGTCCAGAAGAGTTTAAATAAATCCTCTTGTCAGAGTATCAGAATCCTCTGCCAATTAAAATCCTCTGCCAATTAAAATTAAAGACAACCTGTTCTCTTAAATCCACTAGCCTGTGAACAAGGACTGGGTTTGTTTTAATTCAACAAAACCTTCACTTCTTTCCCAGTCTAAAAGTCACCTAGATACTAGAATGCAATGATAATAATTGTTCTTTCTTGCTTCACACAGTAGCTTGTTTTTCAATGGTTAGCAGTATACCACAAAAAAATCCAGTGAGGCCTTAGCATACATGCTTTGACAAACACTTTTTTACATTAAAAAATGATAAAAGCCACCCCCTGTGATATTAGACTTAATACTCCCATTTTACAGACCAAGGCTGGACCTGGGGAGCTGTTTTATTTGTGTATCCTGAAATAAATATAAAATCATTAGTTCTAATCTTATTTTCTTGTTTTATAATTTACAAGAAATATCTCTACTTCATGTTCTCAGAACCCATTTGGGGATTGATTCTCCTTCTCTCTTTAGCAAACTCTGTTCTTGATGACTGAAATACTCTGTCTTTCTAAATCTCACTCGTATGCCAAGGGTAACCTCAGTCACCAACCTACAAATGCAGTCTTGGTGAAAGCAGGAGAACACTATCTCCTTCACTTTGGGACTTTTCAAGATGCACTGGAAACCTGCCTTGTCCTATCTTTTATGTGTAACAATTTGGATATGTGTATAGTTGCTGCCTGCCCAAATAGGGACCAAACAACGCCTACTGTATGGGTTAAATTTCATCCCCCACCCTCTCCCAAATTCTTATGTTGAAGTCTTAACCCTAGTACCTCAGAACACAACCTTATTTGGAAATAAAGTCATTGAACTAATTAGCTAAATTAACATGAGTTCATACTGCAGTAGGGTAATACCCTAAACCAAAACAGTGATCGGTGTCCTTATAAACAGAGGACATTTGGAAAGACACGCACACAAGAAGAATGCCATTTGAACATGAAGGCAGAGAGGAGGGTGATGGGGCTGTGAGCTCAGTACACCAAAGATTGCCAACCACCCACCAGAAATTGGGAGTGGGGGATAGGGCAATGTCTCCTTCACAATTTCTAGCCTCCAGAACTGAAAGACAACCCATTTCTATTGCTTAAGCCCTTCAGTGTGTGGTACTTTGTGACTGTAGCCCTAGCAAACTAACTCACGTACCATCAACATCGTGCAAATGATATCTTGGTGTGGTATTGGGATTCAGAAAAACTGAATATTCTAATAAAATCTGTGACATGGGTCAGCTACGTGTCACCTCATCTCTCTGAACCTTAGTGTTATATCAGTAACAGTGCTTATTTTGTTTACTTTTTTCTGAGAATTGAATATGATCACACATGTAAAGAATTTTTCTAAGCTGTAAAGCACCTGACAGATGTTAGCTATGACTATTTTTGTAGACAGCCAATGAATCTCTGTGGATGGGTTGAATAAAGGGAAATTAAATGTTCCTCATGTGAAACATATTTAGGTACTACCCTTACTGATGACCCCCAAAAACACTAATTCTGAGAGAACCTAGTGAAGGGTGCTTGATGCAAATACTCACAAATACTGTGTCTAAAAGGGCTCTAGGTCTTACTCCTTAGATTGCATGCTCTAAGCATTGATATACAGTGGTCCTCTGATCAGAAGCTTCTGTGTCATTAGGGCACTTACTAGAAATGCAGAATGTTGGGGCCGCCCAGACTTGCTGAATCAGAGTGTGCACGTAATAAGATCTCCGGGTGATCTGTGTGTCAAACTTTGGGAACTGCTCTAAAATCCATTTCCCATGTAATTCATTTGCTATAACATAAAGAAATGTAGTAACTAGTAAACATTCTTTCAGCCATGGCGTGCAATATTGGACAAAGCCCAAGCTTTACAGTTTGACGGATCTGGTTTTTAATCCCATAGGCACCACTTAGTTACTTAACGTTACTTACGTGGCATACGTCCAAACAAGATGATCTACTTTGGGATACCTCAGTCTCCTAGCCTGTAAAAGGGAGACAATAGTATTTAAGGTGCCTGGTTCTAGAAGAAGACTAGAAATAATGTATGCGAACCAATAGGAATATATTACATATGCAAAAAAGGCCTGGGGTCCTGAATTGCTAACCAGGGCCCATTCTGGTCCTTCATTTCTGATTAATCACCGTAGTTAATCACCGTAGAGAAAGAAATCAGATTTTCCAAGGGGGGTCCGAGATCTCACAGGGTGCCAAGGACTTTTCTTTGTAAATTTCCTCCCGGAGCAGGTACTTGGTGACCTGAAGAGCTAGAAGGATCTGACTCTCAGTGCGACTGTGCCAATACCCTCCCCAGGAAGCCTCCGAGTTTTTCTGCACTGCCAGCCTTCCCTGGGAGAGAGGTAGCCATCCTTGAGATCTGGCATATGTGGCACCGACACCTCCTCTGTCTCAGATGCCAGCACCTCCTCAGGAAACGGCACCATTCACTCAGGGCTCTCCATGGGAAACACCTCTCTTGGATTCAAGCAGCTCCAGCGTCATTGAGCAGCAGCATTTCATTCCTGTGGAGATTGTTGTCACTTGATTTTGTTATTTTGATCTTTTGAGCATCTTTTCAATGCCAACAAAAGTCAATACATTCTTCTGGGAGAAGCCGTCAGAGCATTCGTAATGAGCTGTGCCAAAGAGGTTCTGTCACCCGCGTAAACTCTGGGGAAACAGAGGCACTTTGTTCCCGGAGCTCCCATGGTGTGACCCCCTTGCTGTGTGAAATGTTAATATTTTGCTCCGTGCTTGGCTCCGGGTGCCACTGCCAACACGGAGAAAGCTTTTGGGGAGTTTGCTGTACATTTTGTGAAAACTGCATGGAGCCAGGACAGATGTCAGTGTGTGAATCAGAGCGCTTCTCTAGAATTCGTGACTGTTCACTTTATTCTTTAGCAACTCCCTAGAAGCGAAAACATATATATTTGGAGAGAATGACGTGTGCTTTCTTGTTCCCATTCAGAGGGTGATAGCGTGTGGCACGTGGAGGAGGCTGGCAGCCGCCATGACTTCCTCTCCTGACTGCGTGGAGATGCCCGCACCATGCCAATTACCTCCTGCAAGTCCAGTAGCTTCGCCCACCTGTCCCCTGTAAGCACCTCGGATTTTCCCAGTGATTCTTTGCTTTTTTCCTTTTCTTTTTATTTTTCAACATTTCATTGAAATAAAGCCCACATCTGAATTTATTGACTGTCATATAAAGAAACATATATAAATTAGTGGTAAATAGAGACATTTATTTATTGAATATTTAGTCTCTACAAATATCACTATATATTTTTTCGACAATATATAAATATTACACACAATATGTATAGTTTACAATACAGATATAATGTATCAGTACATATAGTTATTCTACAATATGTAAATGATAAAATTATGAAAATTATATTACACATTACATATAACACACATGGATGTGTTATGTAGTTATATGTTACAGGATAAAATGTAAAACAGCTGAGCCAGTACATGGCAAATGCTGGGTTCTCCTTTTTCCCCCCACTCTAGTCCTCATAGAGATGTTTTAATAAATTCCCCAAATGGGGCACATTATTTTCACCATGTTTGGGGAAGTGGTCAGATATGGGAATAGTAAGCAGAGTGAAGGGAAGACAGACTGGATTGGGGGTGCTGAGACCTGAAAGAACATATGTGTATATCCTCCAAAGAGAGGTGGCCCCTGAGCAAACCAAGAGGTGGGAACAAAATAAACTATGGCTTTATTTATTTATTTATTTATTTATTTATTTATTTATTTATGTATTTATTTATTTATCTATTCATTCATTCATTCATTCAACTATTAGGAAGTACAGTTCACTAACAAAGCAGATTAGCCAAATACAGTCACAATTGAAAAGAGGCGGTTGGTCTAGGTTACCACTCAATTTGACAGAGGTAATGGGAGGAAGCTATTAAAACAAGAAGCATAACTTTAATAAGAATGATCCATGCATTTGTAAAGTTCTTTGACAGTTTAAAACCAACTTCCGATATGTATATGGAAGTGCACCGTTGTCTGCAAATTGCTTGAAAATGCATCCCAAAATAAGATGGATTGGTGAGTACTTGTAGAGTGATGGATGGATGGTGTATATAATCCAGGAAGTGGAGTCAGATGCTAATCATAAACTTCCACTATGGGTATTACAGTACATGGGTATTTACTGTAAATTTCTTTCAGCTTTGCTGTATGTTTGAAAATTTAATAATAAAGTATTGGGAAAAAAGGGACTTCACAGACTTGACCTCGTGCAATTACCTCTGCAGCCTTGAGAGCCAGCTATTATGTCCCTCATTTCCTTCCAGAGGAAATTGAGGCTCCCATAAGTGTGTGTGTGATAACAGGTGTGGCAATCTATTGGGACATGGTGGTTACGTGGAAGAGGTGAAATTCTAACTCCACTTTCCAGCACGAAGTCCAAAGTGGTTGCATTGCTGAAAGGAACCAAGTTCAGGCTTTGGGATTGGTCTATGTCCAAATTTCACCTTTAAACTTTCTGTATGACCTTGGATGGTGCTCTTTCGTTCTCTGAGCTCAAGTCTTCTCATCTATCAAAGGGTCAAATAATTCCCATCTCCTAAACGTGCTTCTGAACATTAAACAAGATAATCTACATAAATCGAGGTAAGCTACTACTTTAAAACCAAGGTGTAGTATATGTGGTCCCTCCATTCTCAGAGTTAAATTAGCCTCAGACATGAAGAAATGAAGATAATTTACAACCAGGGAACTAAGAGGCTAAAATTCTTGGATTTTGCGTATCCAAGACAAATATTGACTTCTCTTTGTTTCTAAAGTCATCCACTCTACAGATGGACCCCTTGGTTTTGTATTTTATGGTTTGATGGAACCACTAATCATGCCACTTTTTGAATTTTAAATGGTTTGGTCACATTTGCATTATTTCTGCTCTCTACATCTGCGTGTTTAGCATTTTACAATTAAATATCAACAGGAGATTTCTCTTCCTTTGTTTTCATTTCTGTTTAATTTCTTCTCCATGATTTTTAATAAAAATGTTAATTAAGCTCCAACCCAAAGCTGACCTCATGTTGCTTTATTACTCAGCACTGTAAGATTCTTTCTCCTTTCACTCCAAGCACCACCGCCTGTAGCTAAATGTGATGGAACTTCCAGCTTTTATCAAGGAGTTTTTAAAGATTTTTATTAAAATACTGCTAACACACAATATTATATTAGTTTCAGGTGTACATCATGGTTAGTCAACAGTACTCGCCTGGTACTATAGAGTTCTTACCACTTTGTTGATTATATTCCCTGTGCTAAAGAAGTGCTCACCATGATAAGTCCAGAGACCATCTGACACTGTACCATGCTATCACTATATTATTGACGATATTCCCTATACTCTGTATTAATTCCCCCAGACTTATTTGTTTTATATCTGGAAACTTGAATCTCTTGTTCGTCTTTATTCTCTCCCCCTTTAATTTTTCAATTAGAGTTGATGTTTAATATTATTTTACATTAGTTTCAGGTGTACAGCTTAGTGGTTAAACATTTATATAATTTAGGAAGTGATACCCCTGACTAGTACCCTTTTGGCACTATACATAGTTATTACCATATTATTAATTATATTCCCTATACTTTACATCCCCATGACTATTTTGTAACTACCAATTTGTATTTCTTAATCCCTTGACCTTTTTCAACCTGCCCCCAACCCAGTCCCATCTATCACCCTGATAGAGCTAGTATCCATCTGACATCACACAGTTATCACAATATTATTGACTGTATTTTTATGCTATATTCCCATCACTACTGTGTAACAACCAATTTTTACTTCTCAATCCCTTCCCCTTTTCACTCATCCCCAAACCCCTTCCATTTGGCAACCATCAAAATGTTCTCTGTATGAGTTTGTTTCTGTTTTGTTTGTTTATTTTGTTCTTTAGATTCCACTTATAAGTGAAATCATATGACACTTGTCTTCACTGTCTGACTTACTGCACTCAATACAATATCCTCTGGGTTCATCCATGTTGTCACAGGTGGCAAGATTTCATTCTATTGTATGGTTGAGTAATATTCCATTGTATATATGTACCACCTCTTCTTTATCCATTCATCAATTCAGGGACACACAAGTTGCCTTCATATCTTGGCTTATGTAAATAATGTTACAATATATTGGATAAGCACATCCACTCGAAGTAGCATTTTGGGTTTGTTTAGATAAATACCCAGAAGCAGGATTACTAGATCCTTCTTAGTCTCTTTTTATAGCCTTCATTGTAAAGTTGATTTTGTCTGTTATAAGTATTCCTACCCCAGCGTTTTGTTTGTTTTCATTTTCATGAAATATCTTTTTCCATTACCTTACTTTCAGTCTGTGCATGTCTTTTGATCAGAAGTGAGTCTCTTGCAGCCAGAATATGTAAGTGTCTTGTTTTCTTATCTATTCAGCCTCCCCATCTATTGGAGCATTTAGCCCACTTCCATTGAAAGTAATTGTCGATAAGTATGTAGTTATTACCATTTTCTTCTTCTTCCTCTCTCTCTCTCTCTCTCTCTCTCTCTCTCTCTCTCTCTCTCTCTCTCTCTCTCTCTGTCTCTCTTTGTCTCTCTCTCTCTTATCTTAAAGAAGTCTCTCTAAGATTTCTTGTAATACTGGTTTAGTGACGATGAATTCCCTAGCTTTTTCTTGTCTGGGATTCTCTTTACCTGTCCTTTGAAGCTAAATGATAGCCTTGTTGAGTGGAGTAATCTTGGTTGTAGGTCCTTACTTTTCATCACTTTGAATATTTCTTGTCAATCCCTTCTGGCCTGCAAAGTTTCTGTTGAGAAGTCAGCTGATGGTCTTCTCTCGCAGCTTTTAAGATTCTTTGTCTTTAACCTTTGACATTTTAATTATGATGTGTCTTGGTGTGGGCCTGTTTGGGTTCATCTTATTTGGGACTCTGCACTTCCTGGGCTTCTTGTATATCTATTTCCTTCACCAGACTAGGGAAATTTTCTGTCATTATTTCTTCAAATAGGTTTTCAATCCCTAGCTGTCTCCCTTCTCCTTCTGGTACTCCTATAATGTGAATGTCGCTATGCTTGACTTTTGTCCCAGAGGCCCCTTTAACTCTCCTCAAGATTTTTGGATTTTTTTTTTCCTTTTTGTTGTTCTGATTGGGCGTTTTCTGCTACCTTATCTTGTAAATTGCTGATTTGATCTTCTGCTTCATCTAATCTACTGTTGATTCCCTCTAATATATTTTTCATTTCTGTTATTGTATTCTTTATTTCTAACTGGTTCTTTTTGTGTTTTCTATCTCCATTTTTAAGTTTCATAACTTTTTCTTGAACTTCTCCCTGAGATCATTGAGCATCCTTATAACCAGTGTGTGGAACTCTGTATCTAGTAGATCACTTGTCTCTATTTTGTTTAGTTCTTTTTCTGGAGCTTTGCTTTGTTCTTTCATTTGGGCCATGTTTCTTTGTCTCCCCATTTTGGCTGCCTCCCTATGTTTGTGTCTATGCATTAAGTGGGACTATTATGTCTCCCAGACTTAGCAGAGTAGCCTTATATAGTAAGTATGTTGTGGGGCTCAGTGGCTCAGTCTTCCTTGTCACTTGAGCCCTGCATTCCACGTTTGTCCCTTGAATGGGTTGTGCGTGCCTTCCTCTTGTAGTTGAGGCTTTGTTGCTATTTGCATGTTAATTGCAGGGATTGCTCCTCAGGCTCATTGGTTGTGAGGACTGGTCATGACTATAGTTCAGGAGTCATGATGCAGGGCTGATCCCACTGAGCTGGATCTGCCTCAGCAGGGCTCTGGTGCCTGCCCGGTCTGCCCCTTGGGTGTGTCATCCTTGGAGGTGGCTGGGAGATGCTCTAGCTTGTTTCAAAGCTGGCCACTGGGGGCGCTGGGCCCAGGGTCACCTGGGAGGGTCCTGCTGCAGCTCAAGTTCAGCCTCAGCCTGTGCCCCACCTCGGGTCACCCAGCAGGAGCCACAAAGAAATCTGCAGATGGGTGCCACCTTGCTGTGCTTGGAAGCACCTTGAGAAGCCAAGCCGTGAATCAAGGCTGGCTGCCACTAGTGCCAGCTTAGGGCTGCTCAGCCAGAGGTACAGGACATGCTCAAGCCAGATGCTGCTTATCTGGTGTGGGGACAAAGCCCCAGAAAGCAGTTTCCAGGCTCTCGGCCTCACATAGAAAGGTGCTGGCTCAGGTAGTAAATGGCCATCAACTGTGATTGGATGGCCATCAGCTGTGGCTAGTTGGCCGTGAGCTGTAGCCATTGAGCCATTGGCCACTGATATAACTGCCGCGGCTACAGAGGGGAGCCGAGGAGAGTGAAGGAGGAGACTGAAGGAGAGTGAGGGAGAGTCGAGGAGAGTTGGTCAGTTGGCAGCAAAGCAGACAGCAGGTCGCACATCGTGTAAACCCAGCCTTCAGTGAGACTATAGTGGTATGACTTCCCTACCTATGGCTCTGTGGGTGTTCCTTTTTGGCCTCATCATGTCCTGCGTTCTTATGTGGGGAGCGGGAGCTGAGACCCCGCCGGACGCCCCGCACGACATCTGGGTTTGGAGAACCTTTGAAAGACCCTAGGAAATTCTGCAGCATGAGTTAAGGCAGGCAGTTTGTACAAAACACCACTAAGAGCAGCTTGGGTTTGCCTGAAAGTGGGCGGGTGGGGCAGGGTCTTGAATCAGGGCATGGTGAATAATTGACATTAGTCAGCTTGATGGAGATTCAGATATGGTGGTCACCTCCTTATGCACACTGAGAAGAGGGAGGGCTTAACGAAGAAACAATGGTCTCCATTAGTTTCTCCATGTAAGAGAAAGCAGCCCCCCAGCCCTGTCCTGAAGCCAGACAACTCAGTTCTCTACTATATGTTCCTGCCGCCTATCCAGCTGCTGAACCAGTGCTGGAGCTCAGAGCCAGTGATTCTGTTGGTAAGTCCTTGCATGGTCCCTTTAAGAGGAGAGGTTTGGACTTTAGCTGCCCCCCATCTCACTCAGCCATAATCTCTGCTGGTTTTCACAGCCAGAAATTATGGGGACTTCTCTCTGCAGCACTGAAACCCTGGGCTGGGACCCCTTGCTTCTCTTTGGGAACCTCTGCAGCTGAGACATCCCTCTCGATTTTTAAAGATCTCACATGGGTGTGGGACCAGCCAGTTCCACATCTCTGCCCCTCCTACCAGTCTCAAGGTAGTTTCTGTACATCTGTAGTTGTAGGGCTTTGATTCAACTAGACCTCAGGAGTTTCTCAATGATGGTTGTTTTGTGGTTTAGTCGTAATTTTGATGTGGTCGTGAGAGAAGGTAAGCACAGCATATACCTACTGTACCATCTTAGAAGAGAGAAAATCGAGGATTTGGTTTAACCTCTTAGTCAGGTCTTGGTTGTAATGACTTAAATTTTATTTATGGTAAATGCGACATGAAATCTGATCTAAATTTGCAACACTGGCTCAAATTGCTGACGTAAATAATCTAAAACTGCATTATCTGTTTAATTGCCTTCATCTGCTAAACATGCAGCCTATTTCTATCTCTCTTTCCACAATTGGCTTCTCCTGCACTTTTCAGCCGTCCTTCGTCTCCATACTTCATCCTCCCTGTTCCACTCTCACCTTTGGGTCACACTCAGAGAGCTTCAACAGGGGTCAGAATTGTCTGGGGGAGCTGGATGAACAGATTTAAATCAGGGTTTCTCAATCAGAGCTGCACATTCGAAAGCCTTGGGGAGATATGTAAACTGGGATGACCCAGTCCCAGATATTCTGATTGAATTTATCTGGGTGGTGGTCATGCTTCAGTCATTTGAAAAGCTTTCCAGGCAATTCTGTGAATCACATTTCTTAGAAGGGGGTGGAAAAAGTCCATTAAACATCATTTCAACAAGCATCCCCCCAAGTGTTTCATATGTCTAAAAAATTTGACACTGACTGTTTTTGATTATTATTTCTAAAATGGGGAAAATAAGAGTATTTTCATGATAGCAGTGATGTGAGGATTCATGGTGAAAAATATATCTCAGTAACTTGGAACATGCTTTAACAGTAACCCTGTAATTGTTATGATTGTTTTATCCTTTATGATTTAAAGTCTTTTTATTTATCTGGGGAAAATAGTCTCAGAAGAGCTAAATGAACCAATGTTATAACTAGTGAATGGCATAACATGCACGTGAATTCAGGACCTATGTCATATAATCCACTTCTTATTCCCATCACACTATGCCATTTATTTGCTTTAAATAGTAAGTTGCTGTATATAGCAACCCACTGACACTGGGTATTATGAGAAACAGCAAGAAATAAGGACATTTCTTTTTTTTTTAATTAAAGTTTATTGGGGTGATAATTGCTAGTAAAATTACATTGATTTCAGGTGTACAATTCTGTATTACATCATCTATAAATCCCATTGTGTGTTCACCACCCAGAGTCAGTTCTCCTTCCATCACCATATATTTGATCCCCCTTACCCTTATCTCCCTCCCCCACCCCCCTTTCTCTCTGGTAACCACTAAACTATTGTCTGTGTCTATGAGTTTTTGTTTCTCATTTGTTTGTCTTGTTCTTTTGTTGTTTTTGGTTTATATACCACATATCAGTGAAATCATAGGGTTCTCTGCTTTTTCTGTCTGACTTATTTCGCTTAGTGTTATACTCTCAATACAAAGTGTCACATCTTTCATGTCTCTATGCCTTAGCTCATGCTATGACTGGTAGTGCTTTCAATGTTTAGTAAAACCTTTCTTTCGGGTTCATTTCAAATGTCACCTCCAATATGGCCCCTTTTTTGGTATTGCGGTTATTGTTTCTTTTCTGTGATCCCACAGCACCCTCTAAGTGTCTCCCTTATAGCACTTAGAAGCATGCATTGCATATTCTATCTCCTCTACTTTCCTTTGCTGGAAGAGGCCTTGTTTTATGAAATTGACATGTTAACAACTCAAAATAATTTGTTGGCACTGTGCCCAAAACATAGTTGGTGGGTAATTAACATATTTTGTTGAATGAATGAATGAATGAATGAATGAATGACTAGCTTGTTGGATAAACTTATGAGTAAACAGTGGAATGAATTCTTGTTCCTGGGTTTGGTCTTTGGTTATATACAAACTCAGTTACCTAATGTGAAAAAGTAGAGACATTCAGAGACCCTAGCTACTCTTGGAAATTGTATTGGCCGATGGTTTATCCAACCACTAATTCTCACTATTTATATGACCATCTACTCTGAATTTAGGAGATGAAATGATAGTGCCCTTAGAATTGCTGAGTGGCACAGCTGGTAAGAAGCAGAGGAGTTAAAATTCTCGGAAAGTCACATGGTCTTTCTTATGAAGTGATGATGATAGAATAGATCAGTGTTGTCCAAATTGTAATATTAGAGAAACTTGACATTTCATAGGATGAAATAAGGTTTCTCACTGAAAAACAAAATCGTGATGGATTTTTTTAACCATAGAAAAAGAATGTTAGTGCACAGGATTTTTAAATTTGAATTTTCTTCTCCACTCCTATAAAGAAAAGAAAGAAAATGACTTGGGAAAATCAGTAAACCAGATTCTAGATTCCTTGTTTCTCTGCCCTCCACCATCAATAAGGGGCCTAAGTAGTTGGCAAAGACTTCCAAAACTCCAAATGGGTATGGGAAAACCAGGTAGTAAAGTGGCTGATAACATGCTTCCTCTGACACAGACCAAGTGGACCACATACTTCTAGAGGCTCTGCTTACAGTCATCACAGTTTCTTCATGCTGGCTAATGTAGTGTGATGACACACATCTATGGTGGCTGCTGGAAAGTGAGCAAGTGGCAGGAGACCCTGGTTCTCCCTCGTGCCTGAAAGGTGACCTTATATTTCTGAGAGCAAAGAATCAAGACTGATTGAACTTAAGGATGGGACTTCAGGATCATGGACCATGGGGGCAGTACTTCCCAAGAGGTGGTCAGGGATGGTGGATCACAGTGGACACTAATCCATGAAAGGAACTGATGCAATCATCATGGTCATGGGTCACCAAGGATCCCAAACACGCACGGTGTGGACCCAAGGACCTCCCTCATCCCACAGCTTCTGTGAGAATTCAGTGAACTCTTTCCTAGACCTGATGGCATCTTGGAAATAGGGTGGCAGGGTGGGGAATCTTAGATGAGCATTGCTGATGTGGACTCGTATTACTGCTTCTGTGAAAGTTTGCTAGATCATCTTCAATTTAGGCCTTCTCCTACACTTTGACTAGCTGGCATTTGAGGGAGCAGTCAAATGAAAGATCAAGCATTTGAAGGTGGAATGAAGGACCTGCCTTTTTTTCTCAGGACAGACACACACACACACACACACACACACACACACACAGACACACACACACACATTCTTCTTAAGCAATCCACATATGCTACTACTTGTCTATACACAATTGGCACACAGTTATGTTAAGTTTTGTGTTTCATAGTGTTCTGGAGAAAATATCTTAAATCCCAAGGGTTTTGGTACCTGACCAAAAACAAACAAACAAACAAACAAAAAAACAACTCACCTAGAAAATCTGTAAAGTCCCCTCAAGCATTAACTATGATTTGAGTTATTTGCTCTGGTTTTCATTAGGCATTCCTAGTTTTGTCACTTGAGGATTAATGTTGTATCTTCTCTAACTTTGGTAGAGAGATGGGTACTCACTCATATTAGACTTATTTTTCAAAAATTTCAACAAATAAATGTAGCTTTGTTCACCTATCCAACAGGAAAAAGATTGAATTCATTTATGCATCAACTAAGAGCACGTGTATTAAATACTCCATGATTTCCTTTCCAGGCTGGGGAAGAGGGCACAATATACTGGGTGTGCCAAAAAAAAAAATGTATGCACACTTTAAAAGATGTCATCTATGTATTACTTTTAAAAGTCTAATTGAATTCCATAGCAATGTGTAGTATGATATTCACTCAAATGTGGCGTGAAGCAAATGAATGCTGGTGCCATTCATTGTATTACAATTTTTGACAGTTTTTTCCTTTCTTAAAATGTGTATACATTTCTTTTGTTGGCCCCCTCTGTACTCACACAGAGGCATGGTCTGCATCAAAAATCTTGAGTGTAAATTCCAGTTTTGCCATTTCTGGGGTGGTTTGATCTCGACCAATAGATCGTGCCTTGTTTGTGTCGTCTAAACTCAGCTAGAACTCTAACTCATGAGTCTGCCTTAGGAAAGAAAAATGAAGGGAAGTCTGTAGAGTGTATAGGGTGTCGTGACTGCACTTATATTCGCCCCTGCCCCTCATCCTTAGAATGGGACAGACCCTCACATAATAAAGTTCAGGAATGCATGAGCGCCTAGAGAAATAAAGAAGTCTGTTTTTCTGCTCCTTTTATATGTTTAATTCTTTGACTTATTTCAAGCTGTATTACATGACTGCATTGGCTAGTCTCTCATTCAGCTCTTCATCCATCATGTATTTTCTTTTAGCACCTACTATGTGTTAGGCATGCTGCTAGGTAGTGTAACTATAAAGATAAACAAACCTACCTCTGGCCTTCGGCAGAGTTTGGAACTGAGGGGAGGGGAAGACCGAATTACACACAAGCGTTCCAATTGTTCTTGGTAAGGAAATGACAAAGCTATGCCTTGGGCAAGTCCTAGAGAAAGAGGACTTACCACAACTTAAAAGAGGTCACAGAGGCTTCTCGGAAGAGGTGCTGACAAAGCACATCTCAAAGATGAGTAGGCAAGCTTAGGCAATGCAAAACATTTCTCTTGAGAAAAAACAAATGTGCAAAGGCAAAGTGATAAACCACGTTGGTGATGTTGGAATATAGAGCTGAGTGTTTAGTGATAAATAGGAGGTAACCTGGACCAGAGCTTAAAGGCCCTTGTCTTCCCAAATGTTTATTGAGAGCTTATTATGTGCCAGGCACTCGAAGAAATTGAGGACCCAGCAATGAGCGTGGTGGATGAGCTCTCTCTTGGAGCTGACACTGGAATGGGAGGAGACAGATGGTCAAAAGTAAACCTAGACCCAGGAGACTTTTTACAATTGTGATTAGTACTATGATGGAAACAAATAGGGCCATGCCAAGAAAGTGACAGCAGCTGGGGGAGGGGACTTCCAAACAGGCACCGTGAGGCCCATTTCTCTGGAGAAGTGACATGAAACCTGAAGGGCAAAGAGGAGCCATCGTGTGAAGAACCAAGGAAAAAGCACTCCTGGAAGAGGGGCTAAAATGTGCAAACGCCGCGACATGTTGGAAAAGAGCTTGGTGTGTGTGAGAGGAAGGACGTGAACAAGTGTGAAATGTGCAGGGGAAGAGAGAGGGGCAGGAGGTGAGGTTAAAAAGGCAGGAGGTGGTGGGAGTTTGCCGAATCTTCTGAACTCAACAAAGACTTCAGGGGTCGGTCGGAGGGTGTGATGACAAGCCTCAGAGGTGTTTTAAGTAGGGTAGTAACATGAAGATTGTAAAACTTATCTGTGTGGTGGCTCCGTGGAGAATGCACTGTTGGGAATAAGTGTGGACAAAGAGAGCCCAGGTGTTTTCCAGGTGAGAGGTGATGACAACATGGGCAATATTATTTTACTGGGCTGCTCTGTGAAAGGTGAAAAGTGGTGGTGAGGTGACACCACTATCTCCCTGAAGGCTCGTGAAGAGTAAAGATGAAATGAAAATTAGCACATTGCTGGAAAGTGGCAAGAAGCAAATCCTTAGTATCCGGATTTATTTCAGTACACTGCCATTTGCAATGACCTTCAAATTGGACAGGAAATATCACATTTTCAATAGGTAAACTGGAATGCTGAGAACGTAGGTGCCTTGCTCAAAGGTCTTCATAGAACTTGTAGATTAATTTGAACTTGAACGCTGTCTGGATTCCGCATTTCACTACGTTACAGTACCATAATGTAACATAACATGTCTCAGGCTACTGTTTGGGGGGCTGAGGGTCAGGCTGTCCAAATGTAAGCTCTTTCATTAAAAACCCTTAAACTCTAATTCATTCAATGATCTCAAAGGCCCACCGTGAGTAGTTCTGGGGGCTCTGTGACCAGAGAGGATGATCTCAGATGTTCCTTCCACACGTCACCTGCCCACTGTATCTCTTCTTGTAACAACAGTGCAAAGTTAATTAATAATTCAGGAAATTAAGGAAGTTAATAATTAAGGAAAAGAGAAGATTGTTAGGGCCTAGTGATGCTCAATTTGGAAAAGGGAAATAAAAGGTAACGTTTCGGAATCCTGGTTTCCTGTGTCTCTATAAACAATAATGTAGAATAAAGCAAAGTACTGCATTTTGGTGAAATCTTAGAATCAACTCACCAGGCATTTGGCTGACTTACTCTGATGTACGATGCGTTGGCTTTCAGGTGTCTTGAAACGTCAACAATTTGAGATGGGGAGTAGGTACAGCAGTGCTACTGGCCGAGGAGGCGTTCGTGGGAAAGCACATGTAGCTTCAGTTCATGGAGCTATTTGCTGCCATTATTGGTGTTCACGTTAGGAGTCTCAGTACTTAGAACTTGCCTACAGCCAGCATGGAGGTTGGCCATGTGAAGGCCCAGTCTTTTACATAGGCTAGTGTGTTCAGTTGGTGCACTACGAACAGCCTGAAAACTCAATTTTAAAATGTTATGTCATAATATTATGGAACATTTTCTGTTTTTATTTCTTTTGGATAAAATCTTAGCTTTATTAAAAGGAAATCCCAGTGGAGGAAATACCTTAAGAGACAATGTTTAGGAGGCAGACACAGTTCCAAATGCATTCAAATCTAAATGCCAACTCTTTCATTTACCTATGTGTGAGAAAACAAGGCACTAGCCAGCTAATAAATGATATGTAATCTCAAATTAATTTTCTCTGAAGGATTTAATTATCCTGTCCAACTGACTTCCCGTTCAAGATCATAACACACTGATCATTTAAACCAAGAAAAATAAGGGGAAGAGGAGGGGCACCCCAATGGTGGGTGTACCTCCAAGGAACAGGGAACATTTTCTTTTTAGGAAAAAAAAAATAGATCTTATCATTCCCATTTTCCATGGCAGTACTGAAGTAGAAACTAAATCAGAGACTTGTTGTACAATATTCATTTTAAGCCTCTTAGGTGACTGTATGTGTGGTGAAAGTCGTGCACACACAGGAGGGTGGCCCCACTGCCCTCACCCATGTTACAAAAGTCATCTGCAATTTTTTTCAAGCTCAGTACTAGCAACACACATGTAGAGATGATTCTACTTTAAGGAAAAAAAAAACAGAATATCATAGCTATGACTTCATTATTCTCTCTCTATAATACAGACAAACACACATATATTATTCTCTCTATATAATACAGACAAACACACATATATATGTATATATATGTTATATATATATTACATTTTATATGTCTTATATTTTTTTTTTCCTGACTCTGTTATGCCAGCACCTGTCCCTGAATAAAGACACGATTGGGGGAAAATACTATTATGAAGCGAGGTAAAATATAAGCAAGGGATTTCTTGTTATTGAAAAGAGTCTACCACCCACACATCTAATAAAGCTGAATAAAGTATTTCATAAAGCTGTTAAAGCCACCTACAAGCTGACAGGATATTAATAAATTACTGGGATCACCTGAAAAGAAAACAGGAAGCCATAAGTTCAGAGAGCTCCAAAGCTACTCAGCTCAGCCTCTGAGCAATGAGCTTCCTTCCATGGGCTGTGTGTATGTGTGTGTGGGGGGGGGTGGTGCCTTCCTTACCGCTCTCTCTCACTTTCCCTTCCTGGAGAAACTGGACTTCCCCACATCCTTAGCTTGTTCTCTCCTTTAGTGGGAATCCACACACTCGAGCATCAGGAGACATACACGAAACTGTCTATATCAGCATTGCTCGTAATAGATTAAAACTGACAACAAAACGAATGTCTATCGACAGCAGAAAACATGTGTAACCTGGGAGGCCTCTGTTTAATGCAATGCTATACAGCAAAGAAAAAGAAATGTTCCAACAACGTGAATCTCACAGACATAATTTTGAAAAATAAAGGCAAGGCAGAAAAAGAAAGAGTATGTATGGAACTAGTCCACTTATATACAATGAGAAAGCAGATCACAGTAAACTATATTTTTAGGGGTGCACATAGGTAGTAAAACTATAAAGAAAAGCAGAAAGTGATTATCATAGATATTAGAATAGCGCTCACTTCCGGGGTGAGAAAGATGATTATAGGAAAGAAGGCACTTTGGGGCTTTGGAATCTTGGTGGTCTACTGGATAATAGGCACGTGGTTGCAGTGGAGTTCATGTTATAATTATTTATTGATTAGACTGCACCATTGTTTTCTGCTATTTTTTCCCTCCATGCATCCTATTTTACAATATAATAAATTAACAAACACAATAAGAGTTATGGAAACCAAAAGCAGAGAAAAAGAGGTAAGAAGTATTATTTGCTATTCAGGTTAAGAAGGAAGTCATATAAATTTACCATTGCATCTGAGCAGAAATGACATTAGAAGTGGCACCAATTGTGACAGAGTGGAACAGACACTGTCTGAGCATGAGCCTGTGATATAAATCCTTTGTCTAAATAGAGAATTATAAAATATGAAAACATTTATATAAGTGTAAAAAAATCACACAGTATTCCAAGAATTAATATTATTCCTTTTCCTTTATTTCAGTCCTTATTTTTATTCTCTGTTATAATGTTACATAAATCAATTTTCTGCATGATTTTTAGAGTTTGAGAGTGTTCCTTGGTTGATCTGATTATGTGCCTAGGGGATTCGAGATTTAAAAAAAAATCACAGTAGTTATTTATTCTAATGGAATACAATTTGTCTGTTTTTATCTTGAAATTAATTTCATGGATTCATAGATCTCTCAGTTGTCAGCACTGAAAGGGCCTTATTTACAAAAGTGAAGGGATGGGACAGAGAAACTAAGAGCTCCAATTTCAAGTTCACTCACTAAATGGTGGGATAGCCAACACTACAGTCCCAATCTGTTGGCTTGCCACAGTTCACTGCTGCTTGAGCAGAGATGTCAGGCTTTGTTTTATTTTTTTATGCCCCAAGCCTAGTCATTAATTTTCAAATGAATCTAGAGCATTTCCCCACCATATTTTCTAGACGATGACAATTTCAAATGTTTGATTTTGAATTTCCTTCAGTAAGATTTTTTTCTGCATCTGAAATGTGCATACTGAAAAAAAAAAGACAATAACATAATTAGTTATCTCTGCATTATTCAGCTCTTCAACTGCTGGAAAATTCTGCTCACCAAGGGAAATAATCAAACGATTCATTAATAGAAAATAAATAATGAATACAACGTAAAACAAACTCACATACATTAGAGAAGTATTTGGAAAAATTATTTTTTAAGTTCCAAATGCTGTTTTTCATGGGTGGAATGACAAATGGCCTTTTAGGAAACACCGTGCCTTCTCTATAGAGATATGGTCCCCAGAGACCTCCGAGACTCGAAAAAAAACTCCATAGTGGCAGCAATGAGAACAAACACTACCACAGGATAACTATTAATACAAAGATTGGTCATGTTCTGAAGGTCCTTTATCTAGTGACACCAACAAGTCCTCCAGCTTTTCCTGATCTCCTGAGACTGACATAGGTGCTCTACCTTTATGCATCTATAGATATAATATGTAACATAACATAACATAACGACATAATATAATGTAATGCTTTCCTACGTATACTTATCTGTACGCCAAAAATGACTTCAGTACAGGAGCTACAGTTAAGGATTCTTTGTGACAGAGAGCACCTGGACATACTAGGTGTTCAGCAATGTGTGCTGAGTAAAGAAAATAACAGAATACGTATTTCGAGAAAGGAGCCAATTTCAAACGGACCCTCCATTTGAAGGTCACCGTCCCATCTTGGTACCTGCGGTTATTGAAATTGATGTTTGCTTTCCTGAATGTTCCTTGTGCCAGTAACAGAAGCCTGGAGCTAGGGGATTATCATCTAGAGAGATTGTGTGAGAGCAAAGCCAAAGCAAACAAACGAAAGTTTTTTCAAAGCCTAAGTCCACAGAAAGAGAGAAAAATGACTGATTCCCATCGCATCATTCAGCATCTGGATTCAGCCAGCCCTGAGTCCAAGTTACCACTGGGTTTTCCAATCACATGAGGCAACATTTTCCTTGGGGCTTAAACCAGTTTGAGCTGTGTTTCTGTTCTGTCACTTACAATGGAAAGAACCTTGACTAACGTAGAGAAATATCAGGGATGGGGGCTTGGCCAGCTGCTGAGTATTTTTCTCCTTTCAGAGTTGAGCTGAGTTTTGTGCAGTCCAGAAATCACTGTTTTAGGGACTGTGGCATAGTAGACATTGAAATGCCTAACGCTCTAGATGCGTTTTATTTTACTTTTGACCATATCTGTGGCTCCACGCATAGGAGGTGCTCTTCTCTGCCACGTACAAATGTATGTTTCCAATCTAAGCCCCGGGAGCCCCTCATTATTTAAATGCAGTGGGGAGATTGCAAATGAATAAGAGGTGGGTTGTTTTCTGTTAATGGGATTACACAGAGTTCAAGCTCCATTTATATTTTTATCAAGATATTGAAAGATGTCCTCTCCAACAATAATCCACAAGTACATGTAATCAGAAATCAAACTTAATTGGTAGTAACATACTTGACTATTTAAAATGGGTGCGCTGAAAAATCTCAAAGTATGACGCCCATATATACAAGTAAAAAGACAGAAAGACAAGGTTTTTGAGGCAGATCCTCAAATACTTTTAAGACTTTTAGAGAAGAAAGAGACCCCTCACAAATGTCTCGTTTTTACTTCTTTCTTATCCTCCAAAACTTAGTCAATACCAGGCACAGAACAGACGTTTAGTTAAAAATAAGGGGGGAAAGTAAATATGTCCATTCATTCAGCTTTTTCATTCATGTGAAATTTATTGGGTTTTTAATATATTCTAGGGCAAAGAAAGCAAAGGAGTCCCTGTACCTTGCGCTCATTGCCTGGCAGGGATTTGGCCCTGAGAACAGCTAAAATATAACAAATCGACTCCATGAGATGGCGCTCTGCAAACTTAAGTCACCAATATGCCATCCTGGAGATAATTTTGGACATATTCACTACTCAATCTTACTATGTGCTTTGTAACTTTTTACATCAGCTTGATCATGAGGCTTTTGTGAATAAGAGATGCTGTCATTCATTAGATACGTTATATTGTTTCTATTGCGTTAAAACAAACATAAATGCATCGTGAAATGAAAACGGGGTCTATCCATGTGCCACCTAAAATCTTGTCACCTAAACCAGTGACGTCATCGTGAACTTGTGAAAAAATTACTACCGTGTTTCCCCGACAACAAGACTTGGCTGGACAATCAACTCTAATGCGTCCTTTGGAGCAAAAGTTAATATAAGACCCAGTCTTATTTTACAATAATATAAGACTGGGTATAATATAGTATAATATAATATAATATAATATAATATAATATAATATAATATAATATAATATAATATAATATAATACCGGGTCTTATATTAATTTTTGCTCCAAAAGATGCATTAGAAATGATGGTCTGGCTAGGCCCTAATTTTGGGGAAACACGGTATCAAATATGCACCTGCTAAGGTTCATAGGGGCACAAAGAGAAAGGGCTGCAGCTCCATCGTGAGCACATTTGCACATGGAAACAATTTCTCTGGCAGATAAGGGGCAGACACTTCGCTGGAAGGAGTCTGAGTGGGCACTGAGAGACGTGGATGGATGTGGGGTGTGCTTTGGAGCTGGCATTGACCAGGGCTGCTGATGGACTGGGTGGGGTAAGAGCACAGAGAGGGAAATAGACTGTAAAACGTGTGCATCTCCTGGATTTGGAAGAACATGGCCCTGGGGTGGTACCTACCACAAAGTGGAGAAGATGGGTCACTGAGCCCTTCGGGGGGGAGTACTCATGTGTTCTCCTCTGGGAGTGGTGAAATTAAGATGTCTATTACAAATCTGAGGGGAGGAGATGAATGAGCAGTTGGATACCAGAAGATGGAATTCCAGAGACACAAGAGGCTGCAGTGTAACTGGGAATTCCCTGCAATACAGATGTGTTTAAGGCACTCCCGTGGATGAAACCACCCAGAGAGGGTGTGTAGATGAGGAAAGATAGAGCTGAGGAATGAGGCCTTCCCTTTAGAGGACATCAAAAGATTTTCCTTTCCCTATTAGCTGCAAACCCAGTCCCTTTTCCCTTCCCCCGGCTTAAGGACTAGTATGAATTTGGTCTAACTGGTGTGTGCCTTTGAAGTCCATTTAAAAAGAAAGATTATGCAACATTTGCTAAGTATGACATTTTTATGAGGATAACATCATAAATACATACATATGTTATCACTTCAGAAATAAAACTTTCCTTCCCAGGAAGGTCAGAGAGGCTACCATGCTACATATGAGGCAGTCTGGGCTTGTATTCAGCCTCTGCTGACGTTTTACACAATATTGTCCCCCACGAGGAGACGGTCTACGGGACCCAGTTGCTACAAAGGACCCTAGTCCACACACTATTTCCTTGTTCTGCCTGCAATTTCTCTGAGACATGTTTTGGAGGACTGAGAAATTCTGTTTTGCTGGCTCAGTCTTCACAGTTTGTCCTTTCAGTGTTGTGTGAGGTAGCTGGTGCTTGCATTCCAACCACCCCAAAACTGGAGGTGTGAACAACAGTGATTTCTTTGACTGATCTTACAGTCTTGAGAGCTCAATAGATGTTTCTTCTTGTCTCATCTCTGCTGGGCTCTCGGGTGCATAGGCGATTAGCTGTGAGACAAGCTGATCCCTGGAGCTAGGATGGTCTCCCTTGCTGGCAGCTGGTTGGCTGTCAGGTGGGAGACTGTGGTTTTCTTCCACATTGGCTCCTCTGCTTCAGAAACTAGCTTGGGCTCTTTCATATGGCAATCTTGGCATTCCAAGAATAGGAAGTGGGTAAGCCCCAACTCACAAGTGCTTTCAACTTCTGCTTGAGCTACTTGGCTAATATCCCAGTTACCAAAGCAAGTCCCGTGGCCAGCTGCATTTCCTGGGCTGGGGAAACACCATCCTGTCTGTCACACAGCACGGTGGAGTGCACGCAGGCCCAGGGAGATTTTGGTGGCCAGTCTTGCAATCAATCACAATTATGATTGGCTATTTTTGTTGCATTTGTTATTTCACATAATCTGGAAACAATGAACTTGTGACAATGCTTTCATGTGAACATGCCTTCTGCAAACATTTGGAGATTGCTTTCTTCAAAATATCTTCTGTGGGGGCATTGCAAACCCCTCTGGCTTCTGCTGGAAAAAGAGCACTTTCGGGATGAATGCTGATGGCAAATCTTGCCCTCATTTTCCAGAAATCACTTGTTCTTGTGTCACCTCAAATGTGCCCACTCTCCCCCACATCTCATTCCCTGCCAAATATCACCATTGGGATCAAAATCAATCTGCTGTCTGTCTCACTGTGATTCCGTGATTTTACTGACTCAGCTCACTTAGGTACAACTCAGAGTTGGAGGTGATAACTTTTTAAATTATCTAATAATAAAGTTAGTGTAATAGCCTCTAAGCAGGGTTTATATTTTTAATTATGATACTTTCTTGATTACTCTGGAATTCTATTTTATGCAGCCCCTGTCGTTAACCAGAACCTCATACTGTACTGCTCTAAGAACACAAACATCTGCTATATATTTTCTAAATGCCAGGAGATTTATATATGCTTTATCCTTGTTATGTCCATTTACAAGGAAACCACATCTAAGAAGATAATTCAATTTATTTGAAATTAAAGATATGGGTTTCAAATTCAGCTTTACCAACTAAGGCTGAACAAAGCTATCTGAGCTTCACATATTTGAAGTATATGATAATTCCGTTAATACCTCAAGTATTACTGTGGACATGAAATTAGACAATATATGTGAGGACACCAATCAGGTCATGAGTTGGAACATTTATAAACTTGACAGTCAGGGTGTCTCAGTAGGAACCTGTAGAACCTGAGTTTATAACCAGCTCCCACATTCTTGTGGGAGTAAAACGGGGAGGGAAAAAGAGAGAACAAAGTGGTATGTGCTACTAACATTTAACTCCAGGTTCAAGTGTATGAACCTTTTTGGACACACACAGCCTTCCAGATATTGAGATCACTGATTTACATGCTATGGAAGTTGAAGCTCGAATTAATAGGATTTTACCCCCCCCCAAAAAAAAAGTGATTTTTACAATTAAATGAAACATTAGTGTTTTTTTTTGTTTTTGTTTTTTTGTTTGTTTTTGTTTTTTTCCCCAGTTCTTGGACTAGATTACTGTCCATCAAATATCCCCACAGTAGATTAATAATTCTACTCTCCTTGAAGGCAAGAATTCCATCCAAAGACATGATAATAGGTCCAGGATTCAGCAGGGGAATCGCTGGTGTCCCTGTTGAATTGCACAACTTCCTTCTCACCGCAAAAACCAAGTGGGGGAGGGCTACCTGAGGGGCAGGCCCTATGGCTTTTTTGTGCATTGATTTCTGATTTATGACTGGATTCAAGCCTGGGAGGGAACAGGTCATCCCCCATCCCATCTTTCAGATGTACCCAGCACAAATGAGATCTTGTCCATCAACCATTCATGAGCAGTTCTCCAAAGGGACACTGAATTATTCATACACAAATAGAGGTTCCGGAATCTGTAACTGCGGGTGTTTAGCATGGTCTGGTAGGAAATGTGTGCTGGCAGTTCAAGAATCAAAGTTAAAAAATAGTTCCTATCTAAAAAGAATGATTTATGGAAGAAGGAAAAGAGTTTAGAGTTCTACTAGAGTAGAGTTCTACTATCAATGAGAAAAGATGGTATCTTTGCCTCAGTTTGAACAATATATAACATTTACTGTGTTCCATAGTAGTTTTATATATATATATATATATATATATATATATATATATATATATATATATATATATATAGATGAATACAAGTTATGTTTGACTTCTGCAATTATAAGAGTGCTCAAAGTGTTGACCATCAGCGTCCAGACACTTCTGATAATGGCAAACTACTGCTTGAGCAATGTTGACTAAAGTGTCCACTTTTCTACATGTTTTTGGCATTCCCGGTACATATATGAGACATACTTTTATACGTTTTAATAACTTTAGCCAGCTAATATCCTCAGTTCATATCTTCTGTGTATCTTGTTTTTAAAAACAAACAAAAACCTACTCCTTATTTTCAATTCAGCATCTCTATATATTTTATGAGTCTGGGAACAAAAATGATAAAGCTAGTAACAGAGAGAAAAGAATTTGCCTATATAGCCTACTCAAAATCTATGCTGTTGTTTTTTTGTTTGTTTGTTTTTGTTTGTTTGTTTTTTTTCCCAAAAGCAGTCGTTTAAAAACTTCAATTAAACTTTCAGTGAACTTCAATTGAGTGGCTTCATGAAGGCCTTTTCCTAAGGGAATCATGTAAAGTATTGTAGAATTGCTTCTCTTCTCTTCTCTTCTCTTCTCTTCTCTTCTCTTCTCTTCTCTTCTCTTCTCTTCTCTTCTCTTCTCTTCTCTTCTCCTCTCCTCTCCTCTCCTCTCCTCTCCTCTCCTCTCCTCTCCTCTCCTCTCCTCTCCTCTCCTCTCCTCTCCTCCCTTCTCTTCCCTTTCCTTTCCTTTCCTTCTCTTGTTTTTACTTTTTTTTTTTTTGACTCTTTCCAGCAAAAAAAAGCAAATCGAGTGATTGGCATTCAGTGGAAGAGGCAGCACCTTACCTGCAAGGGACAACTTGATTTCTCAATACAATTATTTTTGTAATTACTTTATTGGCGGGAGAGGAGGGCTATAGGCCCAGGACCAACAATTGCATCAGAAAACTAATAATAGATCCTCATTCTTTCAGTAATTTAGGTTGTGAGTTATAGTCATAAAATTATTTTTTGCCAGGGGGTTGGGGGGCAAGGCTTCTAGCTGCATGCTTCATTTTCTGAGCAATGAATATAGAAAGATCGACTTCTAATTTCTCCACGATGCAAAAAATGTAGATGCTCTAAGGAGTCGGACTAAATGCATTCTTATTGAAATTAGGGAACATAATGTGGAATTTTAGCAGCTACCTGGTGTTGACACAAGACTGAAAAGAAGCAGTGAGGGAAGAATGCGTGTCCTTGATGCCATCTTTGGGGAATGCTGCAATATGCTGGGCCAGGTCTGCCAAGGGTTGAAATACATCCTCCCTGAGCAGAGGTGTCTTCACCAAGTGTCTCCATTGACTCCATCTGCAATCTGCAGACTTATTCCTCTTGCAACTTCCTTTTCATAAATCTGTGGCACTATGGGCAATCTTAGGTCCTTGTACCCATCCATTACTAAAACGTACTTTGTTAAATTATGCATTTTTTTTGAATGAGACATATTTTCCTGAACTAAGCCTTGTGCCTCTATGACAGAATAAATCCTACCTACGATGATAAGTGCTATGAGAGCAGAAGGTTTTGTCTAACATGGTTAAGTGTGAGCATTAATACATTCTGAGAAAAACAATGACTGCTGTCCCATTCCGGGTTTTTAAAAATCATTTACTGAGAGTGTTTTGTCTGTAAGCTGAGAATTGAATCTTTGTATCAACTTATTAAAGAAAGATTTTATTCAGTTCGGCTAGAATGGTTATTATGTATGATGAGGGAACTGCTACTTATTGTCTACAATGTTGCCTAAATTTTTTTTAAGACTATTTTTTAGGGCAGTTTTAAGCTTATACTAAAATTTGAGCAGAAGGTACTAAGATGTCCCATATGTCCCTTGTCCCCACACCTGCACAGCCTCCCCCATTATCAACATCTGTCACGAGAGTGGGACATTTTCTACCAAAGATGGAGCAACACTGAGACATCACAATCACCAAGAGTTCATAGTTTTTCTTAGGATTCACTATCCATGGTGTACGAAAACATATATTGTATATTTTCTAAATGCCAGCATATTTATATATATTTTGTCTTTATTAGGTCCACTTACAAGGAAACCACATCTAAGAAGTTAGATAAATTGGTTTAAAAATCAAAGATGACTGTTTCAAATTCAGCTTTACCAGTTAATGGCTGCACAAATTTACGTGAACTTCATGTATTTAATCTATAAAATAATGCTGTTATATTAATACACACCTCACATGTTACATTCTATGGGTTTTGACAAAATGTATAGTGATATGTGTCCTTCATCGTCATATTGTACAGTCTTTTCACTTCCTTAAAAATCCTCCATGCTCTGTCTATTCATCCCTTCCAGCCCCAACTCTTGGCAACACCTGACCATTTTCTGCCCCCATAGTTTTACCTTTTCCAGAATGTCATATAATTGGAATCAGAGTATGGAGCCATCTCAGATTGACTTTTTTCACTTAGTCATACGCATTTACGTTTCCTTCATGTCTTTTCTTGGCTTTATAGCTTATTGATTTTTTTTAAATCTCTGAATAACATTGCATGGTCTGGACATACAGTAGTTTATTTATGTGTTCACTTACTGAAAGATAATTTACTTGCCTCCAAGTTTTAGTATTTATGAATAAAGCTGCTATAAACGTGTGTGCAGGTTTTTGTGTGAACATAAGTTTTCGTTTCTTTTAGGTAAATACGAGGAGCATGATTGCTGGCTTGTATATTAAAACTTTAATTAGTTTTATAAAAAACCAAAAATACCAAACTGTTTTCCAAAGTGACCGGATCATTTTGCATTCCCACTGGCAAAGAATGAGAGTTCCTGTTGCTCCATGCCCTCACCCCCTCATCCTGTCAATGTTCTGGATTTTGGTCATTCTAAATGGTGAGTAGTGGTATTTCATTGTTATAATTCACATTTCCCTGGTGATGTATGATGTGAAACATCTTTTTCTATGCCTGTTTGCACACACACACACACACACACACACACACACACACACACCATGTATGCACGGACACTGTGGACAAGAAAGGGGTGCTGTGATAAATCATATATTCCCAACGGGGCAGGTCATGGTGGGTACTCATGACCCAGGCCTGTGTCTTTAGGGAAAGGTTTATAAGCCGGCCCTCACTATATTCTTGAGCATCTAGGTTAACACATCTTTAAAATGCCAGAAGTAATACCCCTCAAAGGCAAGGCCGCCCTCAAGAAAACACAGTATCTTGTTAATTGTCTTGTCATCCAGTCCCACCTTGTTTTCTCCCATCTGCATTTCATTTTCTTTATGTTCCCACCTTAATTTCAAATGCATAAAAGGAATTGCAAAACTGTCATTCTATGGGGCATTCGAGATCTTGCTTCCCAGCCATTGTCGTCCATTTTGGCTCAAATAAACTTATAAAATTCTTATAGGTTAGGATGTTTCTTATGTCAGCAATATATAAGACCGTGTGTGTGTGTGTGTGTGTGTGTGTGTGTGTGTGTATGTATGTATGTATATACATATATATGTATGTGTATATATATATATATATGTTAATATTTGTGTGTATGTGTGTATTCCAGATACATAATATTGGTAGTATCTGGAATGCATACATTAATATTTTGTATATGAGTATGTGTGTATTGCAGATAGTATGCAGTAGTACATGGTATCTGGACTACACACATACATACACATTAATATTGTATACATATTCCATATATATACATTTTTTCCTTGGTAGGTGTGTGTTAAGGCCTTTGGCCCATTTTTTAATCAATTTGTCCAATATCCCATCTTCGTTCCTCTAACAGATGTGTCACATACTAAGATCTCCTTTTATAGCCTAGGGCATTCGGGCGCACAGGGCTTCAGCAACGTCTTCTGGTTGCACAGACCCCGCATCAAAACCCCTTTCAGCAGAGGGTTGGTCCCTTGCTCACTGGCATCCATCACACTGCCTTCTGGCCAAGATGCTGAGTAATCACAGACAGCACCAGTGCTCTGTGCTTCCCACTCACACCAGCTCATGCCACACTATTTCTTGATCTTCTCATATATCCTATGCATGCTTTGGTCTTCTTACCCCACAATTATTGACTTAATTTTGACTGAGACGGCCTAGAAACAGAAGTACTTATGCTGCTCCTATTCCTCTCTCATGGGGCAAGTCCTATTATTTTTGTCATCCTCCATTAGGTGCACAGGATTTGAGGTCTTGTTTTCAAGTTGCTTCCCTTTTACTTACAAGTGTGGAGTCCCTACCTTGAGCTTCCTACCTGGACACAGGTCCTCTGTTACTTATGGATAGATTGGTCAGACCAGCTGGTACCTCTAGGTACCACTAATTCCTCAGGTGACGGTGGCAGCTGATTTGCCATGACTGATAGGGTCCCTCCTACTCTCCATTAATATCCCTCTGAAAAGGCTTGCATTAGAATAACTACTGAACGTGTGTAACTATGGATTATAGAAGCTACAGACCAAATTCCAGGAGGTGGTGGTTTCTGATGATATCATCTGTGAAGATATATTGAGAAACACATTCTTGGATCTTTCCCACGTTCTCCCAGTTTTGAACCACAGCCTGGTAGGAGCATGGGGGTGAGTTCTGAGTCCCCCTCAGGTCCTTGTTACCTGCCTCCCATGGTGGGCCCATTCTGTCAGTCCCGTCTGACTCAAAATCACAACCTGGAGGTCCTTGTGGACACTGTTAGCCTATAACTCTTTGGTGCCCAACCTTAGCACTGCGTCAAACTTTTTTTTTTTCTTTCATTTTATTCTTTACTATACAAATAAGGCAAGTGTTCATGGTTTCAAAAGAATACTAATTCTAAGGTTAAGCAATGAGAAATGAAAAAAAAATAAGACAATATAAGAAGTTCACCTATAGAGATACCTGTAATTTTAAAGACAATTCACAACTACTCTTCTCCTTTACTTGTTATTTCTAAGGTGAAAATGTGTTTTAAGTTGGGTTCACCCAAAAAAGACTCCGGAGACTAGACTTTCAGTGAAAAAGTTTATTTTATAAGTTGGGAGGTGATCCCAGGAAGCACTAGTAGAATAGAAGAGAGGTTGGACATGGCAGGGAAGGAAGCAAATAAAAGGTGTGTTCCAAGGCAGATTACAAGTGTGGGCACCTGAGCTCAGCCTGGCCAAGGAACCTGGGAGGCAGTGCAAGACGCACAGCACAGACATTCTGCCTGGGAATTGAGGAGGCCGAGCTTCTCTCCCTGTAATTCCCATTTGTCACGGGTGGACGGGTAGCCGTAAGTACTTCTGGTCTCTAGTGAAGGCTGGTGAAATGCCCACAAGTAGACTGTTGGCAGGTACAGGATTGATGAGTGCCAGGGGGAGTGGGCAAGGCATGCATAGAGCATGTTACAATGTCGTGTTGTCTGCAAACTCAACTGAAACCTCCGTTATGAATGCCCAGCCACTTTTGGGGAGGCTGTGTGGGGTAACAGAAAGATCAAAAGCTCGAAAGCACAGAGGATAAGCCTTACTCTGATTCTCAGCTCTGCCAATAAAGAACCACGTGACTCTGGGATATTATTCTGAGATAAAAAGAAATGAGCTATCAGGCCCCAAAGATACATGGAAGAACCTTAACTGCATATGTCTAAGTGAAAGAAGTCCGTCTGGGAAGGCTCCAGTCTGTATAATTCTAAGATTCTACCATCATGTGACATTCTGGAAAAGGCATGATCATAGAGATCGTAAAAAGATCAGTAGCTACTAGGGATTGGAGGGAGGGTGAGAGGAATGAGTAAGTAGAGCACAGGGCATTTTTAGGGCAATGAAACTATTCTATATGGCACTATATGGTGTGTGTGTGTGTGTGTGTGTGTGTGTGTATTTGATAAGTATATGATATTTATCAAAGCCCGTAGAATGTACAACATAAAGAGTGAATCCTGCTGTAAACTATGGACTTTAGTTAATAACAATATTTCAATATTGGCTTCTCAATGGTAACAAGTGTACTATACTATTGTGAAATGTTAATGATAGGAAAAACCTCTCTTTTGGGGGTGGTAGTGGTGAGGCTGTACTTTCTGTTCAGTTTTTTTGTAAGTCTAAAATTGCTCTAAGAAAATAAATTCTGTTAATAAAATTCTACCAACTAATTCACCATAAAACAAACCACAAACAAATAAGTAAATCAGTCATGCCATTACAGTCTGAAGTTTGAATAAATTGGCCCTTGGAGAATTTTCATATCATTTGTAAAAGTCTTACATGTTTAGAAAAGCAGAAAAGAAAATTCTCGCGAAATACCAGTTCCCTGACACAAGTACCATTGTGTCTGGTAATGTTCAAGAAACAAATATTGTGTATTTCTCTGGCCACTGTTCATTTCCAACACTTAGTTGATCACATCTTACTAGACAGTAGATGTTCCAAAACCAAGGACTGCATTTCTCCTGAAGTTCATTTCACGGTATCCTGCATGTTGTCTCTGCCAAACCTATTATTCTACTGATTCATTAGCCGGTGAGATGCCTCGATCTAGTCATGTTTCTGTGCTCGTTTCTTTCCATTCCCACATTTGGGCTTAGGATCATCTTAGTAAAAAGGAAGGGATTGGATAAAGAAAGCTTCGTATTTGTCTCAGAATGGCTGCAAAAAGTGGAGACGATGGAGCACCAAGAGTAAGTCATGCAGAATCTGATCCCAGCCCCTCCCCCTCTCTCTGTGACTATGCGTGGGACAGATAAGTCCTCTAAGCCTCTTCCATAAAATGGGTAATTATTAAAGCAGACCCGTCGTCCTCCTCACAGTGCACTGAGTAATTCTTATTTCTTTATCTCTGTACCGTTCTTTCAGCTGACTGAAGAGCTCCAAATCTTGTACCTGGACTCTTGCCAAACCAGTTAAGTAGGTTTATTTTGATTCTGCATTTCAGTTTAAACTGCTCTTTCTAACTGAACAAGCCCCAGAGTTGAAGGCTTGCTATTTATAAACAACGTGACTTTCCTTTTTTTTTTTTTTTTTTTTTTGGTTTTTCCCTAAAGAGACTTTATTTTTAGTTTTAGCAGAATCACCACGATTTTGTGTTTGTTAAAATAAATTCATGTGGCAGAGATCTTTTGACTAAAAAGGGGAATGCAAAATTATTTTCTGAAAAACGAAACCTTGCATTTAAAATTTTTCTTTAAGTAGTTTAAAGAAACTTGGATAACTAGGTTATCTACTGGAATGTTAGAGCTGGGAGTGGGACTTAAATGATCTCATCCACCTCTTCTATTGAAGGATGTGGATATTGAGTCCCAGAAAGAAGCAACGTTTAAGATCAGACAGCTACCTACAATCGGAACTCAGATTAACCCCAAAAAGCCTTAGTCCGCTTCAAAAAAAAAAAAAAAGTAACAATTGAGTGAATATAACTACTCATGAGATATTATTGATAAGTCATGGATAAAGGCATAAATTCCACTACTCTCCTCTTCCCAATTGGGGGAGGTTTCCTAACATTAAGACCTCTGAATGAGCCTCATTTTCCTAAGGGTATAGCTTTAAAATAGATGCAATGTGGAAGACATGCAAGTATGGTATTGCTTTGACATTTTGTTTCCATGTAGACAGAGAAGTAAACAGGGTTCCAGCCATGTTAGGCATTTCTTTCTTTAAGACATTCTCTGTTCTTCTAAATAAATGTCAGATTCAGGTTTCTGCTTGTATTATGGGAAGGCATGGACCAGTCTGGACCTAGACACCACCATAAGTACACTCTCTTGGGCTGACTCGTCTTTGCATCCATTTGTTCCCCATCTCTGCTCAGCAAAACATTTTACCATAATTTGAACGGTGAGTTTTACGATATAGGTTAGAGATTAGAGGGATGAAAGCTACTCTCTTCTTAAACTAGACAAGATGAAGACTCCACATGGATCTTCTGAGCTCACTCTAATCAACCCGTTGCTTGAGACAAAGACCCAGCTAGGAGTTAAGTGTTACCCTGTCTTTTATTTGCCTTTCTATTCTCCCTGATGTCCTGGCAGAGAACACTAGTGCCAAGCTAACATGGCATCCCCAATAAGGATAACCAGTAAGGGCACCTAATATGTATCAGACAGTATTCAAGTTGTGTACTTTCTTTCTAACCTTCAACAACCGTGCAAGAAAATAAAATCAGATTAAAGAGTAAAATCCTAGATCATTACATGGTCAAGTGTTCTGCCTTCCGAACACTAATGGATGGAAACAAAGGCTGGAACTGAACAAAATGATAACTTTTATTTATCATTCAACCAACACCACCACCAACAATCCCAACAACAACTAAAAAAAAAATCTTAAAGATGGCTTTGCTTATTTTACAGTTGTGGAAATTGAGGTCCCTGGAAACTACGTGTATATGAGATCCTCAGAGTCCAAGAGGTTACTTGTGACTAATGCGGTCTAACACTCAAGGATGGCAGTTTCCTATCTAACTCTTCCCATAACAGCAGGGCTCTATATTTGGCTTGAGAAATGATTGATGTTCCCTTTGAGAAAATGCTTTTTAAAGATTCACACATTTGTTCCCTGGTGTGCCTGCAGTTCTGGGAAGGCACTACATATAGTCTAATCAAGTGGAGCCCCGAGGAGCCAGCTCAGGGTGAATGCGGAAGTTATTCAGATTCTCCACCCTGACCTTGCCATGGCCTGGGATAAGTCACAGCTTTCTGTAGAACCCACAGGAAACAATCAGAAGGAAGGGCCATGAGTAAGGTGTCAAATTCCAAAGCAATGCTGACCAGATGGGAAGTTCATGAACAGGGTAAACAGAGAAAGCCCAATGGCAACCAAGGCATGTGACTGCAGGAGGTACCAGCTAAGGGCCATAGGAGTGATTTACTCAGAGTCCGATCCTTTAGGTCCAATGGAATGAATACTGTTTATTCTATCTTGAGTGTGATTATAGTCTCTTCTGCATTGTGAAAAATATAGCCATTCATTAAAGAACTGGGATAAAATGTCACATCTGTAAAAGCTTTACTCATCCCCTAGTTTAGTTACTTCTTTACATATCTTTGCATGATCATGCATATTATTCTGTATTTTAGGTATGATAATTAACTTATCATATTCTGTTTGGATTCTCTCAGGGAGGCAGGCCCACTATGAGTAATGGGAAGAAAAGGATTTATTATAGGGGTTAAGCATAATTACTGGGGAGCTGGGGAAGAACATAACGGAAGATTGTTGCCTCAGTATTGGCCATAGAGCTAAAGTTGCTGAAGATCAGCAAGGCCCCCAGTTGGAGAAAAAAAGCTGGAAGTGAAACTGAAGGCAGCAGGGACAGACTGGGATCTGTAAAGAAAACCAGGACACATGAGGACAAACTGAATGCTACACCTGTCACCGGCTCCCACCTCAACAACACAGGTGGCCTGTAGAAGAAGCTGACACTTTTTGTTACAAGGTTAGATGCTCGCCTGGTTCCAGATTTGGAACAGCTAAAAAAGAAAACCTAGCAGGAGGCAGACGATCTGCAATTTTAGTGCAAAATGGAGCCACTCCTTTTCTCCCATGCTAGCAATTACATCAGCTCATCCACAACAACGTGTGAAAGCCGCATTGGGTTTTGTCACCTTTGTCACCAACATTGGAAAATAATTACTGAGGTTTCTCTTCCCCATTCCAAGTCATGCTCAAGTTTTCTTGTGTCAAACCCTGATCTGGATTCACACAGGAAAGGGGATTCTGTGAATAACCACTTTAATTACATAAGTTGATACTGTGTTTCCCTGAAAACAACACCTAGCTGGACAATCAGCTCTAATGCATCTTTTGGAGAAAAAAATTAATACAAAAATTAATAAAGTACCGGGTCTTATATCAATTTTTGCTCCAAAAGATGCATTAGGGCTGATTGTCCTGCTAGGTCTTATTTTCAGGGAAACATGGTATAGTATAAAGCCATCATAGACTGTGATCTCCTCAAGGAGACACTGCGTGTCTTATACAGTTTTGTAAGACCTTAAAAGTGAGTAACCTTGTGTCTGGAACATAGTAGGAACTTCCGAAAGGTAAATCTCTATCTATCTCTATCTCCATCTCCATCTCCATCTCCATCTCCATCTCCATCTCCATCTCCATCTCATCTATCTATCTGTATTTCTTTGACATACAGTGGTGCCTATGTATGTACCCTCTGCTTGAATCTGGGATCTATTACTGTTTGACCAATAGAGTACGGTATGAGCAACACTGTGCCAGTTTCTGGGCTCAGGCTCTAAGGAAAAGGCGCATTCAATTTCTTGCTTCTTGGGATATTTGCTCTCAAAGCCAGTCATGCCGGGAGGAAGCCCAAGCTCTGTGGTGAGACCATGTAGGCAATCCAGCTATCAGCTGCAATCAAAGTCTCAGTTGACAGCCGGCACCAACTACTGGACATGTGACTGTGGGGGCCTTTGCAATGGTTTGAGGTGAACCACTGAGAGGCCCCTAGTAAGAACTTCCGGTCGATATAGAGAATCCCATATAATGTAGACATATAGCTGAGTTCAGTCAATATGCAGAATTCTGAGGGGATAATGATAAAATGAGGCTGAGCCCCGATGTGATAAAATTCTTGGGGAATCTTGGTAGTGAGTGAATGCATTTTGAATTTTGCAAGAATATCCATAACTGAGGTTGGCTACCAGGCTGTAGAGGTATACCCTGACATCCTTTAATATTTTAATACTGTTCCCATTGACAGGTGGGGTCAATGACTCTTCCCTTTGAACTCAGCTCTGTGACAGTCTTCTACAAGATTTCAGGACAAGGGATGTTTTGCCAGTTTTCAGGTCCAGGCTGTAAGAAACTGGCCATGTCCACCTCCTGTTTTTTGGACAGCTGTGCCTGTAACCCAGGCAGCGTGCTGTGAGGGAACCGAGGGTCCATAGCAAGGTCATGGGTAGGTGTTCCAACAAATAGCCCCAGCGGGGATCCCAGCCAATGGCCAGTCCAAACCCCGGATATGTGAGTGAGGAAGTCTTTGCATGAGTCCTGTCCTGCCCACGATCTAGTTGCAGTCACACAAGGAGCACAAACCACCCAGCTGAGCCTAGTCCAACCCTCGGAATTCTGAGAGATAATAATAATAATAATAATTAATAATACAATAATAATAATAATAATAATAATAATAATAAAATGATGGTTGTTGTTTTAAGCCTTGAGTTTTGGAGACATTTATTACAGTAGATAGCTGGAATCAAATCGGATAATGGTTGATGAATGAATGGAATAATTCATGATGAACTCAGGAAAATTTTGTTTACTAATCACATTTTGCAGAGTATGTAGATGTTTGAAGTAATTTCCTAGTGAAGAATTTGAATACTTAAGAGTTCAAGGAACTGTTTTTCTAGAGTGAAGTTACCTTCTTTAGTTTTCCATTTCAATCTCCTTTCTACTATATCACTGATAAGTGGGACTCCCTTATCACGGAATGAAACACTGGCTCCAAATTGTATCTGTTGTTCTTACCATAGCAATATAGACTGATTCTCCTCTTTCTATGTTGGTAATATAATCTGGGTGCAGTAGGAAACAATACAAGTGACTAGCTGGATTTAATAGAATAACCATTAGGTTAATAGATACACACACGGAAATAATTTATATGGCTCATTCCCATTTTTTTCTTTTTAGCTTAAACCAAGGCAGGGCAATGAATATCTTTTTCATTCACTTTTCTGGGATTCAACACTTAAAACATGGTCCCTCTTTCGAGTCCTCAATCGTATATTTAGGGATAAACAGGCATGAAATAGGTTCATACAGGGCCATGTACATGAAAGTGCATTGGACTTGGATTTAGGAAACTTTTGTTAATAAGTAGGATTTCCAGGAGGGAATTCCCGCCCATTCTCAGGAACTTTTTTCACTTTCCTGTTGCGAATCCCAAGATAAAAACTGTTCTCTGTTCACCATAATGAATTGTTTCCACAGAGTGACGGCCGATACTACCAACCACCTGAGTTCAAGGAGCCAATTTTCCTGATTGCCCGACCAACTTTTCTCGGGATTCGGGAATGGAAAAGCGAAAAAAATTCCCGAGAACAGGTGGGAATTCCCAAGCGGAAACCCTAGAGATAAATAGGAAAAATGTCTAAGAGATACATTGTGAGCAGTACGTTTATTTCCCATTGTGGGTATTACTGGGTTCAAGGAGCCGATTTTCCCGATTTCCCAACCAACTTTTCTCAGGATTCGGGAATGAGAAAGTGAAGAAAATTCCTGAGAATGGGCGGGAATTCCTGCCTGGAAACCCTATTAATAAGTCAGGTAGTAAATAATTTAGGTTTTGCAGGCCCACATAGTCACTGTTACAACTACTAAATTCTGTCTTTGTAGAGGGAAAGCAGCCACAGAAGCTACAAAAATGAATGCGTGGGCGGTGTCCCATTTAAATTTTATGAACAAAAGGAAGGAGCCACCTGGATTCAGTCCACAGGTTGCCACTTGCTGACTTGTTCTAGGCCTTGCGCTGCTATGGGTTAGTGCTGGGACCCAAACAGAAATCCTCTGGCAACTCTGAGCTTCCTTCTCCTTATTTATAAAATGGGAATAATAGTAGCAGCTTCTCGGACATTACCAGTGGAGGAGAAGCTACAGGAAATACTTGTGGATTTCTGCTGAGATCTCGATTGTGCTATAGAGAGGTGACGTTAGCTGCCATCATTGTATTTTTTCCAAGTCTCCTGGCTGTTCTCTTAAGCTGTCTTTGTACCTTTCTTGGAAACTCTGGTTATTGCTTCTCACTTGGGGCTGGAAAGAAGTTTGTTGGGGGACTCTTGGCCTTTTCATCCCAAATAATCCTCTTCAATCTGTGTCTCACATATGCTATTTACTTCCCCGGCCCTCCTATCTAAATTAGCTGTCCCCACTTTCTTCCATACACTCTGCTTCATTTTCTTTATGATACTTATCACAATCTGAAATTACCTTGTTCTTTTCTATCTTTGCCTCATAATTATCCGTCAGATCCATTGTGATACAAGTGTATTTATTTTCTGATTTGCTTGGTAGTAGCTCCTCAGTTTTTAGCAATGGGCTTGCCCTATATTATCACAAATACACATTTGTGGAATGAATTAAATGCACAATATTATCTCATCCTATATGCAGAGGTGAACACGCTGCTGTCTACCTGCTCTGACCACTAAATTTCCAGAATCTTGATTAGAACTATTACCTTCATATCATTCAACAAAGAACAGATATCTATTACAATATCTAAGATTTTATGAAGACATAGGCAGAGATTAATTGAAAACACCTTAACTGTTGAGCGAGAACGGTATATTATGCATTTGAGCAGAGTTATTCATGACACATTTCATGTGATATATTGTGGAATTCTGATATTCACTTCCATTTTCTTCCTTAGCTCAATACGGCTTTTGGGAATTGCATTTTCTCTGCTCTGAATAAACATTTCTCCTTTCATTATTCTAGGTACTTTATTCACATCTGTGTCCTCTGGGCTTCTCTCTACTTGAGATGGTCTCCTGCTTCTTCCAGAGCCTTAATTATACTGTTTAGAAAAAGTGTCCCATTTCTGCTTATTCGGTTATCATAGTTCTCTTTACAAGAGCGTGCTTGGTCAGCTGCATATCTGCCGAGTTAGTCCACTACAGCGGTCTTTGCTTGATAGATTGTAGTTGTCAGTTCTCTGTGTTTCTCCCTCGCTGATGCTCTTTGGGAGTCAGGTTCAAGGGCCACTCTTCTTTATTGGACATGCACTTGCCAAATTGAGTTTAAGCTGAAAGCAGATTGCCTTTTGCAGAGAAACATAGACACCGCAGCACGGTGGAGCACTCACAAACATTCACTCTGGCTACAGCAGGTCAGGATTTTACTCAGAACCCATTTCAGCACCAGTAAGTAATAGGTAGGCACAAACCCCCAGCATTCATTTCATGCTTACTGAACTTAACGCAGGTTTTTTGAAGGACACAGAAGAACAGCGACTGGGGACGTTTCAGGGTCATCTTTAAATATGATTTTTAAAAAGCTAGATTCCTAAAGGCTACATAGATACAAAGCTTCACCAAATATGGAGAAAATACCCCAGGTGTTTTTCCATCCTTAAATGTAAGTGATCCAAGGCAAAGTCAAATGTTGAGGACCATGGTGGAGAGGCACTGAGTCTAACATGGATTACACATGAGCTCCATAGAGTTGGAGAATGCAAAAAAAAAAAAAAAATGTTATGCACCTTTCTATGTGCTATTGTTCCCTTCCCCTTTGTCCTTAAATTAACCTGAGGCACTGTGAAGGTGTGGTAAGAGATAAAGTGTGCACGTTTGTTTGTGCTGGCTCGCCAAGTGATTTGGAAACCTGATGGATTTTGAATGCTGTCTTAAAGGGTGACTGGTAGCCACTGATGCATTTTAGGCAGTAAATTACTTTGTGAAATTTACAATTTAAAAGCTACCTCTGGCTACAGTGAGGGGGATGAATTGGAGTAAGCTGAGTCTAAAAGCAGGAAGAAGATTCCAGAACCTGCTGGCCCTGTCTTTAAGAACCAGAATAACTGTGTAGGGAGCAGAGATGCTGAGAAGAGGGCAGGGAAAGAGATCAGGAACTGGGAAGATATCGTAGTGGTGGCTTTTGAGCAGGATCTGGTGACATTCTTGGTCTGGGCTCTGATTAGTATGTCCCCCACTCCCACTGCTACCCACCAAAGCTCTAACACCCCGTAGTGGGGAGGGGTATAGTAAAAACCAAACAAACTGGTCGGGATCTAATTTTGATATCACAAAATTGTGAATCATCTTGAGTCTTTGCTTGGCCAGAGGGACTCAGAGTAGAGTCATACTCACTGACTCTACTTTGAGATCGCTACTAAGACTTCTAGTATGTAAGGGAAACACACAGGCACACACCCTCTCCACATTCAAGTCCTCGTGCATTGTAAGCTAAATATGGAACCTGCTGGGAGGACAACTAGAGCCAAAGTTGGTGTTCGCTACTCCGGCCAATTCCTAGACTCAGTTCTGCCTTCTAGGATCTTTTACCTCCTTTTCTCTAATAGTCATCGCAAGTCTCTCAACAGAATGGGATGAGGGCAGGGAGGGAACTGAGTCCAATTTCTCTGGGAAGCTGACACACAGATGGAAGTAGTAGACCTGAGATTCAGCTCACAGATAGGGTTGGGCTGTGTACTCCAAGGCTGGAAAGCACAGAGTGAGTGACATGATTCCGAATATTGACCCATTGCTACTTCAGTTACAACCAAGAGCTGTGAATCTCTGATTTCTAATCACCCAGGTCTTGTGTCATACACACATTTGATTTATATGTTTCAACCCTGCATTCTGGCAAATAACGACATTATAATAATGATGATGTTGGCAATAATAATAATGAAAGAAGGAGGAAGATAGAACATGACAAAGAACAGAGTGCAGGTAACTCCATTCCCATGTCTCCACTCCTCTTTCCTTGACTGCATGTCACATGGGAGACAAGAACTCAACATTGCCTCAGTTGAGTCTGGTTTTTATTAACTATTCATATTAAATAGTCATGTTTTTTTCTACCACATATTCCTTAGAAGCATGTCAGCAATGTCTTCTGCTCTCAAGAAAAGAAGAAGCAACCTGTCTGTACACTGGAGGGATAGTTGGATGTGTGAGATGAATGAGAGATCATGTTAGTCTTTAACTGTAGACTTTTCCAAAGGGTTTTGGAGGATGATTTGGATGTAATTTTAATCTTAAGTGTTGACTTCAGAATCAACCTACTAAGAGCAGATTAACAGCCTTCAGCATGTCTGCCACAAATTTTGGGGGTGACTTTCGTGTTTAATAGTACAACACATTGTCATGAACTCTGAATTAGAGCAAATGATATTTCCATTTTGAAGATGAAAACAATGAGACTCAGGGAGATAAGGAGATTTTCAACCAATTAGTGATGATCAGAACTGAGAGCATGACCAGGATTTCATGGGAATATGTTTCACTCCCTGTCTGATATTCTGCTCTAGAATGTCACTTCTCAGTCCTGGAGGTTTCATCTTCTACTTGAGTGAGTTATGCTTAGGTGCATATCATCCAGGAACATACTTCCCCCTGGAAAACCAGTCCATAGATCCCACACATGCTGTGTTGACGGGATAGTTCTCAGTGAGAAACGTAAGCCCTTATTTCAGAAGTCAACTCCATGAATCAGAGGGTCTAGGGTTAGTACTAAGAAGAGAAATCTGAAATGATGGTCGTGCCCCAGGTCTCTCTGATTAGCTTATGAAATCCTGGGAAATTCATCTGCCTCAGTTTCCTCCTTGGTCCATGGGGAAATAAAAGTCTCCTGTCCTAGCTCACAAATTGATGTGATATCTCAATGAGGAAGCATGCATGAGCCTGTTTTGTAAGTGTGAGGTGTCATAAAGGGAAAGATCTAGACATGTGTAAGGGGGAAGCCTCAAGGGTCTCCTCTGTCTCCTGATGCTGAGACATGGAACTCTGAGAAAGAAGAAGCCACAACTATGTCCCCCCTGCCACTGGGGAGGAAAGACAGAATTCCCTTCTGGAATGTATCCATCCATCCATCCATCCATCCATCCATCCATCCATCCATCTATCCATTCATTCATTGTATATTTAATGAAAACCTATCCTCTGAAGAACTAAAGATATAGAATGATAAAACAAGGTCTCTGCCTCAAAGGATGTACTCTACTAGGGATATGGTCTGCATGTAAATAAGTGACCTCAGAACAGTTTAATATGTGTGTTTGTGGGTGGGTGTGTGCGTGGGTGCATGCACTTCTTAAGAACAGACTCTTATGAGATTATAGGTCAAAACTAACCAAATTGGCAAAGCTTTCCCAAGAAGGCCACCCATCTGTGGAATCTAAAGGACAAATAGAATAATCCAGAGAGAACAAGCAAAATTATTCCCAAGAGAACACATTCCTGCTGTCTCCTTCCATGTAGTGACTATGCCTCAAGTAAGTGGTGTTTTCTGTGCACTAAGACATTGAATCCTCAGGAGGAAGTAGTACTGTGTCTGTGGTTTACAGGAAACAGGACAGAGGTGAGTTCAGGAAAGTGACTGACTGGTCCCTCAGCTGGTGGATGGCCAGGATTTGTAACCTGTCCTATCAGAAGTCCAGGGCCATGTTACTTCCACTATGATTCAAAACTTCCAGGTGGAGGAGCTTCCAGAACTTTTTTGTTTGTTTGTTTGTTTGTTTAGAATCAAACAGTTAGAAAATGGTCAAGTACTATCTGGTTTCAAACCTTGAGGTGAGGCCTTAATTCCTCCGCTGTTTTGGAAACACAACTGCAAACGCCAGAATTTAAGAGTAATCCTTTTGGAGATCATTCTATTATTGTGCTATTATTCTGACATAAAGTGTTATAAACTGGGGGGCTTTACCAAGAGAAGTGCATTGTCTCCCAGTTCTGGAGGCTGGGTGTCTGAGATCAAAGAGTCGGCAGTTGGTTGCATGGGAGAGCTAGGAGGAAGAATCTGGGCCAGGTCTCTCCCCTGGCATCTGGTGGTTGATTGGCATTTTTGGTCGTCCCTTGCCTTGTAGATCCATCAGTCACATCTCTGCCTTCATCTTCACATGGGGTTCTCCCTGTTTGTGTGTGTGTGTGTGTCTCTTTGTCCAAATTTTTAAGGACACCAGTCATTTTGAGTAAGGCCCACCCTACTCCAGTATGATCTCATCTTAACTAATAGCATCCATAAAAATTCTATTTCCAAATACAGTCATATTCTGAGGTTACAGGGGTTAGCAGTTCAACATCTGAATTTCATAGGGATATACTTCAACCTGTAGCAGTCATCCAGAATTGTTGAGACACCCAGTGCATGCAGGGAAGTTGCAGGAAATGTGTTTAGAGAGACAGACCAGGGCGTATCACAGAGAGCTAGCTTATAGTCAGTCTTTAAGAAGTGTGTTCTCTTTGTGAAAGAAGGAGCAGGCTACACATCGTGTGCCGCTGCTTCCAAAACAGTCAGAGGCTCCCCTTAAGCAAAAACAAACAAACAAACAAACAAACAAACAAAAAACAGCCTTGTTTTTTCCGTCCACAGCATCCACGGCACACACGCAGCAGAACTCGACTGACAGCGATATTGCATAATTGACTAAGCAAGAATCTGGTGCTGGCAGGCTCTTCCTGGGCCTGTAGAATCCTGACCAGGGCACCAGTCCAGGCATCTGCCTGCCAGGCCCAGCCCTGGTCACCTGTGTCTATCGAATCATTCATTAGCAGGTGCCCTCCACTTGCAAAATACAAGGGTCCGAGCAAGTAAGAACTCACTGTGGAGAAGTGTCACGATGCTTCCCTTAAAGCCGAATGTGAGAGAGACGTTGATCAGCTTCAGGCTTGGGGGCAAAGAGAGCTAAGGAGCTTCAGTTGGAGTGACACCCCAGCTTTGTATTGTCAGGACAGCACCCCATGTTACTGGCAGCTTCTGTCTCCCACAGAAGGCCTGACTTCCAAGCTGGTTCTGACTCACTATCATTATCTTCGGAACAGACTTTCACAGACCTCTACTGCAGACAGTTTCATATTTGGGCTAAGTGTAGATCTTACCAATTTAGAGTTTATTTTGGGCTCTAGAAGTTTACATTTAGGTCTGTTAAAAAAGCATCACTTGCAGGGGTGTGCATGCCTGTGTGTGTATATGAAAGAGAGAAAGTGAGACTGAGAAAGAAAGGGAAACCCAGCAACTTTCTTAATAACTCTGAATGTGACGTATTGCAGAATATTTTCAATAGGTTGCTAATTTTGTCCCAGAATTACAATGACCTTTAAACCAAAAGAACTTACAGATAAACAGCAGTGCTGGTTTGCTTTAACCTGCATTCCTTCTGCTGGTGACTTTTTGATTGTGATATATATATTTTTTACCCTATATATTTTTGGGTATTTTCTTTATTTATTTGTTTGTTTGTTTGTTTATTTTACCAAACTTGACTTTCTAAAACTTTAGTTTTAGTCATCATGACAGACGACATTGATTCAGCATGCTACGTTCTCATCTTTGTAGCAATTCTGTAGGTTAGATCAACTTCATAGAGATTAGAAAACTGAGGTTCACAGACGTAGCTTATTTTACCTAAGGCCACTGAGCGGAAGGGGGCATCGCATCCATGCTTCTTTGGTGCAAGGCTGGTGCTGCTTCTTGGGGGCTCTGGTCCTGCACAGCTGGCATTAAGGTACTTCCCCATGGAGGCAGTGAATGACCCTGTGTGCCGTGGTGCAGTTGAATAAATCCACAGGATGAGCAGCATAACTGAGGAGGTTGAAATAGACTTCTCAGCCCCTCGCAACCAAATCAGAATTTATGGGGAACTTTCTGCCCACATATCAAAGATATTTGGCTAAGGGCATGATACCCTGATCGACTGATGGTGGAATGATCAGTTGACTTGAGATCTGAAAGCCAGGAGTTTTGCTCCGGCTCTGTTGTGAGCTGCGTGTTTTTATGCAAGATAGTTAATCTCTTCAGGTCTTGCATCTGCATTTGTAAAATGACAACAAAAATCTTTTAGTAAGGATCACTTGAGATCAAATTTCTGAAAGCATTTTACAACTTGTAAGAAAATACAAGTGATAGCTATTAGTCTATCTGAACGGTCAGAGTGAACTTCTTCTTATCAGATTTCCCCTCGCCCCCCACCATACATTCCACCGTTTCAATGAAGTGCTCAAAATGGGGAAAAAACGAAAAAAAATCTTGGCTTGAACTTGGAAGAAGAATAACATTTAAGAATGGTTTGATTCTGGATTCAAAAAGGATTTGCCATGGTCCCATAGTTCATATGTTTGCTACTCTCCCTTGGTACTTTAACAAAGAAATGATCACATTCAAAATGTATCCACTTGCACTTTGCACATATTTTAAATACTATGAAAACAAATGAAACCAAGTCAACAAATATGGTTTCTTAATGCTGCTGTCAGCCACAACCTCATTTACTGTAGTCACATTGAACCTTCAAACCTCAGGCCCAGGATCTCCTGATTCCCACGCTAAACTTGGTAAAGCCTAGAGTTATAGTGGAGAGTTGGCGAGGTGGGGTTTGAAACTACCTGTCCTAAATCTAGAAATGTGGCATTAATTTTTCACATTTATGGCTCTAACACCCAGAATAAGTCCTACCTTCCTGGGTCCATCTCCCTAGACCTCTCCAAATGTACTTTCCTTGGGTTTCTTGATTTACCTTTCTTTTTTCTAGTTTTCTTGAGATATAATTTACATGTAACATTGTATTACTTTGAGGTGTACAATATAGTGATTAATATGTGTATATATTATGAACTCATTACTACAATAAGTTTAGTTAACCTCAACACTTCACACAGTTACAATTTTTTTTCTTGTGATGAGAACGTTTACGATCTACTCTCTTAGCAACTTTCAAATATACAATAATGTCAACTACAGTTACCACGCTGTGCTGTGCACTTTATCCCCGGAAGTCATTGATCGTATAACTGGAAGCTTGTACCTTTTTACTACCTACACCCATTCCTGCCATCCCTCCTCCCCGCCGCTGGCAACCACCGATCTGTTCTCTGTTTTTACATCAGTTTGCTTCTTTTTAGATTCCACATGCAAGTGAGATCACAAAATATTTGTCTAACTAATTTCACTTAGCATCATGCCCTCAAAGTCCATCCATATTGTACCAAACGGCAGGGTTTTCTTATTTCTTATAGCTGAATGAGATTCCACTGTTGGTATATGTGCCACATTTCTTTATCTATTCACCCATTGATTGACACTTAGGTTGTCTCTACGTCTTGGCTATTATAAATAATGCTGCAGTGAACATAGGGGTGAAGACATCTCTTTAACATGGTGATTTTGTTTCATTGGGGTAAATACCTAGAAGGGGAAATGCTGGATTGTGTTACTTCTATTTTCAGTAGTTCATGATAGTTCTAATTTACCTTTCAAGTTTTGCCCGAGTATAAACTTGACTAACCTCCAATCTAGGTCTCAAATTCCCCTTTTATTCTGGGGATTCATATCCTGGCTGGTAAACCTGGCATCCCTTAGAAAAGGAACTGTCATCCAAATTAGATACGCCACTTTAAGCAGGAACCCACTTTATCTTGATAACCAAACTCTCCAGGCGCTCTCCCTGATTTGAACCTTTTTTCAAATTTTTGACTATAACTCTGCACGGGATCCCATCTCCTCTCACTTACTCAAGGATATGGTTTTAGAAGTGTTTGCCTTTCCTATGTCATCACTGTTTTTCCTCTCTATTAGGTCATTCACATCAACGCACGAGCATTCAGTACCTATCATAAAGCAACAAGACAAAATCTTTGATCCCTTAATTTCTGGCTATTGTCCCATTTCACTGTGTTTATTTACAGTAAGAGTCTTTAAAAGTGTTGTCTTTACTCACGGCTCATTTTCACTGTTTGTTTTTTGTTTGTTTGTTTGTTTGTTTTAACCTTGAGCCCGCTATTAACCTACCAGATCATGAAGACATTCTTGTCAGTATCTACCCAATAGTCTTCCGATTGCTAAATCTGTCAGCTGATACTCTCCTGGCATGCCCTCTTGGTGGTATCACAGGATGATCTATCTCATCTCAGACTATTTTCTTTATATGGCCGTCAAGTTTCCACCCTCAGTTCTCCTCCTACTCCACTCACTTCTCCTCACTCACCTCTACTAGCTGTTTTTTTTCCCCTCCAGTTTCTAACTAGAGAATTAGACCCGGTGTCTCTGTCTTTCTGTTCCTATCTCTTCCCTCCCCCAATCAGATTTATTATGATATAATTTGCATGCAGTAGAACTTCCCTTTTCTTGGCACTTGGGGCTGCAAAATTTGACAAATACATATATTTATGTAACCACTACCACGATCCAGATTAGAACATTTCTATCGCCCCAAAATCTTCACTAATGCCCCTTTGTCATCCATCTATCTTCTACATTTCTCCAAGCCTCTGGGAGGAACTGATAGATCTTTTGTGTCTATGGTTTTCCTTCTCCCGGATGTCTATATCAACAGAATCATACAACATGTAATGTTTTGAGTCGGGCTTCTTCCATTTATCATAGTGAATTTCAGATGCATCCATGCTATTGCATGTATTTGTTTTACTGCAAAATGTATTAGATTTTCTGGAGTTACCACAGTTTACCTATCTATTCACCAGTTGATGGACATTTGGATTATTTCTAGTTTTTGGCAATTATGAATAAACATCTGCATACAGACCTTTTTTTGCACATGTATTTTCATTTATTCTGGGTAAATACCTATAAGTAGGATTACTGCATCTTTTTGTAAATATATGTTTAACTTTGTAAGAAACTGCCAAGATGTTTTCTAAAGTCACAGTATCATTTTCCATTTCCACAGGCATGAATGAAAGGTCAAGTTGCTCTATACTTTTGCTAGCATTTGGAATGGCCCAATTATTTCATATTCTGTATATATATATAATTAATTTGAATGTAGTTTTTGTACATGGAGTGAGGTATGGGTATAGGATTTTTTTTTTCCTTTAGTGAACAGTTAGTTGCTCTAGTTACATTTATTGAAAGGACTAACAATTCTCCACTTAATTGCTTTATACAAAATAAATTGACCTTACATGACTGGGCCTATTTCAGTTTCATCAATCATATGTCTATCTTTTAGCTTAGAGCTTAGCAAAATCCGGCCCATTGCCTACTTTTATACAGGTCATAAATCAGGAACGGTTTTTGAATTTTTAACGGTTAAAAAAATAAAATAATAACATTTTATGCACCTGAAAATTACATGATTTTCAAATTTTAGTTTCCATAAAGTTTTAGAGTAACAGAGCCATAACCGTCATCTACGGCTGCCTTCACACTGCAGTGGCTCCGTCGATAGTTGTGACAGAGAATCTATGGCCCACATAGAGAATCTGGTTTTAGAGTTGACATCCTGAAAATACTGAGTCTTCGGACCCATGATCATGGTATATTTTTCTATTTCTTAGAGGTACATTGGTTACTCTCAATATTTATAGTTCTTAGCATAAGACTCGAACATATTTTGAAAAATTTTAACAGCATTTCCTTATGCTTTGATGCTGTTGTAAATACTACTGTTTAAACATATAAATATTATAATATGTAATAAATATTATATATAATCTATATTACATCTTCATATAATATAGATTATATGTATTATCTGTATATATTCAACCACTGATGAAATCGACACAAAGCCAATAAGCCAAGAGACTAACTGACATGCGTTATCTCCAGCAACACAATTTCTCAAGCACTTTTAAGTAGGAAGACAGATTGGATTTTTCAGTTTTTCATCCAATTCACCAAAAGTTTCAAAGAAAGTTTTTACAGAGGTGAGTCTATGGCAAGCACAGAGGACTGAGGTTGTTGATATTAGAATGTTTGTTTTGGCAAAAGGAAAGAAAATGGATGAAGAGCAAAAACACAAGAGTTCACTTCTTCCGTAAATCTTGCAACAATGTGGATTTTTTCTCCGGGGGAGACAATGTTCCTTGGAGGGAAAATGAAAAGGAAAAGAAAAGGAGAAAACAAAATAACCTTAGGGCTCTGAGATGTGCTCTCATTCTTGGCTCTGTTTCATATCTTAATTGTTGTTGGTTTTATTTCTAGTCTTTCATAGTAAGTTTTCTGAGAGAAGACACAGCTTTTATCAATGTGGACACTCAATCAATATTCACTATGGAGCATATGGCTGCAAGCATTCTTCATAGTAATTTTGCAATTTTTTTTAAAAAAATCCATTTTTATGTAACAAAGGCAGGACTTAGGAGAAAAAGAGATAACTTTACTAAGGAATATTGACAAAGATCATGCAGAGAGAACTCCAAGTCATGGCACTTGGAATTATAGAAATACGTATGGTTTCTAGTCATTATTTAGATCTTCAATGACTTTGAAGACTCAGGTAGTCTCATCCCTAAACATTTTTGTAATGCTATCATCTTCTACTCCAGTAGGACTCCCAATGTAAGCACCACAGATATGAAATAAGATGACACAGGTAGGTGAGAAAAGTGTAACTGGGAGTAAGACATAGGGTTAAGCTACAGAAACCCCAATGTCTTTAACTCATTAGAAATATTGTTTCCCATATGACATACTGGACAAAGGTGCCCCTTCCCATGAAAAGCCATAGAGTGGGGCACAGTGTCACTAACTGTGAGGAAGACAGAAATGTGACAATGCCAAGTGGGTTAAAATTTTCTGTTCTTTTCCCATTTCTATGAATGCCAAATGTTGAGCATAGATTACAGAGTGAAAGAAAGAACCTAGAACATAGAACTGAGGATATGTTACAGAAGGAACTATGTAGGTTATAGAAGGGCTCAACAAACAAGTAGATGGTCCTCAGGGGAGGCAGGACAGGAAAAAAAAAAGGTCCCAAGGAAGTGAAACTCATCGCACAGGAAGTAAAACCAGAGAATTGCTCTAGATGATCTTGAGTTCAGTTGTCTAGCCTGTGCCAGAAAAATTACTTATCTGATACTAATTAAACAAAAAGTATTGAAGTTGGTATTACAACAGCATTGTCAGTGAGTAGCTGGGAATTCTGGTGGAAGAAATGAGATTCATGAACACTGGAGTCAGGCAAATACTGCTTAATTTTCATTTATTTTTATTTATTTTTATAATTTAAAAAAATTAAAAAAATATTAAATTTATTGGGGTGACATTGGTTAGTAAAAATATATAGGTTTCAAGTGTACAATTCTAAAATACATCATCTGTATATTGCATTGTGTGCTCGCCACCCAGAGTCAGTTCTCCTTTCATCACCATATATCTGACCCCTTTTACCCTCTTCTACCACCCCCTCCCCCTTTGCCCTCTAAAAAAGAAGACCAAAGGAAGGTAGATGTAAAATATTAAAAGTTAGTGATTTGACACAAGTATTTGGCAAAATGCTCATCACAGAGAAAACATCAGAAAAAATTGTTAAATAACTAAACAAATTGTACTTAAATAAAAGACAAGAATCAATAATGAAAACAGTACTAGTTTGTGAAAAATGAGTCAGGGCAAACTAAACTTATTACTATTTTTGACAGGGTTGTTAGACTCAGAAATAGGTGCATATTTCTTACTTGGATTTGGCATTTGGCAAAAATCTCATGATCCCATTATGTTCAAGAGATAGAAATGTGGGTTATATGACCGTAAAATAATTTATCTCATAGATGATTGCATAAATCATAAAGAAAGAATGAATGAATCAATGTCAAACTCGACCGAGGTCCTTAGTGTTACCTTTGAAGGTCTTGTCTTTAACTGTCTTTTACTCAACGTTTTAATTAAGCACTGATCTGATTACAGATACATGGATAGTTGTAGATGACGTGCAATAGGGAGTGTTAACTAACCTGGATGATAAAATCAAGATTCACCAAGGCCCTGACGTGAGGTCGTATAATTATGAAAGAGAAGGAAGGAAGGAAGGAAGGAAGGAAGGAAGGAAGGAAGGAAGGAAGGAAGGAAGGAAGGAAGGAAGGAAGGAAGGAAGGAAGGAAGGGAGGGAAGAAGGAAGGAAGGAAGGAAGGAAGGAAGGAAGGAAGGAAGGAAGGAAGGAAGGAAGGAAGGAAGGGAGGAAGGAAGGAGAGAAGGAAGGGTAAATCTCATGTCTAATGTGTTTTGTTTTTCTAATTGTAAATAAGAATTCATGAGGTCTTGTTGGGCCCCCTCACTCTCCTGAATCTTTTTTATCTCCTTCAGGTGTCTGAGAAATACGGCAGCATGAAAATAAGTGATAATTAGGCTTATGCATACTTCTCATTAATTTGTAAAATACGATCTGCCCTGATTTATTGTTTTTTTTTTCTTTTCTTAAGAACCATATGATCTCTCTTATATGTGGAATCTGAAGAATAGAATAAATGAGCAAACTAATCATAAACAGTTTCAGAGAAATAGAGAAAAAACTGAGGGTTGCCAGATGAATGGGGGTGGGGATAAGGGGAAAGGCGAGGGGATTGGAAAGCACAAATTGGCAACCACAAGATTGCCACAGGGATACCAAAGAGTTTGGGGAATATAATCAATAATGTTATAAAGATTTGGTAGGGTAGCTGATGGACACTTATTAGGGAGACCACTTCATGGACTGTATAGATGCCTGACCACTTCACTGTACACCTGAAGCTGAGGCTGAAGAATAATGAATGTCAACTATAATTTAGTATATATGTGTGTGTGTGTGTGTGTATATACATATATACACACATTATATATACATGTGTATATATATGTATATATGTGTGTATATATATATATATATATATTATATGGTCACAGGATGTACAGCATAAGGAATAGAATCAATGGAATTGTAACATGTAGGTATATATGATGTCAGAGGGGTAGTAGATTTGGGGAGGAGAGTGATCACTTTGTGAGGAGTGTAAATGTCTAACTATTACATTGTTTTGTACACCTGAAACTAAAAAAAGGAAAAAACGAAAAGAAAACAAACATTGGATAGTTCCCTTCTCTTTCTTTTGATTTAAAGTTCTAGATAAGCTTAAGAAGTCAGCTATATGCTATATTTTCTCTGGTTAGACCTCCCTTACTTGATATTTTAAAACCCGAATTTAATATCTCAATCAGAAGCATACCCATCTCAAGACTGCCATCCTAAAATATAGATTTCTCTTGGATCATAACATATCCTTTTATTCATTTATTCATTTATTCCTTCACTGATTCATTTAACATTAACCAAGTACCAACTTTGTGCTAGAAAGAGCAAAATTAATAAGATGGTTCTTGTCCTTCATAATAATTGATAAAGGTGGGCATCCAGAAACATTAATAAGTAATTACAATACAGTATGATGAGTTAAATGATATAGGTAAACATGGGAGTTATGAGGGAAAAGAGAGAATAGTAGGGAAAAGAGAGAATAGTAGGGGAAAAAGCCATAGAGCAGCAGTCTCTGATAGATGTTAAAATTAAATCAAAAACTAAAAAACAAACCAAAACAGTAGAAAATGGAGCTGGAAGTGGGGGGAAGCATTTCATGGTTGCATAAAAAGCATCCCATTCTTATAGAGATATAAGGGAGCAAATGCCCTTGTTTCTTCACAAAGCCCTGAATTTGCAGGCTAGGACCCAAAATCTTAGCCAGCACTCTCTCTAGTGGTGGGCCGATGAACTACCCCTCTGCAGTTCCCTGAATTACAAAAACAGAGTAAGATTATGCAGTGAAGATACCCAGTACATAAACAAGTATTTAATAATTGTTGAATATTGGTAAGAAAAAATACTTTGCTACTGTAGAAATGTAAGCAATTCCAACAAATAAAAAAAATATGAGATCTCACCTTTGGAGAAGTGGCACCAACCAGAAAACAAATATGCAAGGATGTTCAGGGACCTGAAAATGTACAAGGAAACAATGGATCCGGAACAGGAGAGGTCTGGCTTTGATTCCCAGCTAATTTTCTTGCTGTGGATGCTGATACGTCATTTCAGCAATCTATATCTCAAGTTTCCTTAACTGCTATATTACAGTTGACATTATGTCCAGTTTGACTGGGACAGTTTTACTTTATGTCAGTTGTCAGGCAATTGTTAATAATATCTTATTTCACTTTCTAAAGTACTCATTTGGGTTGAAAATTAAGTGGTCACCTTAGTTACATGATGTAAGGGGCAGTGTTCTTTTACTTTCATGGGGAGAATTAAATGAACATGTGTACAATAGTGGCACAGCCATGACTTAGGGGCTTGGTTCTCCCTTGGTGTGCTTTAACACTGAAACTTTCCCTCTAGGGCTTATCTCACCAATGATCTGATTCACATCTCTCTCTGACTCCAATGTGCCATGTTAAGTATGAATGGAGAGGGCGGCCGAGTGGCTCAGTTGGTTAGAGTGCACGCTCTGAACAACCGGGTTGCCAGTTCGATTCCCGCATGGGCCAGTGAGTTGCGCCCTCCACAACTAGATTGAAGACAATGAGCTGCCATTGAGCTTCCTTCTGGAAGGGCAGCTGGGTGGATCAGTTGGTTAGATCACGAGCTCTCAACAACAAGGTTGCTGGTTCTATTCCTGCATGGGATGGTGGGCTGTGCCCCCTGCAAATAAGACTGAAAATGGTGACTGGGCTTGGAGCTGAGCTGCGCCCTCCACAACTAGACTGAAGGACAACGACTTGGAGCTGATGGGCCCTGGAGAAGCACAGTGTTCCCCAATAACCACCCCCCCCAAAAAAAATGAATGGAGAGGGTGTGCGCTGTGGATCTTCTCATGAAATTACCAAAGTTAAGTTCGCCTAGGAAATAGGAAAGCTCTCCTGAATCATATATTTCTTCGCAACCTGTGGCCTCTTGAAATCCTCAATAAAAAATTTAACATTTCCCACAAATAATTGTGAAACACTGACATTTCCACTGAACTCTACAAACATATGGAGAGGAAATAAAACCAAGATAATGGATGCCCTTTGTTTTGGGTTTCGGTTAAGCTGGGCATCCCCACAGCTGCACGTTCAGTTCCTCTGAAAACACAAATACGACACAACCTTAATATCCTTATAATAAAGGACTGTGCAGTAAATTATAGAGCATCCATTCAATGGGACACACTAGAGTCACCAAGGATGATAGTATAGAGCTATATTTATTGACATAGAAAATTGCTCATAGCATATTACCACTTGAAAAAATGCAGTTGCTGAGAAGCAGGTGCAATATTACTGTAAAATTATTTACAATTACATGATACATTCTTAATGTGTTTACATGAATGTAGAAACAGCTGAAATGCTCATCAAAATATTAATAATGGCTATCTCTGGGTGGGGTGATTTAAGAGGAATTTTATTTCCTTTCTATTTTTTAAGGAATACATATATTTTATTTTTTTAAAAAAAGCATAAAATAGGTGGGTTACGTGAAGTTGCAAACAGAAGTACCTCTTAAACTATAGTCTCAGTGGTTGGAATCATCTGCATGCAGATAATGAAAACAGGTGTTGACATAAAATAGCTGAATGGCTAGAACCCATACACAACTGGAGAGCATTCTTCCATCAGCAGTGAGCCTTTCTGTAGTTCCAGTTCTCATTGCCAACCCTACCCCAGCAAGAAAAAGTCAGGAGACACTAAGTACTATCAGCACAGATCCTCTGGATGTCAGCCTCAGAGGTCATCCCTACTGTCGGTCCCCTGCCTCCTGGGAGTAATGTCCTTGTGTAAACCTGTGGAGTGGAGGCTGTACTTGGGGACTCACTTCTAATAAATAGAATAAGATCAAAGTGATGTGTGTGAGGCAGATAGAAGTTCATAGAAAGCAGCATGCCATCTCTCTCTCTCTCTCTCTGTCTATATATATATATATATATATATATATATATATATACATATATATATATATGTATATATATGCATATATGTGTGTGTGTGTGTGTGTGTGTGTGTGTGTGTGTGTATATATACACACACACATAGAGTGCCAAAAAAGTATACTCATTTTAAAAAAGGAAAAAAATCTGTATTAAAATTATCCTGATGGTAACCACTTTAAGTACCTCCTGTAACTACAAAAGTCAAACGTGACTTGTATTCATATTTTGTTATCTACATATATTGAATATTACAATTTTAATAGTTTTTCCTTTCTTAAAATATGTATACATTTTTTGGATGGATATCTATCATCTATCTATCTATCTATCTATCTATCTATCTATCTATCTATCTATCTATCTATCACTAGCCTTGGGGGAAGCCAGCTGCCACATGATGAAAACACTTAGTAACTTAGTAGCCTAGGGAGAGACCTAAGGGCTGAGGACCTGATGTCTCCGGCCACAGCTAGGGAGACTCTAGGCTTGCCAACAATGGCTGCAGGCCTACCCAACGGCCTGATGCAATCTCATGAGAGCTTCTGAGCCAGAACCACCTAGACAGCCCACTTCTGGATTCCTGACACACAGAAACAGAATGTGGTTATAAATGTTTGTTGTCATACGCTGTTAAGTTTTTGGCATAATTTGTTACTAAGCAATGGATAACTCATACATTTCTAAACACGGTTGACCAGATTTCTGCCTTGGACGTGTGTAGGAATCCTGATCTTAGCCAGCTGTTGCTTCCATGCCAGGCTTCCTCCCCCCTGTGCTGATAAAAGCTTCCTTGAATTGGCCAGTGTGTGTTTTTCACTATCAATCATATTTCTTGTTTCTGGCACTGGGTATGTAAGTCAGCTAAAACACACGTGACAGTAGATTTTTGGTTGAAAGCTTGCCTGAAACTAAGATTTCAGATGCATTTCTTGTTCTGGCCACTGACCCATTTTCCCTCAGGTCCACTTCCTCTAGAGCTGGTCCATCATCCAAGTTTCTTTTCCAGATCTACTCATAGAGCTGATAACTCAGCATGTGAAGCACATCTCTACCTGGGATACGAGCCCAGCGATTATGGGGCACTTGCTAGTCACTGGAAATGTTGATGATTTCATATGAAATTTCAAAATAGATAGGAAAGCACTTCCATTTTGGTTATGATGGATAATGGAGACTGCACTTATTCTTTGTTTGGAGAAGAAAAGGCAATGACAAAAACTGGATAAGTACACGAAAATGTTTTCAGGCCTTGGCAGCAGAGATCACAGGGCTGTGTTCCATAAATGTAGTAAAACATAACAAAAAAACAAAACAGATGAGACAAATAAAAAATAAATGGCAACATGGTAGACTTAAATCCGTTCATATTAATATTTTCATTAGATGTAAATGGACTAAACATGCCGATAGAAGGCAGAAGTTAGCAGACTAGATAACTAAGCAACACCTAATGCTATGCTGTTTATATGAAACAAACTTTGAATAGAAAGACATAAATAGCTTAAGAGTAAAAAGATAGAAAAAGATATATGTTGAAAACGCTAATCATGAGAAAGCTGGAGTGGCTATAATAATATCAGACAACGTAGATCTTAAAACAAGGAGTGTTACTAGTGATAAAGAGGAAGATTTTATAGTAATACAAGTGTCAATTTTTCAAGGAGATGTAAGAGAACGTAGAAGCATCTAATGATAGAGCTTTAAAATACATGAATAAATACTGATAGAACTAACGTCACAAATTAAAAAAAAAATAATTGCAGTTTGAGATTTTAACATTTCTCTCTCAGAGATTGATAGAAAGAGTAGATAAAATATCACTAAGGATATAGAAAGACTGAAAAACACTACCCAAAAAGTGTCGAATACATAGTGTTTTCAGTATTGTAAAATTCACCAAGGTAGTCCATACCCTGAACCATAAAAGAACTAAACAAAAATTTAACGAAGTGAATCATTCTGAGTCTGTACATAATAAAATTGTAATGGAAACCAATTTAAAATATCTAAAAATATGTCAAATACATAGCAATTAAATGAAAAGTCTTTTAAATAAACTGTGGATCAAAGAAATAATTTGTAATATTTAATATTATTTAGTATTAAGTTATTACTAAATGCAAAATAATAAAAGATAAAAGTAAATTTAAAATAATAAATGCAAAATAGTTGCTAACATTACATAATGAATGTTTATACTAAAAGAGACAGAATTTGTGGGATGAGGCTAAGCACTGGTTAGAGGGAAATCCAACTTCAAATAATTCAGTTAGAGAAGAACGTAGGGTTAAAATCAACAATCTAATCTTAAATATTAAGAATCTAGAAAAATAAGAGTAAAGTAAAAGCAAATTAAGTACACAGAAGGAAATAATACAGATAAAAGCAGAAACACATAAAAAAAGGACAAACAGTAAAGTCAACAAAAGCAAAAAGTGATACTTTGGAAAGAGCCATAAGATTGATACTCTCCTCATTAGACGGACTGAGAAAGAAAGAAAAAAGATAAAACACAAACTACCAGTATCAGGAATGAAGGAGTATCACTAAGAATCTGGCCAATATTAAAAGAATCCTAAGAAATGATTATGAAACCTTGTATGCTAACAAATTTCAGTTAAAAAGGAAGATTCCTTCAAGACACATACTACAAAAACTGTCTCCAGAAAAAAACAGAATATCTGAAATTGCTCTACATCTACTAAAGAAAGTTAATTTGTATTTAAGTATCCTTCCACAAAGGAAATTCCAGGCATAAATGGCATCATTGGTGAACTCTAGCAAATACTTAATGTACTTTACAAGATCTTCAGAAAATAGACAAGAAAGCACTTTCCAACTCATAAGGCATCATTGCTAAGACACCAAAGTCAGAAAATCACATTACAGGAAACAAAAACGCAAGACTGATATCTCTAGTGTACAGAGACAAAACCCTCGACAAAATAATTATTTAAAAATTATTTCTGACAACATATAAAAATGATAACACACTATGATCAAGTAAGATTTATCCAAAACAAGCGAGGTTGACTTAGCATTATAAAATAAATCAATATCTTCACTATTATTGACAGATAAAGAAAAAATATATACATAGTCGTTTTAATAAATGTAAAAACAATTTGATACAAACTCAGCAAATGGAGAAGAAATGAGAATTCTTCAAACTGATAAAGGCCATCTGTGAATAGTCTATAGCTAACATGATATTAAGTGGAGAAAACAACCAAAACCAGCAGGGATGTCCATTCATATGACTTGCACTCTCCTATGAGCTGGAGAGTACCTGACCGGTGCAATGAGACAATAAACAAACAAACAAAAAATGGCATACAAACATTTGCAATGGTTTAAAACATGCAAAATACTTAGAAATAAACTTAGCAAAAGATTTTGTAAGACCTCAGTGAAAATGATAAAATATCGCTGAGATAAATTTTAAAATCTAAGTAAATGCAGAAATACACCACATTCATGCTTTTGAAGATAGTTTATCCAGTGTCTTTTCTTCTTAATTTATCGACAGATTCCACACAATATTAAGCAAATAACAATAGTATTTTGTTGCTGTAATTTGTAAGCCAAATTCTCATGCCAGAACTTAGAATAGTCAAAACTTGGAATTACCAAAATGATTTTGAAAAAGAACAAAGTTGGATTCAATATAAATCTTCAGTAATGAAAAATGTGTGAACTTTGCATAAAGATAAATAAATAGATCATTGTAACAAATTATAGTTTCCATAAATACACTCATAATTATCAAGTCAATTAATTCTCAGCAAAAGGCAACAAATCAATTCAATGAGGAAAACTAATTATTTTAAATGCATTATGCAGAAACAATTGGATATCTGTACGGAATGAAATGAAAAAAATGAGTCTGAATCTCTACTTCACACTACATACAACAATTAATTTTTATGCACCAGACACCCAAAGTAAAAGCTATTATAAAGTTTCTACAAGAAAATATAGGAGGGATATCCTTGTGACTGAGGGACAGAGAAGATTTCTCTGAGGATAGACCCAAGATATAATAAAAAATAATAAATTGAATTTTATAAACATTATGTTCCCAGTTTATCACAGGACTCTCTTACTAAAATGAAAAGGCAGGCCACAGACTGACAGATAACATCATTTGCACAGATATCTGAGAAATGAAAGTTTTTTTTTTTTTTTTCCCCAGCATAAGGAATTCTTACAACTGAAAAAAAAAAAATGTTAGGAGAGATATGCAATGGTCAAAAAGCACATTAGATTTTTTTCTAAGTGCTGAACATCATTAGTCATGATGGAAATACAAATTTAAACCTAATAAGATAATACCCACAAGAATGTCCAAAGCCACTACACCAGTGTTGGTGATGATGGAGAGCTAGCAGAATTATTGTATACTGCTTTTGAGAGTATAAAATAGCTCTGCAGCCACTTTGCAAAAATTTTTGACAGTTTGTTACAAAGTTAAACACACAACTATCCAACAGTCAAAGTTTTCCTCTCCTAGGTAGATAACTGAGACAAATAAAAACATATGCAGCAATAAGACTTATGACAATGATCAGAGCAGCTTCTTTCACAATAGGAAAGAAAACAAAAACAAAAACAAAACCTCCAATATCCGTTAACAAGATGATGTATCAATATAATTATGCAATAAAAAAAAACACACAGCAATATATGTAATCTGATATAGAAAATGACATGAATGGATATTGAAAAACACTATGGTGAGCTAATGAATTCAGACCAAAAAGAACGAGTACATATTGTAAGATTTCATTTTACTATAGGCAAAGCTTAATCTGTGGTGGTCAGAATCAGAACAGTGGTCACCTCTAAGTGGGAGGTACAGGTTGGACTTTCTCGGATGATGCGTAGGGAACTTTCTGGGTTATTGCAAATGTTCTCTACCCTGACAGGGCAGGGGGTTCCATGAGCAAATGCATATGTTAAAACAAAGCAATGTCTATTTAAGCCTTGAATATGTCACTGTATATACTTGTAAGAGACTGCTCACGCTGCCGAAAGAGAATACCACCTACTCTGTGGCATAACAGAAATTAATCGTGTCACTTTTCTGGAGGCTAGAAGTCTAACATCAAGGGACTGTCAGAGTTTGTTTCTGGTGAGGGCTGGTTCCTGCTTTGTAGCACCTGCTTTCTCATGTCCTCTCATAGCCTTTCCTCTGTTGCATGTAGAGAGAGTGTTTTCATCTCTATTTTTATAAGGACACCAGTCTTATAGGATTAGGGCCCCACGCTTATGACCTCATTTAACCTTAGTTACCTCCTTAAAGGCACTATCTCCAAATGTAGTCACAGAGGGGTGTTAGGACTTCAACAAATTAATCGGAAGGGGTGGCAATCCAGTATGCCATAGTAACTTAGAAACTTAAAAAATAAAAATAAAACAACTAGAAAAATAAGACTGAAATCTTACCATTTGCAACAACATGCATGGACCTAGAGGGTACTATGCTCAGTGAAATAAGTCAGACCGAGAAAGACAAATATCACATAATCTCACTTATATGTGGCATCTAAAGAACAAAATAAATGAACAAACAAAACAGAAACAGACTCATAGATGCAGAGAACAAACTGATGGCTTCCAGAGGGAAGGAGGGTTGGGGAGCTGGGTGAAAAAGGTGAAGGGATTGAGAAATACACATTGGCAGTTCCAAACTAGTTATGGGGATGTAAAGTACTGCATAGGGAATGCACTCACAGTCAATAATGTAATAACTATGCATAGTGCCAGGGGTGTACTAGATTAAGCAGGGGTTTACTGCATAAATTATATAAATGTTTAACTACTATGCTGTACACTTGAAACTAATATAAAATAATATTGAATGTCAACAGTAACTGGAAAAATAATTAAAAAATAAAAATAAATAAGATTGGGAAAATACATATTTATTTTCTTTGGGAATGTTTACTTCTAGTGATATAAAGATATTATAATATTCAGGGTCACAATTTTTTAAAAATAAATGACTATAGTAAAAAACGTTTTGAAGTATTAATCAAAGGAAGCAGATGTAATAACTTGGCATTCCACACAATTGAGTTGTTTTGACTATGCTGGCCTTACCGGCAATAATATTCAGTTAGAAAAGGGGTCAGTTTTGAAATAGCTTCCCATTAAAGTAGGCTTTTGATTTAGCTGGGGTAATGCAAAGCCACATCTACCACTATAAATAATAATTCCTACTAATCCATTTGTCCTTCTGACATGTTAGAGTGATTTTCCGAAGATTCCACATCAATCACCAACATCCACAAACTACACATGTGACAAATGAGTATTTGATAAAATCCAATTCAATTCCGAGAGTCAAAGTTGCATAGGAAATAAGCTCTTGAGGCCTGACAAACTTCAGAAGTTCAAAGTAGAAGTACTTATTTTTTCCTTCTTCTCCGCAGGAATCCTTGTGTAGAGGTCCATGGGAAATGCCTTCCCAAAATCTCCACCCTGGACACCACTTGCGTTACACCTGGAAAAGGCAAGATCTTTTCTTCTATCTTCTCACTAAATACAATATTGAGCATGTTCTCTGTTTCCAAGCACTGTGGTGGGTGCTAGAGATAAGAGATGAGCGTGTTCTCTGCCATGAGAACACTCACCTCTAAATAGATGTTTCCGTGAGGCATGGTGGGTGCCTGCCAAGATAAGGTTATGAAACTCTGCTTGGGGCTGACGATGAGAGCTGATGGGTGAGCTTCGGCTGTTGGAGTAAATTGTAGTTTGCTGGCAGGGACAGAGTGAAGAATACCAAGCACAAGGAAGACCATGAAATACTGCAAGTCTTGGAAAGAGCCTGGCACTTGTTCTAGAACTCAGTGGGTCCATATGCCTTCGTGGCAGAGAAGAAAAGGTAGGAGAGGAAAGACAGGTAGGTGAGAACTTGCAGCCCATATGGGCCAGCAAGTTGGAAACTCAAAGCAAATAGAAACAATGGAAGCATTGCGTGCTGGCAACCAGGAGGGTATTCAGACCCTCGCAGGGAGCCATGCAGTCTCTTGTTGGAATTAACTGAAAAAGATCTTGATAGGTGCCATTTAATTAAAAATGCTATAGCAGCCTCCTGGGTGCTTAACTGTTGTAAGTGAGCTCTACTTCTATGTGAGATTAAATATAGCTGCCCTTTGCACTGAGATTACAGGCTGATCCATTTCACACACAAATTCTATACAGTTAACATTACATCTGCTAGGCGATGCTATTGCTGAGTTCTCTCAAGTTTAAGGTCTATTATATAGCCTTGCTGAAGCTACACAGGCAGTCGAGGGGTAATTCAATCGCTGATGAGTTCAGTTCCTTTTTTTCTTTTCAGTTGGTTTCTTTTACCTCATAGCCATCCAGTCATTCCAACTACAAATTCCAAATCTAGAGCTGCGTGTTGCCTGACATTTTCTAGAGACCACCCACAGGCATTTTCTCCCCGGTTCCCTCCAAAAGCAATAGCATCAGTATCACTGTTTCTCTTTGATGAGAAAGATACCGAAGCGCGCAGAATGTTAGGTGCTTGCCTGAGGTCACGCAGGGAATGTATGACTCATTCCGATGAGAGTCCAGGAGGAGCCTAGGCTCTCTACACTGCACGGCGCTGGGGCCTAATCATAAAGCTGCAGACAATTCTTCCACAGCGTGGTAAAATCCTGCGTACATAAAGGTGTGAAACAATTTGGATTCTTCTTTCTGGTGCTTATGGTATTTCAGAGCCAACGCTCTTAACACCTTATTCATGATTTCATATTGGGTGAAGGCGAAATAAAGCCCACTTTGCTCGGGAGGACATTTACTGGCTGGCCCTTGTCTGTTCCAGCAATTGTTGCCCCCACCCCTCCCCTGTATGACACGGAATGACTGGTAACTCCAAACTGGGCCATGCCATGCACTCACCTGTATCTGCCATCGGAACACCCCGCCATCTCTACTCCCTCCGCCTGATGGAATCTACTGTCTGTGGTTATTGAGGCCAACTAATTAAAGATAACATGTTTGATTCTCACTCTGTCTGGGGACAACGCTGGGCACTTAAGATTTAGACCAGGTGATGAGCTCGTCAGGTTTGCCAGACGGAGGAGGTCCCAGGTTTGGGGACTAAGTGCTGAAAATGGGACAAACTCCTGGACAGATATTGTTCCTCTGACACCTAGAGGGACCAGCTGACTGCACAGCGACTCCCTTCCATCCCTGGACATTTAGATATCACGTCGTCTGCGTTCCTTGGGTTTTATCACCACATGTATCTCCTGGCTCGAATCATTTGCTTAGAGAGTGTCCACCTCCTGAAAAGACTGAAACCTCGAGGGGGAGGGCAGAGGGCATGGCCTTTGTTTCACTTACTCTGCTCCTGGCCTCAGCCTGGCATATCCTGAGTGTTCTTTCAATGCTTGGCAAATGATTTTGCGGGAGAGACCTAACATTCCCCCAAGGGACTAAGGAACTGGGTGGTGGGTATTTCAGTAGAACTGGACATTCAATGCACTGGAATATTAAAGGGCCATTTCCTGACCCCTGATATGCTCCATTCTCTAGAGCCCTTGAAACTTCTTTAAGAAAGCCATTTGGGACAGGATCAGTTCAGACAGCTATGTAAAACAGATATGCATAAAAGGGTCACAGAGAAGAAGGAATGTCAGAAGAAGAATTAGAGTGAAGAACAGGGATGGTGTGTGTGTGTGTGTGTGTGTGTGTGTGTGTGTGTGTGTGTATGGGGGGGACAGCATAGAATAATGAATGGTATAATTAATGCATTTTTTTTTAATTGAAAATACATGACTATTACAGCACAGTGTTCTCAAGAAAGAAGTGGCTAAATCCATCCACAAGAAAATGGCACCTTGCTCAGAAAATTTTACAGGTAAGTTCCAGTAAATAATCAAGGTAAGAGTTAAAGAGAAGTGATGAATAAAAATTATGTAGCAATCTCACTGATGAACATGGATGTAAAAAATTTTCAACAAGATATCAGCGAATTTATTCCAGTGATATATGAACGAAATCAAAACTGATTTGGGTATACTCCCAGAATGCTGATATGGCTTAAAATTAGAAAAAAATTTAAAATAATTCACCTCATTAATTCATTAAAGGGAATGCACCATAAAAACTCCCTTCAACAGATTCAGGAAAAATGTTCACTAACTTAAATAAATGAAAAATACACTAATAAAAAAACATAAGACTTTGAGAAAAAAATTATATATAGGTAAGTATTTTAATAATTCTGGATTTCAGAAGGAGAATATTTTACCCATGATACAGATACACAGAGGATAAGGTAATGAACTCTATATCAAAAACACCATAAAAAAATGAAAAGAAGGATATAGCCATTTCTTTGTAATACATATTGCCAACAAAAGACTAGGATTCACAATTTATAAAAATTCTGGGCTATATCACTGTCTTAGCACCTGGCACATGAGTGTAAACATTTGCCTATCATCCCCTCTTTTAGGAGATGGTGAGCAACTTGACATGAACTGGTTCTGGTTATTTTTGTATTCCCAACACCTAGCACAGTTCTTGGCACATATTGTCGCACAGCCAATGGTGACTAAATAATTAGAAGGATTGACTCTGTGGGAAAACAATCTACTAACCCAAGCACATGCAGTCCACCATGATGGACCCCTTTCATTCATTGGCTTAGAAATAGTCAACTATCACACCACTCGGGGCTTTAGACTGAAACAATACAAATGGCCTTCGTCCTTTTAGGTAGGTGGCTATAACAGAATACCATAATTTGGAAGGCTTGAACATGTGCCTCTCACAGTTGTGGAGGCTAGAAAGTCCAAGATCCAGGTACCAGCAGATCTGGTGCTGGTGAGGGTTCTCTTCCTAGTGTGCGGATGGCTGTCTTTTGGTTGTATCCTCACCTGGCTGAGAGTAATTGAGAAGACAGAGAGACATAGGGAGAGATCTCTGGCATCTGTGTTTACAAAGGCGCTAATCCTGTTATGCGATCTCTACCCTCATGACCTAATCTCCTCCCAAAGACCACCCCTCCTAATACCATCCCACTGGCAGGTAGGATTTCAACATATGAACTGTGGGGAAGGGAGACATGCAGTCCATAACACAAACCAACTAGGGCTACGTTAAGCAGAAAACAGTATTTACTGAAAAGAAAGAGAGAGATTCATAGATTTTTCAGGAAGCCTGGAGAACCAGATGCAGAAAATGGTAGAAATGAGGGGGGGAGTATCAGCCGACCACAGTGCAGATAGGGTTATAGAACTAGTCTAAGGGGACCTGGGTGCAGGAGACTCCTGCTGCCAGCATGGCGTGTGAGACCCCCACTGTGTGGTGGGCTACCCTCGGCTATTTGACAGTCCTGCTCAGCCCACTGCGCACCAGAAAATAAAAATGTTCACTCCCATTACTAACGTCAGATTTCTGGGCTGGTGAGTGAGTTGCAGACCTTTACACTCATTTACCTGGGAGTTTGGAAAGTGAAATCTGAGCCCTTATTAACTTATAATGACAGGTGGGGATTATGCATACATAGCCAAGGGGTTTACGTTTTGAGCAACCAATTAAATGCCAGCTGTCCACTACACAGCCCTTCATTTTTTGACTACGGAAACCTTATTTTGCTTCTAATCAGCTCAGAGATGAGAAAGGGGTCCTCGGATTCCTCTTCAAAATCCAACCTCAGCAACAACTGGCTGAAAGCCTGGAGTTTTTCTACATGGGGATGGCTCCCCACAGGGAGCATGAGGAAATGTGTGAGACCTTTAAATAAAAATTCTAGAATTTGACAGTGGGAGGAAGAGAAGTGGAAGGACACTCCATGTAGCGAAGAACTGTCCCCATTCATCTATGTGTACAGTCCTGAGGAATATAAGACCTCGCCATCCATGGGTGCAGGGGGCAGCTGTCCCTGCATGGTAAGTGCCACGTTCCACATCGGGACCCAGGCCAGGCTCACTGGGCCGCTGGGGGCTTTCAGAAACAGAAGTTGTTCTCTGCCCTGGGGAAGAAGGGACAGTGCATTGATCTGAAAATATCCCCACCATACAGGAGAATGTAGGCCTGGCGTCTCGTCTGTTGCACTTAAATCTCTCCTGGAAATAGGGGACCCTCTGAGAGTGGCCAGGCCTCAGGCTGTAGACCTAAGAAGGCTCCAGACTCCCTAGTACTTAACCTACCCCCTTGTGTTAGGGGAAATTTCACCTTCATCTGAACTCATTAATGTGTTAATTTCAGTTTCTTTTCAATGCTATTTCCTGTGTGTGTGTGTATGTGTGTGTACATAATATTCTCTAGATATTATGTAGCTAGGAAGATTTTATTTATTACAGCTCTTTTACATGCTAGGTTGATATGTATTTTTTAGTGTTTAAAATAGTAACCAATTTTAGTGACCATATTATTTGCTCTGAATATATATCTACACACACACACACACACACACACACACACACACATATATATATTTGTTGTATATAAATCATATAAATAAACCCTCCTGAATATGTATGATCCTTAATCTTAGCACTTAAGTGTTTCCATCATATTGTATATGGAATTATAAAGGGACTAAAATTCTTAGTTATAACTCCCAGCACTCTTTTTCCTATAGAAGTAATAAAAAAGTCATAACAATAATAACCACTGTCTACACAGTGCTTAATGGTTTAGGGAACATGCAATGCATCTTACACAAGTTGGAGCCATGATGTGGGTCCAGGTCTTGCGTCTTTCGATCCTTTGCTCATCCCTGCGTGCCAACTGTTCCTACTGAACGTCATTTTGAAAACCTAGTACCTCCTTCCTATGGCGACAATCCAGTCTTTCCTTCCTATTCAGGCTAATAGAACACTCAAGAATGTTTGTCCCTTATTCATTGAGTATCTTTAAACTTGAGGGAGAGAAAACACAATACAAGGATCCCGTAAGTAGATCAGAAAAGATGGTTCCTTCCTTCCTGTTTACACACCTACACATGTTGCAGGACAGGCATCTATGGTGAAATGAGGACACTTAATTTGAAACAACACAGATTACAGGTATACCTTCAAAGGGCAGCAGGGGACACATTAGTGTGTGTACTTAGTGTTCTTTGTTGTTTGATGATTCCCTGAGCTGGTGCAACTTGAATAATACACAGAAGGAAGATGCTGGAAGAAAACAATAGTTCTATCGATCTAACTTTCAGTAAAGGGATTTTCGCACTCCTTAAAGCAAAGACTATAGTGTGGAACGGACATAAAATTCAGATGTAGTTCTAATGAAAGTGGCAGCTAGTTGTGGCTCTTCCATATCCAAGAAGGCGTATCTGGACTCTTCTAGTCCTTAGATCTGGTCTAATCACCAGTGGGGCTGTGTCTTCAGTGGGTTTATCGTATATTTAAGTGCTGACCTGCTTTACAGAATTGTATGTGTAAAACATTAGCATGAAGAACATGAAGATCAATCATATGATAGATCTCATCACTCTGGTAGTCGCCATGTTTGTTGGAGTCAACATTTGAATCGTTACTAACATTTTTATCTATAAAACAATTTTGATTCATTTGATCCTAAAATTACGTATCTACATATGCATACATATTAAAACTATTATTATTATTATTATTATTATTATTATTATTATTCTCGCTGAGGTGAATGTTAACACCAGGAAGGGTGATGGTGAATTGACATGCCTAATACAGCTCAGTTTGTAAGCATCAGAGCTGCGATTCAACCCCACCTCTAACCTCACAGCCTGAGTTCTTCAGAATTGCTGATGTGGCCTGTTTTTCACCTTATCAAGATTTCATCACAATATAAGGTAACGCATCACAACCTTTCTTGTCTGTTTTCCTTCTCACCCTAAATATACTTCCAGGAATGCAGAACCCCTCCCTGTGTCACATCCTCCGGTAACCTTAGTCACCCTGTCCTGTGCCAATGACTGAATTCGTTCTACTTATAGTGCCGCTGTATGTGGCGGGCAAATAATGCCCATCTGTGTGTCTGGATAATATTGCTGTTGTTTATTTTCCCCAGATCCCTCAGTGCTGTCTCTACTATGTATAAATTTGGAGGGAAAAAAAGCAAGAGTTTTCCTCTAAGTGTGACATAAAATTCAATTCTTAGTTTTTAGTGTGTAATAATCATGCAACAAATTTTATTTGTTTTAAATGTACTCACCTTTTAAAATGAAGATTTTGGCCCAAACAAATCATAAATACTATTCCTGGGCAATATAGGAACAAGGTATTCAGTCATGTAAATCTTTTCTGAATTTATGGAGAAAGAGAAGTTAAGTTGTAGAATTTTCTCAATTTTGAGACCTTCTGCTTTAATGTCTTTCTAATAAGGTTAGCTCCAGTGAAGTATCAACAAAAGGTAAACTGAGTGCATACAGAGTGAGTAAGCAACATCAATAAAAACAAAACCAAAAATAGTAGAAACTTCACTGAAAAGATTCCCCCTTCCCCTCTCGTAACCACTAAACCATTGTCTGTGTCTGTGAGTTTTGTTTGTCCTCTTTCTTTGTTGCTTCCAGTTTCATATCCCACGTATGAGTGAGGGAGGGTGGTAGAAGACGGTAAAGGGGGCCAAGTACAGAGGGTGCCAACAAATGTAGACACATTTGAGAAACAAAAACTCTATTAAAATTGTAATACTCAATATATACTGATAACAGAAGAGGAATACAAGTCACGTTTGACTTCTGCAATTACAAGAGGTGCTCAAAGTAGTTACCATCAGTGTCTAGACGCTTCTGATTACAGCAAACTACTGCTTGAGCAACGTTGACCGAAGTGCCCACTTGTATCCATTTTTTTGGCACCCCGGTATATATTGATGGAAGTAGAACTGACTCTGGGTGGTGAGCACACATATATATATATATATATATATATATATATATATATATATATATATAGACACATATATATATATACACACATATATATATGTATACATATATATATACATATATATGATGTATTATACAACTGTACACTTGAAACCTGTGTAATTTTACTAACCATTGTCACCCCAATACATTTAATAAAAAAGAAAAGATTCCTTCACCTACTTTCTCCTTAGATCCTATTATAACAATAGGACTTTTGCATTGTATTTGTATATTTTCTGATAATAAACACTTTCCTTTTATATGATGAATTTAAACATATGAAAAGTTCATTATAGCACATAATTCTATGGGGACCCTGATTTCCAGTGGCGTTGTCTCACAAATGAGTTTGTGATCCATTGAATGAGATGTTAGAGATTTCTCATGTCAATAGTGGTTCATAGTATGCAATGTGCTTTTTGAAATCAGGACTGTCCTAGCAAATCAGTCAGATACGATACTTCCCAGATGCACAAATTGCAAACAAAATAAACAATCAAGATACCTAGAAAATTTTTAGCATGACAAAACCTGAGAGGAGGTTAAGGGTTCCTAAAGAATATTTGTTCTTTTTTGCAAATGGTGGGGTGCCAAAGCAGCTACATGTTGCTATCTGCATTGCAAATACTTAGAAAAATGTGACCTCTCAAACTTCCATTCAGGGGTAACCTACTGAGTCTGTATTCTGTGCCAGACACTATGTAATACACTGCACTAATTTCGGTGGCTTCTGTGGTCTAGTGTAGTGTATGAATGTGTAGCAAACATTCAGGTACATTACAGAGTTCAAGTGCTGCGATATTGGCACCTGTTACACCTGTTACACCGTCCTGTGCAAGTGTGGGAGAAAAGGTGATGGGGAATCATTACGCTCCAAAGCCCTAAGGGATGTGAGGGAGACAGAGAAGTTGGGGAAGGTGGAATAGTGAAGACGGGAAGCTGAGAAACCAGATACAGACTATTATAATAAGTAAAATATGATAAGGATCTGGACAGAATCAATGGAAGTGGGCTTGAAAAAAGTGGCAGATTTTAATGAGTTTTAGATGCATCACATTTTCTGCCAGATAAAAATATGGAGCAATTAATGGGAAAGTGTATTTTGGTATAACTTCCTAAGTAAGGAAGAGATATTTAAAAGAGGGAGGAATTTGTGGGAAAGAAAAGCTGGGTTTGAGACAATTGATTCAAGGTGGCTGGGGGACATATACAGGTAGCCTTAATTAGTCAGAAATGACGCTTAGTAAGAGACCAGTGATGGGAGGTCTGTAGGATTTAATTCCTCCATTTGCCCCCCTCTTCCACTTTCTTCCCAAGTTGTGCCTTTCTTGTATCAGCCATGTTACTGAGACACTGTAAATTCTCCTCTCCCATCACACACCAAGGTATGCTGCTTGGAAGTGAAATATGCTCTGAAGTTGAAGCTTAAGAAGGGTCGTTGTGGCCATATCCCCAGTTTGTGTGGTGCCATGCTGGTCTGAAGGGTTGGCCTAGCAGAATTTTTAACAGCACCCACCCTCTTTCTCTTTCAAATAAAGTCCTGGGTTTGTCATCTGTTCCATTTTCATTGTCATCGTCACCATCACCATCTTAGTGATACTGAGAATTTTTACTTTGTGTAGCTTCTAATACAGTGGTACCTCAGTTTTCGAACATCTCCATTAACCAACATTTTGGTTTATGAACGCTGTAAACCTGGAAGTAAATGCTTCGTTTTCAAACACGCCTCGGAAGTCGAACATGTCACGCGACTCCTGCTGAGTGCAAGATCCTGAGGCCTCGCTGCCGGCTGTTTTTGAACGTTTCAGAACTCATGGATTACGTTCAAAAACCAAGGTACCACTGTAGTTTAAAAGCATTTTCACATGTTTTATCTATTTTGATCCGTACAGTAATCCTGTGGGGCAGGTGGGGCAAAATGTGCCCCATTATCAAATCTAGAATCTGAGGTTTTGCTGGTGGCACATGTGTGTTTGCTATGGAAGCAGGGCTTGAAACCATGTTTTTGAGGGAACAGTTGTGGGCTTTTTCTCACTATATAATATTGCTTTTCTAACTTGATGATTGCACGACTTTTTGACTTTATGATCTAATGGGGTGAAAATCCAAAAACCTAAAAACAGTGGGAGATTATTTGATTATGCCAGGCAATTATTAGCTGGAACTTTTTAAGAGACCCGCCCTTGGTTCACAAATTCACATTTCTATGGCCAGATGTTTCCTCTTGTTTACCATGCCCTCTTCCTCTTTATTGGCCTGAAGGCTGAAGTCAGCAACTTTTCTTCACCCCTTCTGTCTGGGTAGGGCAACAGGAAATTGAAGGAAAAAGAAATCCTCAAAGAGCCATCATATTTGAAAGGAAATCCTATGAGAGGAAACAAACTTTTTAGCAAGGAAGCAAAATTTTGACTTGGCACTGAAAGGTATTACGCATATCTATGTTTCTTTCCTGGTTCACGGAACATAAGTACTAACATTCCTTCATTTAATTTTCACTTCATAAGTTAGGAGGTACTGACAAGTATGAGAGAACCTGGTTCTCATATTACTTCTTCAGATTCTGAACTGCAAACTTTCCCCATGTCAGCGTTGTTTTTCCTAAGATGAAATTATGTTCCCAAATGCCTGTGAAATGGTACCTTTTCAGATGTGCATCTTGCTTGTCTTGGGAAGCCTGAGTTTCTTCTCATGTTGATCTGGGAAAAATAGGAGATTAATCTCTACCTTCCAAAGGTCAAGAGTTACCTGACCTTGAAAATAATGGTACTTCTCACTGAGTCTCAGTTTCCTTATCCAGTGCTCAGCCATCTTACTGTGTGAGGCTTTTCTGGCCATTTATTCACTTTGCAACTACTCAACCCAGCCATTAGTCCTCAAAAATGACCATTGACTAGATTTAAGTGAATGAGTGTATCTGTGTTTTAATAAAACTTTATTTATAAAAGAGGTATCAGCCTGGATTTGGTCCATGAACCATAGTTTATCAACCCTTTTACAGGGAAAAATATCATGTACTTCTTAAGGCTGTTATAAGAATTGTATTGAGTAAGATATGTAAAGTGCTTGGTAGAGGATTTGATGTTAAAAATGACAGCTAATCTCTTTCCTCTTTCTTTTTCACTCACACCAATTCTCTTATTGGGAGGCCTTTAAAAAATGGAATACTGTATGTTGATATTTCATATCATATCTATAGCAAATTTTTTTTGTTGTTGTTTTTTAGTTTTAGTATTTTGGGAGAAAATGTGGGGAACTGAAGACATTGAATTATCACTCTAACAAATTTATGAACACATCTGAGCTCTGTTCAACGTCCTTTCCCCCATGCTTATTTCTTTTAACAATGTTATTTAACAGCAACCCTTTTAGTGAAATTCACAACAGACATATAAAGAAGTATGTGCTTTGTGTCAAAGATACAGGCAGCAGCTGTGGGTCTTTGTTTAAACAATGATAATAATGAAGAATCAGCCTCACAGGCATTTATTATTTTAAGCTGACCTCTTGTGCCTGCATTTCATGTTCTTCTTTGCCCACCTCCCTGAGCAGTCGCTAGACTTGCCCCTTCATTTCTCTGAATCAGTGTATTGTTCTTGAGAGCTTGTCCTCTTTGACCTCAGTTTTTCAAATTGCTTTTTAATGCTTTTACATATTTCATTTGTGTTTTTCTCCCAAGTACCTTCAGGGTACTAATGCAAAAGACAAATAACCGTAGTGAACTAAAATATAGGAAGTTGGAATAAAAACACCAAGTTTGAAGTCAAATGATCCCATTTCAAGGTCTGATTGTTCACAGATTATTTAAGTGGCCTTGAACATACCACTTCACCTGGAAGCATCTCAGGCTTCTCATCTGTGAATCTGAATACAAATTGTGATTCTTCCTACTTCCCTAGATTTCCTGTGTGAATAAAATGGACAATAGCTATAAAAACAAGATATCATGAAATTTCTGGTAACTTGTTTCTCGATTATAAAACTATCGGTAAAATCACAATAGTAGTTGTAAATGAAATGATACTTATTTGGGCCAGCAAATATACTAGAAATTGTTCATATATTAACTTACTAATCTTTGTAATAAATGTATGAGGCAATTACTTTTCTTCCCATTTTACAGATGAGAACACTAGAAGCTCAGTGGTGAGGTAATATGACCAAGTCTCATAGGTAAGTGGATGAGCTGGGGTTGAAACTCTGGAATATTGGACTCTAAAGTTCCCCCTCTTGACTTGAAATAAACACAAAAGTTTATATCCTCCTTATCAAACAGGAGAAGGCCAAGGTGTTCCACTCAAACTATACTTTAAAAATTCAAATAGTGCTGTAAAAGAAATAAATAAAACACACATTTCCCCTCTTTTTGTCATATTTTCAATTCTAAAAAAAATTAAAAATGTACATATAAAGATAATTTACAAAGGAATGTTTTCTAGGATCATTAGGACATTAGGATCATTAGGACAAAATAATAAGTAAGAATATTAAAAAATATAAATATTAAAATACAAGTGCTAGACCTAATATTGACAAAGTGGGAGAGAGAAAGAGAATTTTTTTTTTCACCAAAGAATAAAGTATATTTGTTCTTTAAGCATATTTATAAATTTTGGTCACACGCAACACTATGAAATAGGCCTCTTTTATGTTCTAAAAATAAAAATCCCATGGATCATGTCCTCTAAGCATAATAATATAGAAATAGAAATTAAAAGCAAATTGCCATGTATTATTTAAAAATCTAATGAGATAAAGACAAAATGGCAATGCAAACTGCAAAATACATTGATCCAAATTACAATGAAAACACAGCATATTAAAATTTGCAATATGAAATTAAAATGGTATGAAGGAATAGGTTGTGTCCTTAAGTGTACAGGTAGAAGAAAGAAGAGGGTGAGCGGGAGGGGGGAAGCGGAGGAGGAGAAGGAGAAGGAGAAGGAGAAGGAGAAGAAGAAGAAGAAGAAGAAGAAGAAGAAGAAGAAGAAGAAGAAGAAGAAGAAGAAGAAGGAGAAAAGGAAGAGGAAGAGGAAGAGATGGATGAGGAAAAAGGAGAAGGACAATTAGAAGAATTAGAAGAAGAAGAAGAAAGAGAAGGGGGCATAGGATTCAGAGCCCCTCCTGGGAACAGAGGGACAGTCTTTCCATAGCCACAGGAGACAACAGGAAAGGGTACATGGTGGTCCCATTTTATGTTTGGTGATGGGTCGGCGAGGGTGCTTCCTAGTGTTCCAGGCGCTGAACTGGCCTTATTTCTGGGCACACTGTTGATAGTTCCATGAAAACCTGGATTGGGTGGGAGAGGAGTTAAAGAGAAAGAATGTGACATTCAGAGAGGTTAACTGACTTTCTCAAAAGCACGTGCCTCTTATGACGGTTGGTGTTTAAACCTAGATCTTCAGACCTCCCTATGAATTTTAACGTACTTTAATGGTGCTCTCAAAAACAAGAAATATTTAAGTGAAAATATACATATATACATCATTTTGATAAGAAGCCCATTTAAAAATATATGGGTGCAAGTATCCCGTACACGCAGATAATCAAAGTAAGTGCTCTTCATTTTCTTTGAACAATGTGCATAGTTTTCTGTATTCTTCACTTGACTCATTGTAGAGACACTCATAAAAATATTAGAAGTTGAACTGAAACCCAGAAGGAAACTAAAATTGGCACAAAGCTGAATGAATATATGTTAGCTTTTAAGACGCCTTCATGAGAAACGAGCTTTTCTGACCCTTGAATTGCTTACGGAGTTATACTTACGGCTGCAGTCGGGGACCAGGGTACTGAGTTACAGGGAAAGCCACCGAAGGACATAAGAAAACTTTGAATTACTGTTAAAGTTTTTAAAAAGTGCAGAGTTTGATCATGCATTCCTCTTGCCTCCCCTGTTCCTCTTAAGTCTTCCTTCTTTTTTAAAGTGAAGGCACATTATAACCACTGTCCTGTTATGATCCTCTTATTATCCAAACGATCTGTCTCTTCAGTCTCAAGAAAAAGGTCTGAATGTTTGAAGAAACATGACAAAATAAAAGTTTTGGTTAGTGTAGGACTCCTCTTATATTTCCTAAGGGTTTAATTTAGTGCATTTTTCGCGTTGAAAAACTGAAAGGAGGGTGTACTGATTTGCCCACACCCCCCCTCCCTTTTTATCTGTTTGAGAAGTAAATAAAGATGTTTACATAGACAGAAAAGACACTCTAAAAAGTGGAGGGTAAAAAGGGAATCAGGAGACTGCAAAGGACTGAGTTTAGGCAAATGTTGGTTTGGGGCCCAACTGGTTTGCCAAGTCCTTATTACTAAAGTCCGTTCATGTGCCTGGCACTTCACAAAGCCAAAATCTGAAATGTCAGAGTTTGGAGCAAGAAAAGGTTTATTGATTGAGAAGGCTCCAGCTGAGAAGATGGCAGACATAGAAATGCCTCAAATCCATCTACCTCCTTGGACTGAGTTAGGAGTTTTTGTTATGGCAGACTCAAAGGGGTCTGCTTGCCTGCATGCGCCCAGGCCAAAAGAAAGCATGAGCAGGAATTTGCAGCAAAGAAAGTAACAGTTTATTTAAGGAGCTGTCGCCAAGTCCTTAGACACAGGTGAGCTAGTGTTCTCAGAAACCTGGCTCCCTGATGGCCTCTAATGGCTGGGTTACATAAGAGGAAAATCATGAATCATGGTCGCTGTGGGAGCTGGGGCTAGGGACTCCACGGATTGGTCGTGGCTAAGGCAGGGAACAGCTGGTCATGGCTTTAGGTCCTGGTGTCAGCCATGGCATTGTTTGGTCAGGTTTCTAGGGGATGTGGTCCTTTGGGCTGTTCTGCTGCCATGAGTGTAGAGCTGAAATATAACTGAGGCCGAGGTGTTAGCTTTGTTGTACTGAACCCTTACTCATTGTTTGAGGTTTTGTTGTTATATCCTAGTCATGGTTGATAGACCTGAAGCTTTATTCTTAAATGAATTCAGTGTTGACCAGAAGCTAATGTCCTAAGGGCTTAACGATTGAAAGGAGCAGACATACAGTATGTGTATAGGCAGGAAGATCTGGGGAAAAAATGCAAGTGAGTCGTAGTTCTATCTGGCTAAACAGAGCTAGCATGGATTAAAGCAGAGTGCATGCTAAAGAAATGAAGTCCAGGTACACTTTGAAGCACCAAAAGGAATGGGAGGGGCAGGTAGGGTGAATTTCTGTGGTTCCAGTTCCTTGAACAGATCTCAGTGTGCAGACTTGGAGACATCATCGGATGAGCACATGTCGCCAGGGCTGGTCTCATTCTTTTCTGCAAAGCAACCCTGTTCTTTTTCTCTTTACTTTCTTGTACGAGGAAGAACAAAAGCATAATGTTAAGGTGGTATCTATAGTTTCTCTAAGATTGTTGAGGGACAGATCACAGGTTGTTGATTCAAGACCTTGGTGCAAACATATTGAGTCTTGTGCTTAGGATCTTGGAGTTACAAGCAACTTGGAGTTACAACAGAACAAACAGATTATAGTAGCTACAGTTCAGCTAGTGTTAAGTGTGGGTGGGGGAACAATCAAAGGAGAAGGCTTGTCAGTAGGGGTGCAGTTACAGTCTAAGCCAACCATAAATAAACTCGTGCATTCAGAATGATAGAAAGAACCCATAAGCACAGCGTTGGTTAGAATCCCATACCTTCATAAACTTCCCTCTGTCTGTAAGTGTTTCTGGGTTGGTGAGCCCATTCCCACTTAGGCCCCAGGGGTCTTCCCTGTATTGGTTGCTGAGCTATTAATGTAAGGGCTTTAGAATTAGACTGAGCATAATCAGAAAGGGGGCTGCCAAAAGGGGACTCTGCCAACCAGTGAATTTGGTACCATTCTGAAAAGCAGGTGTTCTGAACACTTATTTCAAAAAAAAAAAAAAAAAAAGGCACTTCTGAAGGTGGCAAAACTAAAAGAACTGATGAAACTCACCAGGTTTGGTAATAGTTAAGGGGAACACTTTCCAAAATGGGCTGAGTGTGCGATGTCCGAGTTCCAGACTCGATCAAGAAAAAATAAAGCTTAAGCCAACATATTCTAAAACTGTACATAATCCAGGATATGGCATAGCCCTTGAACTTGAAATAAAAGTCCTGGTTGGTCCTGCTATCTTGAGAGGGAAACTCTCAGGTGAATGTGCCGGCATCTGATTTATTTATGGGTTGTTTTCTCATCAGTAGGTCTGCAAAACAAGGTCCACTCAATGAATTTGTCCAGCAATACAAATACAATTATGACCTATCTGGCATCACATACCTATATTATGCTACCATACATTACAAACATACAAGTCATAAGTAACATAGTACATGATTACTCTGTGTGTATAAAATCACAGTGTCTTCAGATTTCTTCTTTCCTTTGAGAGCAGGGTTCACTTCTTACTCACAGTGTTGTCAAGAGCTGGGGACTTCGTGTGATCCCTAGTAGTAGCTTGGGAATGTCATTCTCCTTCTGTGTCTCCACCTCTCCTACACACTACGTAATTGATTTCCAAATGAGCATCATGGATTCAAAGGAGGACCGACTTACTTTAAACACAGAAAAGTAATCCTACCACAGCACTTGACAGGATGGCTTGTCAACAATAATTCTTTTCTATACCATTCTCAGCCTGTCCCTGGCAGCTCTGTTGTCTGAGGATATTCAGAGTTCTTAATTTTAATTTCTGGACCTTGTGAATCCTCATTCCCCTTCAATTTTTGATGACTTGTAAAAAGCCTTTTGCTTTCTAGACCTGTCTAAATATTTTCTGTTGTAATGGTATCATCTGCAAACTACATTGTAAATGTTGAACTCTTCCATCCATCACGGGCATGCGTTGCTAGGCACAAATTCTCACTCATTAAGCAAGTCAGTGTGCTGCTAGACTTGCGTTACACTTAACATTTGTTCTGGGTCCTTCAGACACAGCTCAACTTAATATGTTACATTTCAAATAAGCTCCCACCCTCTTAGAGGATGGATACTATTCAAATATGCATGAGCAGGTCTGGAAGGGGAGATCTGGACGGTTACAAAAATGCATATTTTAGAACAGACATCCTATTTTTGCAGTTGGTGCAGATTTCCTGGAATGGATACATATTGTGAAAAGAGATCAGCAGTTTTTGTTGATAATGTCCTTGTGAAAAATTGGCATCTGCATATTTTTCTAGTTAAAGAAATAATCCTAGAGGGCTGATTTACTCTAATGGCATACATATCATTTGGCTTCAGAAAAACAGAAAATAGAGCTAAGGTCCATTTCCTATGTATGGGATGTAATGTACAGCATTTAGTTGCAATGTTCAGTGAAGTTTAAAAATCCCAACAGTTGTAAAGCCAGGACATTGTCGCCAGGGCTCTTTTCAATGAATGGTAATTTGAATGGAATTACAAATGATATCCATATGAATTTTCTGTCAACATTCAGAAATACACTCAGCCTTGCCTTTCTCTTCTAAAACACTTGTCCGTCTCCTTTGTATTCTATTATTGCCTAAACTAAACCCTTTGCAATTATTTGTTTACAAATCTTTCTCCCCCACTAGAAAGATGTTGAGACCAGCAAATAATGCCACATTTTTTTTTCTCTATCCCCAGGACCTAGTCTAATGGCTCTCAAGCATTATGTAAATAATATGTATGTGGTGAATTAGTCGCATTGCTTTCTCTTTCCTAAAACTCACTTTAACTCTTTTGGTAATTACTCAATTGATTATCTATTCATTAGTTCATTTATTAATTAATGGAATAATCAGATATTCCAGAGTTTTAATTTTTAGGGATAGGTGACAATGCATCTGACATATCATTATTAGTCCCCCAATTTTAGTCCAGTGCTAAGTACTGCACTAGTCGTATGAATTTGGGCAAGTTACTCAATACCCCTTTGCCTCAGATTCCACTGTTATTAAATGGAAATACAGCAGCATATTGTATTTGTAGCGATGATAAAATGAGTTATATAGGTAAAGTGTAGCCACAGAATAAGTACAATATAACTGTTTGCTGTTGTTATATTAGTTTACCAATAAATTTATGCCAACATGCCTGAGATCACACACTTCTTGACTGGGGAGAGAAAACACTTTCACAGTAGTAATTTAAAGACGATTTTCTGTTTTCCAAAGTTCATCAAAGGGAATTTTTTTCTTTTACAATCAGACAATAATTCAAGAGATAAAAAGAAAACTGTATAAATCAGGGAGATGTATATAAACAGTTATGAGTAATGAGTGAATGAATGAATGAATGAATGAATGAATGAATGAATGAAGCAAGTTACCTATCTTGCTTAAATGTGGTAGGTGATGAGTGCACTGAAAGTAGTATTTGAAGAAACCTAGAGGGCTTTGGGAGAAAGGACGTTTTAGGCAACTGGAATAGCAAACTTGGAGGCTGTGAAGTAGAATCTTGTCAGCATGGCTGCCCTGCAGGGAGTGTCAACAAACACCGTGTTTCCCCGAAAATAAGACCGGGTCTTATATTAAGGTTTTCTCCAAAAGACGCATTAAGGCTTATGTTCAGGGGATGTCATCCTGAAAAATCATGCTAGGGCTTATTTTCCAGGCAGGTCTTATTTTCGGGGAAACACGGGTATTACTATATTTTTCTCAAAAAATATTACTATCTCTTTTGAATTAAATTCAGTGGTCTCCAAACTTTCACTGATCATGCTTAATTATTAAATTTAGATCATGTATGCCAAAACATTTCATTAAGTATTTATTTACTTTTTTATAATTTATACACATAGACTATTATACCAATATATTATGTATGGCCTAAAATAACAGCAAAGCAGGACAGAAATAAAAATGTTGAGAAAATAAATTTATAAATGAGAATTCTAATATTTTCTTTTACACTCAGTAATATTCTCTTATATAGTCTAAATGTAAAGCCCTCTGGATGTAGTTAAATATTATACTTCACCACCTTTATACTTTTCCATCTTTTCATTTCTAAAAACTATCTTTAGACATTTTACTTTCTTTTTCAGAATTAGTTATCAGAAGTACAGTAACTGAAATTTTACTAGAGACTTCCCAGGATAAAATTTGCTTCTCCATCCTTACTTCTCTTCCCTGAAACATCAAACACACCACTATATCGAGTAAGTGCACCTTAAAATCAGAATGTATGAATTAGTCTATTAATATATCAAACATTCCTTCTGCTTTTTGAAACCCCATGTGCATGAGCACCATAGGTAAACGTTACAGAAGGAACTTGTTTTTCCTTTATAATCAAGTGAAATAGGATTAGACACAAAGTGATATTTTTCTAGCCAGATTACTTGATGGCAGGTATTTTGAACTTTCATGTTTCAGGGAGAGGGACAAAATATGAAGGTGTTAAATTTCAACCAAGGTCACCTTTTGAATTAGTAATGAAATCCAGATGTGTGCGTTACTGGTCCGTGTTTTAGCACCCTAAAATAGAAGACTGTGTTTATTAGAAAACAAGGTCTGCAGAAAGTCATAAAAAAAAAACAACTTGCAAATATTGTTAGAAAAGAAAATGAGAGAACCGCAAGGAGAGGCGCCCCCAGCACCTTCTGGGGAGAAATGAGTGGACCCCAGGAGAGCATTTCCGAGTAGACACGCTTGTCATGCATGTCATAACTGAGTCACAACCATAAGTCCATTCCCCAAAATGGTCTTAATTTATTTTATCAAATCGAAGGTAATTCACCCAACCCAAGTGAAATGTGTGTCACGGCTATACACTCAAGATTCGCATGAAAAGACCAGAACCTTTTCAAGATTGACAGATAGAAAGGAAAAGGCTCACAACTTCTGATTGCTAAACCTAGTGGCAGTCAGGTTTCATGTCAATTCCTTTAACCATCAAATCAAATTTGAGGGTAAAATATTATTGTATGCCTTTAAGATGAAAAAGCGAAGGCCAAAAAGTTATGTACACTGTGCTTAATGACTTGCCTTTTAATTTAACATTTTTTATTTAAAACCTCAGTTCTTTCTGAGAATAATTTTTAAAAATTGCACAATCAATTCTCCCATTTGGGTTTTTCAGATGAAATATTTCTCCCAAACTTAAAATTGTCACTACCAAACGTTTAATTATGATTTGCTGTAGAAACAACTCAAAATCAGAAGATGAACATAACATTTTGCTAAATAAATAATATTTTGGGTCCGCTAGACTTTCACTAGTACCCAGTAATAATGTTCATCAGAGTAACCCAGTGACATAATGAGATGTGATTCTCTTTCCCATTTGTTCATTTCCTACTGCTCTGTGACATCAAAGAACATTCAGGATGTGGCCAAAGCACACTCCCTCCCTTTACCCCAGTCTTGTTTCAGACATAGACGTGTGGTACTGGCCCTGGTTTCTTCTATCCACTCTTTGCAGACCTCCGATCAGCTCCAGGCTCTCTCTCTCAGTCTAACTGCACATAGAAGGAAACAGGAGTGAGTAAAAATAATTTCTTTTCCCCAAATGAGTTGGAGTACAAGATGAAGACGTCCTATAAATTGGACACACAGGAAGTCAATTTGGGGAAGCAGAACATTCCGGTTACATGACATGAACAAAATATCTAACATATATCAAGTCCTTTGCAGGAGTTACCCTACTTAATTGTCAGAACACTCTTTAAGATCAGATCGATAGATCTCTCCCGCCACCTCAAATATTTATGCCTTCATGTGTCTCCTTAGCCACTTGGCTCTTGGCTCTTGGTTCCATCTGGTTACTACTTAGGCACAAACTCTATGAGCTTTAATGTGATTTTCATGGACTCAACCCACTCCTGGTGCTGCCTGCCCCTCCCACGTTGTCACTGAGGCGTGACAGGCTTTGCTCTGTGCCCACACATGTGCAGCCCGGAGGTTCACGTGAGTTTACCCCCTTTGGAATTAATTGGACCAGTGGGAAACTGGAGCCTATCGGTAATTCCTTCTTCTATGGATAATGTCTTCTAGCTCTTTTCATATGAAACACTTGTTCTAAGAAAGGGCAGTTCATTTGCCTCTGGGAAAATGGCTTCATGAAGGAGCCATCCGTTGAGTATGACAACAAGTAGTGACCAGCTTGAGACCACTCCCTCCTGCCCCTCCTCAATCTCTCTTGATTTCACTCTGTGCCCCGGGTCTCAGGTGCTTTTCTGAAATAATTGCTATAAGCTTTTGCTTCAAGTTTTGATTCCTGAGTACCATAATCTAAGACAAATATGGAAAATAATGCTCAGAAAATTAAGTAACATTCTGGGAATTAGAAAGAAAATGTAGTAAAATTGAGATTTTTGTTTTTATTTTTTAAATTCTAGGACTATTTCATTAAAAAATTACAACTCTTCATGCTGTACCACAGTCTCATGACTTTTAGAAAGTACAATTTTTCCAAATCCTTTAAATTTGAGATTCTTAAATTTTAGCTGAGCTTCCTTTCTAAGGTATTTCCTAATACACCACAGGACATAATGCAATTTTAAGTTCTCTGCATCCTCTTCACACAGCTGGGCCCTAGGGTAGCCCTTTGAATCTTTGGGGGAGAAAGCACATAGGTTGTCATCATAACCTTAGTATCAAAGGAGGGTTGGATCCCTTTGGTAAGTGCTGGGTGTTTACTGATGAGCATTAAGACATTCTGCCCTCATCGCCAGAAGCTTATTAATGTTAAATTCTTGTCAGCCTGCCAAGTCATAAGCAGCTTAAATAAGGGAGGGGGGCCCAATGCTTCCAAATCTGAACCAAATCTGCTACTTAAAGTGAGGGGATGTGGTAATGATACTTCTCAGTAAAATGTTCTACCCAGCAGTGATACGATGTCCTAGATAATAAGCTTAGGCAATCACCTGAAACCTGGTGAGTCATTTTATAGAGAATAATAGGAAAAACAAAACAAACCTTAGGTTATTGAAAAGAGAAACAGATAAAATGATAGGCGGTATGACTTTGGGTCTTCCAAACCTGACCACACCCCTCTCTGCTCTAGTGTCAGGTCAGGCCAAGGGGCTACAAACAGATGATTCCAAAGTTCTCATATGTTCTGTTCTCACTGTGAAAAGTAACCACTCCAAAGTCAAGTGGAGCTGTCATCCATAAATAACGTTAATTGCATCAGATTTGTGATTATAGTCGTATGTGTGCCTCTGTGTATATAATCATACAACTGATGACACACATATAAAGTTTTGAAATAGAATAGCTCTCAGTTGCTAATCAAGTGATTGCTCTGCCAGCAATTCACCTTTTGATCTGGGGCAAGCAACATGACTGAGTTACTGCCCCATGCCTAAACACACACACACACACACACACACACACACACAATGGGAAAAATGTCATGGTACATTCTTTCGTACTCTGCATGTAATTGATGTTCTTTCAGTTGCAAGTGACAGAAACAATTCAGCTGGATTAATCAAAGAACTGGTACATAGATCCCAGGGAAGGTTGTGTTGTGGCTGTGTCTTCTCCTAGCTCTACACTTTTAGAGGCTGAGGCTCTTTAGATAGCTGAGGCTCTTAACTCACCTGTTGCAGGTTGAAATTCTCTACATGATAGAGTATGTGGTCAAACGCTGCCCCAGTTTCCCATCTCCCTGAACCCTGGGACTGTTAGGATGCCCCAGGATGGACTTGAACTGACTCAAGATGTGTGGACAATGTCCCATGATAGTCTAGACCAGCATGGAACTACTGGTGTCCAGTTATAGCAAAAACAATGGTATGAAGTCAACAAATCGGCCATTAACCCAGCATAACATGGTTTTATGATCCTTTATACTTCAAGTAGTGAGCCTTTTTGCTTAATCCAATGTACAAATCTAGCTACATCACTTACAAATAAGAGATCTGCAACGGAGTCTTGAAGGATTATCTTCTCCCATTCTTCGACATGAATCTCTGCTTTAACCATTGTAAATTATTTCTAACTTCCTTGTGTCTCATACTTTCTCATCTGTTTATGTTTGTACCTCCTTCTTCTTAAAACTGGGAGTGTGCTATCCTGTTGCCTTTTCACCCACATCTCCAGACTTCCTCCACAAAACAACAATAACAACAACAACAAAAATTAGTTAAGACAAATAAATTAAAAAGCAAAACAAAATAATAGCTGGTACATCTCTCTGGTTAACTATTTTCCTCAATGCTGGAACAGGGAATTTATCTTCTAAGCTCCCACAGTACTCTCAGATTCTTTCTATGATTGCATTTACCATACTACACAGTGCGCTTTCTTCCTTGACCCTCCCAGATTGTTGCATAAATAATAGATATTTTCACTTAATATGGCAGAACTCAAACTTGAAATACTTTATTCGGAAAGGAAAAATGTTGGAAGGATCCCAGGAACTCCAGAACTACCAGAGATCTCTCTGTGTATCTCTTGTCTCTGCTGAGTTTGCATGCCTGTTTCACGCTCTCCTTTTCCAGACATGCCGGGGTGTAGGATGACTGCTAACCCCAAAGCCACGTGCAATGTAGCTATTGGTATTTGATTCTCTGTCCTTGGCTCCACTTGGAAAATCCCTGAGAGATCTTTCAGGACAGATGATCAGATGCCCTCCCTTTGCCAGTGAATATGGCCTGTGGGGTTTGTATTATACAGAAAGATATGGCTATTGAGAGGCTACACCATGTATTTAAAAAAGTAGCTGGCACAGAATATACACCCAGTGTATGCAAGTGGATTCAAAACAGACAGTATCACACTGATGCTATGTAGGACTTAATGAAAAAAGATTCAATTTCTGGCTCATCTAATTTTCCCCAAGTGGTATAAGCTTTGGTGCCTCTCTCCTTCAGAGAATTCTTAGGAATAATTGACTTTTCCAGACTTCAGCTCCTTGAACTTTTCATCTGTTTGAAAAAAAGATATTTATGCTATGGGTATATGGGCTAAAGGCCCACTTTCAGGTTAATAGCCCGAAGCTTTCTTATGGGTTAATACTATAATTATTAAACTATTTGTCCTAAAACTGTATTTTTTTTTTTCTGATAATTTTCTCCACAGCCAAAAAAGGGTTTAAGAAATTGAAGGCCATCTTGGAATGGAAACACAACTGTAACTGCAGGGCAAAAAACTAATTCTTGCCATAATATTCATGAGTGGTTATTAATAACGAGGACTTGCAATGCTTTCATCTAAATTGTCTTGGCCATGAAATTAAAATACACAGATGACTTTCCATTAACAGTAAGATACCATGAATAAAAGACTAAGTTTATAATAATTAGAACAGGTTTCAAATTTTTGCCCTGCACTCGACTTGTCACATTTTCTTTTACTTATTGAACTTCTGTGACACCATGTTGTCATTCATGCAATGTGGGTTTTATTATTTTTTTTTTACAATGAAGGTTTTAATACCTTTCCTGTATGAGTCAAAGGAATAATGTGAGAACAACATATATTTTCTTTTGTCTTAATGTATCTATAAACATAATGTCAGGACTCTCATGCTAAAAGAATGTTTTTTTCTCATCCTCAGGCAATCATGGCTCCAAAATACCTTTATAAAAGGAGCTAAGACGAAGCATGTGGTTGGACTAAGATATGCTCTATTTGCATATCAAGCACATTGTTGTAACTTAGAGTGGGAGTTAGAGATAAAAATATAGCCAAGTATTTTCATCATCGCTCTACAAACTCTACTCGTAATTAAGAAATTGTCCATTCTTCCTATCAAAGCAAGTTTCTGAGGGGGGCTAAAGGAGAGTTGAGGGCATGGCTGAACCCCCAGAGCCTTCCCCAGGTCACCACATACCCCATATACCCCAGCAGCCACCACTCCACATTTCTGGGCCCCATGCCAACAGAACTTCTTGAGAGAGTTGCTACATTTCCGATTCTCTTATTTTTCTCACATCCGAACAGTGATGCCTTTTCTAACTATAGCATCTTCTTAGCTTACCAGGTACATTAAACAAATAACCTTTGAAATTGACCTGGAAAACAAGATAACATGTATCCTGGAAAAGAACTGGGAGAGGCCAAACCAGAGAGTGCTATTCATGAAGGTAAGACCACAGAACCTTGATGTCTCTGACAGAATACAGAATAAGGCAGAAGTGGGTGTGGCATACATTAATTCACTAACTCAATATATAGAGGGTGCCAAAAAAATGTATACACACTTAAAGAGAGTAAAAGTCTGACTTCTGCAATTACAAGAGGTGCTCAAAGCGGTTACCAGCAGTGTTCAGACACTGAAAACGCAGAGCCAGGATCTGACCCCAGGTTGTCTGGCTACAGAGTCTATAATCTTATGACTTGCAATTACAAATCGGACGCTAAAATGATGCTTCTCAGACGTGAAAAACAAAACAAAAAGAATCAAGGCGTAAACATGCTAGGGGACTCATTGGAAGCTACTGTAGTACATACTGAAGCCTAGACTGGAGTCCAGAAGCCTGCAGGTCTAGTGGTCTTTGCTACACACACAGGGTGTTGTCAGTATTGTGGTATACAAAAAGATTGGGGAGATATGCTTGATTGAATTAAGAGAAATATGTTCACACTGCAAGAGGTGACAGTGCTGCTTTGTTTTGCACTGGTCAGACCAGTAGAGAGAGGTACAAGGTTTTGTTTTGCTCGTTTCACTCACAAACTACATCCCTCGGGGCCTGTGGTTCATGTGTTCCAAGGTACACAGAGTTTCTTGTTGCTTCGGATGAGTTTGGACTCGGGCAGAAAGGCACTGATTGATGAGGATGGCTGGGGTACTTCCAGGTTCTTTTTCTAAGTGTGGTATGTGAGCTGTCTCTTACAAAGACATCTTCCTGGGGACAGGCTTTATTTACCTCCTCCGGGACTTGATCTACAGTGAAATGTGTAGAGGGGTAGGGAACATCAAGGAAATGGAGTCAGGATTTATTTCTCACTGAAAGGCAGCTTGAGGTGATGTCACACATAGAAATTAAATGAATTTAGTTCCATTCCCAATGTTGTTTCAATTGAGCCTGACACATAGGGACAATTGGTGCTGACTCAGAGCTATTTCCAGATGGGAAGCGCACATCCCACACAATCCTGGCCTAATTCTACTCCAGTCTCTCTCTTCACTGCCCCATCAATAAGGGACATCATTCCAGACGACAAGGTTCCACTCAGTTTTGAACCTTTTCCTACCCTGAAAGACACTGAAATTCCTCATACCTTTTATATATGCAGACTGGTACAGAAGAAAAAAGTTATCAAAAATGAACTAGGTAATGATTACATGGAAGCAAAATCTTTTCTTAATGACAAATCACAGAGAGCAGGTAGGCTCTCTGGTATTGGCCCACTCCCCACATTAGAAAGAGTTACTCTTCCATCTATGGGTATCATCAGACCCTTGGAAGAGAAAACTATAAAATGTATAACATAAAGGAACAGAAGAGAACTCAGATTCTTCCAAAAGGAATTGTGCCAAGTATGTACAGTTTATTATTTACCAGATCACTCCCAGATTATCCATTAACTTCTCCATGACATAGTGAGTAATAGAGCACAGAGAAGCTAGGATAGTTTGACTAACTGATCTGACTCCACAAGGAAAGGAACAGGAGGAATGGGGAGAAATATTTCCCGCCCACCTCCTTACACATTGTGTTCTCTTAGCATTGCATTCTCCCTGCCCAGGGAGGAGAGCAAATCTTTAGCAAGTCCATTCTTTTCCCACTCATGTGAGGCCTGTCCCCCACTGCTGACACTGCTCCTTTGTGGACCCTTCAGGAGTACCTGTGAGCACTACCGATGTCCCTAACATAACTCCCCCCAACAAAGACTCTATTCTAAAATGGTTCAGAGAAGCACATTAATTAAATCAACTCCAAGGCTGAAAATTTAATCTCTAGTTGATTTTCCAGTCTACATTTTTCTACCCAAAAACATTGCCCAACATAGCCTGTTGTATAATCTGTTTTGAGCTTGATTGATAACCTAATTATATTCCAATAACAAAATGTCAATGGAGAGATGTTCCAAATTTGAATATAAACACTGTGCTACTATAACATTGCTAGGGAATTATTAAAATAAGGAGATTCAATTTTTGTGCAAGTTAAAGTCCAAATACATTATATTTCCATAGAATTGTGTCCCAAATCATTTTTTCTTATGCTTTCGAGTTAAAATTCCAAAGATTAAAAAGTACTCCTCATTTTTTTGTGTTTGTTTGTTTGTTTTGTTTTGTTTTCCATTCAGGCTCAGTTGGTAGGATTTTCAACACGTGGGTTGAGACAGTGTTATTTCAGCATTTGAAGACTGGGTACTTTCTAATCAGAAGGAATGTATTTTCTCCTTCATGACCTCAGACTTGTATTTGTTTAACACTGAGTCTCTGATGTTCTTCACTATTTTAAAGATTCCTCACTATTTTATGTCCCTTACTTGTTATGAGGAAAAACAAGATTATCACAACACTGGCATCATATCCACAGAATTGGGAAAACAAGGAGTTACCTCAGACAAAATGGTTTCCAAGTCAATCCTTTGTGTTGCCAAAGACCACAGCAGAGACTTATTATCATCCTGAAAGAAGATGGCTTTCTTGGTTGGGACCTTACTGGAACACATGGCACTAGATGCCAATTTTCTCATATCTAATACTGGAATTTAAATTCTGTTGGGAAGCTCTCTCAGCAATAGGCTAATTTTGGCACTATGTACTATATTAATAAAATCCACTTATGAAAATTGCCTGGTAGGCCACAGTGGTATTTTTTCTTGCTTTCCTGTGTCTGTATTGAGCCTCAAAATTCAGGCGAAAGTGCTTCATTGAATGGAGTGTCTGCAAAGTAACATGGAATCCACCATGCTCTCTTATGAGAAGGCATTTTAGTTCTGTCATACCAAGGCTTCTTCTCTTTCATTTATCTTTGGAATTCTTAAGACTTAAAAAGTCTTACTTCTTAGAGAGGATTTCCTCCCTTATAAGTAATTCTGCAACACAGAGCCAGCTGGACCCCAGGCGGTGGGGAGAACCAGGAGGATGAGGGGCTTATTGCCTGACACTCAGAAGCAGCCAGTGCTGGTTCTAGCCCTGATATTTCCCTCCTCACCCTTGAATCCTTATTGAAATTGGAGCAGCCAATCCAGTCTCCTACTTAGAGCTCCTACCTCAATATAGAATTTTCCTTGTGCTCTCTAACACATTCAGAATTCACTCCATTTCAGACTAAATACAGCACATAGTCTTCAGCCACTGATGCCAAGAAGGTCTGTAGCTGACAAACTGTTGTCTGCAATCAAATTCTTTGTTTCCTCTTCTTATCAAAGCCTCTGAGGGTAGTCCCGATGGACTGTGGTCCCCGCTATTCACATACATAAATTAAGTACAGAGCAAAATTGAGGTGCTGCACCCCGAGGCAGTCCACAAATTTCATTGGGGTTTGAGAAGATCCCAGGACCTTAGTTCGGGCAATCTTTGAGGTAAACCATCACAGAATTCTTGTCACTGTCACCATAAGCAGCAGTAACCAGCTAAGGTCAAAATATTTCAAAGCTTGGGCCTCTTGTCCAAGCCACCTATTCATAAAGCCAATTTTAAACTGAAAAATTAGTTGCAGTGTGCCTCGCAGGCTGCAAATCACCAAGATTCTTTCCTTTTTTTCTTTTTTTTTAAATCACTACCAAAGTGCACAGCCATCTTTTCAAACCATGTCAAAAGCCCAGACAATTCCAGACAAAATTTGTTCTACAAAATTTTACACTTTGCTCATTTCTCAAAATCCACAGTTCACACATGAGAGTTACTTGAAAGGAGCTAAGTAAGTAACAGTTCTCTTTGCTGTGACCTGGGCCATGAACTACCTGAGAGATAAATAGCAAATAGGAGCCAAAGTATTCCCTTTGTTAATACTAAAGAGGAGGTGGAGGGCAAGGCTTGTATATGTGGACAGTTGGACTTACAACATTAGATGTCTGAATTGGCCATACTCACTGGTCCAACCATAGGTCACCCTGCACGACAGCCGACTCTGTACAAGTTAAGGCATGAAGGCACAAGCAAGACTGTGTTTGTGGTGGGGGAAACAGCTCCTTTTCAAGAGTATAAAGAGAGGAACTAAGGCAAGCTGTCAACTTTCAGGGAGAAAATCATTTCCCTAGCTGAAGTCTAGAAAGAGTTGAAGGCAGGCATCTGAGCACATCTGCACAGGTTGTGCACTGCATTATTTTAGTGACCCTGTTTAAATAGAATGTAATGGGAATGGTGCCCCTAGATCTGTGCACTTTGCAGAGTTATGTTTCCCTAAGTTTGCTATCTTAACTGATTCACTATGTAACAAACATTCATTCTCCAATAACAAATTTCCTCCTAGTCTTCCATCTGGATCTGGCTCTCTCTCTCTCTCTCTCTCTCTCTCTCTCTCTCTCTCTCTCTCTCTCTCTTTCTCTCCCCCACCCCATATACTATATATATACTATATATATATTATTATATATAGTATATATATACAATATTATTCTTATACTTAGTAATCTCTAGTTACTTTAATAGTACTGATGTTTTCTGTTCATTTTATTCTGCACATTAGTGTATATAATGTTATGCTTTTTAACGAAGTCTTGCAAATTGGGATTATTAACCCTATTTAAGAATGGTGAAAACTGCCTCAGAGAGTAAGTAAGTTGAGTTCATCCAGCTGGAAAGCAGCGTGGACCCAAAGCAATATTTTTTTTTCTTCCACAGCACTGCCTCCACATGGCTGCAGCACGGCAGGGAAGGGAACTCCCGGTATTATTCATGCCAATTGCCACACTTTATAGAAGGGAAATCGAAGCCAATTATAGGAAGATCAAACATGTGCTTAATATGTGGGATTTCTCAAATTACAAAAGAGATAACACAGAACCTTTATATCTGAAAATATATAGAAAGAAAGACCTCTATCTATGATCTCCTGTAGTAACTTCTGGAATTTAGCAGATTGCCTTAGGAAAATGTTCTTATTACTGTTACTCACCTTGGGCGCCCATTCATCCATTTGAGGCTTGGACTCCTGGTAAGAAGAGCTTTTCCTAGGCCACAGAGACACCCCAGTGAATGGGATGAGAACTCAGAAATTAGATGAGACCTAGGATGGTAAGTATATCATCATAAACTTGTATCAGGACAATCGGACCGCCAGATGCATTTTCAAGGTACACTGGTTGCACACAGAGAATGGCTGCTCTGTTTCCACTGGGGACCATGGGGTGGGCTCTCAGAGGAGGCTGGAAGAGGCTCTGTATTTGATCTGGATTCACTAGGTTTAGCAGGACCTTTCCAGGCAGGGAAATGAATGGGCTAAGAGGCACACTGTGTAAAGGGAAAGACACGGGGTTGTTTGGGGGAAGCATAAGTCATCTGCCGTTGGAGTGGGAAGCATGTGGGGAGAAGTGGAAAACTATGGAGTGAAAGAGAAGAGGAGATAGATATCAGCTTATAAAGGAAACCCATACAGGAGGAAATTGGGAGCCTCTGCAGGTTTTAAACAGGGGAAATTCAGGATCATATGCTCCTTGACGTCTGCTGCTTGTGTGTCCAGTGCTTCTGCCAATATCAAGGTTACCTGGGTTCGTGTCTCATCTTTGTCCCTTACCAGCTCTGTGACCTTGGGCTGCTTACGTAACGCCTCCCTGCCTTAGTTTCTTGATCAGAAAATGGGGTTAATGATAATACTTACATAATAAGGGTATTCTGAAGATTAAACAAGGGAATATCTGTAAAGCACTTATTTTGGTGTCTGGCATGTGCCATAATGCCAGTTATCATTATTCTTAAAGTGATGTTAACATGAGGAAACTGAGGTACAGAAAGGTGTGACTTTCCCAAGATTAAACAGCTAATCAACGGTAGAGATAGGATTTGAACCAAGGAAGTAGGGTTCTGCAAACCATGTACTTAATCACTAGTCACTACTTCCTTTTTCAATACATGACTTAGGTTTCTTCCTTAATATGATCAAATCTTGCTTTACAGAACAGGAGAATTTCAATTTTGTTATTAAATGATAGTAGTCAATGATTGAATTCTATTGACTTATCTAGTCATCCATCCCCTAGTTTTAAGAACATTTTTGTTTTAACCAATGCCTATGTTTATATAGAAGTAGATGTTTTATGCAGAGATCTATAACGTTTTACCACATATTTATATAAATATTATACTATGTATGCTAATTATACTACATATGTAAATATATAGTGAAATGTTTCACCCACGTGGCAACCCATGGCTTTTGAAATGCCGTTTATCTGTGGTGATCAGTTGCATCTATTTTGTTATAAAGTTGACATCATAGAAAAAAACAAACAACATAGACCAATACAGCTGTTCACTTCCTCAAGGGACGTGGCTCTGTCTGTTGTGATCAGTGCATTCTAGCACCGTCTCAGAATCTCTGCCGATAGATTAATATCCTTTTGTAATGCAGCATGCCCCATTACAGAGAAGATAATGATGAGTCACAAAGCAAAGAATGATCAGAACGGCCAAGGATGAGGCCGAGAGGGTAAAATTGAACTTGGACAGTGTCTCATCCTCAACAGGGTAGGACTCTTTCTTTTGCTGGAAAGTCAGTGGGTCCTGTTAACCAATCACTTGTTACCTGCTGAGACCTGCGCCCTGCTTAGAGCCCCAGATTCACCCCCACACCTCTGCTCCCACTCTGTCGTACAGTCAGATACACTTCGGGATTCTTGAATGGCCCCCATGCTCTCCAAGGGTCCTGATTTTTTTTTCTGTACTGTTCTCTACACTTGAAACCCTTTTTCCCCCTAATGTGTCTTCCTTGCTAATCTCATATCTTAGACAACCCTTCATAGACACTCCCCACTGTGTTTGTTTGCTAGGGCTGCTGTAATGAGGACTGGAGTGGGGCTGGGGGCTTAAATAACAGAAATGTATTTTTTCACAGTCCTGGAGGCTCGAAGTCCAAAATCAAGGTGTATCAGGGTTGGTCTCTCTGAGGACTCTCTTTGGCGTGTAGAAAGCCTCTTCTCCCTGTGTTCTCACATGGTCTTCCCTCTCCGTGTCTGTGCTCTGATCTTCTCTTCTTATAAGGGCACCAGTCATTGGATTAGATAACACTCTATTCACCTCATTTTAACTTAATTCTGTCTTTAAAGACCCTATCACCAAATACAGTCACATTCTGAGGTACTGGTGGTTAGGATTTCAACATATGGATTTGGGGAGAGAGCTGGCACTCTTTAGCCCATAATAACTTCCAACCTTCATAAAGTCCCTTCTACTGAGACTCCTGGCAAGCAATGAATGCCTCTCTCTAAGCTCAGGTTACCTGTGTTGTGATTCTGTGTTCACTCGTCATCTCCTGAAGACTGTGGTCTCCCAAGTCATGGCCTGATTTGCATTGGTTCTCTTTTCTCCATAACATGGCTTCCTAACAGTGTAGGTGGCTAATAAAAATAAAAAAATAAAAAATGTTAAATAGATCCAGGAGAAAGGGAGAAACTTAACTCAAATTATCTATCTATCTATCTATCTATCTATCTATCTATCTATCTATCTATCATCATCTATCATCTTCTATCATCTAATATCTACCATTCATCTAGTCTCCCAGGTACTTCTTTATAAGAATTATTTAATTAGATTTGATGTCTATCAGCTATTTTATACTTGAAAAAGTATTAAATAATTTTAACTTTTAAAAATCAGCTTTCTAAGATGATACTGAGACTCTATTCTTGCTTATGTTTCCCTTCCCCTTTCCTTTTTAGGTAGTTTAGGTATTGGTAGGGATTTTTAAGAAGCCCCTATGTCGTGCAATTAGCAACTGTTAATATATGGCTATGAGGTTCAGAGTCTGATTGTTTTTCTGCATGAGCCATGACTCACCTTGCCTTTAGAAGATGGGGGATGTGGGTCCAGATTGGTGAGCTAGAAAAAGAATAAACACCTGGTTTATGGAGAGCACAGTTTGATCTCTGACCAAATACAGCTTTAGGAAAACGAGCCAGCAAGTTACATGATTTCCAAGCCTCTTCTATTTACTTAACTTCATCCATCAGTTGGGGACCTTCTGAGGAGATGGAAAGGTCTAAGTAATGAACAATGGGAAAACGGGAGGAGAGGCCTGGGAGGAGGGTATAGTGGACAAGGAGAGACAAAGAGAATACCTGCTGGATGAGATCTTTGCTGCAGGTGTAAATCTCCTGTGCCCCCTCCACTGTCCTGCATGTTGGCTTCAGGTGCTTAATGACCCGCTGAGGGAACAATGGCTATGGCAGACACCTTTGAAAAATGTCCCCTGATTCCCTGAGTGTTTAACTCCTCATTAATTCTGATGATGTAAACCCTTTGTGATTAGCATGGCTGTTAAATATCCTCTCACCATGTTGATAAAGTGTAAGAAATTTCATTCTCTTAGACCTCTGAACCCTACCTGGGGTTAGCACTTCATCAGTGCTGATAAGCTATGAGAAATTGCCTCTCCAACTTCCCAACTGATGAGTTGTTATATTTAACCTGTGCCAGGCTCAGACAGGGCATTTTATAAGCACTCCTCCTCCCCAAACAGTACATATCACACACACACACACACACACACACACACACACACACACACTTATCCATGTATTAAAAATGTATTATGTGACCAGTACACATCCAACACTGTTCTGAATGAGTCCAAATGTGGGAAGCATACATGTGACCAAATATGTAAAACAGGTTTTATTGTCCCAGCCAGGCTTGGAAAGGTAAATACAAATCTAGCTTTATTCTTCCTTCCGCTGTTCCTTCAAACCCACTCCACGATGATGTTTTATCTATTTGTGTTTGAAATTTTAGAAATTTTCCATGGCTTTCCTGCTGACTCTTAGATAATATCCCATCCTTCCACCACTTTTCGGCATTACAAGTAGAGTCAGTTTAATAATCAAATACCTTCGGGTTAGGTTACTGCAAGAATAAACATTCAGAACTCTAGCCAATGTGAAGCCCTAAACCTGACTTAGCCTTGAATGTTGTCAGTGGACAGAGGGCCAAAGCTGCCTTCCTTCTCTGCCACCTCATCTTATTTCGCTGCTATTCCTAATGCTTTCAGAGGGACAGATGGTTGGAGGGACACAGCTGGCAAAGATTTCAGTTGGCATCACTGCCCCTCAGATGTCAAATGTCCTTTACATGGCTCTTTCTCTCACTGAGTGCTTTTGTGGGTTTCTCAGAGGTCCTTTCCCTGGAACCTCAATGCAGTTTCTTTGATTGGGGTGGTGCTTCTTTTCTAACTGGCTCTCTGTGCCAATAGGGCATGCTCGAAGTGTATCTTGATGACATTGTTCTCCTCTTTGCTTTGGTGTCAGCAAAGGACAGCTCTTGAGCTGTCTCTCACTTCCAGATTTTTCCTAGCCAGAACCAAAGTACAGCCCAATGTTCTGCTCATTCCAAAGCAACCCGTCAGACCCTCTGAGAGTTCCCCTTGTAATCACCACTTCCCTTAGTGGAGATCAGTGAGGGGCACAGAGAATAGCAGTGGTTCTCTTCAGGACAATCCTCTCCTTAATAAAACAGACCTTCTTCTGTGAGTAGTTGTTGATGAAAAATCATTTTTCTGTTTGCAATTTGTTTTTATTTTTTATTATTTATTTTATTACCCTTCACCTTTCTCCCTACCCCTTTAAAAATTTTTGAATTACAGTTGACATTCAATATCATTTTATATTAATTTCAGGTGTACAGCATAGTGGTTAGACATTTATATACTTTAAGAAATGATCCCCTGACTAGTTCAGTACCCATCTGATGCTATACCTAGTTATTACCATATCATTGACTATATTCCCTATGCTGTACTTTACATCCCCATGATTATTTTTTAATTGCCAATTTGTTCTTCTTAATCCCTTCGCCTTTCGCACCCTATCCCCCAACCATCTCCCATCTAGCTCCCCAACAATTCTAATACTCATCTGACAGAATACATAGTTATTGCAATATTACTGACTATATTCCTTATGCTGTACCCCACATCCCCATGACTACTTTGTAACAACCAGTTTGTACTTCTTAATCCCTTCCCCTTTTTTACTCGCCCCCAACCCCCCTCCCATCTGGCAACCATCAAAATGTTTTCTGAATCTACGAGTTTGTTTCTGTTATGTTTGTTTATTTTGTTCTTTATATTCCACATATGAGTGAAATCACATTACATCTGTCTTTCTCTGACACTCCCCTCAGCACAACACCCTCCAGGTCCGTCCTTGCCTCTGCAGATGGCAGGAACCCATTCCCCCTCATGGCTGAGCAATATCCCACTATATATATGTACCACCCCCTCTTTATCCATTCTTCCATCGATGGACACCCAGGCTGCCTCCACATCTTGCTCATTATAAACAATGCTGCAATGAACATATGGGTACACACATCCCTTTGAAGTAGCATTTTGAAGGTTTCTTCAGATAAATACCCAGAAGTAGGATTGCTGGGTCCTTTTTTGTGCCTTGTTATATCCTTTATTTTAAAGTCTATTTTGTCTGGAATACGTATTGCTACTCCAGTTCTTTTTTATTTTCTTTCTCATTTCCATTTTCATGAAATATCCTTTTCCATCCTTTTACTCTGCATCTGTGTGTCTTTCAATCTGAAGTGAGTCTCTTGTAGGCAGCATATGTAAGGGCTTTGTTTTCTTATCTATTCAGCCTTCCTATGTCTTTTGACTGGAGCATTTACTCCATTTACATTGAAATTAATTGTTGATAGGTATGTAGCTATTGCCATTTTATTGTTCATATTTTTTATCTTTTTTTTTTCCATCTTAAAGTAGTCTCTCCAACATTCATTGTAGTACTGTTTGGTGGTGATGAACTCCTTTAGCTTTTTCTTGTCTGGGAAGCTCTTTATCTGTCCTTTGATTTTAAATAATAGCCTTGCCAGGTAGAGTATAGTCTTGGTTGTAGGTCCTAGCTTTTTTTTTTTTTTAATTAAAGTTTATTGGGGTGACAATTGTTAGTAAAGTTACATAGAGATGAGGCCCTTGCTTTTCATCACATTGAATATTTTGTGCCAATCCCTCTGGCCTATAAAGTTTCTGTTGAGATATCAGCTGACAATCTTATGGAAGCTCCCTTATAAATTACTAGTTGCCTTTCTCTTGATGCTTTTAGCATTTTCTCTTTGTCTTTAACCTTTGCCATTTTAATTATAATGTTTCTCGGTGTGGGCCTTTTTGGGTTCATCTTGTTTGGGACACTTTGAGCTTCCTGGACTTGTATGTTTATTCCTTTTGCCAGGTTAGGAAAGTTTTTAGTCATTATTTCTTCAAATAGGTTCTCAGTCCCTTGCTTTCTCTCTTCTTCTTCTGGTACTCCTATGATGCAAATATTGTTGTGCTTGATGTTGTCCCAGAGATCTGTTCAACTAGCCGTATTTGTTTATTTATTTGTTTGTTTATTTATTTATTTTTCTGTTCTGTTTGGATGTTTTCTGCTATCTTGTTTTCCAAATTGCTGACTCCATCCTCTGCTTCATCTAGTCAGCTGATGATTTCTTCTTCACTTCTGACGTCGTATTCTTTAATGGTTTCTATGTCCTTTTTTATGCTTGCTATCTCTTTGTTGAAGTTCTCACCATGTTCATTGAACATCCTTATAATCATTGCTTTGAACTCTGTCTCTGGTAGGCTGCTTGCCTCCATTTCTTTTAGCTCTTTCTCTGGAGTTTTCTCCTGTTCTTTCGTTTGGGACACATTTCTTTGTTTCCTCATTTTGGCTGCTTCTCTGTGTTTGTTTCTATGTATTAGGTAGATCTGCTACGTGTCCCAGTCTTGCCGGGTGACCTTATAGTAGATGTCCTGTGGGGCCCAGTGGCGCAGTCTCCCTAGTCACCTGTCCCAGGTGTGCCAGGAGTGCCCTGGTGTGGGGTTGTGTGTGCCCTTCTGTTATAGTTGAGCTTTGATTCTTATTGGCACAGCAGTGGGTGAGACTGACCCTCAGGCTGAATGGCTGTGGGGTTTGGCCATCTCCACAGCTTACAGGCTGCTGTGCAGGGAGCTTACCTCACTGAGTGGGATTCACTGCAACAAGCTCTGTTACCTGTCGAGACCACCCTTTGTGTGTACCACTTGTGGGGCTAAATTGAGTGGTGCTCTGCTGTGATCTGAAACCAACCTCCAAGTATTTCGGTTCTGGGGCCTTTTGGGAGGAGTTCCAATGAAGGTCCACTACCTGTGACCAGCTGGGGACTACTTGGTTAGAGCTACAAAGTGGTCTGCAATCATTTGTTGCCTGTACTAAACCTGAAGGTGCATGGGAGAGGCTACACTGTGAATTGAGGATGTCTACCTCCAGTACCAGGCCTGGGATCGTTCTGAAAAAAGCCAGGAAACCCCAAGGCTTGCTGCTGCCTGCCAGCTCCTTTAATGTTCAGCCACTGATAAAGCCTTGTGTGGTATGAAAGTTGGGTGAGTCAGTGTCTCAGGAAGTCACTAGAATGGGAAGAGCTGTGGTCACCACGTTAATGTAGATTCTGGTTTGGTGCCAGTGCTGATCTTGGAGGTACTCAGCAAGAATCTCAGAGCACACCAAGGACAGTTGCCACTTGCCTGGGGCCCAGGGACTCAGATAGTTTTCCAAGAAAGGGCACAATGTGTGCAGGGCTGGCTGCTCACAGAGAAAGTGCCTCCAGCATTGGGGAAGTTGAGTAGGGCAAGTTCCCAGTGAGTAAGCAGGTGGAGCAATAGAGTTCACCCAACCAATCAGATTCAGATTTGGCCTGTGGGGGAGGGCTTAACACAGAAAAGATGGCGCCTGCCTGCCACTTGCACGGAAAGAGGCTCACTCATGGAGAAAATGTTGACTGTCCTCCAGCTTTCACTCTGAAAGCCACCTAACGAAGTCTGCCTCCCATATGCTTCCGACGTGCCCTGAGTCACCATTCCTCCGCCGGAGCACAGGGTGAATGCCTGCAAGCGAGTGAGTATGTGCACGGGCTCCTTAAGAGTATGCCTGGGTTTCTCCTAGGCTTTCGTCCCACCCAGATGGTTGGGATCCCCACTGTTTTTCGCAGACAGATGTTGTCAGGGCTGCTCTTCCCGGCACCAGTACTCCGGGCTGGGGTGCGTCATGTGGGTCTGGAGTCCCTCATTCCACCTGGAAGGGAATCTCCATGGCTGAGATAGCTCTCTTGATTCTCAGTCACCATGTGCAGGTGTGGGGCTAGCCTATTTTGCGTCTCTGCCCTTCCTACCAATCCCGATGTGACTTTTTTGTTTCCTTAATTATAAAACTTCTGTTCAGCTCGACATTAGATGATTCTCTAGGTTGATTATTTTATAGTTTAGCAGTAATTTTAATGTGTTCCTGGAAGGAAGGAAGCAGGCACAGTGTTTATCTACTCTGCCATCGAGGATCTCTCCTATAACCATTGTTCTGAAATCTGTATCTCATAGTTTGCTTGCCTCTCTTTCATTTAGTTATTTTTCTGGGATTTTTCTTCTGTTCATTCATTTGGGATGTATTTCTTTGTTTCCTCATTTTTGTTGCCTCCCGGAGTTTGTTTCTACATATTGGGCAGGTCTGCTATGTCTCCCAATCCTGGCCAGCTAGGCTTATATTAGGTGTCCTGTGGGGTTCTGGCACAATCTCTCTGGTCACCTTCTCCAGGTGTTCCACGAGTGCCCCTTGTGTGGGGTTGTGTGTGCCCTCCTGTTATAGTTGAGACTTGATTGCTATTAGCCTGTCAGTGGGTAGGATTGACCCTCAGGCTGATTGGCTGTGGGGTTTGGACACATCCACAGCTTATAGGCTGCTGTGCTGAGAGCTTACCCTATTGAGTGGGATTCACCCCAGTGGGGTCTGTTGCCTGTTGAGTCCACCACTTGTGTGTGCTGATTGTGGGGCTAATTGGGCATTGCTCTGTGTGGTCTGAAGCCAACCTCCAAGTATATAGGTTCTGGGGCCTTTTGGGAGGGGCTACAGTGCAGGCCCAGGTCACCCACTGCCTATGACCAGCTGGGGACTACTTAGTAGGATCTACGAAGTGATCTTTGGTTGTTCACTACCTGTGCTAAACCTGGAAGTGTGTGGGAGAGGCTACACTGTGAACCGAGGATGGCTGCCACCAGTACTGCGCCTGGAACAGCTCTGCAAAAAGCTGGGACACTCTGATTCCTGCTGCCACCTGCCAACTCCCTTAAGGTTCAGCCACTGATAAAGCTTTATGTGGTATGCAAGTTGGGTGAGGCAGAGTCTCAGGGAGTCACTAGAATGGAAAGAGTTGTGGTCACCAAGTTAATGTAGATTCTAGTTTGGTGCCAGTGCTGAGCTTGGAGCTACTCAGCAAGTCTCAGAGCAAACCGAGGATCGAGGCTCCACCTGCCTGGAGCCTGCAGACTCTGATATCTTCCCAAGAAAGTGTACAATGTGGGCAGGGCTGGCTGCTCCCAGAGAAAGTGCCTCCAGCATTGGGGAAGCTGGGTAGGGTGGGTCCTGAGTGATCCTGAAGGGTAGAACAGCAGAGCTCACCTGACCAATCAGATTCAGATTGATTGGTCTTGGGGATGGGCTCAACACAGGAAAGATGGCAGCCCTCTGCCAGCTGTGTGGGAGGTAGCCCTCTCAGAAGGAACATGGCAGCTGTCCTCGAGCCTTCAACCTGAAGCCACACAAGTAAGTCTGTCTCCCGTATACCTCCAATGCCCCCTGAGTCACCTGTCCATCTGCTCGAGCCCAGGGTGAGTGCCTGAGATTGAATAGGTCTGTGCGGGAGCTCTTTAAAAGGATGTCTGGGTTTTCCACAGCCTTCAGTTGCACTTGGATGGTCAGAAACTCCACTGTTTTTCACAGCCAGATTTTGTTGGAGCTCGTCTTCCTGGCACCAGTACTCTGGGCTGGGGAGCCAGGTATGAGGGACTGGGGTCCCTTGTTCCTTTGAGGGGAACCTCCACAGCTGAGATATCCCTCCTGATTCTTAATCACTACACGCTCATGTGTGCCCAGCCCGTTTCGCCTCTCCATACCTCCTGCCGGTCTCAATGTGGCTTCTTTTATCTTTAGTTATAAAAATTCTGTTCAGCCAGACTTCAGATGGTTTTCCAGGTTGATTGTTCTGTAATTTAGTTGTCATTTTAACGTGTTCATGGAAGGAAGCAAGCACGGTGTTTTTCTCCTCTGCCATCTTGGATCTCCCTTCTTCTCTCTAAAATTTAATTCAACCATTAAAATAATTTTTTAGAGATTAGATGATGGTTCCTAACATGTCCAACTTTATTTCTCCTCCACTGTCTTCTTCCTTCTCGATGCTAGGCTTCAAAGGATATGTTTATGTCATTGCATAACCCCTGGTATTGCAGTTTTGCATCGTAATGAACACGAGACTTAATCCTTCCTGTACTGGGATAACTAAAAAAACGACTAATCTTGGCAGTGATTCTGAATTTCACAAATATAATCCGCTAAAATCAAGTGTAATAAATCCCACTTTAACCTCCCTACAGCCAGATCCAATAACACCTGTGACCACAGCATGCCGTTCCACGTGAGGGAAGTTAGAGTTGTAGAGGAAAGAAATAGTGCTTAAAATAACTTACTTTTGTAAACTTACAAAAACATAAACTTGCTGTCTGTGTCCTTCCTGGAGCCTTAGTAGGGAGCCATGCCTGGGAAGCTTCTCAGGCTTGATATTCGTTAGTTCAGAGTTAATCTACCTCTGGCCCCAGTGAACGGCTACAAATGGATACCTCAGAGCACCTGAATCTTCACCCAGTCTGTAGTGGACACTGTGGCATGCTGCCCAGATGCCCCCTTCAGGAGCAAAACACTCATCTCCAATAGCTGCTGGCTCTCAGCTGGATCCCTCCCTGGGAATGGACCTTAACTGGAGAGAATATATATGTTGGCTTTATATACTTTATGTATATATAAAGTATCAGGTTAAAAACCACTAAATCAGGTAACCCATTTCAAAACGCTCCAGACTAGTTATGTCCCGTGATTATGAATCGGTTGTTATAGGTTAGTTACCAGCAGTGTCACTTAAAATCCTTTATGAGACATTCCCCATGCCTGCAGTTTCCCATGTCGTTATTGTCAACTACTTACTCTGAAAATAGGGGAGAAAAACACACCTGTGTTGTTTATTAGTGTATCCCCGGAATGTAGTACTGTGCTCAGTACATATTAATATTAGAAGTTGAGTTAATATTTGTTAAACAAAGGGGACCACAAATGATTGTTCTCCTTTAGTTCAGGAACTATTTACTTTGTTAGCCATCAGATGGAAAGCTTCATCCACTATAATCTCATTCCAAGTTGGGTTAAAAAAAACACCCACAATTCATATGGTGGGCCCTCTTAGAAATCATAGGGAAAAGTCAAATGAACAAAAATATGAAAACAGCCCCCCAAATAAAAAAACCTCTCATTATATATAATAGCACTGTAAAAAGTCAATAATTATGTGTTGCTTAACATCGGGGGTACATTCTCAGAAACGCGCCATTAGGCAATTTTGTCGTGCAAACATCAGAGAGCGTTTTCATTCTCCTGGATGGTCTAGCCCATTGCACACCTAGACTAGCCTAGGTGTGAGACAGCCTATTGGTCCTGGGCTACAAACATTACGGCATGTTACTGTACTCAATACTGTAGGCAAATGTGACACAAAGAGAAATAGTTGTGTATGTATACATATCTAAACATAGAAAAGGTGCAGGAAAAATACAGTATGAAAGACAAAACATTGGCACTTCCATGTAGGGCCCTTCTCACGAACGGAGCTTGCAGGACTGGAAATTGCTCTGGGTGAGTGAGAGTGATTGGTGAGTGACTGTGAAGAGTGAGGGCATTACTGTACATTACTGTATGCTACTCTAGGCTTTGCAAACACTGTCCCAGGAGCTCTCTCCTTGCGTCCTTTGACAGGCTCAGAAATACAACGCTGAAGCTGTCAATGCTGCTCCATGAACAGGGATGTGGGTTGGCGTGATTGGAAATATCGAGCAGAAACTGGCTGGGTGATAGTGGGTAATAGTGTTAGGAGGGAGTGAAAGGCGGCCTGAGGATCATTGAAGATAAGAAATCAAGACAGCGTGATAAAGAAACATATTGTCAAGGCAGTGTGGTTTTGGATATCACATGTTGGAGCAGTGGTCAGATGAAGGAACTTGGCAGTATTTGTGAAAAAAGGGCATTCAACATGCAGAGGATGTGGGACGGAGAACCTAATATTTTAACTTTGGAACTTTGTCTTCATTGGTGCTATCTTCACAAAGGGCTGTCTCTGTTATTGAATTGATGGAAGAAATAAAACTTATTTATGCTTTACATCATTACAACCTGGAAATATTTCCAGAGTGCAGGGACAGGCTGGCACCACGCTACCACAGAAAGCTTCCAGTAAAGTGACAGTGACACTTAATATGTGTCAAGGGAGCTCCTGTGGGCATGTATGCTTGAACAGGATCTTAGGTCCTCAGGAAAGAATTTACAGCAGTGCACTTTGAAGACCACCACGCTACGTCTTAGGGGGCTGTAGTGCCCTCTGAATGTGTAACACTGGGGGGCCAGGCTCCTCTGTGCTGAGACAGGTCAGTGGCTGACTAACTGAGACATAATTCATGCAGTCAAAATTGAGGCTCTCTGAGTGAGAGAGAATCTAATGCCAAATCCCACTGTTATTGCTCCCATCAGGAAAAATAAAAAATCATCCCGAGCCACACATCATTCCATTACTTACAGAAATTCAGCTCTTTTATAATCATTGTTACAGAACAGAAAGAGTTCGTCCACCAGGCACTAGCAGAACCAAACACAAACACCAAGAATTGCAGTGGAGAAAGATTGGCTATTTTATTAGGAATGGCGCCACCCAGGAGAAGGGGAGGTTGACACTCAAAAGCCCAAACTATCTCATCCAGGGTTTGGAGCTCACCTATAAGGGTTTAGGGGAAGCAGGTATGTGGAAGTGATGGCGAGGCGAGTTTTAATTGGATGCCTTGGAGCTTGGCCATTTATGTCAGGGGGTGTCAGCAGCGGATATTTCTGGACAGCAGACCCTTGGCTTCTGAAAGACGTCCAGTGTTCAAGTTCTGGTTTTGTCCTGGTCCATTGGTTCCCTGCAGGTATGTGGGGCGGGAATTGGGGTGGCGATGGGAACAGACTTGAGTACCAGGTGCAGATGGAGGTCCAAGTTCTCTCCTCTGCGTATGCTTCTGCTGTACGACCCGCGGTTTTGGTGTATTGTCTCTGAAAAGCAACTCAGTGTCTCCTTAAATAGGATAGGACTGCTTTGGGTGGTTCTGCGATTACATTATGTGACTACCATCATGTATGTAGTTGCTTGTTGACCAAAATGTCCTTATGTGGCTTATAATTTTTGTTTCGTCGTTTTCATATAATTCTAGCTGTCGGCATCAAGTGGGCCCCCGATTTGTATTTGGTTGCTTCGTGGTAACCAAAATGTTCTCCTGCATGTAGGAGTATTAAAAAGAACTTTTCAGACAATTTGGTTATAAGGATGGATCAAAGTTTTATTACTGTCTTACAGGAGAGATGATAGAACAAAAGAAAGAATAGGTAGCCTTGTTGGATTATCTATTCAATACAGATAACCATGTTAGATACAACATGAAAAAAATAAAAAATCTCCAGAAAGGTCATTGGATTTTTTTAAATGATATTTTTATTGGGAGAAGGGGAACAGGACTTTATTGGGGAACAGTGTGTACTTCCAGGACTTTTTTTTTTTCCAAATCAAGTTGTTGTCCTTTCAATCTTAGTTGTGGAGGGCGCAGCTCAGCTCTAGGGCCAGTGGCTGTTGCTAGTTGCAGGGGGCACAGCTCACCATCCCTTGCTGGAGTCGAACCGGCAACCTTGTGGTTGAGAGGATGCACCCCAACCAACTGAGCCATCCAGGAGGCAGCTCAGCTCAAGGTGCCGTGTTCAATCCTAGTTGCAGGGGGCGGAGCCCACCATCCCTTGCGGGACTGGAGGAGTTGAACCAGCAACCTTGTGGTTGAGAGCCCACTGGCCCATGTGGGAATTGAACCGACAGCCTTCGGAGTTAGGAGCACGGAGCTCCCACCGCCTGAGCCACCGGGCAGGCCCAGGTCATTGGATTCTTGACTGACAATTATCTGAATCTACTGGGTGTGTGTAGAATTAGGCTTAATGCTGTTAAAAGTCAGAAAATCACTCAGCACTTTGTCAGGTACCAATTCCTCCCCAGAAGGAGAGTGCCGTGAACTACACCACTTAATATATATATTTATATCTCATTACCAGGGTGGGGCTCCTTCTCTATTAGAGAAATTATGTCATGACATTCCTGTAAAGTGTTCCTATCCCAGATCAAGTCGGGGACAATTTTTCTCTTGCAAATAGATCTTTTGAAATGTCTCACAGTGTAAAGCATGAGATGTCAGTGAGGAATAGTTTGGGCTACAGGTCTTACAGCCCACACTTAGGAGTCTGGATTCTATGCAAAGCTTTGCAAGGATCCATGCCTACATCCAAAGAAGTACAGCCAACTGAAGAAAACATCATGATAAATCTGGACTGAAAAATTGAGATTTCTATTCAAGTATCAGTATCCTGGATATGCCCAAGCCTTTCAAGACTTTGAGTTTTTACTGAATGATGACATTTGAATAAAAATGAATCCAATCTTCCTATACAGATTGTGAACAACCTGACTGATTCACCAACTTCCCAATATTTTGGGACATTCTTATAAGACCTTACATTTCTCATAATAATTTCTTAATTTAATATTCTGCTTCTACTCAATTCTTAATATGTTTCTTATCTTGTTTCTTGTAGCTGCCACCCCCCCCTTCCTGTATTGAATATTGATGACTTTTTTTTTAAAATCTTTGATATTTAGTATTTCAAGGCACTACTCTGACAAGGTCATTGGGCCAAATAGAATTTATCGGAATGGGGAGGGGGTTAATGCCAACTGGAAAACAGCAAAGAGCCAATCAACAAATACTTTATAATAATTAAGTGTTAGGTAGCCTCAAAGAATTCAGCCCAAAGATTTATCTCGTGAATGCCTGATTCTTCCAGAGTCCCTGCCTCTTATCTTGAACTAGGCCATTTCTTTCTATCACAAGCGATTGAGTATGTTTATTTCTGAGAATCCTTACTGCTTCCTTCTTTGACCACCCATAGAACGCTTATGTTTTATACAAAGTAATCAAGTTCTCATCTTAAGCCCAGGTCATCTGGGTCTTAGCCTGAAGACTTTCTTTCCGTACCAAATACTCATCAATGAGTTTTGCTCAGCCACAGGTATGTTCTCCCTGAGGAACCGTGCGGTTGACTCTTAAACCATATCTTCTTCCCTCATTTCACCCCTTGCAAACTTTTCGACTGTCTCAGCATAATGCCAGGAAATGTACAATGTCAACTAAGGTAAACAGATAGGCTCATCCCAAAAGATGTAGGATAGGTGTGGCAGCCGAAGACAGCCCGCACTCCTCTTACACCTACAACCAAGGGCACAAAATGAAAAATCAATGGTCCATCTGTGGGGTCTCCTCTGCAGGAGTTCGAAAAGCTCATTCTAAGTTCTTCCTGTAAAATGCAAATTGTATTGTAAAAGTATGGCGTTTGCCAAGAAATTATCCAAATGTTTTCTAGTTAATGACAGGTTCTGATCCACGTTCTCCGAAAACATCTCAAAACCATACCTGCCACTTAAAAGCAAACAACAAAACACTATATAATTATTCATTCAAGAGAGTTGTACCTTCAGAAGAGAGGTGTTGTCTGTTATCTGTAGAATAATCTGGATGAAGTATTTTTCCATAGTTATTATGCACCTGAGTGAGAAAATGCAGTTTTGACTGGCAGGTGATCCGTCGTTCAGCTTTTGTGTTCACAGCGTGTGTAGACCCTTCACCGCCCGAGAGCGCCCCTGTTCCCTCTAAATGGAGGACCGGCCACACTCGGGGCTCCTCAGGCTGCAGCCTCCATGCGGGCACAGGCACATTCAAACCCAGCATCATCGCCATCTCAGCGTTTTCTCTTTGCAGCTGAGGTTTCTGGGAGCCAAAAATATTGTTTGAAAGGCCTCGCATATATTTTGGTTACCAGTCTTCTTCTTTGTCTTTTTTTCCCTAAAATTAAAAAGGAAAAGAGAAATAAGATCTTCTTTCAACCAGTGCATCTAAAATAAATATGTCTTTGTAAATTGATGTTTGCCCGAAATGCCCCTACCCTCTTTGCTATTTTATCACCTAAAAAAACATGTAACATATGAAAATGTTTCAGAAATGTTTTGCTTCCAATTGAAATGTTTTGTTGGAATTTATCAGATAAGGCTAAAGAGTTGCCTGTCTCGAAACAAAAGAGTGACGTGTGGTACGCAAATACCCCTAAAACTCTTGGCATTTCTGCTTTCAGATGGGTAGAAATTGGCTGCAGCATTCTGTTTCTTTTATATATATATATATATATATATATATATATTTTTTTTTTTTATTTCATAACATATACCATTTGTTGGATTAACAAAATCATTTAACACGTTAGAATACTCCAAATATTGTATTAGTTGGGAAGAGTTGAGTGGGAAAAAGATAATTAATGTATGGTATCCACATATTTCATCCAGATACTGTAATAAACACTTTATGTACTTTATAATTTAATCCCCATAAAAACCTCATGATGTGGGAATTAGGTACCCACTTCACAGATGAGGTAAATGAAGTCTTAAACCTGAAATTCCATTGAAGTAGTATAGGAAGTTTAGACTGCCTTTTGCCAGGATGGGGAAACTATTGTGTTCCACTAGCTTTAAATAGGGACCTCCTAGGAAAGGACTAAAAATCACAAAGAATAGTGAATGTGCTGCCAATATTTATATATTATTTTGTGTAGCCAAAGTAGACAGTCAAGAAAAGATTTCATATGTCTTTGCTCAAAGCATGTTGTAAACTCTCCATTTGGCCCTGATTTCAGGCACAGGTTAGAAGCCACAGAGGAAAATAAAGCCTCTTTATGTCCCAGTTCACACTGAGCCTCTGATTCCAGGCGGTGCCCTCAGCTTCTCCACCAACCATCTTCATTAGTCTTGGTTCCAAAAGCTTTTGGCAGTTTTGAGATGATCGCTCAACTCTCAAAGGTGCCAGGTTTTGCCAAGAGTTTTCACTGGTTAGTATAGGGAAGAGAGCACCGAGGCAGTTCTCAAAAAGAAGTTTCAGAAATGCTTTCAGTAATGATACTCTCTTGGTAGGAGTGCATAGGGACAGTTACTAATCAGATCACATTCATTTGTGTAGAGATGCTAAAAATATCACGTAGATTGCCTTCTTAAATCATATGTACCTGTATATGAATCAATGTGTCTCTATCTATATTTATTTATGGAGTTTATTCTTATGTCATTAACATAATTTAAATATCAGGTGACCATATTCACTGGTAGATAAATGTAGATATTTCAGGTTACATAAAAGTATCTTATGATACACCATGTGTTAAGCTGAAAGCCTGAAGTGTGTGTGTGTGTGTCTAGAAGCCAAATAGATATAATTCCTATAATTCCAGCAATGGAGATATGTTATACTTGTATCTATTAATTTGACACTGTAGCCCAAGAGAAGGAGAAAAATAGAAGCCACAGCTCTGGGAGGAAAAAATAAATAAAATCTTCTGTTTCAACTAGAAAATGAGATGATCAATTAAGGTGCCAGAGTTTAAGAAGTTAATTGAGATCCAGTCCACTAAGAGCTTTCAATGTCACAGTAATATTTAATTATAAACCTAATGCAACTTTCATCTGTTTGATATTTGCGGCCAAGGACAAGCAGTGTATAATTTTGTCCCATTGAAACATGCAAGTTCAAAAATCAGAAGACTATGTTACAGCTCAAAGACGACTGCTGCCGATAGACAAGGCGCAATTTGGCTATTTGGTGTATGTTTTCAAATAGCAATTTTAATGGCAGTGTGCCCTGGTTGTTGTTGTGTTTAAATCTCTTTCTCTTCTGTCTTTTAAATTATTGCAAATACGTACTCAATATCAATACAAAAACAAAAAGCCACACCACAAAAACATAGAATTAATGAGGGAGAAGACGTGAATGCAGTAAAACAATCAACCACTACCATCTTGTTGGTTTTCTGTGCCTGATTTAAACTACTCATATTCTGGGTTCATTTCAAGGGAATAAATTGACTTGTCAAAAATGAACTTTATTAAGACGAAATTTACCTGAAATCAAGCTCACTGATTTTAAGTATTCCGTAAGTGTTGACAGATGCCTGTGTAACCACTACGACAACACACGCTACGTATATGCGTATACTTAAATACGCACATGTGTACATTACATCTATTGTTTGCATATAATCATTTATGTTTAATGTGTGTATATATATTTAGTTACATAATGTGTAGTGGAACCTTAACTTCCAAGTGCCATTGTGATATCGTGTGAAACACATTCAATCAGGAAACCTGAATATTGGTGTTTGAATAAGACTGATTAAATGGACCCTTCCTGTACAACCAGGGTTTGCAGCCGTTGAGAAACGGGGTAAAGAGTAAGGTGAAAAGGGAGAGTGCTGAGCTCAATCCACCCCTGCCAGTGTATAAGGGCCAAATATATGTATCCCTTCCCAACTCTTCATTCAATGCTGTCCACAGTGGTAGCTTGAAATGAGCTCAGGTGGGGTTATTTATGCCATAGGACTCTGCAGATGCCACAGGCGTGGCTTCTTGTGTGTGTCCCTTGGAGGGTTAGTTGTTGAACATGTACCAGCACACCCATGTTCAGGTACCACCTCACTGCTCTGTTACCGATAGGAACATTCCTGGTAGGTGGGCATGCTGTGGCCCACCTTCGCCGTAGACTTCCCATTCCCATCCTGACCGCACTGCAGCGCTGAAGTCCATCCCCAGGGTGTGTGTGGAGTGTGGGGTGGGGTCAGGGGCTCTCTAGTGAGCTCACTGCACAGCCAAGAGCTATCCAAGCTCGTGCTCACACACAGGCGGGCCTGCTCCAGGGAGAAATAAGAGGGGGGTCTTGAGCACCCATGCCCTCTTGCTTCTACGCGCACAGGTCAGCTGTGCACTGCAGGCAAGTGGGGGGGCCGAAAAGGGGCCAGAGGTTTCATGCCGAAGGAGCCCCTCCCCTCGGAAGGAACTGTCACATGTGGGGAAGAATCATGCCAACCCTCTGGTGCACCCCAATAGTGGACCTTGGCCAGTTTTGTTCCTCAGGAGTTCTTACTCCCATCATCAATGCTTTTATAAGATAGTTCCCATTTCTTTAAAACGTTTTTTTTTTTTAAATTGCCTCGGATTTTTTGGGTAGATACCCAGGAGAGGGATTGCTGGGTCATATGGTAATTCTATTTGTAATTTTTTGAGGAACCTCCACACTGCCTTCCATAGCGGCTGCACCAGTCTGCATTCCCACCAACAGTAGATGAGGGTTCCTTTTTCTCCACAGCCTCTCCAACACTTGTTACCATTTGTCTTGTTGATGAAAGCCATTCTGACTGGGGTGAGGTGATATCTCATTGTGGTTTTTATTTGCATTTCTCTGATGATTAGTGATGTTGAGCATTTTTTCATATGTCTATTTGCGATCTGTATGTCCTCTTTGGAGAAATGTCTCTTCAGATCCTCTGCCCACTTTCCAAAACATCTGAAAACATTTATACATAAAGACACGTGTGCTCCAATGTTCATTGCAGCTTTGTTTACAGTGGCCAAGACATGGAAACAACCAAAATGTCCTTCGATAGATGAATGGATAAAGAAGTTGTGGTATATATACACAATGGAATACTATTCGGTGGTAAGAAAAGATGATATAGGAACATTTGTGACAACATGGATGGATCTTGAGAGTATAATGCTAAGCGAAATAAGTCAGACAGAAAAAGTAGAGAACCCTATGATTTCACTGATATGTGGTATATAAACCAAAAACAACAAAAGAACAAGACAAACAAATGAGAAACAAGAACTCATAGACACTAGTTTAGTGGTTACCGTAGACAATAGTTTAGTGGTTACCAGAGGGTAAGGGGGGTGGGGGGAGGGAGATGAGGGTAAAGGGGATCAAATATATGGTGATGGAAGGAGAACTGACTCTGGGTGGTGAACACACAATGGGATTTATAGAGGATGTAATACAGAATTGTTCACCTCAAATCTATGTAATTTTACTAACAATTGTCACCCCAATAAATTAAAAAAAAAATGCCTCGGATCATCCTTAGGGCCCTCTGAGTGCCACATCTCCGTTGTTTACAACTGCAGGTTTCTGTGTCTGTAGTGTGCTGCGACAAAATCTTGAAGTGCATTTCAGTGTGTTTATAAATTCTAAAGAACCGATCCTTTCCTCTGCCACCCGCCTTTCAGCAGGTCACTTTTGAAAGCTTTTAACAGAGGGTGAGTGGAAAGAGTGCCCTTACTTTCTGTGTATGGAACCAAAGTCAGAATAAACAGATACACTTATATAGATAATGGATTTGTCCTAAAGTAAAGCTCTGTTTTCCCTTCTGAGATGATGCTTGGGCACGTGACCTTGTTACCTGAAGGAATTGCTAAGTGCAGACTCTTATTGATTCAAAATCACACAACAATCGTTAAGAAGGTCAGAGGCCCTCAGGGACAGACTTGGTTGTGGGGCTTCTGTGCTTCCACCTCTTTCATAGTCCTTGTCATTCTCTAATGTAACCTGTTTCTCGTCATCCAGCGAGCTCCTTGAGGGCAGGGGTTGTGTCTTTAGTCAGTATCTCTAATGGCCAGTGGAGGGCTTAGCTTGGCAAGAATTTGCCTGGGGGGCCACTCCGGGTGAGTAAAGACTGCTTTCAAGTACTTGTGTACCACCTGGTCTAAAACACACACACACACACACACACACACACACACACACACGCGTCAGGACTGAGACACCTACTGCTTGTGCTACAGTCCCAAGGCTTTCGGGAGAAAATCAAACAAAATGTAATAGCATATGTTAACTAAAGGTTAACCCTGGGATCCCATCTCAGTTCCCTATTTTAATGTACCACCTTGTGTCCTGTTAATGGAATTACCTCAGACACCAAGAGAAAAATCAGGATTCCAATGAGCACCGCTGCAATGACTGACGGGGAAATCATTTTGTTTGATTTCCTAAAGCGCAGGAGGCAGGACCTTTTTGGCTTGTAGCAACTGCTGACGTTTATAACTGTTATCACGTGAAAACAACCAGAGGTAGCATGGCGACTTGCGAAACAAAATTTAAATTATCAGAAGAAAGCCAAATTGGAAGAGAAAACAAAATGTACTTAACTAGAAGCAGTGTTCCGTAATAAAATAATTCATTTGTAAATCACTCCACAAGTGTTCATAGATACCCATCTATGTGTCAGTACTGTTTACGTCGGAGGGGAAAAACATATATCGATGGCTATTAGGAGGGGGCTTGGTCAATGCGATTAGACCACCTGTGTTGGCTCACTGGTGCTTATGAAGTTAGGCTCCTACCCTCCCAGAGACTGGGAAGCAGACTACATGTTTCCGCAAAATTAAGACCTAGCCCGACAATCAGCTCTAATGCGTCTTTTGGAGCAAAAATTAAGATAAGACTGGTCTTATTTTACTATCAGGTCTTATATATAGCATAACATAACATAACATAACATAACATAACATAACATAACATAACATAACATAACATAACATAATGTAATACTGGGTCTTATATTAGTTTTTGCTCCAAAAGACACATTAGAACTGATTGTCTGTCTGGGTCTTATTTTCGGGGGAACACAGTAGTATTAACATAAAAAAGAAAATAACAGGTTATGCTGTCCTCCAAAAGTCCCTGATATTGTACGTGGCCTGATTTTCCTCTTTGCAGAGTTTTGTTTTGTTTTTTGTTTTTTTTGTTTTTCCTCTCTTATCCTCAAAGGAAACAGATAGGGACTTTGGACCCACATTCAGTCCAGATAATCAAGGGTGGACCTTACTATGGTACAAGAAACATAACAAACTCTGGGTTACATATCAAAATATTTATTACTATCTGACTGGGGTAAAGGTGTGGTGGTTTTATCACCCTAGCACAGGTTTCCTCTGACTCTAGAGGAGGAAGTATTTTACTGAATTTACTGTCCTCGTTAATCTTTCCTTCTTTCTCTCGGTTTTTCTTTTTTGCCCCCTCTAGAAATAAGCTGACCAGACATGCTATTTCTAGTTAGGAGAAATCACTGTTTGATTTACTTTGTATCAAGGTCACCGGAGTACATAATCCAGAATCATTGAATAAATATTTATTGAGTAGCTTTTATACTCCAAACACAGTGTTAGGTGTGGTTGAAGCAGCAAATTTTGAGATATATATATATATATATATATATATATATATATATATATATATATATATATTATATATATATATATATATATTTTTTTTTTAAGTGAAGAAATGACCAATCTTATACAAGAAACAGTATATAGTTATGGAATACTGCAATAGAATTTGACGTTTGATTCATGTCCAAGAAAGGAGAGATGACATAGTCTGGAAATTTAGAGGAGGTTTTGGTCACTGGGGTTGCGATCTTCACTAACCAAAGGAAAAATAATTTTGTTGAAAACTGAGCATTGAGTTGCCATCTAATGGAGTCTGGGGTATCACATATCATTTATTTGCAATTGAAATTTAAAAACAATATCATACAAAGAGCAATTGAAGCTTAAAGAAACCATAAGAAAAGAAATAAAAATTAAAGCAAAAATCAATTAAATGGAAAACAATAGAGAAAATTAACATAATCAAAATCTGTTTCTTTGAAAAGATCAGTAAAATTTATAAACCTTTAGGGAAGCTAACCAAGGGGAAAAAAGAGAGAGAAGACATCAATTATCAATATCAGAAGTAAGAGGGGATCATTGCTATTGATCTAATGGACATTAAAAGAATAAAAAGAGAATACTCTGACCAACTCTATGCCCACAAATCTGATATCTTATATGAAAGGGCTGGATTCCTTGGAAGGCACCAACTACCAAAATTCACACAAAAAGATACAGATTATCTGAATAGGCCTAAATATCTTAATGAAATTGAATCAACAATTAAAAACCTTCAAAACAAAAACAAAAAACAAAGTACCAAGCCCAGATTTTTCATAGGAAATTTTACCAAATATTTAAGGATATTTAAGGAAAAAATATTTAAGGAAAAACTACAGGGCAATATCTCTCATAAATATAGATGCAAAAATGTACCCAAAATGTTAGCAGCTATAATCCAAGAATGTCAAAACAAATTTTATACACTATGACCAAGTGAGCTTTATTCCAGACATGGAAGGTTATTCAACACTTGGAAATCAATTAGTGTCATTAATTACATCAACAGGCTAAAGAAGAAAAACCAGAAGATCATATCAATTGACACATCAAAAGCATTGACAAAATCCAACATCCATTAATGATGCAAACAAGAAAAACTCTCAGAAAATTAAACATAGAGGTAAACATCCTCCAGTTGACAAGAATGTCCATAAAAAGTCTATAGCTAACATCTTATTGTTAGCTACAGTGAGAAGCTAGATGCTTTCTAAGACTGGAAACAAGGCAAAGAGATCCTCTCACATCACTCCTACCCTATTGTGCTGGAAGTCCTTACTAAGGCAATAAGATGATGAAAGAAGATAAAACACATGGTTTTAACTGTAAGAAATAAAAGAAGGTATTCACAGATTACACTATTGCCTATGTAAGAAATTCCGTAAAAATGAACAAAAACAGTCCTGGAACTAATAGACAGTTGTAGCAAGATCGCAGAATATAAGGTTGATGATGGATAATTCAGCTGATTGCCTATCTACCAGGAAAGGATGATTTTGAAATTAAATTAAATTAAAATTTGATTGGAAAAGAAACAATACCACTACCTAAATCTGGAACATTTTGAGCAACAAAATAATGTTGAATGATAGCCAAAAGTACAAAATAAATATCTGGGAGTCCACACTGATACAAATAAATGGCTGAAGAAACAAATGGGGGTGAAGGGACAAATCTCCCCTGCAGAAGAATTCCCAGTAATTTATGCAGGTACTTCACCCTTAGTGGAGCCTAACTCCGCACTGCTTATGTGTGAGCTGCCTCGAGTGTGGAAAGGGGGAAGACATCACCTTACAGTGGAGAAGTCTGACAAATACCACCTCAGTCAGGTGATCAAGGTCAAAATCATGCCAAAGCCTGAGAAAGTGTCACAGCCAAGAGGAGCCTTAGAAGACTACTCGTAATATGGCATCCTAGAGCAGAAAAATAACATTAAATAAAAAATAAGGAAATATGAATAAAATATGGACTTTAGTTAATGATAATATATCAATATTAGTTTGTTCATTGAAACAAATTTCCATACTAATGTAAGATGTTAATAACAGGAAAAACTACGTTGGAGGATAGGTAAGAACCCTTTGTATTACCGTTCCAATTTTTCTGTAAAGCTTGTCTAAGTATAAAGGAAAAAGTTGTCCGTTGATTCTGAAACTTAATCATGACTATTGCTGCAAATGAAGCTTTGAATGAATCCTGCATTGCAGTGAAAGTATTCAACGTCTTTCCTCTTCTGTCCCGCAGAAGACTGATGACATTGGAAAAGTCATTTCATATTTTCAAGCATCACTTTCCTCATCAGGGAGAATTAAGAGGGAAGGGCATAACATATATTGCATAAAACAATAAATGTGAGTTAAAGAGAGAGGCACACTGATTCTCAAAGGGAAACCTCGAGAAAGCCCCAAACTATTGGTTATATTTAAAAATAATTGAATTGCTATGTGAGGTAAGCTTGTTCTAATGTAAATTCTGCTCCAGACTGGTTTATGACCTTCAGCAACAAAACCAAACCAAACAATAAAATGTACCTTCTTTTGCTTTGCTTTTCTCATCTGTGAACTAGACATGAAAATATTGTCTCTGCAAGTTTGCTGTCAAAGAAACAATCACATAGCGTTCAAGTTGCAATGACCGAGCTTCGCCCGACAGTAAGATCTGCCCCAATTCTTCTGTAAACCTCATCAACCGATTTTCTTAAGGCATGCCTTCCTCTTAAGGCGTGCTCATTTCCTCAAGGTATCCCATCCATCCTTCAGTGAGTTGATTTTTGTGTATTGCCAAAGACTTTGTTTTGATGCATAAATTGAAACAGAACCCTCTCTTTATTCAATAGAACAATCTCCCTTTCTGTCAGATGAATTATTAAATTTAAAACACCTTAAATCTAAGTTGATCTTAAAAACCTATGTAAGAAATCACAAGCCTGGAATATTCTCCTATTTGTTCAGTGAATGAAATTCAATGTATCTGTTCTTCCAGAGTAAGCTTAAATGTTATCTTCGTCAGGAAACACTTTTCATCTATGATAGTATATTAAGATTTCCTTATTGAGCACCAGTTCAACCACACTTACTTTTCTAAAACATTGCTGTAAACTGCCCTGTGATTTTCTCTGTTCTTCCCACTAGGTGGAGATTCAATAGCAGGTTGGGTTAGAACTATTCTATACTCTCCTTAACCTCCTTTTCCCACAAAAACAATGTCTAGCCCTACTATGCTTTCCACCTACTGGGTGTTGCCTTTGTGGCCTAAATGCTCGAGTTGTATGATACCTTTCTATCAGACTTTGGGTTTCCGAGGAAACTCACAATAAGAACTGTGCTTTCACTTATTTGTATGTTTGTTTTTACTTATCCAGTGTCTTTTAGAGTATTTGACACATAGCAATTGTTGAATATACATCAGAGAGATAGATGGAGAAAAAAAGGAGGGAAGGGAGTGAGGAAGAGAAGGTTGAGAGCAAGGAAAGGCAACTGCACCAGCAATGACCCATCTTCTCACAAGTGCCGTTGTGGCACCATGTGCAAGCAAAGAGGATTGTTTTGATCCTCAGTTGGGCTGACATTTGGGAAACACTGACTTCCAGAATGTGAAGCAGAGATGTTGATACAAGAGGCAACTATTAGGACAGAAGACAAATAAACAGGGTTGACCATCAGCATGACTGGACAAGCAAAACTGTCACAGGAAGAGCCATACATGAAACCAAGTTGGAAGCTGGGCGAGCCAGAGAAGGGTGACTATTCTGAACAGATCATGGGGCAGCGCCTGTGACAACCTGGAGCTGTCCTGGGTCAGGACGGCTTCAATTTAGGGACACTAGTTAGAAAACAACAGGGCCATTGACAAAAGAAAAGACGGAGCTGAACGAGTAGGAGATGGATGGAGTAGCGGTTACGGAGAATAGGGATGGGCTACACATGGGACCTTCCGGGACGGGGAACATAAGCCCACATACCTACATCATAGCCACAGCATTTTGATGAACGTAGCCTTCAAACAACTGACAAGGAAATTTGAACATGTATGATAGATGTTTCATATTTTGAGAAACAGTGCCTACTGACGTAGGCAGCCTGGTTAAAGCTGAAGCAATTGCCCTTCTCATCATTCCTGGAAAATCCTCCAGGCTGGATTGCCACCTTCCAGGGAAATCTAAAATCAAATTGGCATTCTAAATTGAAGTAAGAGGGTGTAAGGAGTGTCAAGAAGTCAGGAACTCCCAGGCTCCACACACTGGGTTTGTGGGGCCCCCGATACTCTCCAAGCACAGGTGAGCGTTGGGGTAGGACCTGGGTGCAGACGGAGCCCCTCCACACCCACGATGCATCTCACTGTGGAAGGCAGCAGCTTACAGATGGAAGGTTAGCTTTGTGCCCATTGTGGTTTAGAGGCAAATTATTTCTTCATAAAACCTTCATTGAACTTGCCATGAAAAGCAGAGAAAACAGGGATGGTCTTGGACTAGAAGATTTACATCTGAACACATTCATTCTGCTAATTAGATACTCATCATCAAAGTCTATGGAGATTCCACTTGGCAAGGTCGTTGAAATATGCAAATCATTATTCATCCATAGTTAAAATGTTTAGCCCATCCCAGCATCAGCAACGGGACACTCTTAAAAGAGATCTAAAACACTCTTCTATCCTTTATTTTTACCCACCAACAAATGAACAAAGTATTTTGAGACATCGTTCTCGCATAGATGTCTGAAATGCAAATCTTGGCTTTTCTACAGGTACTAAAAAAAAGCTTCTATTTACTCTTAATTTTTTCAGCTTGATGAACACCTGTTCTGTGAGTTCTGATTCTATAAGTTGTAAGATTCAGTCCCATTTATTTCCATATTTTAGACTTCACATTCAAACCAGAGGAGAAAATAGACAAATAGAAACCTTGGGCCCAAGGTGCAGGAAGATTATTAATTACTTCCCTATGTCTCAAGTGAATTACCAAGCACAGATTTTAACCATTATGAAAAAAAAAAAGAATATTTATTGGAAGACTACTTTGAAATGAAGTATTTTTGTGAGAACTTAAATATTATGGCTATTTTTCTTCTTTAATAATAGTCTTACATTCCAAAGAAATCTTTTGGTGTTATAAGTATGCAGGGACAATATAAAACTAAGAGGAAAAATACAAATTATTTTCCCCCACTGGGATCAATTTAAATAACAAATGAATTGCAGAATAAGAGCAGAACATTGTAGCTCTCCTATTGTTATAGTTGTAGCTATGAAGTCCTGCTTGTGTAATTTAGAACACATGGCACATAATTGACAGAGACATATAAAATAGGCTAATAACAAGGGAAATTACTAACAATAACAGGAAATATGGAAATCTCTCTCTCAATCCCATCAAGAAACTTCTTTACTTCGTAGTAAGAGACTCTCTTAGAGAGAATGCCAAGACCTGAAAGAAAAAAGTTTCAAATAATAAAGTAGTAGGTGGTAGGTGATCTAATCAAGTGTGTAGACTCATAAAAGGGAGAGAACAAAAGTAAATATTTTAAGCAAATCATGGAAACTATTTTTTCTGGAAGTACTCGTGTCCTTTCATCAAATATTTGGAAACTATTTATTGATTGTTAATATTAACAGCTCTAGGCAGCAAAATAAAGCATGTAATATTTACTCCAAGAGTATTTATGAAACACCTATTATGTGTCGGATCTCTTAGATCCTGATAAAGCAATGGTGAAAACCTAAATAAAAAATGCAAGTCAATTAGAGAGCATATGAAAGTGCATTCAACCCAAAGCCTCCAGCCATTTTTAGTTACTACTTCTTCAATCCTTTCTACCCTCCCCACTTTCTTTTTTTTTTTTTTTTTTTAATTTTCTGGGACATTTCAATGAACTGAAAACAAATAGTCAAACAAATACTTGCACACACATGTTTATAGTAACTCTATTCAAAATACTCGAAAAGTAGAAACAACTCAGATGCCCATTGACAAATGAATGGATAAACAAAATGTTATCTATGCATTGGAATAGTATTCATCGTAATAAGTAATGCAGTACTGACACAGTGCTATATCAGATGAGTTTGACAGAATTATCAGTGAAAGAAAGGCACAAAGGCCACCTATCGTTTGATTTCATTTATATAAAATGTCCAGAATAGGTAAATCCCTAGAAATGGAGAGCATATTGGTGGTTGCCAGGGGGCTGAAGGTGGGAGTGGGAACTAGGGAGTGACCCATTGAGGGGACAGGAGGGTTTTTTTTTTTTTTTTTTTGAGTGAAGCAAATATTCTGCCAATTGGTTGAGGTAGTGATTACACAACGCTGTGAATATACTAAATGCTGCTGAGTTGTTTAAATGGTTTTAGAATGGTTGCTATTATGTGAACTTTACCTCAATAAAACACCTATTAAAATAATAATGCTACCCTAATGTCTGGATGGCTTTGCTATCTAAAGTACATCATCACACAATGGATTTGATTGGGGCAACTGTCAAGATGGCAGGAATCATTGAAATAGCCATGTCTGGTTGGGTAGCCATGTCTAGACAGAGTCCCAGCCTGGGGTTTCTTTACTTCAAAATCATTACCAGAGATTGTTTTAATGTTTTGGCCCTGTCCCTCGGTTGACTCAATTTACATGGTGAGGAGAATGTTGTACAGGAGCCAGGCCAGCCATTCAGTTCTAATTTACTTCAAGTATTGAGCCGGACTTAAAGCTTGGAAGAAAAGTAATGGTTTCCAAGAAGGAAATAAGCTATAACATAATCCCGGAGACTTTCAACCCTCCAGTGTGATATACATTAATAAGCTAGTCATCCTATGCAGTATGTAAATATGCATAAGAGACAAACAATCTTTAATTGGAAATTAAAATGTCACTGCTAACCTTGTCTTTATCCACACAAATTAGATCCACAGTTGTTATTTTTTCGTAACGTGCAGGCTCATGAGGCTTGTGGAGCAGAGGTAGTCACTTCCCTCCCAGGGATCAGATGGAAATTTGACGAAATTTGTGGAAAGGACATACTTTATTCAATCCACAAACGGATACTTACAATGTAGGTTTCTTGAGAGATAATAATTAAGAGAGAGAGAAGCCTTAGAAATTGGATATAATTGGAAAATGAACGAAATAGGCCCAGCCTTATTGCTCACTACATAATTCATGTTAGTTTTATCATAATTACCTATACATTGTTTCTGAAATCCATTTCCCCAGGTACCTAGGATCACAATTTGAATATCCTCCTTAATCTACTCTTTTTCTGGAATACTCCGTTCTACATTTCCATCAAATTAATTATTCTGAGGTCTGTATTTGTTTTTAATTTTTCTAAATGAAGCTGTCATTCATTCCTATGCTTTAAATTTCGCTATCATCATGGTAGGTGTATTCATTGAGATTCTCCAGAGAAACAGAATCAATTAGAGATCATGTACATACATATATATGAGTATATGAAGAGAGATTATATGGGAACATATGTGTTGAGGAGATTTGTTATAGGACTTGGCTCACGTGCCTGTGGAGGCCCAGAAGCCCTGCAGTCTCCCATCTCTGAGCTGGAGAAACAGGGGAGCTGGTGGTGTAATTCAGTCTGAGTCCAAGGACTGGAGAGCCGATGTCTGGGTGTCCCTTCACCTTGAGAGAGTGAATGCGCCCTTCCTCCACTGCTGTGTTCTATTTGGGCCCTCGGTGGATTGGACGATGGCGCCCACAGTGGTGAGGGCAGATGTCTTTACTCAGCTTACCAAGGCAAGTGCTAATGTGCTAATGTCTTCCTGAAACAGCCTCCCAGACACACCCAAAATAATGTTTACCAGCTCTCTGAGCAGGCCGACACATGAAATTAACCATTAGAGTAGGTAAACAAGTTTTATTTGGAAATCAAAACTTCAGTGCTAGAACATATTAGGATTCATATACATCATACCATTTACTGCTATGTTTTATAATATGTTAATTCATTTTATTTGTAAACTGGTGGCATGACTTTATGTACATCAGAACAATGAAATTCTTGGGAAATGGCACATATCATTAATTCTACCAAGAAAAAAAACAAACTAGTTTGCTTCCTAGAGTGATACTGAATAGCACATAGGTTATCTGTAGCTGTGTTACAAATTACCCGGAACTTAGCCATTGAGAACAAGTATTTATTATTTCACAGTTTCTGTGGATCAGGGATTTGAGAGTGGCTCAGCTGGGTCTCCGTGATTCAGGATCTTGCATGAGTCTGCAATCAACCACACCAGCCTTGGCTGCAATCTTCTCAATCCTTGACTGAAGAGGTTCTGTTTCTGTGGCTTGGCAGGCCCTGGAAGATCCTTCTAGTTCACTCAGCTAGTAGAAAGCCTCAGACCTTCTGAGGTTGACTCTTGTAGGCTTCTTTGCAGAGTTCCCTCATCACAGGGAAACTGCTTCATCCAGAGCAAATGATCGAAGAGAGAACATCCGACATCGAAGCCGCCATCTTTTGCAACCTGATCGTGAGGTGGACATCGATCACTTCTGCCACATTCTGTTCATGAGGAGTGAACCGCTGCACCTAACCCACATTCCAGGGGGGAGGGGTAACACAAGCGTGTGAATGTCAGGAGACAGGCATCTGTGGACTCTCTTGAAGGCTGCTTTCCACAACGAACAAATATATACCATTGATGCTCATAGTGAGAAAAATCTGGGATTTGAATCCAGATGTGGCCATTAACTATCTTCTGGAAACTCGGGTCTCTTAAAAAGACTCTTAGAACTTCAGTTCTCTTCTCTTATAAAATACTGTAATGATACAAATCTCACAAATGGTTTGGGAAAATCACACAAGGATGGTAAGGGAGAAGCCGTGAAATGATGGCAGAGGGCTGGCAGCGGCAATCACCAACAAACAAAAGAGGCATCTGCTGGTTGAAATGTTTTAAATCCATTCTCATTCTTAGAACGAGGACAAAATGCTGCCCTAAACATTTGCTGCTGGCTGCTGACTTGTGTAAAACCTTAAGCGGCTTCGTTCCTCATCATTTTCCTTGATTTTGCCTCAGTGGCTGCCCTTAATCTCCATCTTATTTGGCTGCTTAGGCATTTCAGATGTGTCAGTGATTGGTGGAAAGACGTACACACATACTAATAAACTCCCACATTTTGAGGCAAGTATATTGAAAACATAGATGCTAGTAAGTGAATTCTCTGTGCACAAATCGCCCTTAAAGATTTGGAAATGCACTGTGCTATGTCCTTTTCTAAACTCAGAGCTCGCAGCACCATCCCAGAAGACCTACAGTATACCTATTTCTATTAAAGGGGACGTTTACAAATTCTAAGTCTACAAAGATGTATCTTCATCTAGGTGAAGATGTGCTAGGGGGAGATGTGAGGAAACGTAGTTTTCACGTAGCAATGAAGTTGACTTAACAATAGGTGTCACTTTCCTTGAAAAACATCTCTGCCTCTACCTTTCTCCTATCATTGAAAGCACCTTGCTTGGAATTCCTCTGTATTCCTATATTCCTATCTCCATTTGGTTTGATGAACTGATTCCCACACAGCAGCCTGTGCTTTACAGAAATGCTGCTTCCAGGAACTATCCTTCTTTTCCACGAATTTCAAGGATTGCTGCACGATGCCCTAATCCATGCCTTGTTCAGTCTTTTGCAGAAATACCCTGCCCAGGTGCACGGAATTTATAAACCTGACTGACTCATCTGGACAAAGAATCTCTGGGGCTGCATTTCCAGTGACTGTGCAGATGTGGCATGAGTTAGGGAGATTTTTCTGCTCTTACTGTTATATCGATCCAACTGTACCCACTGGCAACAGCGGCATGAGGAATCTTGGGTCATGTTGTTTGTGTACCTCTCTCCCCAGAATCCAAGTCTTCCTGCCTCAAGATTTGTGCTAATTCAGCTCTAGATCCTCTATGCTGGGCACTTAAGAAATGCTTAGTAAATGTTTTATTGAATGTAAATATGTATTGACTGAAATATAGCAGGTGGATAAATGAAGGACACAGCACCGCAAAGTAAGGAAGATGATGATAGGCATCGGATGTAAGGCACATAAAGACTTCCGTGTGGGCCAAACAGAAAATAATGGCCACCCACCTGCCTGCCAACTATGCAGAGTTTTGTGAACATCAATAAAATAATATGGAAATGAGTGATTCTAAAACTAAAAAATCAGTTTCATTACTTGTATTGAACATGAAAAATTCCTGGAGTTTCTTAACTAACATTTCCAGGTGTATGCATTGATAACACCTGACATGAAGCCATATTCAAAAGCTACATTGGTTCTATTATTTAATTGTTTCTCATTCATCAACCCAAATGTTTGTGAGCATGTTGCAATGCTTATAAATTATCCTAGTGGAGTATTTGACAAAGGGTATACGTACGATATAGTTTCTGTCTTCAAGAAGCACTGACTTTGTGGTGAGAAAGGGTCACAATTTTGTCTCTACTGTAGAAACAATTACTACTACTACCATGAAGAAGGAAGAGAGACAAAAGAATGAGAAGAGGAAGGAAGAGGAGGAGAAGGAACAAAATTAGTGGTAACAAGTAATTACTTGCATATATTCAGGGCTGTGTTGAGCACCTTGCTTGAAATTTATAAGGAATTTATATGGATAAACTCACAGTTACCTTATAATGTTTTGATCTCTAATTTACATTGAGGGTTGGCAAATTGAGTTACCAGGTAATAACTTGCGCAAGGTCAGGAATGATATCAGGATGTAAGAATTTGCTTGCAGACTGTCTGAATTTTAGAGCCTGGATACACATTACGATCATTTCTACAGATTCCTCTTAATTTCATTGTGTGACTAAGAAACTGAAGCTCAACAAAATTATCCAAGTTCAGAAAAGCTGGGAGGTGGGAGAGTTCAGTGATGGACATGGTTCCTTGGACCCCCCACAAACCCCTTCCCTACACAGCGCTGCCAATCTCCTGCCAGGGCTGCTTTCTTTACTTTGCCAATGGTCTGGTCATAGGTTCAGTGCCCACTACCCCTTCCTGTCCCCTGTTGTCTTCACTGTTTAAATGACCTCATGACAAAACAAAGAGCTCAGTTGAGAGCAGCAGGGAAAGTGTAGGCATTGACATAAAAATGTCTTCAAATTTTGTCCAAACCATTTGGTAGCTTTGTCACCATGAATATGTTATGTTTTCTTTGCTTCCACTTACTCAGTTCATTCGCCCCAGCCCTGTTCATCTTCAGCCCTGTTCATCTTTGGTGCCAATTCTTCACCAACATCTTTCTAGACTCTCTTTCTAGACTCTGGAGAGCTGGTGGCAAACAAAGCTGGGCTTTACCGTAAGGGAACTAATATTCTCAGGGGGCACATAAATAATAATAAAAAAATGCATTCAAATATAAAGAATGTCTAAAATAAAGCAGGGCAGGGGGTGAGGGAGGGAATGGAACTTACAAACAAGCTGGCCAAAAAGACTTGTAACTAAAATACTATTATTTTATCTGTGTGAAATGCAATGTCAGTAAGCCATGGATTATGCATGTATCTTCTGTTTATCCTCATGGATTATCCTCTGTTTCCAGATTTGGAAGCCACCTGTACAGTGGTAAGCTAAGAACTTTCTGGAAACATGACAGTTGAGAGAGCCTTGAATGAATAGAGACCGGGAATCATGAGATTATATGGGGAAGGAAGGGAGAGCAGGCCATGTAGAATAAACAGGAAATGCATAGACCCTAGAGTTTTGCAAAAAGACATAAGGTTCCCTTGCTAGATAGGAGGATGTGGAGTGGGGAGAAGACCGGAGCATGAGATCTGGCCCAGTTGGTCACGGTTAGGACTTAGGGTTTTAGTCTGTACATGATGGGAAGTCACCTAAGCAATTTTTTGGGGGGGTGTGGGGATGACTTATTCTTATTTTCTTTTTAAAATGTGGCATTTTATGTGGAGATCATTTAATTTATGGGCTGCACGCCACCATTATTTGAGGCAGACTGCAAATGGCCCCAAGTCCCATTCCTGGCACAAAGCAGATTTTTACAAATGTGGGTTCTTGCCTGCCTCCTTCCCTTATTTAATACTTAGGCTTAGATTTCTGCAGTCAAGAGGGCGACTCTGCTATTTTCTTGGAAAGTGGTTCACTCTTTCTTGTTCTTTGGCTGCCTATTGGGTCGGGCCTGAAAGAGTGGTCTTTAAACAGCAGCTCTTACAAAGTCCCTGGGGAGGCTGGCAAAAGCAGGGTCAGAATAAGAACGAAAGCTGAAGCGGGGTTTGATCCAAGTGGGAGACAGATAATGAGAGGATTAACTCAGGTCAAGGAAGAAACAAGTGAGAGAGAAAAATGGATAAAGTGGATGCATATTGGAATAACAAGCGACTGAAGGTCACCTTTCCTGCTGCAGATGACACAGCCCACTGCTGGGCACTCAGCAGCAGGCAGAGGTCTTCCTGGAAATGGTCATCTCCCGGGGGAAACGGGAGGGGTTCCAGTGCTGAGCACAGAAAAGCCCATTCAATCCTGTAAACAGCTGAGGAATGGCAAATCTTGCTTTCAGAGCTGATAAAAGCACCGTCAAGGGAGCTGATGGCTTATGCAACTGCTTCCAGAAGGGAAACTCTGTGCTCAGTTGATTGCAAACTGGAACACGTCAAACTCCAGAAGCACATAGCGTTTCCAAAAGTAATCGTGCTCAGGACATTGCTTAGATCAGGGTTTGTGAATTCAATGATCCTTTTGTTTATTCTTTGAGAACCTTCCATGTGCCAAGGACGCCTTTAGGTGTTGGGAACTGACTGCTGATTAACATCTCTGCTTTGTTAGAATGGAATTTATATGCTTTGGGGAGACAGGGCAGATAATAAAGAGAGACTACGTTAAATATAAGGTATGTCGGATGGTAATAAATGCTGGGAAAAATACGAAAGGGGTTAAGAGGCTGGGCGAGAGCCAGTGTGAGGGGTAAGTGGAAGGTGTGCTGGAAGTTCAGTCTGAGAAGGGGGCCACTGAGTCAGGTAGGGCGAGTGCCAGCCCCATGCTATCTGGGGGAAAACATTTTCCTGGCAGAGGACAAAGCAGGAAAGGACAGCACAGCTGAACTAAGATGAGCGAAGGACAATAGAAGTGTAGTTGGGTGACAAAGAGGAAGCCCACACGTCCTACAGGCCAGGCAGGCCATCACAAGGGGTTTGGTGAGAGAGGAATCCACCGGAGAATTGTAAGCAGAGATGTGACATGATGAGATCTGAATCTGTTTTTTTCTTAAATACATATGTATATATTATTTTTCAATTGCTGTTGACATACAATATTATATTCATTCCAGGTGGACAGCATAATGGTTAGACATTTATGTAACTTACGGAACGATCACCCCGCTACGTCTAATACCCATCTGGTACCATGTACAGTTATTGCAATTTTATTGCACTATCTCCATGTACTGAGATTTCAACTTTGGAAGCAAGTTGGGGTGCTGGCTTTGAGGGGAGGTCAGGAGTTCATTTTCGGGTTTATCAACTTTGACACAACTATTAGACAGCAGAGTTGACGTTTTCTGGTGGTCAAGTAGTATTCAGCAGTGCTTTCTTCCACACTGACTGACGGGTAGGTAAGGGCTGAGTGGAATGCTGTCAGGTACAGGGTTCAGAAGACCCATCTTGGCTCAGAAGGAGAAAAGAGTTGACTGATTAGCAATGCCGGCCATGGCTGCAATGGCAGAGATGACATGAAGTCAACATCCTTATTTTATCTCGATGCTTCCTCTTGACTGAAGTCCCGACCATTCTTTAACGAGTGTCATGGACAGTTTTTTCTTTAACATCACCGATAACCTAGAAGAAAGCATTGGGCTTAAACCTTTCACCACCAACAAGGTTCTTAGTCATCTACATCGAATCCATAG